>NC_138965.1:192285000-192915000 GCF_055761805.1 Camellia sinensis
ATTCTGTCCTGATCTTCTTAATGCCAGCTTGTACTTCCAAGCTTGTTGCGCCTAGTGGCCACGTCGGCGTTCCATTGAAGACGACCATCGGACCATTTGATTGTTCCAAGTCATCAGGATGAAGGCCCAGCTCTTTGTAACATCTAACGTACATGATGTCACAAGAGCTGCCTTGATCAATCAAGATGCGTTTCACTTGGCACTTCCCAACCTGGAGGGATACTACCAAGGCATCATTATGGGGATGCTGAACCATCTCTAGGTCAGCTTCAGTAAATGCTATCATCGGCCCCTGGCTTTCTTCAGGCCGATGTCGTTTATGTCCAACCTGGTTCACGTGCTGCAGGTGTTTTACCTTATGGGTCTTCCCTCGTTTGTCGTTTTCGTTCACCTTTGAGTGAATTACGTTAACCACCCGTGGTCCTCCTGCAGGTGGTTGTTATGCTGGGGGAGGCGGAGCTGCTGGTGCTTGAGGCAATCTTGCATGTTCTTCTTTAGTCCTGGTCTCATCAACAAGGTCCCTCAGATGTCCTTGCCTTACCAAGTCTTCTAAGTGTGCTTTTAGGGCTCTACAGCCCTGAGTTGGATGCCCTTCCTCATTATGGTAAGCACAACGCCTACCGACATTTCTTCCCATGAATTCCCCTGGTGTTTTTGTCGGTCCTCTAAAATATGGTTGGTTTCGTATTTAATCCAAGACTTTGTGGATCGGGACTCGGAATATGGTCGTTACTGCTTGTTTTGCCTTCAAGTCCATTTCTTGTTTGGTTAGTCCGTTGTTACCTCGGCTTCGCTTCGGCGAGCCGTTTCCTTTCTCCTGTTTTGTTTCTTTATTTCCCGACGTATTCTCCTTGGCTCTGGCGTACTTCTCTATTCTCGCCATGAGTTCTTCCATGCTTTTTGGTAATGTTTTTGCCAAAGATTTCCGTAGTGGGCAGTCATCTTTCAAGCCTTTATTGAATGATACAACCGCCACCTCTTAGTTGCAATTAGGTATTCGATTGAACACCTCGTAGTACCTTTTTGCGTAGGCCCTAAGGCCTTCATCCTTGGCGATCTTTAAAGCCATCATTGCGTCGACCCTCAAGGGCTGAAGTTTATTTGTCACAAACCTGGCCACAAACATCTCGGCCAGGCCTTCCCAAGTCTTTACGCTTCCCTTCGGTAGTTTATGGAACCAAGCTGATGCAATTTTCCCGAAGGACGAGGGGAATACTTTGCAGAGCAACAACTCGTTCCCACTATATAATGCCATTGAATTCAAGTATAGCCCAACGTGGAAGTTGGGATCTGACTTACCATCATATATTTGGAACCTTGGCATACTGAATCTCTTTAGTGCTTGAAATTTGTCCAGTTCCACCGAGAATGGTGTCTTTGGCTTAACCGGGGAAGTTACCTCGGCTTCAGTATTCTGTTGTTTCTTCTTGAGGTAATCTCTCAAGTTTTCTTTACTCCTCTCTGGAGCTCGGCTATCTTTGGACTTCAATCTTTTCGGTACACTGCTTTCAGTCTCATGGTGGGCTCGTTTTGATCTCTCTACATGTGTTGTGTCAAAGTAGAGTGCCTGCCCTTGAACATGGCGATGTTCTTTGGGCCCTAGGCCCTTCGTGTGATGCGTTCTTTGGGACTCCTCTCGTCTTGGCTCCTCTCGTCCGACTTCCCTAGAAGGTCAGTGAGAGTGTCGTCCGCTCCTGGTGTGCTGAGGGACTTCGGGGATTGTTCTTCTTCTTCCCTTCTGGGTATTAGTTGCTGGCATCGGTGTATCCTGCAGCGGGTATGGTAGCTGCATGACATTATTTTACATCATGAAGTTGACGACCGACTGTGGGTCTGCCAACTTGTTTGCTAATTCTTTTACTTCCTCATCCCTCCGTAGGCACCTATCCCTCCATACCTGAAGGTTATCTTCGTGATAGTACTCGCCTTGGTCTGTCTTCTTTGAAGTGTCGCCCTCCTGGTCGACGTCTTTCTCTCCGTGGCCCTGGTTATGAGTTTTTGTATTGTGATTGTCTTCTTCAATGTCAAGGTCAATTGGTCTGCCACTCCCAGTAGGAGTGTCGCCCCCAATGTTTTCCTTCTGTCCGTTACTGGCCATTTATTCTTCTAAGATTCCAACAGACGGCGCCAAATTGTGTGGGTGATTTTCTGACCACACTGCCCGCCTAGTAATCAGCTGGAGAGCACCGGTAGAATAGATGGCTTCAGCTTACCTGTAACAGAAATAAAAGGCTCCGGCGGTGGCTCTTCCACCCGGGGGCACTCCGACGATCAAGTCAGTATATCTCTCAAAGATAATCAAGTGCTAAACTCAGAAGCTTGAGTATAAAAAATATACCTTAGACTCATGGGAGTGCCTCTCTTTTATAGCCAACTCAATCCTGATCCCACTAGAAGCCTGACTTCTATGGACTCCCATTCAGTGCTTACTTTGGATTTCTCAAGAGATAAAGATAAACTCCCTAAGAGTTTTATCTTTATCTTGGCTAAGTCTCCTCTTTACTCTAGGACTCTTGTCCCTTATCTTTTGTTCATTTATCTCGGATTCCGATATCTTCGGAGATAACCTCGGCCTTACCGAGATAACCTCGGCGTCACAACCTGCACACGTGGCACCTCGGCTGACACGTCGGCGTCACCTTGCCACGTGTTGGTATTCAGAAAATACATTCCCACACTAAACAATCCAACATTGAGGATAGATTGATTTTGTCTCACCCCATAAAATATTTCTATACATTATTAATGAAGAATAATACGTGAATAATACAGCATGATATTTCAAAATTCCTAAATAATTAGTGAATATATACGTTACCATACCATAGGAAAAAAGAAGATATAAAGATAAAGACTTCTTTTTTAATTTATTAATCATTTACATACTCTATGTTTTGTTTTGTTTTGTTTGTTTTTGTTTTTGTTTTTTTAAAATCTGGACTGATTTCTCATGTTTAAAATATAAATTATGCCCTTCCTACTAGAAATTGTCTGTGGGAAATGGATCTTTGACAATTGTTGCCTCCAGATTCAATGAAAGCATGTTAAACCCAACAACTTTAACCAATGAAAATGCAAAGCCAACCCCAGAAGTCTTCTTGCAAATATTTTGCAAGTTCAAAGATCTCATGTGTTAGAAGTAGCTAGGTCAAATGCTTTTTTGTGCAAAAAATTCTTCCATGGGCATCCTTTTCATACAAGTCAAGTCATAATCACACTTGTTGGGAGTTGGTTTTTCTCTTATATACCTTGGGAGATATTGTTTGGTTTGTTTTTCAGAAAAATTTTTGAAATTTTTTTTTACAAATAAATTTTTAAGAGTAATTAAATTAAACAAAATTTTTTTAAAAAAATTTCAAAATTTTATTTGGTTACCTACTTTTTAAAATTACACTCTCTCTCATACACATCAAATCAATCACTTTTTTTAAAATTCTCTCCCCAAAATAATTTTTCAAAATTATTTCTAAAAAAAAACAAACCAAACAAGTTTTTGTATTTTTTATCTCAAAAACTACTCTACGAATACAAACCAAACATACCCTGGTCCTTGTTCGGTTTGTGTTTAGAAAAACTTTTCAATTTTTTTATCCCCTAATCTTTTTGGTATGAAAAGAAGTTAAATATGGTGGTTCAACAACATTTGAAAATATTATCAGTTGACTCGTGTGATATATTTTTTTAAAAAATATATATATTTGATAGTACGATATGTGTGTTATAAAAAAATAATTTCAAATTTAATTTAAAATTAAAATTAAAATATGATTTTAATTATTTATTTTGATAATATTGGCGCTATCGTTCTATAAAAAGTGAATACTTATATATATTCATTTTAGTTAAATTATTTTGTATTTTCATAGTCTTAGTTTTACAGTATTATAAAAGTGTAATTATCATATAATAATTTTATATGATATATATTAAATTATAAGACAGTAAAATAAGTAGTCATATTGATATTAAAAATAATTAGAAGAACAAAGAAGTCTAACTATCTAATTTTCTTTTATATTCATTTGAAAAATAAAAATATATAGAAACATAAACTATATAAAATTTATTGAAAAAATTAAATATAAATATGTTGTAGTTGAATTGTCATATATGATTTTATATGATATATATTAAATTACAAGATTATAAAATAAACATTTTTAATTAAATTAAAATATCAATTATATACAAGAAATTAAACAACGACTAATCAATAAAGAATCTCATAACAACATTTAAATTCAAAAAGAAAAAATAAATAAAAACATTCAAAAATAGATACATTTCAGTATGTGAAGTAATTAATCATTTGTAATATAATGTCAAAATATAGAAGAAAATAAGTAAAGTTAGTATAATTTAAATTGAGTTTGAATTTGTATAGAACTCTAAATATATGTAGAAAATATATAAATGTGACTTTTTAAGAAAAAAATAAGCTCTTAAAATGTGTCATCTAAGAAGGAGAAAAACACTAATATATATATATATATATATATGATTTTTGGCTTCAAAAGAAAACCATCGAGGTGTAACGTATATTTATTTTTATTTATTTTAGTATCTATCTTATCATATGTATTAGTTTATTCAGATTACTAATTTTGATACTTTAATGGTGCATTAATGATATGGCAATAAACAAAAAAAAATAAAAATAAAAACAAACCAAGATCAAAACATCACATCACTGTGGGTGGAGTCCACTACCAACTCATTAGAGCTATTTTTAAAGCTCAAAAATTAAAGCTCCAAAGCATTTTTCGTTAGTTTTTGTATTTTTTTTTTAAATTGCACTAGAGGTGAGTGCAAGTTACCTAATATTTTTTAGGATAAATTATAAATACATTTATGAGTTTTGCTTCCGTTTGGCAATGAGGTTTGTGGCTATTTTAGTCACAAAAGATAAAATAGACTATTTTAACCACAACAAACAAAACATCATATCCAACTTATAATCATTACACTCTTCTCTCATAAAAAAAGTTAAAAAAGTCATTTCCAAACCAAGCTTTTTAGCCCAGGCTAAAATAGTCAAAAAAAGTCAAAAGCTAAAAAACCAACCCACTTTCCAAACTATAAATTACATGAGTTATGTTAGGGATTCTAAATATTCTACCAAATATTTTACCAAACTCTCACATGAGTGTGGGACCCACACACATGTGGATTTATGTGAGTCCACCTCATGTGAGAGATTTGGTAGAATGTTTGGAATACATAACATTTCTCAAATTACATTCTACCTCTTTAAATTTTTAATTACATAATAAATAATTTATTTTATTAATAAATTATTAAGTTAATTAAATTTTTAATAATGTCAAAAATATATAGGAGAGTATTTAGGAGTTTTTTTCATATTAATTTTATTAAATAATTTTTTTGATAAAAGATATGTATAATTTTTAGAACCCGAAGAACTGTTTATATTTTAAGTGTATTTGTAACGAACTTGGGTTCTCTCTGGTTAGGGTGCTATTGGGCCTCTCTGGGTTTACCACGGAAGCGGTATTGATAATTCGAATTGTTTAATGTATAAAGATTATCAAGTTATTATTGATATTCGATTAATATAATTTTTAATAGAGATAAAATACTTAGGGTTAGTTTGACATAAATTAAATAATACAAAAAGTCAAAAAGTCACTATCCTATTTAAGTCACATCATCTTATTTAAATCACATCACCTCTCTAATACATCACATCAAACTCAACCCAAACCCAATCTATACAAGCCAATAAATTAAAAAGTGTACTTTTTTAAAACATCTCAAACTAATCCTTAATAAACTTTATATATCAAACGGTCCGAATAATTGATACGACTTTTGTGGTAGGCCCACGAAATCCTAACAATTCTCCACTGTCCAATATGGACGAGAGAAACCTCTCGTAATTTATCCTCTACATTGGCCTCGTTTGGGAAGTAACTATTTTAGTAGGCTATTTTAGTTTTTGGCTATTTTAAGTAGGCTAAAATTTTTGTGTTTGGGAAGATGATTGGATTTTTTTTGTGGTTGGATGTGATGTTTGTGAGAGAAAAAGTGAAATGATTATGGGTTTGATGTGATATTTTGTCTTATTAGCTATTTTAGCCTATTTTGTCTTTTTGTGATTTTTAACCTAAATTTAGCTATTTTTTTTCTTCCCAAACACCCCCATTAATATTAGGGGTTTTAAAAATTTTATTAATATTTTTATTAAATTTCATATTCACGTAAAATATTTAATAAAAATATTAATAAAATATTTAAGGCACCTACCATTTTTCTATCAGTATCCTACATTTATTGAGATTAGTCACGTGGGCAGCGCATGCCTGGACTTCGTAGGTTGGTCGATACCTACCCACCCCCACTTGGTCACTTTTTCTTCCCACCCCTCCATCTCTAGTTCACATCCCAACCCCCACAAAAAATAAAAAAAATAAAAAAAAACTTTTAAAATCAACTAAAAATTTATGTACCGCCGCTTCTCTATCTACACTTGCTCTAAAACCAAAATACGAGATGCGGTGGCTATAAACAACAGAGGAGGAGGAGGAGAGGCCATTGTTGTTCCCCAACTTGCCAAGCTCTCTCAGCTTTCCATTCCCGCCAATGATATCCGAGGTTCGTTTCTCAATCCAACCTCAATTCACACATTCCTCTTTTTTTTTTTTTTTTTTTTTTTTTTTTTCTTTGTTCCGTGCTCTGTGCTCTGTTTGTGAGATCTGCTCATTTTTCTTCCCTGTTCATGTTTCTCGATCTGCCCATTTACAGATTTCAATATATGAAAAGTAAAAAAATCGTGTTTTTATATGTTACATAGATGTAGATATAATACATGGCGTGTATATATACTTTCGAGTTTGATTTCGTATATGAGTATGAGATCTTCTGATGTGATTCATTTCTTTCCGAGTCTGATTTTGTTCTCACACTCAACAAATTTTATTTTGGTTCAAAACAATGGAAGCTCACAACTTTGGGCGGGTGTATGCAATTTTGGATATGCAACCTACTCTTTAATCACAATTTGTGTCAACAAATTCATTGTTTATTTATTTATTTTTGTTTTGTTTTTTGTTTTGGGGTTTAAAATGTTGGAACAATCTTCTGTGTAAATAAAATACTTTGAAATAATTCAAACAAAATAAAATAAAAATTACAGTATTTATTTTGTAGAACTCAATAAATAATTCAAAAACCAAATTCAAAGAATTAAATTATGTAAAAAATAAAAGAAACACGAATGTAACTTTTATTTTTCAATTAATTTGGAAATAAAATAAAATTTTATTCAACCAAATTAATTCCACACAAGAAATTAAATTCTGTAAAATAAAAGAAATAAGAATATAACTTTTATTTTTCAATTAATTTGGAAATAAAATAAAATTTTATTCAACCAAATTAATTCCACACAGGAAATTAAATTCTGTAAAATAAAAGAAATAAGAAAATAACTTTTATTTTTCAATTAATTTGGAAATAAAATAAAATTTTATTCAACCAAATTAATTCCACATAAAAAATTAATTTCTGTAACACTTCAATAATTAAAATACTAAAACAGAATTTTAATTAATAAAAACTCAGAAAATAATTTCTAAAACCCAAAATTAATTTCTGAAAAAATTCCACAAAAATATATTCTGAATTGTTAATGACATCAGTATTGTACTACTAGTTGTCAAAGAAAATAGATAGTATATTACTACTATCTGTCAAATAGCATATAATCACTATTTGTTTTTCCAACCAGAATATTATTTTGTAAATCCACAGAAAATAATTTTCTTAAAAGAAGAAAGAGAAAAGGAAACAAACGAAAAATTCTGTAAACAGAATAATTCGAATCTGTCTTAAGATTGTTAAAACAATCTTCTGTGTAAATCAAATAAATGGATACAAAGTCAAACAAAACAAAATAAAACTTACAGAATTTATTTTGTTGAACCGAATTAATAATTAAAGACCAAGTCGAGTGTGTGACACTTTGTCCTTAAGACAGATTCGCCCCGCTATGGTGCTTACGATTGAGTGGCGTCTATCTCCCAGGATACAATGATCTTAACCAATTTGTAGTAGCACTCCAAAACAAATTGTTCGACGAACTAAACCTGTGTTCTAACTCTCTGATTATTTAATCTAAAACTAATATATGAAGAATAAATGCACTAGAGCAAAATCTGGACAGCAAAAGCAAAAAAGTAGATTGATTTTCGGATGGAAAAATCCGATCTTCAAGACTGCTGGAATTGATGGGTATATATAGGCACTAAACCTTGTCCGAATAGGTTCCAAAGTTTTAATGAACAGATGCAAAGTATTTATTTCAAACAATTCTGACCGTTAGCACTTTGAACCCTTAAATTCAAACAATTTTTGAAAACTTGTCCGTTGGTGGACCAAGTCAAAGGAACTGTTGGTACTTTATTATTTAAACTATTTGAAATATATATATATATATATTAAACTATTTGTATATATATATATATTAAACTATTTGTTTGAATTTAAGGGTTCAAAGTGCTACCGGTCAGAATTGTTTAAAATAAATACTTTGCATTTGTTCATTCAAACTTTGGAACCTGTTCGGACAAGGTTTAGTGCCTATATATACCCATCAATTCCAGCAGTCTTGAAGATCGAATTTTTCCATCCGAAAATCAGTCTGCTTTTTTGCTTTTGCTGTCCAGATTTTGTCCTAGTGCATTTATTCTTCATATATTAGTTTTAGATTAAATAATCAGAGAGTTAGAACACAGGTTTGGTTCGCCGAACAATTTGTTTTGGAATGCTACTACAAATTGGTTAAGATCATTGTATCCTGGGAGATAGATGCCACTTAACCATAAGTACCGTAGCGGGGTGAATCTGTCTTAAGGATAGAGTGTCACACACTTGACTTGGTCTTTAATTAGTAATTTGGTTCAGCAAAATAAATTCTGTAAGTTTTATTTTGTTTTGTTTGACTTTGTATCCATTTATTTTATTTACACAGAAGATTGTTCCAACATAAAATGGATGCACAAACCATGTGATTATGTAGGGATAACATTTGAATTAAAGAATCTTACTAGATTTATAAAATGGTCGGGGCTTCAATTTTGTAGTTACTGAGTTAAGTCCAAATTTTTTTACTGGTTTCAATGTAGTGACATATTTTTAGTATTTGTTCTTGTCTCTCTCTGTAGGAATAATCTATACTATCTATACTATCATATAAATTTTACACACCAGCTATACTATACTATTGTACAAAGTGTACAGGTCATTTGGTGTCAATATTCATGCTTTTTTGATTTTTCAAAAATGTAGACAACAACAGTTGATGAGTTTGAAAATGCCGACTGATTCAAAATTTAAAACTCCACAAACAGGGACGGTTTCTATTCATCTTTTCTACTCATAAACTACAATTTTTTGGACGTGCATTGCTTGTGCACCTGTTGCTACTAGTGTAATTATATGTGTACTCTATGCATATATATTTTTCGCTGAACTATTTGTGCAATATTTTCTACTAAATTTATCCCAACTTAGAAACGTGGAGTTTTATCCAACTCATAAAAATTTCTAAACCTCTCTATGTGGAGTAATTTATAATAATATGCTTATAACTACCAAACTGAGCCACCTGGAAATTTTTAAGGTGTACCTAAATGGCAATTATTTTTATTGTGCAGGCGGTTTGAAGGTGTACTGAAGGCTTTTTGAACTACTTTGTTGTTCTTCCTTTTAAATGAGAATGAATTTCACTCTGGGCTCTATAATTTCTGAGGTGACACCTCCATGCTTCGAAGGGTTGCGAAGCAAAAATATAAATTTACTAGTACCTAAACCATTTATTAGGGTTGGTAAATTAATTAGGAAAGACAGCGTTCAAGTGTTCAATCATGAAGCTCGAGAGATGGTGATTTCTAGTGATATGTTGTCTGGACACCTGGAACAATCACATATACCAAAGAAAAGGCTGGAGGAGCCAAGTCAGAAGTTGGAATTTGTACGGACATTGTTGATTGACAATTATGATAGTTACACATACAATATATACCAAGAGTTGTCTGTCATTAATGGAGGTAAGCTCTCATACTGAGGATTTTATTGTTATTTACATTTTTTTACTAGTGCAAGTATTTTGTTATTGAAGATTGTTCTTAATCTTAGATGCACAGCTCTATTCTTTAAAACTTCAGTAGCATGTAATTTATAATCTACATTTTATTAATTATAAACTGATTCTTGTTTATTTGTTTTTCTTCCCAATTTGGTCGTTGACATACTATATTCTTGTTTCACCAAGATATGTGCTATTTATGTTAACTTTGATCCCCACAAGCACAAAAGATAAACCATCAAATCCACGAGTAGCAAAATTTTGCTTATAAGTGCTGTTTGAAAAATACCAAACAATTTTGAATTCAACCTTTGTGACCAATTTTTGATAACTGCATATTTACTGCTACATTTTTATTTTTATTTTTTATTACCAATCACCATAAGCGTGCATATTATGTCTGTAGAAACAACCTCTACTTTGAGTTAACTTGCTGCATCGTGAGTGTATACTCAATGATGCAAATTTTAAGCATGCTGTATAAGATTTCATCAATCAGAGGTTGTTGTGTTTATCATTCATAATGAAAGATGAAATGACAATTGACTGTATTCACAAGGAGGTAGACTTGGTTTATGCTGAAGATACAAGATAGCGAGATCATGAACTGGTTTTGCCTTGTGCAAGAAGGCCACCGAAAGCAATATTGTAGAGGAGCTAGCTTTTTATTCAAGTTGAAGGCACCGATAAGGCAAGAGGAAGGCCAACATGAACATAAGTTGTGCTTCGAGATGGGAAACTATCGTAAGCGATCTTATAAAGAATATAGTTCCATATAGAAATAGTTAGGCTTGAGGCTTTGTTGAGTTGAGTACCTGGGGGACATTGTTGTTGCCATTATTTATCAAACAATATTTCATTGTGGCTCATGGTGTAGGTGTGAGTACTAGTCACTGAATTGATATCTTATTGTTTAAAAAAAATAAAATTATCAGCTTGATATGAAAACATGCTGATAAAAGCTGTGCCTCCAATCTAAAATATCACGGGCTTCCATTATGAGAAAATAAAAATTGCTAACATTTATATTTGACATTTTATGAATGAGAAGTTTTGGACTTCAGTGGATTATGGCTCTTGTTTTGACATCTGTTGTTTTACTTGTTATGCTGCCAGTGCCTCCAGTGGTTGTGCGGAATGATGAATGGACATGGGAAGACATTTACCATTACTTGTATGAAGAAAATGCCTTTGACAATATTGTTATATCACCAGGTCCCGGTTCTCCCACATGCCCAGCGGATATAGGTTAGATAAATGAACTCTGCTTTTTAGCCTTTTATTCTTATGAGCTTATGGTAAGCAGTTTGAATACAACAGACACACACACACACACACACACATTAGAGGTAGTTTGAGTATCATGACACATACATTATTACATTTATTGCAATTGGCAGATGTGAACTACATCACCCAAAAGGCAGAATCAGTGTCCTTGGACATAAGGTTGACAGTGGAAGTTTACATTTTCTGTAGGATGGAGTTTTAAATGTAATCTACATCCTGAATGATGCAATATATTTCATTGCCAAATTAATATTGTTCAGATCAGACCGAAACACTATCTTATTAGAAATATAGCTGCTGAAACTTCAGAATTCTGCACCTTGTGCATTAGACCTTTATGAATTTGACAGTTTTGGTTGTTGCTGTGATAGGGTGATGAGGTTGACTGTCATGCTATCGATTTCTGCTTAGATTATTTGCACAATGTTTTTACTTAGCTGAATTTTATTACTTGTTTGTAACTTATTTGAATCTCACAGGCATATGCCTTAAGCTGCTACTCGAGTGTAGGGACATCCCTATATTAGGTGTTTGCCTTGGACACCAGGTATTTCTCTACAAATTTGTTCATAAGAAATTGGTCACAGTGGCAACTGTGATCTGATCAATCACGTCTGTATCTGTTTGATTATATTGATGAGTTTTCCCTTCATTTTATTTTTATGTTATTATTGTTAGTCTTCATTAAAGTTGTTTTCTTCTGATGTAAGATCTTACTTATCTCTTCTTTTCACTAGTTTTGCCCTTATCAAGCTAATATCACAATTCTGAATTCCTCATATGAGGATGTTTTTTATTTTATTTTATTGGAGATTCTGCGACCCTAACTAAAATATTCAGTTTGGAAGAGAGGTTATGGACAAGAAAAAAGATTAAGAATTATATGACAAGCCTTTATTCCTAATTGTCTAGCTATAAAAGTGAGAAAACAACCTTCATGTCCCAATAAAAGTAACCTTCACTATTTTGGTTACTTGCATCACCTTTTCAAGTGAATGTTTCATTCATTTCTATTAAATGGCTCTAGAAGAAACAAAACCACTTTAGCAATTGCTCAATATGATAGCGCCAGCAATAGCAGTGATATTAGAAACCCACCATTGACTTGCTTTCTTTATAGTTCTTTAGCAAGATGATGGTTCAATAGTGCTAGTGTTAGATGGGTGATTTCAATTGAAAATTGTTCTATCCAATTATGATCTTCTCTTGGTGTAAAGTCGTCTGAAGGAAAAATGCTTTGGAGAAGTAGTTTTATGACTTTTATTTGGTTAATGTGGAAAGAAAGGACTAAAGAGCATTTGTTGATCTCTGTTTTGATTGGCTTCAGGCTTTGGATTTGATTAGTTTCTCAACCTCTTTTGAATCTACCAACCCTAATTTTTCAAGTATTAGCTTGGATGACATTATTTGGGTATTGTTAACTATCTATGGTCCTTCTCTCTCTTACTCGCAATATTGGTCAACTAGAGCCTACCTCCAGATACCTAGTTGACTTGGGGACTGAATGCTTAACAAACATAGTGGTTCTATGTAGTTCTTTCTATATGGAGCCTCTAGCATTATCACTCATGCGGGAGTTCTCTGATCTCATTGATGAGTTGGGTCTTATGGATCTTCCACTTTTGGGAGGTTATTTTATTTTGTCTAATGGCTAGGAGTCTTCCTCTATGTCTTTTATTACTGATTTTTTGGTGTTAACTGATTGGGAGAAGCACTTTTATGAGGTTGTGTAGACGGTCCTTCCAAGATCGGTGTCAAATCATTGTCCTGGGGACGTTGTTTAAATTTGAAAACATGTGGCTCCAAATTGAAGGCTTTTAGATAAAGTATGAGATTGAAGGCTTTTATGTTATTGTTGTTTCAATTGGCATATTTGTTTTTTTTTTCCCCACTATTAGATTTCCTGCTAGAGAGACAAATGAATTTCTTATCACTGTAGGGTTACACTAAGGATCTACCTTGAGTCCTTATCTTTTTGCTTTAGTTATGGATTAGTTGACGAGAAATATTCAAGATGACGTGCCATGGTGTATGCTTTTTGCAAACGATATCGTACTAGTTGATGGGTCATTATACACACCAAATATAAACACTAAACTATACCAAATTCTTTTAGAATAATGGCAAGTCCAGGTATCGATCCACAGGGACAAATGAGAAATTAAACTAATTTAATTGCTAGATTCTTAAATTAATTTTGATTAAAAAGATTGATGGATATTATGACTAAACAAGAATTAAATGAAATTGAATAATTAAATTGACAATTAAAATTAGGGTTTGAGATATAAATCTTTGGGAAAAATCCTAGAGCAAAAAATTCACCACTAACCACATAAATGAGATTTAACATCGGCCAATAATTGCAATCCGGTTTGAAATATCCAATATTTCACAACTACAAGTTTGAAATATTGATCAAGAGAGTTGTTGCATTCAACGTACAGGCACGAATCATCCCGAGTAGCACGAGGCGTTTGCTTTAAACTATGGTAGCAACACAACCTGTATCTCGTAGCATGACTTTGTACACAAACACAAAGAAAACTAATGTATGAAAAGCATTAGACAATCACAAATAGTACAATTATTAAAAACTTTTAAATCATCCATACATTGATTCAAACCGATTCACAATCAAAGCTTATGAAAAATCTTATTACATGGCTAGGGTTTCATCAAAACTCTAGAAAAGAATAACCTAGCCACTCATGGAGGAGTGGAAAGAGGTGGAAGAAGTGGAAGTCCCCATGGAAGTTTCCTTAGAAGCTTGAGGAAAAATCACCTCTTCAAAACCCTAGCCTTCATTTCCTTCGAATAATTTTCGAACCCTAGGTTAGCCTATTTTTCTTTCTTTTATTCTCAGCAGAATAAATCCAAAATTTTGCGCATGCATCCCTAGTTGGGCCGTCGAGCGCCCATGTGGGCCGCTCAAGCAGTGATGGGCCGCACGTGTGGTGATCTGGCTGGCTCAGATTTTTCGCTTTTCACACAGAGGATTTGCTTTCGCGCCCTTTTTGATTGAATTTGCGTATTTTTTGCCAAATCTGTACAAGTGCACGAAACACATCATCTCCACCAAATAAACAAAATTAAAAGATTAAAAATGTAACTTAAGTGGCCTCAACGTGGTACCTTTTGGCCTACATCACTAGTGGATGAGACTAGAGAAGGAGTTAATACAAAGTTGGAGATTTAGAGAAAAACACTCGAATTTAAAGGATTCCGAATAAGCAGAACTAAGACAGAGTAAATGGAGTGTAAATTTAGTAACAGTAACAATGAAAGTAGAGGAAAAGTAAAGATTCTGAACTAAAAACTGCCTAAGAATGAACATTTTCATTATTTAGGGTTGATTATTACAACAGCGGGAGAGATTGATGCGGATGTGGCTCATAGGATTAAGGTGGGATGGTGTAAGTGGAGAAGTGCGTTTAGGGTACTGTGCGATAAACGAATACCCATTAGACCAAAAAGTAAGTTCTATACAACGGCTATTAGACCAACGATGTTGTATGGGACAGAGTGTTGGGCAACCAAGAAACAACATGTAGATAAGATGAGTGTGGTTGAGATGAGGATGCTAAAGTGGATGTGTGGCAAGACTAGACAAGACAGAATTAGAAATGAGTGTATTCGGGAATGGGTAGGAGTAGCACCGATAAAAAATAAGTTGAGAGAGAATCGATTGAGATGGTTTGGTCATATTCAACGGAGATCAACACAGGCAGTAGTGAAGAGATGCGATGCAGTAACGATAGATGGAAGTGTTGGGGGACCAGGTAGGCCTAGATTAACATTGGTTAGTGTTGTAAATAGAGATATGAAAATACTTAATTTGACTAATGAAATGGCCTTTGATAGAGTCGTGTGGAGAAGAATGATTTATGTAGCCGACCCCATTTGATTGGACTTAAGGCTTGGTTTGGTTCAATTGGCATATTTTTTTTCCTACATAAGTGTCACTATTTTTATTTTGTTACATGTGATTTAGACTTAAAATAATCTAAAAATCTAAGTGTGTGATGCTTGATAACCCATAACAAATTCTAACTCCTCTACTTGTACCTTTGCCTTCTAATCTGCCGAGTTTTCCTTTAGCTATTTCATGGTGCTTATTGACCTGAATAATTTAACTGACTTAACAGGCTTTAGGATACGTGAATGGTGCTCATGTTATCCATGCATCTGAACCAGTCCATGGACGTTTGAGGTATGGTGTACTGTAGGTGCAAGGATATTGGTTTTTTAAAGGCATCCATTAGTTGAGAAAACATATAATTTTGGATAAGAATATGCTTTACTAAAAGAAATTACTACGGCAGCGTCCTACCTCTATGCAGAGTATTTTTTTCCTCTTTTAAAGTACTTTTTCGAAGGGTTAGTGTGCACTTTCTTCTATACCAATTAACTTTTTTCTTTCTCCCTTGTAGTGAAATTGAGCACAGTGGATGTAGACTGTTCCATAATATTCCTTCTGGCAGAAATTCAGGATTTAAGGTCAGTGTGACTATACATTTTAAAGAGTTTAAATTTATTAATGCCCTTTACTATGATAGTTTCATGTGTCATGGTGAGCTCTTATCAAATTTTTATGAGCTAAAGCTAACATGTGAAAGAGTTGAACTTGAAAGTGCCTTGTAAACCTGTAAATCACCCTGTCCATCTTAAAGAGGAGGGAAGGGCCCATGTCAGACTGTCAGTGCATGATGCATGCTGATTTTGACCACCTTCTCTGCTGTGGTCTTGGCCCCCCTTCACAGAGTGCTCCTGTGTTGAGCCTTTTAGGATTTGCTTAAATTTAACGTAACAAAATATTATGACTGCACAACAGGCTGCATGTACATTCATAAACTGAAATTGACACCCAAAGGAGCCCATGCCCAGATCAGAGTCCCATTATTTGATGGCCTTTGGTTTGTTCTTTTTTTTTTTTCTTTTCTTCCCCCAATTTATGAAGAAATGCACTAAGACCAATAATTCAGCCCCTGGAGTATTGTTGGATTCATGTTTCTATCACTCGAGAAAATATTTTAGTTAAAACATATTGAAATCACTATTAGTTTTGGTGTCAGTGGGTGCACCATCAATTAAACGTCCTCGATCCTACTTTTTGGTCATTTTGAAATTTGTACGATTGTTTTGTTTAAATTGCACAACATAAACTTTGTTTTTTCTCGTAGAAAATGGCTTCCTTCTTTTTCTTTTACTTCTTTTGGTTTTCCCAAGGTTCTTGTTCACAGCTTTGGAAATTGTAGAATTTGCAATGTTTACGAGTCCCCTAAAGAACCGAATGCGGAGAACTTTTCCACAGGCATCCTGCTTTTTGTTCCTTGAGTGCCAACATATATTCCTTACTCCAGTTTCTCCCCTTTTAATTTGTAGACCATTCTCACTATTGTTAGGTGTTCTCAATTTTTTATTATGATTTTTTTTAATAACTGATATATTGATAATCTCACATACTTCCCATTTACTCCATAATCTCTTTGGCCTTCTCTGATCTCTGTTGTGAATCAAGACTATATTTGAAGAAGTCACATGGCACATGGTGCAAGTCTAGGATTCTTTTTTCTTTTCTTCATCTGTTTCTGCTTTTAACATCAGATAAAAAACTTCCCGCTGCATGGAACTGAAATTTGCAACTGCATAGAACTGTACTGTCATTTTGTTAGTTAGTTTGTTTTTGTTTTGTTTTTTTGTTTTTTTTTTTAATTTTCCATTCTCTGTTGCCACTGTTGGCATCCTAATTTGTTTTTTGCTGCTTAATTTATCTATATTGAAAGGAAGGTATTTTCAGTCGTCATTGCCCTTTGTAAGTTCGTTCAATTGGGAGTATTTTTACTTTTACATGTCAAATGTTTGACCTTAAACATGTTTTCTAGGATAAAATTTTTTTAGCCCACTCGCTAATAAGTTTTCAGTAACCTTTCTGATATAGCTATGTCTCTACCCCACCCCCTTGAGAGCAGGATGCAGGCTGCGGTTACGTTAAACACTCAGTTGAGCAGTTGTCTTCGTTGCCATAATTTAGCTTATCAACAATCTGAAACTGTTAATATAACTTTAACTGTTCTTAGAATTCTGGATCTGAAACTGTTAAAATTGTTGCTATTACTTGTAGTAGTTACTGCCCATCCACAGAGCGAGGAATGTCACCCTTAACTTCTGCGGTTGCCTGAATTAATGCAGGTGGTTCGATACCATTCCCTTATTGTAGATGCAGAATCACTTCCAAAGGAACTCATACCGATAGCATGGACCTCTTCCACTGGCACACTTTCTTTTCTTGGCACCCGAAAGTCTGATGCTATCTCTGATGCTTATGAAAGTCCGCTAAATGAACAAATCTTTGTTAATTCTTCTTTGAGAAAGTCTAAAAATGGTAGTTATTGGCCTTCCAGTGATTCTGAGTTGATGAGTGGGAAAGTCCTTATGGGCATCATGCACTCCACCAGGCCTCATTATGGCGTGCAGGTTTGTTTTGGTGATTGTGCTTGTAATTACCACACTGCTTTTATATATCTCACAACTATTATCTTTGGTTTTGGCCTTCAGTTTCATCCCGAGAGTGTTGCGACCTGTCATGGGAGGCAAATATTTAAGAACTTTAGAGAGATCACTGAGGACTATTGGCTCAAGTTGAGATCATCCTCCAAAAGCGAGAGAAAAGTTCGTCATACTGGTAAACTACTTTATTAAAATTCTAATTCATGATTGTTGTTATTATCGTTAAATATGTGGTTCCTTTTGGCTCAAAAAGAACTCATGAAGTAAAATTTTAAATGCCTCCATGCATCACTTTGTATTGTGGGGGTTTTCTTAATTATCAAGTATTATAATTAACATGATATACCAATAATCGGTGGTTTGACACATCTGAAAGGTATTGTGATTGCCTTAATCTTTCGGGGTGCAGTAAACCTCCTATGTTGAATGTAGCGATGGAAGGGCTGGTTTAAGTATTTATTACACTGTGTGCCACTGCTGCCTACGGAAATTTTATAGCATTGCTGGACAGTGCGTTAAGTTTCCTCATGGGTTGTAAATTACACTTTCTCCCCCTAAAGTATGACCCTTGTCTCACTTTGATCCGTGAAGAATTGATTTTCTCATAATGCCCCTAAACTATCAAATTCTTCTCACTTTTGGTCCAAATTCCAATGACCATTTACCTAAAGATGGAAAATGCCACGTGGCTCGGTTGACCCAAACCTGACCCATATCCCGTGGAAATAAAGAGTAACTTACATTTTCACCCTTTAAAGTATGGGTCTTTTCTCACTTTGATCGTTATAGAAAAATATTTTCCCACTTTAATCCCTCCCTAACCCCACAAAAAAATTTGATTAACTTTAAAAATAAAAAAAAATCCTATCACAACTTGCCACATAATCCGCTAAAATATTATTTCACAACACGTGAACCTTCATTTCCTCTTATTTTCACCTTCTCTTCCCTCCTTTGTGCACCTTCCCACAACTGACCACCTCCCCTCCCTCACCCCACTCCCATAACTGACCACATCCTCCTCCCTCCCATCCCATCCCATCCCACCCCACCCTCTTTATTTTCTCCCTTTCACAAAAATACTATCTCAATATATGACCTTCCATCGCAGACCACCTCCACTTGTCACCCACCACGACCCGCCCATTGTTTCTCTATTGACTCATATCCATTGTAAATTTTCATTTTCGTCCATTATGAAGTTGGATTTTGAGATTGTGAGGGTTTGGGAATGTGTTTTGGAGTGGGGTGGTTTTGAGATTAGTTTGGGTTTGGATTTAGGGACCAAAGTGGGAAAGCTTAATTTGTTTCTCCCAAAGTGAGAAAACTTAATTTTTATGGGCCAAATGGGAAACCTAGTTTAAAATTCCAAAACTGCCCCTTAACTGTGGCAGGAGTTGGTAATTGAACCAATGTGGGAAACGAGAAGTAGTTTAGGGACCAGAGTATGAGAATCTTTTCTTTAAGGACTAAAGTGTGAAGTGACTCATACTTTAGGGGGTGAAAGTATAATTTACCCTAATTTTTGTGCTTCTCCATTTGCATTTGGTGCATAGAACCTGACCTATTATTTACTCTTAGCAGTAAGCTCTACTTAGCATGCATGCAGGTGCCCCATGCAAGCCAGTTGTTCAGAGATAATCTTAGAAGCAAGCAGTTGGTGAATGATTTGGGTGAGGGCAACCACTGCAGCTTGTGCAATATGACAAATCAATCTCATCAGAGCAATGATGCTAAATTTCTGAAGTTGAAATGGAGGAAATTTGAACGGCTAGCCAGTGAAGTTGGCGGAGCAAGAAATATTTTCTGTGAACTGTTTGGTGATCATAAAGCCAACAACACCTTTTGGTTGGACAGTTCCTCAGTAGAAAAGGTATGTTTCTTACTCAAAGATGATCCTTCATACTTGAAATTTGTTTTTCAGCTTTCTTATTGTTTAGTATTTACTGTTTCAAATTGAATTCGTCTGTTTTTATGAGATAATTCATATTTCAAAGTGTATATAATAATGGATAGTGTGTTTCTTTCGTCATGACAGTTTTGATGTATGTTTCTTATACTTAAGATAGAGGAGATATATTTGAAAATTCACGTATGGAGTAAAGAGGGTGAACTACATGAGTTCCAAGATTTGGGAAGGACTAGATGTTATATATAGGGGGGGATTACAACTCAGTGTAGTTTTTCAAAAAAAAAAAAAAAAATTCAAATTATTGGTAAAGTTTATAAACATTAATAATTAAATTCATAAACTTTTCCTCTAACTGTAAATATTTTGCAAAATTCCCACTGATGTCTTGTGTGTGTGTGTGTGTGTGTTTAAAGGAGTTCTAAAAATATGTGTAACAGAAGAAAAAGAAGCCATATGTTATTTACAGACTTGAGAAAAAGAATATGTAGGACTGCTATGTATTTTTATTTAATCAATGTGCATTACGTTTGCTTTCTCAACAACATGGTTACTCTTTCTTAACAACTTGGTTTCTCAGTTCAAGTCTTTGTAGTAATTTAGTAAAGCTTGATGTAATTTTTATGGTTTTTAAAATTTTGGAAGTTCTATTGTATAATAATCTTCTTATTTATGTCTAGAGAAGGGCACGGTTTTCATTTATGGGGGGTAAAGGTGGCTCTCTGTGGAAGCAACTCACATTCAGATTGTCAGATCAAAGGTTTGAATAGAGAATGGTTTAGATAGCATGGACCGTTCATTTGGAGAACCTGCCATGGTTTTTATTTTTCACTTTTGCTATGAGATGCATCTTCTGAAAAATAATATATTCAGCTTCTTTTTTTTTTTCTTCCTTCCAGTGATATGACATTTAGAGGTGGAGGCTATTTGTCTACTGAAGATGCTCGGGGCTTTACCAGCAGTACATATTTGGAAAATGGTTTCTTTGATTTTTTTAACAAGGTATTCAATGAGTATTGTTCTGATTGCTAGATGCTTTATGTATTTCTCATACTCGAACATGAGAATCTTACTTTACAATATCATTTCATATAGAGTAAGACTATTAAACCTATTTACTATGGTTTATTATGTTTCTTCCCAGTATTTTGGTTCTGAAAATTGGATGAGAAATTGTGATGAGAAGTGACATGTTAACTTGCAATAACACTTCTAGTGAAATATATGATTTGTTTCTTGACAAAGTCTTAATTTTAAAATCCAAAATTAACTACACAATCCTTATCTTTTGTAGACGTGTCAGTGTGCACCATTTCTGACTTATTAACTGTTTTAACTACACTTTTTTTTCCCATGTATCTACTACGCACTACAATTATTTTTTTAATTTTATTACGATTTATTTGAACAAGTAAAGGGAATTATGAAATTCTGTGTGGTCTAGTTGCATTCTGAAAAGCACCTGCATTTTGTCAATGTCTTATAAACACCCAGCCTTACCACAAGACATGACTATTGCTCTGTTGTTCATGGGAGATGTCTCTTGGTTTAGGATGTGTGCAAAAAGAATGGCAACGAAAATATTGCATTTTTTTCCCGTAATGTTATTTTCTGTAATCTTATACATTCTAACCCATTGCTCCTTTTGTATGATCATGAACTCCAATCATCTGTTCTTATCATAATCATGTGTTATGTATTCATTCTGAATGATGTTTATCTTAATTTCGAAATGTTTGGAAGGACCAGTTTTGATAGATATCTCTTCTATGTTTTCCAGGAGCTCCAGTCATTTTGTTATGACCAAAAAGATTTTGAAGGATTGCCATTTGATTTTCATGGTGGATATATTGGGTACATTGGGTATGTTTTTGTTTTAGTGCTATGGAAAAAATTTCAATTTGCTCTTCATTACTGGCAATTCCTTATGACTTTTATTGGAAATTGTGGTGTAAATCCGATTTTGCCATTCTGTCATGTTGCAAAATGATATGTAAACTGACTTGTTTGGAAATTATTGCATATGATATACCGTGTTTTGATTTTAACTGTTTAATAGTCTAATTGGCTTTAAGCACACCTTGACAGCAGGTGTCAGAAATGATCCCCAAATATCCTCCAATTATTTGTTTGTCTGTACTGAAGTAAATTTGAGGTTTCTTGGATTCACATCATGAACTGCTTGCTGCAATATGACCAAAACAATGCATCATTTAACTTTCTGACATGAGGAATATCAATTACACCTAGAAACCTATGAAGCTCGGATACTTCAAATAGGGTGACATATCTGTATCGTATTCGTATTGGATACCGATACTCCTTGGATACTCGCAGATAACTATTTGATACTTACTAAAAGTATCAAATACTTAATTAATTTTTCATTAATTTTGGAGTATCGGATATTTCAAGTCACAAGTCACTTATTACTTGTTTTACGAAATTAGAATTGTAGCATTTCTTGCAATTGCAAAGATAAATATAAGAATATTTTTCTAATATTTTGTTTAGTTCTTTGATAAGAAGAACATAGTGAGTTAAATAATAGAATTTGTCAAATTGATGTATCCTAATTGTTTCATGCATATCTCCTATACTACATAGAAAGTAAGGATTAACAAGAGAATATAATAATTGTAAAATTAAATATTAATAAATAAATAAACAAGTAAACTTGAATACAATATTTTTTATTTGTGCCAAAGGGAAAAAGCACAGAGATAAGTTATGGATTATTCTATTATTATAATACAAATATAAATGAAATATGTGCAAAACCTATTGAAAATTTAAAAGATAAACAAGCTACTAGCTTAAATTAATACCTAATTTTTAAAAGTTAGTATTTTTGCATTATAAACATTGTGGTTTCTTAACACTCTCTAGCATATGTGTAACTTGCTACTATTTATTTTAAAAAATAAAATTTTCACAAATGTATCCTACTTGTACCCGTATCTTATTTTTTTAAGTTTTGTCGTATCGTCGTATCCGTATCTCGTATCCGTATCCATGCTTCATAGCTAGAAACCCTATGAACTCTCTGATCCTTCATAAATCTCTAACCCTAGAAGCTTTCTACAACCAAAACCTACAATATGCAAGATCACAAATTGTCCTACATCGAGAGATTTATGAATCCTGCTGAATTCTCCATGGCAAAAATCCTACCAAATGGGAGCCAACAGAAGAATCTAGAACTTCCTAGCAAACTCTAGCACACATGTGAGATCACGGAGAATTCTAGAAGCCCCTAGCGAATTCAAGTACATACACACTTGTACATATAACTAGACTTGTAGATATTTGTATAGATATTTCTAAAAGGTATTCTAGAATGTTCCAAAGGTGCCGAGCTCATTTGCTCCAATCCATTCAAGAGTTGTACAAATTCTCTTAAGTAAATACAAAGGCATTCTTTCAAACTCTCTTTGTGTTTCTAGCTTCTCTTGTTGCAATTCTCTTGGGTTAGGTTGACTTAGCATCATCTAGTAAAACTTGTTGTGATTGTCTAAGTGCCACACGGATTACTTGGAAACAACCCAGTCCGTGACATGTGTATGATTTTTGTTGGAGAACCCTAGGAATTGTGGCTTTGGCCTTTTTGAAATACGTCTATCATAAATTTTCTTATACATGATGGAAGCTAGAAACAATCACTTTTCAGTCTATTGGTATTGGTTTTTCAGTCTCCCTCACAATTTCTCTAATGCATCTCAAAATTTGGATTAGGCTGATACTGATGTTTCTGTCATGCAGGTATGGCCTCAAAGTTGAATGCGGCATGACATCTAACCATCATAAATCAAGGACACCAGATGCTTGTTTTTTCTTTTCCGATAATTTTATAGTGATAGATCATCGTAATGACGATGTTTATATTATGTCCATACATGATAGAAACACAACTCAGACACCATGCTTGGATCTTGTAGAGCAGAAGCTTTTCAGCTTGAAGGCTTCAGCTACAAAGAAGTTAATGTCTCAAAATTCACAGCTCGTCACAAGCGCCTCATTTGAAGTGGGCTTTTTTGCTGAGAAATCTAGAGAGCGCTACATCGAAGATGTTGAGAAATGTCAGAAGTTCATTAAGGATGGGGAAAGCTATGAGTTGTGTTACACAACACAGATGAGAAAGAGAATAGGGGAAATAGATTCTTTGGGACTTTACCTAAAACTCAGAGAAAAGAATCCAGCTCCATATGCTGCTTGGCTTAATTTTTCGAAGGAAGGCCTATGCATCTGTTGTTCTTCACCCGAGAGGTTTCTACAACTGGATAGAAATGGTGTTTTGGAAGCAAAACCAATCAAGGGTACTATAGCTCGTGGTTCAACACCAGAGGAAGATGAATTGCTCAAATTACAATTGCAGTGCAGGTAATAAGAATCAGTTATTTTTTAAAGAGATGGAAATTTGCTGAAACATGTTCTTGTTTCTCTGAGAAATGCTTTCTGCCTATAGCAATCGTTACTAAAATATTGACTTTGACTGCAATTCCTTTTGCTGTATCCGATAATTGGAATGAAAAGAAAAAAAAAAAAACCTCTGATATGGCATGAATAGTATGTTAGTTATATATATTTTATAAGCAAATGGTTATCTGCTCATCTATGAATGCAATATAGGCCCACTTCTCTCTTTTTTTTTGAGCCAACGTTGTTGTGATTAGCTTTATCATTTCACCAAATTCTTTGGAAGAAAAAGAAGAAAAGCTTTAATTGACAATCAATATGTATATATATTTGTAATGTGTATTGCATTCGCAATATTTGTCCTTCTCACTCCCTCTTCTCTCTAAGCAGTGAAAAGGATCAGGCTGAAAATCTAATGATTGTTGACCTTCTAAGGAATGACCTTGGTCGGGTCTGCGAGCCTGGCTCTGTTCACGTACCCCATCTTATGGAAGTGGAATCATATGCGACAGTTCACACCATGGTGAGTACAATCCGGGGGAAAAAGCAATCAAATGTAAGTGCGGTTGATTGTGTTAGAGCGGCATTCCCAGGTGGTTCAATGACGGGTGCACCAAAGTTGAGATCCATGGAACTTCTTGATTCTCTTGAAAGTTGTTCGAGGGGTATATACTCTGGCTGCATTGGGTTTTTCTCATATAACCAAACATTTGATCTTAACATTGTGATAAGAACGGTTGTTATTCATGACGGCGAAGCTTCCATAGGAGCAGGAGGTGCGGTTGTAGCTCTTTCGAATCCTGAAGACGAGTACAATGAAATGCTTCTCAAAACACGAGCACCGGTTAATGCTGTTATGGAGTATCAGCGTGGATCACTATCAAAAGAATAGAAGTAATTCCATCAGTCTTTTTTGTTTTTAGGATTTCAGTTTGTTTTTTGCTTCTTTGAAGTTGAGATTCTGAAACTGCAACTGAGAGAAATCCAGAATGCCTGCAGAGAAGTGCAACTAATGTTGTATCATTGGAGTTTTTTTTACAGATTTCATGATTTATTTTTATTTTTTCCAAATCAATAAAATTCCTGGTAGTAAAACCAATATCAACTGGTGTTTGCATTTTGTGTAATCTGCAGATTGATTTAAATTTTAACAAATGACATGATGCATTTGTCTTCTGTTGAAGATATTTTTAATTTTTAAGATTACTTGTTGAAGGTATTCTGTCAGTGTTTATTCTTTGCTAACCCGGTTCGTAGTTCTCTAATTTCATGAAATTAGGAAAAATCTCTGTTAAAGATTTTGTAAATCCAATGTTCTGCCCTTGTATAAAAAAAATGCTATAATGTCACTGATTTCATTGCATCATTGCTGTTGTTTCTTCTTTTTATTATGAATTTGATTTTAAAATTATTTCCAAAATAGGGGCTGGTTGCATTTAACAATTTTTTGGAAAAATAATTTTTGAGAACAATTTGCATTTTTATTTTAAAAAAATAAAAAATTACGGCAATGCCAAATAGGCCGCAGAGTCTCATGAAATTCCTTTCATCACCTAAAAATAAAATTTCTTTTATCACTTATATTGTGTTTGAGTCATGTATTCTTATATAAATTTATAATTTAATTACGTAAATAGTGTCAATGTTCATATGACATATATAAGGTTTATTTATTTATTTTATATATGCGGTTTAATTATGCAATAATTTGTGAGAAGTGGATCGTTGTGAGTGTATTTATGGCTTAAATTTTATATTAAATTTGATTTGATAAGAATGGTGGATTAGAAATAAAATATATTTGTTTTCTTAATCATATTTGACAGAATTTTGTCTACGCTCGCATCACCATCACTGCTTGGTGGAATATAAGGATTGTTGTTGTTAAAAAAAATATAAAATTTTAATTTTACATTTTCAATGAATAGTAATGTTATACCTTCATCAAATTTGATACTAAATTTTAATTCTAATTAAATCTGGCAGCTCAATGAAGCTGGCTAAAAACACTATTCATTCATCTTTCAAAAACACTGGTCCTCCTTCACAATTATATCTTATGTTATTCTATTTTGCAATATATAATTTTAAAATTTAAATTAATAAAAGTTGATAACGTAGGATGTACTGTGTTATTTTGACTTTTTTAATTACCTGTGGTGATGTATATGTGCTTGCATGCATACATAGGTACATCTGCGTCGCTTTTTTAAATTGTATGCTTTTTTTTTTTTTTTTGAAACTTCTTAAGAGCTTTTAAACTCTAAATCTTAATTTTTTTGAAAATGAATTGAAAAGGGTTAATAGATTGCCCTTTTTTTAATTTTTTATTATCTTTCGTAATTTTTTTTAAAAAAATATTTTTATTTTTAATCATTTCTAGTCTAGGAGCACTCAAAAGATATAAAAAAATAAAAAAAATTGTCAAATAGTAATATACACTTTGTGCAAATAGAAGATATAGATATATTATATACATTTATGTACAAGTATGTATATAACGTGAATGTGTGTATCCTAACATTATCAGGGCCGGCCCTCTGAGAGTAGGCAAGAGAGGTCTGCGTCTTGAGCCTCCAAATTGGAGTTGAAAATAAGAGTTCTCAAATATAATTTTGTGTTTTAGATATTAAAAAAAAAAAGGTCAAATACTATAGACCCAATTGAACATGAGACCCAAAAAAAAGCAACGAGACTAGATTTTTATTTTTTTAAAAGTATTTGTAATGATTGTTTTTTATTTTAATATATGAAATTAAATTTTTGTTTATAATTTTAATGATTATATGTGCAAGTAAATTTTTTTGTGGCTACAAACAAATAAAAAAATTGTAATTTATCGTTTTATCCATGAGCTTTTTTTTTTTTTTCCAATGTAAGAGGGCTCCATTTCTGAAGTTTACCTTGGGCCCCTAAATCTTAGGACCAGCCCTGATCATATCTTAAACTATAATAACTTATATATAATACACACTTTAAAATATATAAAATAAAAAAAAATTGTTTGTATGTGTTGGTTATTATAATATACAGAAATTTCACATTTATTATAATTTTAATATATTTTATTTTAGTAATTTTCTATAATATTCACCAACAGTATGTATGTTTTTGGTGCCCGCATGTGAACTTTCTAGGGTAGGATGATAAACCCCCAACCATTGAGCAAAAGTTGCTTTCCAATTTTCCATACCCTTGCTTTTTAAAAAGCATTTATAATATGAAAACGAACAAATATAATCTTTTACTTAAAAAAAAGTAAAAGGTGTCACCCACTACACAAAAGGGCTCAATGAAGGTCAATTTGGTGATTTTTTTTGTGTACTTTTCAATAGAGCTTTAATGCAAATCATAGTGTGCTTATATTATATTCAGTAATGCTACATACTATTAAAAGTGGTGTTTTAAAACATCACTAATGAGTTGACACACACTTAAAAAAAAAAAAAAGACACAACCACACTGTGACAATGGGTGGGACCCACTAATTAGTGGTCTGAAGTATTTTTGTATTATATTAATATGTTTTGTTTTATTAAAATAATTTTACTTGTCTAAAATCAAAAGCGCACACATAAAAAAACACCATGCATGGAGACAAATTATCCAAATTAAATAAAATTGAATGGGGTCAAATTGAAGATACTAATCTTCTTTTGAGCACATGCAGCCTATGTAATCAAATTTTAATTAAAAAAAGTGACTGTATAAATAATGATATATAAGACGGTGAAACCTACGTAGTTGTATGTTTAGTTGACCTTTGTGCTATCAAAACCAATTCTAAATTTAAGGCCACAACAACTTTTTTGTAATTGCATCATAGAAGTATGCAGGCCCTACATTTGTTTGAGAGAGAAAATGCCTAAGACTTTTGATTAAAGGTCTAATTTGGAAACTGTTTTTTTGTCTTATTATTATTTTTTTGGGGGTCTTTTGATGCATTTAAAAACAATTATTTCTAATTAAAAAATGCACAAAAAAAAAAAAAAGACAAAAGAATCGCCAAATGCTTACCATGAATTTTGTTTAGAAAGATCACATGTGCTTTGGATTCAATTATTGTATAGTAAAACTTACATCTAGAATGAATTTGATCATGCGATTGATTTTTTAGTAGAAGTTCAAGTAGAAACTTTGGGTATGTATTGTATTAAAATTTAAAAAAGATTTTAATAGTATGTTTTATTAAATGCTATTAATTCTATTTTAACAATTAATTATTATAAACTTGCAATATAATTAATGCAAATCACATTAAATCAAAATATATCAGTAATTATTTCTTAAGAAACACTAAAAGGTATCTTGTTAATGTGAATTTATACAATCTTTTTTCAATTATCCTTTTTTTTTAATAAAAACATCAATAACAAAACCAACTTCAAATAGCTGACAAACAATATATCAAAATCAAACCAAAAGTGGGTGATAGTCTATTAAAGTAATCTGAAATCCTAATCAATTTTGCTTTTTCTCTAAGATCACATTTATTAATAAATGTGTAATATTATACAAATTAATAATAAAGGCAAATGCTAAAGAATGTTCTTGAGCATTTGTTAGCATTGGCCTTACTTAACATAAGGATTGAAGAGAAAACAAAATATTGAAAATAAGTAAAAATATTAAGAAAATGTATTAATTTTAATTAAAAAATTTTAAATTCAATTAAGAGTGTCTCATGTTAATGTTATTATTATTATTATTATTATTATTTTACATTTTTCTTGTACAATAGAACCACTCACCAGCAAGACCTATTAATAAATTAAATCACCCAGTTTGGTTATCAATTCTTAAATATAATTTTTACATTTTTACATTTTTGAATTTTTTATTTTTTGTGTTTTGTTATTCTTAGTGAATTTTTTTTCTTCCCCATATTTTAACCATTTTTTTGGATGTACCTAACTTTTCTTTTAAAGATGGTTAGATGACTATGTATATGTGTGTCAACTAATGGGATGAGTTAGACTAGTTACAACTAGAGGGTAGGATTCACTTTTCTTATATGATATATTATGATTGGATGATGATATTATTTGTTAACGATGACGTAGTATTATTATTAATATTTTATTTTTGAAGTACATTTTAGTTAGGTGCATAAAAAATAAAAATAAAATATTAATTAAAATATTAAAAGAAATAAAAATACAAAAAATCAAAAATTATATTTAATAATTTAAAATCAAACATAGTGAATAGATTTTTTATTATTAAATAATGTAACACTTAGCACATTATTAAAATGAGCAATATTTTAAATTTTAAATTTTCTTTACTGTACAGTGACTTTTTCATAGATTTTTATTTTTATTTTTTTATCTTTTAAGTTTTACTTGATTAGGCAAAAAAAAAAAAAAAAAAATCACTAAATACAAATAAAAAAACAAGTTGACTATTTTTTTTTTAATCTTTAGTTAATTTTTCTTAGATCTTTAATTCTTTGCTATTTTTTTTTTTTATATTTTTCTTTCTTTGACATACAAATTTTTTTTTTTGGACATAAATTTTAAAAAAATATTAAAATAAAATAAAAAAATTGAAAAAACATGTGAATGACAAACGAAGCCTAATTAATAATTTTTTATTTTTATTTTATTTTTATATTATAAACTTCACCCTCAAACCAACAAACAAAAGTAATACACACCACTCACTTGTTATTGGTAATCACTCTCCCATTGGTGCCATCACGGTCCACTTTCATCCAATTCGTTTATTATTATTCTACTATGGCTTCGTTTGGAAAGTGGGTTTACTTTTTGCCTTTTTAATTTTTTTAAATTATTTTAGCCTAGACTAAAAAATTTAGTTTGAAAATGACTTTTTGATTTTTTAACTTTTTTGACATTTTTTGTGAGAGAAGAGTGCAATGATTATGGATTGGATGTGATATTTTATTTGTTGTGGTTAAAATAGGCTATTTGGTCTTTTGTGGCTAAAATAGCCACAAACCATCTTCCCAAATATTTATAATTTGTTTTTGGAAAAATTATAGAAAACATTCTTGCTCATATGAAAAAATAAATTATAATTTTTTATTTTTATCAATTTAAATTTATTTATTTTTATTGATTTTCAATTTAAATCATTTGTATATTTTTGTTAAGTAAAATTAATACAAAAAGAATATTTTAGACATTAAATTCAATATAGGTGTACATAAAATATTATTTTTTTATTAAGTTTAATAAATAATTAAAATACCTATTTTCTATTAGTTTTATTTAGTAAAAATAGACAAATAGTGTAGATTAAAAATAAATAAAAAATTTAAAACAAAACTTGATAAAGTTAAAATTTATAATTTATTTTATTATAATGATTAAACTCTAATTTTTTTTTAAAATACAATTTTCTTTATTTAAAAAAATATTATATTAATTTAATAATTATAACCATAACATCTAGAAATTTATAAAAAATAAAAAAAAAACAGTAAGCGACAAGAATATACTTATAAAACTCCTTCAAATTCTGAAGTCTCAGTTATTTTGTTGTCATCTAAAGGCACCTTCATTCCAGTTGACAACTACATGAGAGGTTACTGATTGGTCTTGGCCCGATGTTCCAATCTTACTGTGATTGGTAAAGCCGGCAAAATTGATTGGTCTTGGCCCGATGTTCCAATGATCATATTTGTTTTCAATTTTTTAAAAATACGTTTTAAAAAATTTTATTTTCTTATATTTTGTATTTTTTTAATTTTTATTGAATTTTTTTTATATTTTAAGTAATTTTTTTAGTTTTTAAACATACTTAAAATAAATACACTTAAAAAGTTTAATTTTTATAATTTTTTTAAAGAATTCAATAAATACCAAAAATAAAAAATACAAAATTTCAGTATATTTTTCATATTTTTGTGTATTTATTAATTTTTTAAAATATTTTTCACAAATATTTTACTTTTTAGATACATCTAAGTAAAAATACTTAAAATTTTTAAAGTATTCATTAAAAATAAAAAAAGACGAAAAAAAAACTCAATTTCAAAAAAAGCTAAATTCAAAAAACTAAAATCAAACCCACTTTAATGTTATTATGAATAATAAAGAAAATAAAATTTACAATTTTTTATTAAATAATTAAGGAACATAAAAATATATAATAAATTGTGATTAATGTGAGACGTAGGGATGTACGCGAGTCAGTTACGGCCACAAAACCTTCAGTCTGTTATTCGTCCGTCAAATTGGTAGATTAGAGAAAATCAATCCGCATCCATCCGTCAATCCGGCGGATCTAAATTGAACGAATTGATGGATTGATGGATGGATGCGAATCGGTTTGGCAATTTAAAATTTTATAAATTTTCAACATAATTCAACCGGTGCATTTTCTCAAAAAAAAAAAAGAAAAAAAGTATTATAGTCAATGACTTAAAAAAGTATTACAATCACTGCATGCCTCATCCAAAGAAAGAAAATTAAAATTTTAAAATATTACAATCACTGCATACATCATCCACATATTACAATCACAACAGGTTTCATCTAGAGAAAGTATTACAATATGTGGTTCTTAAAATGTAAAAATAATTCAAACCACTAAAATCATGAATAAAGTAGTAGTAAAGATTTGTATGTCTCTGTATTATTACATATATATTTGTTTTTGAAAACAAAAATTAACTAGAATCTATCATCGTTTTTATTTATTATTTTTAAAATTAGATTAAAAATAAAAAAATATAGACAAATAATACATTTATTTTTTCCAATTTAAAAAATATATTCAAGTTAAAAATTATTTTTGAACAGAATATATTTAACATAATATTAAATTTTTTTTAATTGAAAATACAAATAAATATCTAAATAAATTAAAAACAAAAAATCTTATAAATTATTACGAGTACTCGCGATTTGATAGTTCAATTGCGGTGAAAGGAATCTCAAATTCACTATCTATTTAAAATTAAACAAATTAAAAAAATTAATATATAACCGTCCGTTCCTTATCACACACCTATCTAAAATGTGGCAAATCAAATCGATTCGATTAGTTTAAGTAAATCGATATATCTAATACGCACCTAGTGAAACGTAGTCAGGTAACACTCCAACACCACCCAATGATTTTACCAAGTATATGCCCTTATTCATCAACGACTCTCTCTCTCTCTCTCGCCCCAGAGTCAGAGCTCGCAACAACTCTCATCTCTCTCTCTCTCTCTCTCTCTCTCTCATTCAACAACCTATACATACAACTACAATTGTAGTTGTATGTATACTCTCTGACTCAGTGCCCTCTCCTCCTCTCTCATCTCTCTCCCAAATCTCTAGGGTTTTGCAACCATGAGTCTCTCTGTTGCTCAAGTAATTTTAGTTCCAACTTTATTTTTCTATCGCTTTTGCTTGTATTGTGTTTGCGGGTTTTTGATTTGGGTTCGGATTGATTAATGCTGAGTTATTTATTTGTTGATTTAGGGTTTCACCAAGTCTTTTGCCATGACCGTGCTCTCCGAGATCGGTGACAAGACTTTCTTCGCCGCCGCGGTTAGTTAGTTACTGTGATTATGCCTTTTTTTTTTTTTTTTTTTTTTCCGATCTGATTGTTTAATTTTGTTTAGTGTTTGATTTGAGTGAATGTAATTGATTTGTTATTGGGAACTCATATTAACATCAATGGGTACAGGGGAGATACGATTGTTTGCTTCTATCTTTTCTTTTTCTTTTTTCTTGATTGGGTTGGGCTAGGTTTTGCTCTTTTAAGTTTACAGATTAATAAGATAAAGACATGAGCTTTCCATCCATACGGCTAAGAAATTATTGATGTAGAATGGGTTAAGATTTATGTGAATTCAAATCTTATAGTAGTCTAATGTAAAGTGTAATTAGACCAAATTTGTGGGTTTTACTTTATTTATTTTTTCCTTTATAAACCGTAGACGAAGTCAGTGTAATTTACCTTTACGTTTTTATTCCTATTTACTTACCTGCATAGAACAATTTGGAAGCAGAGTAAATTGCTAAAAGGGATTAAAAGGTTAATTAAATTTTGAAAGAAAAGAAAATGCATGCTGTACATGCGGAGAGAACTGTGAGATGTATTGGAGTAGACCCATGATGCCCTTGCTCTTTCAAAAGGCTTAATTTGGCATATTTTACTTTTCTAGGGGTTCAACAATTTATAGGTTTTCTAGGTTTATTATATAAAATGTGAGAATCTGGGTGGTAAGAATCAAACTGTAGAGCTTTTCTTCGTTTTCTTTTTTTGTGGGTGGGGAAGAATGAGAACATGGTTCCTGATTTCCACAGGTTTACAAGGCTGAGAATTAATTCTATTTTCTTTACCTAATATTCTTCTAGATCTTTCCAAGATTGTTTGTTTGGTTCTCGTATTGGAATGGCTGATTCTTTTTTTCTTCAATTGACTGATAAAATAAACTGCCTGGCTTGCTAGTTTGATGTTATGACAAGGAAGACAAGTGTTTTTTTGTTTTTGTTTTAATTTTAATTTATTTATTGTTTTCACTGTAAGTAATACTGATACACTTTCCCTCTCCCTTTTTAGCTTGCTATAGGCTTTGTTTGGTAGGGGTTATTTTTGGCTTATTTAAGCTTTTAACTTAATTTAAGTTATTTTGGTGTGTTTGGTTTAGCTTAATAATACAGATTATAACTTTTTATAAGTCAAAAATTAGCTTTTTCTTTGAGTGGGAGAGGAGAAACTTTTCCAATCAGCTTAAGCGGACATCTACAATTTGAGGGGCAAAATGACTTAAATGCCCCTCACAATTTCAAGTTATTATAAGTGTACCATGTATATAAATCAAAACACTCTCATTTTTGTCTCTTGCACGAAACTGTCTGGCGATTTTCGGCAAACCAGAGTTCTCTCTCTCGCACGAACATGAACCAAAAATCTCTCTTTTCTCTCTCTCTCTCCCTCGCTCTTTGTCTCTGTCTTTGTCTCAATTTGCTACACCCATGGCGCCGTACCTAGGGTTTTTCGTCGTAGATCTTGGGTTCGGAGGGTGGAATGTCACCTCAAATCCACACAGATTTTAGATCTTGAAGGAGCAGTAGTACATGGTGGTAGCAGATTGATCTCATGGGGTTCAATCAATGGGATATCATCTGTGCAAAACCCATTATTGACATCCATTAATGAGTCAAATGGGCCTTCTATGTTTATGTCATCCTCTTTCTCTTTGTGTTTGGCCTCTTCAGTAATGGATGACTCTAATGATGTCTCTATTTCACTGTTTTGACCCACTGCCACTTCAGAGATTTTACAAGTTAAAGATGGCAGTGGTGGTTGTTGATCTTCTTGTGGTTGTTCTTGTTGGGGTTGATCATGATCCGTTGGAGAAGTAGGTAGTGGCTTGTGGGTGAGAGGATCAATCCCCATCTTCCTCAGTTTTTTCTTGATGTGCCCGTTGGAACTAGGGTTTTCAGTTTTCTTGTGTGTGTGTGGAGGTTTTCAGTGTTTTTTTTAATAAAAATAATAATAATTAATGAACAAAAAATAATAATTGATGCTAATTAAGCCATTAATTGACACTAATTAATTTATAATGAAAAAATGAAAAAAATTATACTAATTGGTACGATTAATAATTTTAGTATTAATTGATGCTAATTAAAATTGACACTAATTAATTTATAATGAAAAAATGAAATAATTTTATACTAATTGATACTATTAATAATTTTAGTATTAATTGATGCTAATTAAAATTGACACTAATTAAATTATAATGAAAAAATGAAATAATTTTATACTAATTAATACTATTAATGAAATGATAATTTTTGTAATATTAATTATATGAACTTTTATTAATGAAATAATTTTTTTAAATTAAAACTGAAAAAAATGACAAAATAATCATTTTTATATCATGTAAGGGCAAAAAGGACAATTACACAATAAAAAGTTATTTTACAGTTTATTAACCAAACACTACTCAGCTGCCTAAATCCATAATTCCACAGCTGAACCAAATAGGTTAACAGCTTATGTTCATAGGCAGTGTTATCAGAGGCGAGCCTAAGCGCTAAGCGAGGCGAGGCTTTAGCGCTTCACGCACCCTGAGGCGAGGCGAAATGGTGAGGCGATGAAGAAGCGCCTGAAGCGAGGCTTAGGCGATGAAGCGTGACGTGAAACGAAGCGATGCTTTGCCAGTTTTTTGCCTGATTTCAGTTTAAGTCATCTGGGCCCTTCATCGACAAAGTTAATTAGTTTTATAGTTGCTTTCTACTAAATGAGAAGTCCAAACCCTAGATCGCAGTCATTACAGTTGAGTTCACCTCCTGGGTTGACATTGAAAGGCATACCGAAGTCGACTTCACCTCCTGGGTCTTCGTCTTCCTTCTTCGGACGTCGTTACAGGTGAGTTCCTTCTTCTTCTTCTTCTTCTTCTTCTTCTTCCCTTCGACTCCACCTGGGTTCACTGTCGGACCCCCCCTTCTTCCCCCCTGTTCTTCCTTTGTTCATTTTTTTCTGCTTTCCTTCGACTTCACTTGGGTTCACTATTGAACCCAGTGTTAAAATTAATTCAATTATTTTTTAAAATTAATTTTTAATTCGCAAAAATTAATTTTTACAATTAATTCAATTATTTTAAAAATAATTTTTTTGTTCAATTAATTCAATTATTTTTTTTTCCGTGTTAACATTTCAATTAATTCAATTAATTTCCTAGTTATTTTAATTTCTTAGTTATTCAATTAATTATTTTAATTCAATTAATTTGTTTAATTCAATTAATTCAATTAATTTGTTTATTTTAATTCAATTAATTCAATTAATTTCTTGGTTATTTTAATTTCCTGGTTATTCAATTAATTATTTTAATTGAATTAATTTGTTTAATTCAATTAATTTGTTTATTTTAATTCAATTAATTTCCTGGTTATTCAATTAATTATTTTAATTCAATTAATTCAATTAATTTGTTTAATTCAATTAATTTGTTTATTTTAATTCAATTAATTTCCTAGTTATTTTAATTTCCTGGTTATTCAATTAATTATTTTAATTCAATTAATTTCAACTATTTTAATTTCTTTATGTTCTTTAATGTTGTTAAAATATGTTCTTTAATTTCTTTATGCTGAAACATTGAATTGCTTGTTTATGGATATTTAGGCCTCGTTTGGGAACCCTCCATTTTAGCCAAAAAGTCAAAAAGTTACTAAATTAGCCAAAAAGCCAACAACTCATACCAAAAAGTCAAATATTCTCTTTTCTCTCTACTTTTTGTACATCTTTTCGTAAAAAGTCAAAAACTCATCCCAAACATACTAGTTTTTTTTAGCTCATATTTTAGCCAAATAGCCAAAAAGTTACTAAATTAGTTTGTTCCCAAATGAGACCTTAGTATTTGGAATGATAACTGCATGATGGTTCTTGAAAATATTTATATTTTTGTCTATACCATTTATTTTTAAAAAATATCATTTCTAGTCGCCTCGATTCGATGAAGCCCTCACCTCGCCTCGTCGCCTCGCGTTTAGGCGTTAGGAGACCTTGTCGCCTCGGTTCGCTTTTCGCCTTAAAAAACACTGAATCATAGCTATAAGTCATAATCTATTAAGGAATAATCTATTAAGCTGTAATCTATAATCACTTTTTCATAGCTCTACCAAACGGGGCCATAATTGCTTTAACTTCCACCTACGTATGCAACTGGGGCACTGGAGCTAAAAATATTTGGAAATTTTGCATCTGTGAATGGAATTTTCTTGCTTTGATTTTATTGTATCATTTTCTCATTTTGGATAATATTAAAGTATGTTTACATCCAGTCATTAGGATGCTTTATGCTTGTAAGCCTTGGTGTAGACATTCTTTGGCCGATATTTTATATCATCAATGAATTTGTCCAAACACATGCCCTAATGAAGAATATGGATTTAAATATACTTTGATTAACATGGTGATTGGTATATTATATTACAGACAAGAGTGTTTTTTTTTTGTTTTTTGTTTTTGTCTGTGTGTGTGGGGGGAATTTGGCATGGTGTTAGGCATTGGCATCATGCAATTACCATTAACATGCACTGTAAGTCTGTAACAAATGTTTCTTTTTGCTTGGGAAAAGTTGTTGGAATGCACTCAGGAAAACTTGAGGGCCTACAAACTTTGGATAAACCATCTTAGCTAGCCCATTGGTATAGGAAATATGAGGGCAATTTTAATTTTGTCTGGTGTCAGAAAGACGAATAAACTAATGCATATCAAGTTAACCAATGTGTACTTTTTGGAGGAGAAACTTGTCTTCGATGTTTGCTAAAGTGTGAGTGTTGGGAGTTTTGCCTTCACAATGGAAATAGTGCATTGATGGTCTAGATGATTGTATCATTAAAGATTGCATTACTAAAACGCTCACTTCTCATTGCTCTTAGCAGCTTGTACTTAAAATTCATACCACAAGTTTTTGAGTTCATTTGTACTGAAGGAATGAGCATTGTCCGGTTAACAATTCTATAAATAGTTGTCCAGAAACATTTAACTGAACCCCCGTCCACTTATGAAAACCATTGTCATACAACATACCTGTTTTCTCTAAGAGTCTAATCCCATCTCAATGTGCTTGATGAGAAGCATTCTTTAATTATTCTTGAACTAATTCCTGGAATCTGGCAAACACCTAACTTGCCAAACAGGAAGATCCACTTCTAGCTTCATTTGCACATTTTGATAATATATTGATTTATAAGGGCAATTATAGCATGCTGGTGAACTCTGCGCCATGTGATATTTTTTTTTAGACATTGCTATTTTCCTGGATTTTCTTTCCATATGTTAATTTGACATTATGATGCTTGTTTGTTTAGATATTGGCAATGCGCTACCCTAGGAGACTCGTCCTGTCAGGGTGTTTAACAGCTTTGATTGTAAGTATTTTCTTGCTACTTCTTATCTATATTTGCTTGGTTGTTGACCAATGACCTCTTCCTCATTTTTTGATGTCTTACAATCAGAGAAAATTTTTGTTGATCTGTAGGTGATGACTATTCTTTCTGCTGTTGTTGGCTGGGCTGCTCCAAATCTGGTAAGAGTGGCTTAACTTTTGGATGCTCACAGAGGACGTGTTACTGATTTGGGCTAAGGATCCATTGTCCAAATCTTCTTGTTTCTCTGTCCCAAAACACTCAACTATTGGATTCTGAGAATCTTGGGGTATGAATCCCAAGATATGATCCAATGGACATGACTTTTTTGGGGACAGGGTGACACAGGATCCCTTGAGCCAATAAAACCTATCTTTAGAACTAATAAATAAGTTAAAGGCAGGTTTATTATATGTTTGATCCTTTGTTATTATGATTCGCGATTTGAATCGTACGATTCGAATCGTACGATTCGATTTGATTCAGTAGGTAATCGATTCAAACAGGTTGTGTGAATCGCAAATAGCTATGAATCGTAGGTGAATCGTGAATTGATTTGATTTGCTAAAATTGATATTTGGCTTTTTTTTTTTGGTTTTTTATTGTTCGAAAAGGGTTCACACAGCTTTTTTAAGGTCTCTAGGATTACTATATATCATCTTTTGACTTTCTCCCTCCCTATTTACTCTAAAATACTTAAACCTTAGTAGAAAAAAAAAATTACTTTCTCTCTCTACAATATTCTAGGCTTACATATTTAATTTTATCTAATAAGTACTTGCATTTACAAAATGAATTTTTTGAGGACATCAAGGGAGATTTTTGAAAAAGCTCGAAGATTTTGGTTTTTTAACCTTGTAAAAAGTTAAAATATTGTTGTTGAGTTATTGTTACTTGAAATTGAAAGTTTGTCTTTGTTTGCTTTCTTTATTAAGAACGGTTGATAAGAAATAGTATCTAAAAGGGAAAAGATGAATTGGTAAACATGGGAACCCGTGTTAATTTCTTACCCAGACCACATGATCATCATTTAAAACAATATTTTTATTGATTTAACTCTAAATATTTCATATTTATTAGATATATTTAATATCTAAGTGTGTAGATATCTTTTGTATGTAATTAAAAAAAGGTGACCGAATCTTTATGATTCACGATTCGGTTTGATGCACAATTCGGTATAATACCATTTTGATTCACGATTCGAATCCCGATTTGAAAACTATGGTTTGATCTATAATGGTTGCATTCCTAGTTTGTGTATGATATTGTATGATTTCTATTCTAGAAGACAAAATGAAGCTTAAGTCATATGTGATTTATTCTATAATTTCTGCTGCAAACGGCGGTCAAGTTCTTGTATATTTTTTCTAGAATTGTTGAGCACACTTTTTTGTTGTTGTTGTGGTGGTGGTGGTGGTGGTGAGTGTTTAAGGCAGACTATTGTCCCTTTGTTTTATTTCTTTGTTCTTGTTTTCTTGTAATTGGTTTATACTATGTCAGCAATTGTAAACCTTGCAGATCTCTCGTAAATGGACTCATCACGTAACAACATTGTTGTTTTTGGGGTTTGGTCTATGGTCTTTGTGGGACGTAGTTAAAGGAGAAGGGTAATGAATTATTTATTGTCCGTTTGCCTCCTTCACTGTCATTTTGAATAGCCATTAGTTTTGATTACCTTCATCTTGTACACTTTGATTTGCTTCTATTAAAGACTGATGTTGTTTCACTCTCCAGGGAGGCTGAAGAATTGGCTGAAGTTGAAGCGAAATTGGTTTGTTTTTCTTTCCCCTGAGTTATTCTATATTTTCATCATGTGCTTTCTAACCGTTACCATTCTGGTGCTACTAGGATGCTGATTGGAGAGCTAATAAAGGAAGTACAAAACAGGGTAAAAAGGTAAAATGAATGACAGCCTTGTGCATGAAATGTGGTGACACTGGTTCCTTTGACCAAGGGGACCAGAATATTTTGTTTGCATTCTATTTGATTTTTCTAGCTCCTACTTATTATTCTACTTTTTCTTCTTCTTCTACTTATTATTATTATTATTATTATTGTCATTGTCATTTTGTTCCTCTTGCTTTGTATCTCTGGCTGACCAGATACTGACACTGTCTTGCTATGTTTTGTTTCTTTGTCTTTAGACCATTTTAAAACTGGTTATGTGATAACTACTAAAAAATTTCAGGGGATGCAATATCTGTTTATTGTCTTTTTTGTGTGCAAGATTCCCAATCTACTTTTCCTGTTTAAAATATGACTAAGCAACTCCCTCACTAAAAGAGTTATAGAAATTGCATGAATCACTAGTACTGAAAGGATAAACTAAAGCAATTGTATTGTTGGGTCCATGACTATGTTCTGTACACAATAATGGGGTGAATGACCATGAGCTGGTGCTTTGGGCCATCTTTTAGTTTGTGAAATTTCTGCACAACATCTTTTTAAGTTTTGTTTGTGGGCTCTTGATATATTAACGCACTAGTAGATACAAAGAGAATGGTGTCTATTTTGTAGGTTGAAAATTTCTGTTTCCCATCGTATGTGATATAATAACTTATTCTTTGCATTAGAAAGGGAAAAGGAATTCTCAATATGTTGGTTCTTTGTTTGCATGGAGATCACGAGTTATAGAAATTACATGCAGAGATGTGCTGTACAAGTTAATTTATGTTTTCGCCTGTTAGTACTATAAGTTAATACACAGAGGAGCTCTTTACAAGTAGAAACATTGAACCCCCTTAGCAAACCATCTACATACCAAAAAGCAGTAGAAGGGGGAACAAGACAATTCCTGGAACTTCATTAGTCTATTTATTCAAATTCCCATACCTATCATCCAATCTATTAAGGCTTTCACTATCCAAAATCATTGTGTAGGGGAGGACACTTGCTTGGCGTCTTGAATGGCTGTACTATTTTTTCCTTTATTATTGATAGGAATTCTCTTGTTAAGACCCTATAAATCGATTGAAACGTCATATTCATACTAGAACCATGATGATTCAACAAAATCCTAAACTAAGCCCTAGAATTCCATGAATAAGAACCTTTGGATCATCACGTCGCTTATTCCATGAATAGATATATATATATATATATATAATGACTGAAAATCTAAAAAAACACAAAAACAGCTTATCATATTGTGGAAAGTAGAAAGTGCATGGTCAATTTTGGTACAGAGAATTAAATTTTTTGTTACAGAGCCAAGTTGATTTATGAATATTTTTCATTAACTGTTTTCACATGACAAGTGCATGGTCAATTTGGACTCTCATTGTCCTTATTTTATTGGTTTGGTCATCATGAATTTGGTTTTCAATCTCATCAAGCAATTAGAATTTGAACTCTGGTATATGGATTTATCGGATCCATTCTGTTTGGTGTGTTGAAGACATCAATCTGTATTATGTTCTTTCAGGCTAATGACGATTTAAAAAAGGAAAGGCGACAATTTCTCACTCAGTTCTTCTCACCCATCTTTCTAAAGGTTATGATTTCTATCAATTGTTTACTTCGACAAGGCTAACATGCTGCTACTAGTTATTTGATCTATGTATCATGACCATGGTTGTTAGAATCTTACGATTCAGAATTCTATTCATACGATTTGATATGACTTTTAAGCAAAATGATTTGATTCATACAGTTTAATTGAATCTTAAATTAAGTGAATCTTACAATTCAATTGCAATTCACTGCTACTCAATGCTACTCAATTCTGTTTGCAAAATGCATGGAAGGACATCTTTTTCACCAAAAAAAGAGATCAACAATTATATTGATATATGTGATTTCATATGTATATACATATATATATATATATATATATTTATTTATTGATAAATATATGTATATGTATAATTTAATTATATTGATATTTATTTCATTTTAAATACTACATGTGTAGCTTTATATGTATATCCATATATAAAGTTATATATTATGCTAAATAAAGTGAATCTTAAGATTCATGATTCACTATTTTAGCAAAGCGATTCACGATTCACAATTTGACGACAATGATCATGACCATTTTACAGGCATTTTCCATTACTTTCTTTGGTGAATGGGGTGACAAAAGTCAGGTAACCATGAGAACATTTATGTGTATATTTCACATGTAACTACCACTTTTGCTTGCTATTTTACACTGCGCATATACCTTTTCAGATAGCTACCATCGGCTTGGCTGCAGATGAGAACCCACTTGGTGTTGTCCTTGGTGGAATCTTGTAAGTCTACAATTCTCTCTGCTTATATATGAGTTGTTTTGGGTCTTAGGTTTTTTTTTTTTTTTTTTTTTGATAAATTTCTTTTTCCTTGTGACGAAATTTGTCTTATCAAGGGAAAAAAAAAAAAAAAACACTGCAAATTTGAAAACACTCTCTCTCTCATGCACAGTTGTAAACCAGCCACACCCACCACCGCACTAGCCCACATGCACAGATACACATCTACCCTCGTGCCCACATAGGTTTGTGATTAATGATGCTAGGACAGTATATTGGACCCTTTGGATCTTTCATGAATTGATGATTGTTACTTAAAAGATTGACAGGACCTTTACGGACACAAATTTCTTGGTTGCATGAAACCCTAAAACTGGCGGCAAACATTTGTTAGCACCCTCCTTTTTTCACCTGAGCGAAAATCATACTTAGGTTTTCAATTTCACCTGGAATGTGTGACCTTTCCTGGCACTAGTTCTGAGTTAACAATGTCTCTCAGACTCTCACTAATTTTGTTTACATTACAATCTTGAGAAAATATCTGTGATACTCTTTAGAGTTAAGGTAATAAAATGACATTTAATTTTTATTATGTTGGACTGATTATGTTTTGCCTTTAACAGAGGACAAGCATTGTGCACTACTGCTGCTGTCCTGGGAGGAAAGAGCTTGGCATCTCAGATATCTGAGAAATTTGTAATTTACAAAATTTTCATTTTTGTTGTATCACATTTGATGTCCTTTTTGTTAAATTAGCTGTAACCATGTAGTCTTGATTCTGATGCAGGTTGCACTCTCAGGTGGGGCTCTCTTCATAATTTTTGGAATCCAATCCTTCCTTGCGACTGTTGAGTCATGATGTCTGTAACATTGCTAATGGTTAGTATTACCAACATTATCATCATGGTACACATCTTTAATAAGATAGATGCTAGGATGGTGGCGTCAGAATAGTTACTGGCCTTTGGGGCTGTCGATGAGTCAGATTAAGTGCTGATCCGACAAGATCTGAATCTGAGTACACATTCCATGATTCAAAATCAAATTCAAATCCAAGTATGTTTTGTAATACTACCTTAATTAGAATTTACCAAAATCCATGATCTGAGTTCTATCCAATCCGAGAGTAATATGAAAATAAGGGTTTTTAAGATCTATATTAATATTATACCATATACTACCTTAAGAATTTTTCTATTCATCCTTTTTATATAATATATTATTACAATATCAGATATCAATCAGATTGATTTACTTAGATTAAAGTATGATATGATTAAAGTTTTTAAAGGCGAAGTGTAATGTGATGCGTTTTATCCTTTGTGAGGGTAGGTGTAAGCATTAAGGAGTTGAGGCATAAGTATTTTGAATTTTAAAATTTTCTATTCAGTAAATAAATTAAATATTTTAAAATAGTACAAAAAAAATTAAAATTTAGATATGAAGGTGTAAATACTTTTCTCCTTGAGATATCAAAGATTTCACTGCAGAGAAAGACCCTCATTGGAAGTGAAATAGGATTTTTTTCTTTTTTATGTTTAAAACCGACTAAGTTTAACAAGAGCCAAGACAAGCTCTTCATATGCATACTTATATGCTTATTTGGAAAAGGCGTACAAGGGGCATTTTAGTAGCCCACCTCAGACTGCACTGTGCAGGTATTTGGGGAGTATTATCTAAAAATTGAAGCCTCAATACATATTGACTTAGCCTCACCTTGAGGCAACTTCAGTAAAGCCTGTTAAAAGTTTTGATTTTAGTTGGGTTTGCTAAACCGGATTGCTATTCAAATTCATTGAAATACAAAATGTACGTCCATTTTAGTGGCCTATTGACAGCCCTACTGGCCTTGCCTTGGCATGCACAAAGGAAGCTGACACTACCATTTTGGCAATTGGCTAAATTAGCCAATACAAAAAGTCAACTCATTATTTTTATTTTTTTGCACGTCTTTTTGTAAAAAAATTAAGAAGTTACCAAAAAAGTCAATTTTCAAACGAATCCTTAATTTGTAAGAGCTCAAATTTTAAAAAGTATACTGCTGACTCCCTTATGTGTATTGCTTTCATACAGATAACAAAGGATAATTGTGAAGGTTAAAGAGCAAATACATTTCAACATTGTGAGGGTTCTTTTCCTTTCACCACTGCGGAGGGTCATATATTTGTCATAAAGGTGATTCACATAACCAGAAGAGAACTGGTTTTTAGAGCTATGATATATTTTTATTACAAGGATCAAAGGTCAAAGTTACTCCATGCTGGCATTTTGGAGTGGATTGATAATTTGTTCCTTTAGCCTCAAGACTTATCTTTTATTTTTTTTTTATAGGTTATTTGATATAAATTTTTCTGGATATTTGACTTGACTTAGGTATTAATAGGGCATCATTCCATGCACTAAATTAACCATTTTTGTTATCTATGTTATTGGATTTCACTTGGAAAAGAAAATTTTCTATACTGATGGATTGGTTCTACAACTATGGGTTTTTAAGTACATCCTCTAATGCGTATATTAGAGGCTAAACAAATCTAATTCAAAATTGTTGTCTATTTGAAAAAGGTCTCTCTTGTTAAAGATACTCCAGGGAAAATTGTGCTAATTCTGGATTCCATTGCTGCAGTGTGTAATGCAATCCTTGTATGTTCCTTGTAAAAGAAGGAATTGGTGTTTCTTAAAGCTGTTTGATTGATTAATTAGATTGGCTCCAGGAGTCATAATCCTGGGAAGGAATTTTGTATTTTCTTTTATTAAAAAAAGGTTGTCCCTGCACTATCAAACATGGTGTAAACCCTGGATTTTGGACTAAAAAAAAACTTGGGATTATCCCACGTTGCTTAAACAGTAGGGTTAATTGACATTGATGCATGTTGAATGTTAAATTTCACTGTCAATTAGTATTGGTCAAGCTGGGGTGGCTTGAACATACTGCAGAGCGTGGAGGAGTAGATAAAAGCTGACAAACTGGTTTGGTAACACAAGTAGATGAAAATTTTGAGAAGGTTGGACGAGGGTTTAGCCTTCTGGGCCTCAATGAAGTAAAGAAAAAAAAAGGGTGTAGACATCAGAGTTGTTAGATATGAGCAAAACATTAACCTTCCCAAGGGCATTCTTTTTTACACATTCAAATATTAAACAATACCCTAGTACACTTATTAGTGTTTGCCTAATTGTATTGATGATGGAACACATAACCAATCATTTGAAGTAATGTTGACGAACTTGCTTTTCGTTTGAATACGGGTAAAGATGTAAAGTAGTGCATATACAATCTGTGACTAGCTTGGACCTTGAACAACATAAGCACGACTCATTCCTGTCCCAACTTGTTGCTGCTGAAATTGTTGTGGAATTTGTTGGTGTTGGTGCATCTGTGGAAGCTGTTGTTGTTGTCGTTGTCGTCATTGTGGTGGTGGTGCTTGCAGTTGCTGCTGGTGTTTGCAACTCTTTCTGCTGTTGTTGCTTCTGAGTAGATATATGTGGCTTGGGCACAACCTTATCGTAAACCCACAACACAAGTGAATTTGTAATGTAATTGGAGAGTATAGAGAAGAGAGTAAATCCAAAAGCAAAGTCCATGAATGATCCATCTTGAATTTAGTTTCAGTATAAAAGGCTAGAAAAACATGTGTAATAACAGCAATGTCTGTGATGGTAACTGTATTGCTGCATACTAGAGATTCAAAAAATGGCAGCCCAAATTAGAAAATCCAGGTTAATTGCACACTGCTACGTGAAAATGTAAATATATATATATATATATATATATATTTTATCAATATTGTCATTATTGTCTACAAACATTTGATGTGTCACTGAGGAAGATTGAGGAATATTGTGGTAGTGTAAAAAGAGAGATTTAGTGCTTGTTTGGCATCATTTAAAAAAGACAAAAAGTTAAAAAGTCACTAAGGCATAGTTTGAGAAGTTGGTTTTGGTGGGTTAGGGGCTAAAACAGTCACAAAAAACAAAATAAGCTATTTTAGCCAAAAAAAAACAAAATATCAATTCCAACCCATAATCATTACACTTCTCTCTCACAAAAAAAGTCAAAAAGTCAAAAAATCCTTCCCAAACCAGACTTTTTAGCCCTAGGCTAAAATAGCCAAAAAGTCAACCCACTTCCCAAACGGAGGCTAAAAAAGTAAAAAAATTTATACTATTCACAATGTTTGGGCGAGAAAATGGGACTGAATACTCAGAGGGCAAAAGGACATTTTTGCCCTTCATTGACATATTAAGAGAAAAAAAGAAGAAGAAAGTCAAACAATGCACCAATGCAGCTCAGTGCATTGAGAGGGGAAGTGACAAGTGCTCAGTGCTTAGTGCACTGTCAAAAGGGTAGGAAGATAATTCTGGTATTTCATACATATTTTAATATATATTTTTTTCGTAAAAAATCAAAAAGTTATTCCAAATATCTATTTTTTTTCTTTACTTTTTTAGCCAAATAATAAAAAAGTGCACTTATATCGTTCATCCCAAATAACTTCTTAGTGGTGGGTATTTGAGTAATTTTATTTTTTTCTGTTAGGTTAGTTGTAGGAAATTTTTTGACAATAAGATTTTGTAAGTTTCATGAGAGGAGAATTTGTAATTATTCAAAATTTTTAATATTTTAATATCCTAACCTTAGATGTCTAAATTTAGGCTATGCAAAATATTCTCAAAGTTCCAGAAAAGTCCCAAAATGGGTGAGTCGTCAAACAAATCAAACCAAGACTTTCCTATGAATCCTGTAAACAGTGCTTTGCGTTTTAGGAGACCGCAAGGGACACCCTCAAAAAACCCTCAGATTCACTGAAGGGACGTATATATCTCTCTCTCTCTATTGCCACGTTCCATGTCTATCTTCCCAAAACCCACAGATTAAATAACATTTAATGCTTTTTAATGAATAGAAGAACAAAATAAACAAAGTTGAATGACCAATGCTCTATGTATTAATTAATAATGTGATATAATTTAAAATATTTTTGATATTTATAATTTATATAATGATTGAGGTCAATAATAATATCATAATTAGTATTAATATACTAATTAATATATTAATTAATACATATAATGTCACTCAAATTGAATAGACAACATGGCATTCTGCGACCTTCCATATGGTTTGGTTTACCAACAACCCACCTTTTGAATTAGCCATTGGTGGTGTATGATAATAGTTTATATCAATATCAACTTTTATAATTCTGCTCAGTTTATTTATTTGTAGAGAAATTAATTATAAAATTAGATATAATTTTCACATAAATATAGTGTAGGACTCATAAAACGTAATATTCACCTTATGTGAAAAGATTATGTTATATATGAAAATTAAAAAATTAATAATTCAAATAATCAAAGTGGAGCCCTAGTAGGTCCACAACCGAACTGTATAGGTCAGTCACATTGTAAACCGGAGATCATTGCTTTTAGATATGGATCTTATTCATTACATAAATTATTCATCTACTAATTTTTTTTTTTTTTTTGTACATAAAATTACTGAAAATAAATATATAGAAACACCTATAGAGACCTACATTATACAATGAAATTTTGGACAAAAGGAAATATTGCAAGGATTAGAAAAAAAAAAAATATATATATATATATATATTTGTCTCTCTTGTGCTCCTTAACCTAGAAGATAAGTTAAACAATTGGAGAATACACTTGACAAATGAAAAAAAAATTGAAATGGAAACTTGCATGCACATTGTCTATATTATTATACATAATAAACCAATGTACTTGAGATGTGTACATATAAATTTATATATTAATAACACATCTTATCCTTGAAATGAAATGCCACGAATATTCGACATTGGGGGCTTGTATAAAAACAATGTGCGTCTTGTTTGTTTGTTGGCATAAAATGATAGTATTCTTCTTCTTGGGCCATACTTATCCTTTATTTATTCTCCAAGCGGCCACGTCTGAATCTGTGGCTGGAGCATCCATGCAAGGTTACGGGCAACCCTAATGATTGGTTTTAAAAATAAAGTTTAAGCTCTTGAATTTGAATTATTTTAAAATGTTGTTGAAAATTTATCTCTTCGTTAATTTTAAAGTCTCGAGATTAATTGAGCTATTTGCAGCTGATTCAGACACTCAATTATTAAAAGGTAAGAAAACAAAAAACGAAAAATTCCTAGCTAGCTACCGATTGTAATGGGCCATGGCATAATCCAAGGGACAAAGCATGATATTATAATTGACAGTAAAAATAGTAGTAATAAATATGTTTGGTTGAATTTTTAAAATTTATTTATATAGGTATTTAAAAAAAATTAATTTGACAAAAATATATGTTAAAAAAAATTTTAAATTAAAAAATACTTTTTATCCCAAAATAGAAAAAAAAAATGTTAAGAAATATTTTTAAATTAAAAAAATACTTTTTATCCCAAAAAAGAAAAAAGTATCCCAAAAGGGAGATTTATAAGGAAATTTAATCTAACATCCCTCTCGAACTTTTAATAATAGAAGAGAATAACAATATTTTTTTTTAGCCCAAGGTCCCTCACCCACACTCATATATCACACTCACTCTCTCATTTCTTTTAATCGATCTAGGTTTTGAATTGTGATTCTGTCGAAAAACTATGCTTCTTCCAGATGGTGTTTTAATGGGCTTGTGGAGATACTTGAAGCATTAACACAACCGATTGTTCGATTTTCCATCACGTGAAACCATCGAAAGTGCGAAGCCAAACAGAGCCAAGCCAAACAGGATAGAGTTTATCATTGCTGATTGCTAGCATGACTGTGACATTAGGGCTTTGATCTCTAAAATTTGAAGTTATTTATGTATTTTGCCCGGTTTTGCTCAATTATTGTTGTATTAACTGATATATATATATATATATATATGAATATAATTTCTCTATGAGTCTATTTCTGTTCAATTTTTTCTGGTTTGGTCAAAACACAGAGAAAATTAAATCAGAGAAAATTGTGAGTAAATCATAGAAAATTAGTCAAAACATAAAGAAATTTGTAAGCAAACTAGAGAAATTTCAACTCAAAGAAATTTCAAAATACAGAGAAAATTAGAAAAATTTCAAATTAGAGAAATTGAGAAATTTCAACATAGAGAAAATCAAAGAAATTGAGCAAACCAGAGAATGTGTTTTGAAATTTCTTTGGATCGAATTTATTTGGAAAAATGTTGAGGAATCTCAACCATTATGAAAATATTGCATGTATTTTATCTTATAAAATTTTAATACCAAGGACTTTAAAAAAAATTCTCTTATTTATAAATCTCATCCATAGTCTAATAAGTCCATAAATTTTTAAATTTATATTCTAATATGTCCGTTTTCCCATATTAAAATTATTATGTGGATTATTTTACCTTTATAGACTTTTATTATAATATATATATATATATATATACCACATATTTAAGAGAGAGAATATCAATTATTAGATATATTTTATTTGTGGTACATATAAAACATTGTATATAGAATATGAAATATTATTATTTTTAGTATTTTTTTGCCTCAATGTAGGGGATTCACTTAATTAAGAACCTTCACCATTATTTTGCATTAAGGTCCTGCCATAGAAGAAATATGATGATGAACTCGCAACAGAGATGATGGTAAATTGGCGATAAATAATTATTTTTTTGCTACTATAACACATAAATCTTCATCGATTTATATAGCCACTAGTATTATGTAGTTTATTCACCAATATTATACTGGTGTTAATTATATATAGTTATTTTTTTTTTCTTTCTAAAAAGGTGCGTCAATAGATATGAACTATTTGATGATTTTTTATATATTGTTTGATGATTTTTTATATATTGTTTATTACTATATTTATTGTTTGGATAATCATTTTTTGTTGCTATTAAACAATCGGAATAGTCGATTTTTTTTTAAAAAAAATTTTGTTTCATGTTGCAGTGGGAATGTTTACATTGGTATGAATTTAGTTTTTTTAAGACTATGTTAATTGTAAATTGTGAATATTTACATTATATTTTTGTATGAGTTTTTTTTTTTATAATTTTTTTAGAAAGTTAGTTGTATGTTTGTTTGTTTGTTTGTTTGTTTTTTTTGTTATTATGCTTGTTAATTGAATAATTATTTTTCTTACCATTGAACAATTAAAATAGTTGATTTTTACTTTTTTCAATTTTGTTTTATGTTTTCATGTTGCAGTGTAAATGTTCACATTGGTATGAGTTTATTTTTTTTAAGGCTAATTATGTATTACATTCACATTGTATTTTGGTATGAGTTTTATTTTTTCAAAAGCTAATTGAATGTTTGTTGTTTTATTACTATGCTTATTGGTTGGACAATCATATTAGTTACCATTGAATAATCAAAATAATCGATTTTCACTTTTTAAATTTTGTTTTATATTTTCACGTTGCAGTATAAATGTTTACACTGGTATGAGTTTTTTTTTTTTTTTTTTTTTTTTTTTTTTTTTTTTTTTTTTAAGGCTAATTGTATGTTAATTGTAAACTGTGAATATTATTATATTTTGGTATGAGTTTTGTTTTTTCGAAAGTTAGTTGTACGTTTGTTATTTATTGTGAACATTCACATTGTATTTTATTTTCATTCAGATTTTTTGTTCCATTACTTTTAAAATTCACATTATAAAAAAGTTAAAAGTTCATAATTTGAGATTTTCTTTATAGAATGAGGGAGAAATTTTTTCCATAGAATAATTGAGAGATTTTCTCTTTAGAATGAGGGAGGGATTTTTTTTCATGAAATGAGAGACAATTGTTATTTTTTTATTGTGTATTAGTTTCAAAAGAGAAACATGTGCAAAAAATTAGAAGAGTGATTTGGTCATATTAAATTAAATAAGACCTAACGGAATATTAAAAAAGAAGATGGATTAGATGAAATAAAACACTTAGAAAGATGATTTATCAAAAAATGATCCATATGAAAATGATAAGTTTTTTTTTTACCTAATTAATTTTTATTTTTTTAAATATATATACTCCATTCTTCCCATTTTATTAGTCTATTATCTCATTTTTTATTGTCTCAAAATGCATGTCTACTTTTCAACGGTCAAAATTTTAAAAAATTTAAATTTAGAAGTTAGAATTGCCCCTTATAAATAATTATAAACAAATTTAAAAATATAAAAATAGAAAGATATTTTTGAAATTTTATTTTGTAAAATTTGAATTCAATATGTAATGATTATATCTTCTTAATATGTTTAAATTTTCAGAAGGCACTATCAATTTAAAATGGAAGAAGCATATAAATAAATGTTGAATATAAATAAATTTTGAAAATTTAATAAAAAAAGAATGAATTACGGGTTGTTTTGAGAAGATGGTTAAAAATTTATTTTTTTAAAACTTTTTTATTAATAAAAAAATATATAAAAAATATGAGAAATAATGTAACTTAAAATAAATTAAAAATTGATAAATGACTTTTAATTCATTTTCCAAAAAAGCCTACATTTACTTTTACATCGAAATACATACTCATGGAAAATGAATTACATGTACTTTTCCATCCAAATACATACCAAAAATATTAGAAATTTTAAAAATTCTACTAAAAATTGAATCAAATGTCTTACATAAAGAAAATTACTCAAATTTTTAAAATCTGTAACATTACTCAAATACACACCCCATATAACCTAGAGATAGTGGGTGTGTCGACATGCCCACTCACGCACCTACTCTCCTGTTGAGTGTAGAAGTAAATTGTTTTTGTCGAGCATTATTGTACTACTGGTAAATTATATGGGGAAAATTGGTCTAGGATCCCTCTCCCACTTTTCGTAATGAAAGAGTTTCACAAAATTATTTTTTGATGTCTAAGGCCCCTAAACATATATCAGAGAAATTTGACTCTTTGTCTCTACTCTACTCTCTCTCTCTCTTCTCCTCTCACCCACTGTCTTCCAGATCCAAGGCAACAAGCTCTGCTCTTCCACCCTTCTCTCCACCCTCCTTTACGACCTCTTCCTCAACAGCTTCTCCTCCGACTCCTCCCTCCGCTCTTCCACCGTCACAAACCTCCGCGCAGCCCGGATCCGTGACCCGGCCTGCCTTTCCTTCTCCAATGACGTACTCTAGCAACCTCTCCTACGACGGAGACAGCATTTGCATGATCTGCAAGAAGAAGTCGGCGGAGGACGAGACCATCACCGAGAGAGTGAGGGAGCTTGTGTGTTGCTGTGCGTGTATCTCTTTTCTTTTCTTTTTTTTTTTACACCAACAACAACCAGCACAGTCTTGAACCCCGAAAGAGAGAGAGAGATCAGGTTGAGAGAGAGAGAGCAGTTGCAGTGTATACGAGAGAGAGAGAGAGGGTGATCAATTGTCTATGTGGGCATCAAATTGTCATTCATGGAAAAACAAGAGAGAGGTTGGTCATGCATGGAGAGAAAAGTTGCCGAGAGAGAGACCCAGCTAGAGAGAGATGGAGATGGGCTTAGTGGCTGATTGAACATATTTCTCCTGAACATATTTCTTAAGTTTGTCCATTTTTTGAGTATCTTTTTTTGAATTTCTCTGGGTTTTTGTGATTTTCTCTGGAAATTTATCAGTGAATTTCTCTGAGTTTTTGTGATTTTCTCTGGGAATTTATCAGTGAATTTCTCTGAGTTTTGCTCAAGATTGTCCTCCTTATTGTGCCTCATATTGTTGATTTCAGCTCTTTTATGCCAAATTGCGTCTTTGCGAACATTTTCTCTGGACAAGTTACAATATTGGATGGAGAGTGCTTCTGGCATTAGCAGTATGGCTCATTTTCTTTCCAAGGAAACAATAGATCATTTTAATACAGTGATAAAGCCTGTGGTGTATCTCTCAATGTTCTATTCCTTTAGCAACCCCAGATCTTCTTTTGTTGATAATTACATTGTATTGTTGTGCCTCGTGTACTGTGTTACTCGCATAGGTTATGCACTGTCCATCTTCCTTGGACCTGGTCTTGCCCAACTGGTGAGCAATAACATTTTACATTGAAAGCTCATCAGCTTTTCAATATGAGTTTCCATAAATTAGTTTTTATTTTTTGCTGACAATATACTTCCACTTTCTATAGTGTGCGGTGCTGATTCCGGTAGTTTTAGCTCTGATTTCAATTCAGGCTGGAGAGAGTAAATTTGTGAAGAAACTAGCAAACTTGAGCTATCCAAGATGGGCTTTGGAAGCATTTGTGATTGCAAATGCAGAAAGGTATGACACAACTTCCCTTTATCATGGCCAGATGCTACACCTTGTTTAGGATATGCTATTCTCATATTAAGTAACAATTTGTACCTTCACGCACCAAAAAAAAAAAAAAAAAAAAATTGTCTCTTAAATCCAAAATCAGATTCAATTTTTTCCGGATTGTGTGATTTTTCTCTTGATGTGTGAAATTTCTCTGGACTATGAATTTTTTCCAGATGTGTGAATTTTCTTTGGACTGTGAATTTTCTCTGGACATATGAATTTTCTCTATGCCGACTTGCAATTCATAGTTTTCACACCTGTGTTGACAGGTAACAAAAATACCCAGCAGAGAGTTCGAAAAAGGGTGATGATTTTCGCGTGAAAGATTGGAGGAAGGAATGGATTAAGCTTACAAATGATTGGCAAAGCAGTAGGAATTTGTATCCGGTGCAAAGCAATGGAGATGCTCTCGACACATCCAAGTGGCTTTATAACAAATACTTGAAGGATCCAGACACGTACAGAGAGTTATTGAGACAGCGAGCGATTCGAGAGAAAGTATGTATATAATATTGTACTGTTGCCTTTCTTCCTCACCTTTGAGAAGCAAGGAAGTGAGTTGAGATAGGGGAATTCTTATGTTCAAAAAAAAAAAAAAAAGACAGAGCAATTTACAGTGGGAAGTTTAGGGAAGTTCAGAGAAAAGAATTTCTCTGGACCAATTTTCTCTGACTTGAATTTTCTCTGGACCAATTTTCTCTGGATTGATGTTGAGGGACCTTAGACATCATAAAAATATTTGATGTCCTTTATACTATAAAATCATAATATCAGGGACTTTAAAAAAAATACCCCAATTATATGTGGGTTTCGATTATTTTGACGTAACATATTTTTATTAAAATTATTTTATTTATTTTTTATTATTGAATTGAAAAAAGTAAGTTAAATATTTTTAAGAAAAATATTTTTGTATGATTTTCTAAAAAATGAATTTACTTTTAAAAATTTTTAAGTCAATTTTGTTGTATAAATTGTATAATTAAATAACCAAATAGATTCATAATTGATAATTGAATTTTCAGAACAAACAAACCATGCTGAAAATTACAATACATAATAAATAAAATAGTAAAGGAAAGCAAACTAAAATAAAATAAAAAAATAAAATAAAATAGATTCGCCGCCTCACCGGCTGGATGCTGGAGGTTGTTCGATGTCTGTCTCCAAGGATATGATGGTTAGACCAGCTACAGCAATGCACCGACTGAGTAGCTTCGGTGAATAGTACTTTGTAACACTCTCTCACAGGAAAAGTATAATATACAAACTAGAGGAACATTTTTGAAGACAAGAACAAATATTCTAGGTCCAAAGAATGAAGGAGAAGGGTCTTCTTTTTATACACATGGAGGGAGAGAGGAAAAGGCTCCAGCAATTAGAGCCCCTCACAAATGCTGAAATTAATTTTGCATTAATTTGCAAAACTAATGGAATAAATTCATCATGAATAGAGAAGTTACCAACTCTATTATACACATAGGTTTTGTGTATACATTCCTGTAGCCCACACATTTAGCTTGGCCCAAAAAGATTAAGATGGGTGGGACAAACCCAACCCCCACACTCTATCCATTCCAGCAAGTCCAAACCCAAGCCCAAGATCCAAGATCCACGACCTACGAATCACGGATCCGAACCTGGACCTAGCTCGGTCCGGTCCGATCCGGGAGGGTAGGCGGCGCGCGCTCATGTGGCAATTTTTGCATAACCAACTTAGACCATAGTCTTAGCCTAAGTCTATCCTTGAAACATCTATAACTCTCTTCCTTCGGAAAATTTGGATGCCCCAAAGGACTTACACTCTTATGCAAAAAATGAGATTTAAATACCATCAATACTCTCCTCTACTATTGATGTGGGATACAAGGTTTTACATTTTTCCCAACACCTCTTTCATGAGGCCAACTTAATGAGTCAATTTCTTATTCAAACCTTTAAGGTTTTTGGTCATTCTTTTTGTGGTGTAAAAATTTCATTATAAAGAATCTAAATCCACTTTACTCTACCTCAATTGAGGATTGACACACACTTTAATATTGCAATAAAAGCCACTAAAAAATTATTATTTTTCCAACAATTCCCCAGATGAATAAAAAGTTGATCGAATAACAACAAACAGACAACGCTTAATAACAAAGACTCGGAGAGAGTGCAACGGAATAACCCCGACATCGGAAAGGGTAGCTTTTGGCTTTGAACCCCCCCTAGTGAAGTCTATCGGATTTACTAGCTACCTAGTGAACACGAAGTCTTGAACTGTTCTATCGTTTATGTAAACCAAGACAACAGACCTCACACATAAATTACTTCAACCATCGTTCTGTTCTCATTGTTGTGTCCGGTTTGGCTCTGGAATACTAGCCTGGTTCAGTGAGTGGTTTAAAGAATTAGGCCCTGTCAATTCTTATAGAAGTGGCCTCACTTCACACTCACATAGGTGACTCTACTTGAGTATCCTGCTATACTACACTCAACAGCTTAACACATTAGAGTCATTAAAAACTCAGCTTAACATCTACACTTGCAAGTATTACTGAAAAAATGAATGGCTGGAGGTTTAACCTCCTCAATGACATACCACCATTATACGCAATTAGGTTTTCCTATTGAATCTAGATCTTGGGATCTCCAATCAACTAGATTGGGTTTCTATTTCGGTAACACTTTACACTACAAGCCTTAAACCCATTCCTTTTGACGACTTCTCTACTAATTTAACCCTTTGGTTAGCAAATTTTAAAATTGCTTGTAAGTTTGGAACTTGGTTTAGTTTTCTATAATAGAAACCAAGTGTTTAGCTGTGGTTAAAGAGTAGTTCTTATTTGTTCAAAAATGATAATTAAGACGAATTTGGTTTCAAACCTTTGGGGTTTGAGGGAGTCTTTGAGTTTAATCATTTTATTCCCAAAGTATTGAAAAACCAAGTTTGGAGAAAGTCTTGGTTATGATCTGATTATTTCCAAAGTGTTTTGGTTTTGAGAAAAGAAACCAATTTTAGCATTAACTAAAATATTCTGATTTTTATTTAGAAATTGTGACACCTGAATTTTCTTTTCAATTTTAATATTGCAATAAATAGTACCCAAAAAAAATAAAAATAAAAAAATAAAATAAAAATAAATAAATCAATAAATCAATAAATAATAATAATATAAATGCATAGTTTAGGAAATTGGGAACTAATCGATTAAATTGTTAAGGAAATAAATTGTGAGACACCACACGTTAAATATTTTAGTAAGTGGTAAGTGATGTTTTATAGATGGGTGATGAAGTTTTTTAGATGTGAACCTAACGTATAATCATAAGTAATTTTAAGAATTATGACTTTTAAAATTGGAATAACATAATAAAAAAAAAAAAAAAAGCCAAGTAAGCAAATGGAAAAATGAGAAGCATTTGAGTGTCCCCTTGGGCCCCACACAAACAAGTGGCACACGAGGGGGGCATGTATGTGTGATCTCCTAAGCTTGGGCCTCACTCTTGTTGAAGTATAAATAGAGGGCATTGGGGGTAGAGTGAGCAACAAAAAACTTAGAGAAGTTTGGGAATACGTGAAAAATAAGAGAAAATTTATAGCAAATGTGAGTTTTATTATAACTTGAGTTATTATAATATGTTTTCTACATGTCTTGAGTTACCATAATTTATTTTATATAATTTATTTTATATAATTTATGTTTTATGATTAGGTTAATGTTTCAATTATGTGGATTATTTTCTGAACTCTACTTGCGTAAATTAAAACCTATGGATATGTTTTTTTAAATTTTAGAAATAATTTGACAATAATCTTGTAAACAATTATTTTTTTTTAAGTACCACCAAGGGAGTCCCATACTTTGGGGGACTTAAATAATCATTGGCCCCTGTTTGACCACTTTGTGTTTGTCATGGATCCATTGACCCCTGTTCTGATTGTTACTCTGGTGACCCTTGTTCTGTTCTGTTCTGCACCGTGGTTATAGTTATTTATTTCAGTTTCTCCTACTTAATTAATTTGTGTATTCAACTCAAATTATGTTAATGTTTTAGCTTAAATAACTTTTCATGGCTATTTTGTGCCCCTATATTCATAGTGTAATATTTCTCACTCTGCTATGTGCTTATAGTTGTTACCTCTTTTAAGTGACGAGGTTTAGCGGGATCAAGATGGGAAATGAATCGCTGTGTTGTTTTTTTAATTTCTTTTTTTAAGATTTCTATCTGCTTTTTTTTTATCGGACTCTTGTAATACAATAAAGCTCAAATGACTATGTTTTGTTTCCGTTTAATAAACATTTGGTACCCAATTATTTTATTTTAATTTATTTAATTTATTCTCCTGCACTACGACTACAAAATTATTCGAATTATTTTTTTTTAATCTTGTTACGATGCCGAGCTTTTGGGTATCGGGTTTGGGTTGTGACAAAAAGTGGTATCAGAGCAATGGTTTTTTTTTTAAAAAAAAATTGTATGTTTTTGAAATTTCCTGTACAATTATTCACATGAATTTTATTTACATTAATTGAAATTCACATTATTTGAATTGCAAAAAAAATATATATATTTGAAAAAAAAAATTATTAACCTTGTATTATTTGATATTCTATGGTATGTCTAACACAAATAAACCATGTTATAATGTCTAGGCTAAGTTTTCTTGTGTTGTAGGAAATGACCAACCTTATGGAGTTGCTTTGGCTTGAGCCCCCAGGAGCTCATCTTGTCCCAAACTTATTAAAGGGCAGGGGTGATTTGGAGAGTCTTGTCAGGCAAGCCCACCCGGCACTTGACCGACTCATGGGACGACCCATTTATTTGCAGGCCGACCCCGATGAGGATTTCTTATTCTGGAGACTTAGCCGAGGCAGCACTCATGAGAGGTACACAGGACCGACCCATGTCGTTGGTCTTGCTCCAAACCTAGAACAACCGCATTTTCTGGTCACACCTCTACTCCTAGGCTTTGCAGAGAGGAGGGGGCATGCGTATCCTAGCAGCCACATCCGCACCACGATACCTTCTCCACAGCACATTGTCCATACCCCAGCTGTGGACTTCACTGACAGTGCATCATACTTGGAGGTACCGGTACAAATTACCAGACGGGAGTTTTGGGGTTATGATCATGGTGTTCCTATTTACATAGTCTAGGTGGTATGGAGTTGCTTTGGAATAGAGCACAGTGGGTGGGAGTTCGAGTCCCTCGTGCAGAGTGAGTTCGCGGGGTTATTTCATTGGCCAGTTTTTCGGGGCCAGTTCTCATGGTGGTGGCCTAATGGTCCCTTCTAGATGTCCGACCAGGAGATCCTTTTTGTGACTTGACCATGATTAGTCTAATCCAATTTTGTATAAGTAGGATTAGACATTAACTCTTGACGGCTGGACTAACGCCTTATGTATAGTAACAATGATGTATATATGATGTTTTATGTGGTATTAATGTGGTAGTATTAATATTATAGTAAAACTAGTAAAACTAATATGTTATATATGACGTTGTATCAAAGTTGTATCAATGTGATGTCACGCTTATATTATTTTACCTTGTAGCAATGGCCAATGAAGGAAATGAAATTGGATCATCAGCCAGCGGTACCGTCCTAATGGAGCAAATCATGGAAAGAGCAGTCACCAACTTTTTGCAGGCCTTGCAAACCGGTATAACCAATGGGACACTAGAGAGACGAGAAGAACCGACTGCGATTAAACAATTTTAGGATCTGAAACCCACCAAGTTTATCGGCGGTCCAAACCCACTAGTGGTAGAGGCTTGGGTTAGGGACATGGAGAAAATCTTTCGCGCGCTACCTTGCACAGAAAGACAGAAGGTGACTTTCGCCACATTCACCTTCAAAGACGATGCACAGGAATGGTGGCTTCTTACCTAGGAGAAGGAAGATATTGTGACTTGGGCAAGATTTTTGGAGGTATTCTATGAAAAATACTTCCCAAATTCACTATGGGAACAAAAGGCATCAGAATTCATACATCTAAGGCAATGAACCATGATAGTGGCCGAATACGAGAGCAAGTTCACGCAACTAGCTCGATTTGCGACATAAATCATCCCCATCGAAGCTCGAAAAGCCAGAAAATTTGAAGCAGGATTGGATCCTGAAATTAAGGACAGGCTGGAGGTTTTGAAACTACTAGCCTATGCGGCGGTGGTAGATCGATCACACATTGCGGAAAAAGGGATTAAAACCTTGCGCCCCGGGGAACCAAGCCATATGAAGCGATTTTGGGAAAGAGATAACAGAAGGCTCGGTGTCGCGCCTTCCAAGAGGATAAATACAGGCACAACCAATTCAACCGGTCCAAGCAATCAAGGTCCTACAAATCCTTGAGGTGGCACCATTCCAGCTTGCTCTACCTGTGGAAGGACTTATTGGGGACAATGCCATCGAGATACGGGAGCATGCTTTAGATGTGGCCAAGTTGGCCATTTGCTGAGAGATTGTCCAAAGCTTACTAGTCTTACAGCTGGCCCCTCTGAACCAGTCCGAAAACCCACAGTACCTGGAGGAGTGAGAAAGGACCAAAAACGCCAAGAAAGAGCTTTTGCCTTGGTGCCTGGAAACCTAGAAGTTACAGAGAACATTGTGTCAGGTACACTTTCTGTTTGTGGTCACTTAGCCTATGTTCTCTTTGACTCTGGTTCAACTCATTCTTTTGTTACACCACACTTTGCTACCAAGTTGGCATCAACACCCGAACCCATAGGATATGTATTGTTTGTGTCTTTTCCTTCTGGTAATCCCGCCCTTAGTACTAATATGTACAAATCTTGTATTATATCCTTAAAAGGTGAAACCTTACATGTAGATTTGATTCCCCTCTACATTAGTACCTTTGATGTGATCTTAGGAATGGATTGATTAGCTGCCCACCGTGCCTCTATTGATTGTAAAGCCAAAAAGGTCTTCCTCCGGTCACCAAACCAACTCGAGTTTGTCTTCGAAGGAACTGGGGCCTTTCCCCCTCCATGTGCTATATCCTTCATAACAGCCCAACGGCTATTAAGAAAGGATTGTTGTAGTATTTGTTATGTGATCGATACTCAACAAAAGATCCCCACACTTGATGTAATCCCTGTGGTTCGAGAATTCCCGGATGTATTTCCTGAAGACCTGCCTGGTACCCCAGTTGATCGGGAAATTGAATTCACCATTGAAACTCAACATGGTACACAACCAATCTCAAAGACCCCTTACCACATGTCCATGACAGAATTGAAAGAACTAAAAACCTAACTCCAAGAACTACTGGACAAAGGCTTCATCCGACCAAATATCTCACCATAGGGAGCTCCGATACTGTTCGTAAAGAAAAAGGATGGTACAATGAGGCTATGCATCGATTACCAGGGGCTGAAAAAAGTCACCATCAAGAACCGATACCCTCTACCACGAATAGATGACTTGTTTGATCAATTGCAAGGCGCCCAAGTATTCTCAAAAATCGACTTGCGTTCTGGTTATCATCAACTAAAAGTCAAAACAGAAAGCATCAAAAAAACTGCCTTCAGAACTCGTTACGGGCACTACGAATTTCTCGTTATGCCATTTGGTGTCACAAATGCTTTAGCGGCCTTCATGGACCTCATGAATCGAGTGTTCAAACCCTATCTTGACGAGTTCGTCATTGTCTTCATTGACGACATTCTTATATACTCCAAATCGCCAGAAGATCATAAGCACCACTTGCGAAGAGTTCTACAGACATTACGTGATCACAAGCTTTATGCCAAGTAGAATAAATGCGAATTCTGGATCAATAGTATACACTTCCTTGGTCACGTCATTAACAAAGATGGCATCTCAGTTGATCCCCAAAAGGTTACAGCAATCGTGGATTGGCCACGACCTACTAACGTATCTGAGATTCGGGGCTTCTTAGGCCTAATCGGCTATTATCAACGCTTCGTGCGAGATTTCTCGAAGCTAGCTTCACCCTTGACCCAGCTAACTCAGAAGAACACACCTTTTGAATGGACCGACAAGCAGGAACGTTGCTTCCAAGAATTGGAGAACAGACTCGTGACGGCTCCTATACTAGCACTCCCTGCAAAAACAGAAGGGTTCGTAATTTATAGCGATGCCTTATACAATGGTTTGGGCTGCGTTCTTATGCAAAATAGGAAGGTCATGGCTTATGCCTCCCGCCAACTAAAGACTCACGAAAGGAACTACCCAACTCATGATCTAGAATTGGCTGCGGTGATCTTCGCCCTCAAGATCTGGCGTCATTATCTTTATGGTGCAACCTGTGAGATTTACACTGCTCACAAGAGTCTCAAATATCTGTTTACACAGAAGGAATTGAATATGAGGCAACGACGATTGCTAGAATTTATGAAGGACTATGATATAGAGATCCATCACCATCCCGGCAAAGCTAATGTAGTAGTAGACGCATTAAGTCAGAAAACGACCAAAAAGTTTGGCATGTACCCTCGTTCCCCGCAAGATCAATGGACTGCTTGCCAACATAATCATGGAACCCGAGTTGATTGAAGAAATTAGAATCTGCCAATGTGAATATAAACTTTTGAAGAAAAAGTACGAGGAACAAGGAAGCACGCCCGATCCTAACTTCACGATAAGCAATAGGATGCTAAAATTTTGGAATTGAATTTGCGTACCCAACCTTCCAGAACTTAAGAAAAGGATATTGGTAGAAGCTCATAGCTCGAGGTTTGCGATCCATCTTGGCAATATGAAGATGTATCACGATCTGAATGAACATTTCTGGCGGACAGGAATGAAGAAAGACATAGCAAGCCATGTCTCCAAATGTCTGCATTGTCAACAAGTTAAAGCAGAACATCAGAGACCTGCAGGAATGTTGCAACCACTCCTTATTCCCGAATGGAAATGGGAGCATATTACTATGGACTTTGTGGTTGGGCTACCGCAATCAGTCTTGAAGAATGATGCAATATGGGTTATCGTAGATCGATTGATGAAGTCGGCGCATTTTTTACCAATCAGAATCATGTACTCCCTCTCTAAGTTTGCTACTCTATACATTAAGGAAATCATTTGTTTACACGACACCCCAGTTTCAATCGTATCCGATAAAGACCCCCACTTTGTGTCTTACTTCTGGAACAAATTGCAAAAAGCTTTGGGAACCACTCTGAAGTTTAGCACGGCTTATCACCCACAAACTGATGGGCAATCTGAAAGGACGATTCAGACTTTGGAAGATATGTTACGTTTGTGTGTACTAGACCTCAAAGGTAATTGGGATGCTCACCTACCTTTGGTGGAGTTCGCCTATAATAACAGCTACCATGCAAGCATTGGAATGGCACCGTACGAGGCACTGTATGGAAAGAGATGTCGATCACCTCTGTGTTGGACGGAAGTCGGAGACAGGAAATTATTAGGCCCCGAAGTGGTGCAAATCACAAGTGATAAGATTCAACTCATCCAACGGTGAATTCACACTGCCCAAAGCCGCCAGAAAAGCTATGCAGGTACACGGAGACGAGACTTAGAGTTTCAAATAGGCGATCATGTGTTCCTAAAGATCTCACCAACAAGGGGGGTTATCCGATTTGGAAAGCGAGGAAAGTTAAACCCACGTTACATCAGCCCATTCGAGATACTCGAAAGGATTGGTTCTGTGGCATATCGCCTTGCCCTTCCACCCAAACTATCCAATGTCCACAATGTGTTTCACGTTTCGATGCATCGGTGATATCTTCGGGATCCAGAGCATGTTGTCAATTATGAGAACTTGGAAGTTCAAGAAGATCTCGCTTATGAGGAACAACCAGTACAAATTCTTGATCGCCGTAATCAGGTCCTTCGAAATAAAACTATACCTCTCGTAAAAGTCTTATGGAGAAACCATCGCGTTGAAGAAGCGCCATGGGAAACTGAAAGCCAAATACGAACCAAATACCCACACCTCTTCGAAAATCGAGGTACGTCAAGTTTGGGGACAAACTTCTTTTAAGGAGAGGAGAAATGTGACACTCGAATTTTCTTTTCAATTTTAATATTGCAATAAATAGCACTCAAAAAAAATAAAAATAAATAAATCAAATAATAATAATAATAATAATAATAATAATAATAATAATAATAATAATAAATGCATAGTTTAGGAAATTGGGAATTAATCGATTAAATTGTTAAGGAAATAAATTGTGAGACACCACACGTTAAATATTTTAGTAAGTGGTAAGTGAGGTTTTTTAGACATGAATCTAACGTATAATCATAAGTAATTTTAGAAATTATGACTTTTAAAATTGAAATAACATAATAAGTAAAATTAAAAAAAAAACCAAGTAAATTTCGGTGGGGGCCAAGGGTCAACTTGGCCCTTGGTGATATCATGGAGATGAAAACAATAGTCAAACAAATGGAAAAATGAGAAGCATCTGAGTGTCCCCTTGGGCCCCACACAAACAAGTGGCACAAGAGGGGGGCATGTACGTGTGATCTCGGCCTCACTCTTGTTCAAGTATAAATAGAGGGCATTGGGGTAGAGTGAGCAACAAAAAACTTAGAGAAGTTCGGGAATACGAGAAAAATAAGAGAAAATTTATAGCAAATGTGAGTTTTATTATACCTTGAGTTATTATAATATGTTTTCTACATGTCTTGAGTTACCACAAGTTATTTTATATAATTTATATTCTATGGTTAGGTTAATGTTTCAATTACGTGAATTATTTTTTGGACTCTATTTGCGTAAATTAAAACCCATGGATATGTTTTTTTAAATTTTAGAAATTATTTGACAATGATCTTGTAAACAATTATTTTTTGTTAGTACCACCACGGGAGTCACATGCCTTGGGGGACTTAAATAATCATTGGCCCCTGTTTGACCACTTTGTGGTCCCCTGTTTGTCATGGATCTATTGACCCCTGTTCTGATTGTCACTCTAGTGACCCCTGTTCTGTTCTGTTCTGCACCGTGGTTATAGTTATTTATTTCAATTTCTGCCACTTAATTAATTTGTATACTCAACTCAAATTATGTTAATGTTTTAGCTTAAATAACTATCCATGGCTATTTTGTGCCCCTATACTCACAGTATAATATTTCTCACTCTGCTATATGCTTATAGCTGTTACCCCTTTCTGGTGACGAGGTTTAGCGGGATCAAGATGGGAAATGAATCGCTGTGTTATTTTTTTAATTTCTTTTTTTAAGATTTCTATCTTTTTTTTTTTATCGGACTCTTGTAATACAATAAAGCTCAAATGACTATGTTTTGTTTCCGTTTAATAAACATTTGGTTCCCAATTATTTTATTTTAATTTATTTAATTTATCTGCCTGCGCTACGACTACAAAATTATTTGAATTATTTTATTTTTATCTTGTTACGACGCCGAGCCTTTGGGTACTAAGTTTGGGTTGTGACAGAAATAATGGGCTCAGTTCTGGGAGTACTGGTTAACTTTTATGCGTGGTGTAATTGAGTTTGTTTTAAGTTGGTTTATCCCCTGGAAAACTTAATTCTAAAATCGTTTCCCATGGACAAGGAGTCAACATGCTCTGAAATTTTTTGTCAAAAAGTTAATTAGATTTTAAGTGGGATTGATGTGACCCATCTAGTCTTCCTAAAAATATTCCTGACCATGTTTGATTCTAGGTTAAGTGGTGAGACCAGTTTTTAATTAAATTTCCAACTGGGGGATTTTCTAGTGTTAATAAGTTTAATTTCTGGAAACACAAAAAGTGAAATTCTGTTGTGATTTTTTAGAAATGGCTTCAAGAGGTGACAACAAAATTGTTATTCCACCTGACAACCTTAAGCCTTGCGAGATTCTCAAAGGAAGATCTAGAGAGATCATGTGTGATTAAAGTAAATCATAAAGATTGCATGATAATATCTCTGAATTAATCAGAGGCAATTAATATGTTATCCTTGTGTCAATTATAGCATATATTGTGACACCCGAATTTTTAATTTAATTCAATATCGTGATTAGATCAATTACTCATGAATAGAATATAATAATAATAATAATAATAATAATAATAATAATAATAATAATAATAATAATAATAATAATAATAATAATAATAAACCCTAAATATGTAAATAATACCATAACCAATAAAATAAAATAATAAATGTTATGGCTGTAGGTGATAAAATGTAATCTAATTAGATTATTAAAACCTTGGACCTAATGTGAATTAAATCAAAGGTTAGGGGAAAAAAATGGTGGTTTATCACCATCCTAATATATGGGATGGTGACTAAGTAATTCACCAGCTTAGGCCACTTAATGACCACATGAAAGAATGGAGAAATGGCACCTGTTAGGCAGGTGGCCAAGTTTGAGCAACCCACTTAATTTGAAACCATGCAATCATGCCTATAAATAGGGAGCAACTATAGAGGAAAGATACAAATCTAAGAAGCAGCGTGCTAGTTACTAGTTGCAGAGAATAATGAGACAATCATAGGAAAGTAAAGGCTAAGGGTTGATATTAAGGTGAGTTATGTTATACATTGAGTTACCATAATATGTTTTCTATATGTCTTGAGTCGCCATAATATATTTTACGGATGTTTTGAATTACCACAATTTATTTATATACTTTATGTTTTGTAGTTATATTAATGTTTCAATTATGTGGATTATTTTATGATCTCTATTTGCTTAAATGGAAATCCATGAATATGTTTGTTTATATTTTAAAAAGTACTTGACAAATATCTTGTAAACAATTATTTTTTGTAAGTATCACCACGGGAGTTCCATGCCTTGGGGGACTTAAATAACCATTGGCAACCTGTTTGGCCACTTTATGGTCCTCTGTTTGTTATGGATCCATTTACCCCTGTTCTGATTGTCACTCTAGTGACCCCTGTTCTATTCTGTTCTGTATCGTGGTTATAGTTTGTTTAACTTAAATTTTAATTTCTGCCACTTAATTAATTTGTTTATTCAACTTAAATTATGTTAATGTTTTAAGTTAAATAACTATCTATGGCTAATTTGTACCCTTATATTCACAGTATAATATTTCTCATTCTGCTATGTGCTTATAGCTATTACCCCTTTCAAGTGACGAAATTTAGCAGGATCAAGATGGGGGATAAATCACAGTGTTTTGTTTTTTTTACTATCACTCTTGTAATAAAGTAAAAGCCAAATCACTAGTTTTGTTTTTTTTAATAAACTTTTGGTACCCAATTATTTTATTTTAATTTATTTAATTTGTTCGTTGCGCTTAGGGGTGTGCGCGGTGCGGGTCGGTGCGGTTTGAGAGAAAAATAGAAACCGTATGGCGGGTGGCGGATTGATAAAAGTGTCACTAGAATTTGCCATTTTCCTTATCGAAAACCGGCGGTTCGGTTGGCAAATAATGGCGGATTTGCCTTGGCGGTTCGGGCGGATTGGCGGTTTATAAAAAATATAATTCAAATTACAAAACTTAAATCAAAGAGTAAAAAAAAGACGAGAGATATCGTAATGTTAAGCATCTTGTGAAGCTTTCTTCTGATGCAGCAAGTATAGCAACAACATGATAATATCAACGACTATACCATCAGTTCATTACAAGCATCTGTGGAAGCTACAATGATCAAATACAATACATAAAATTCCCCTCGAGCAGTAATGTAATACTATATTTTAAGGTATAGAACAATAAGCAAACTTAAGTAAAAAAGAATTTTTAGAATCCTATAAAACATGATTTAATAGCGGTGCGGGTCGGTGCGGTTTGGAAGAAAAATAGAAACCGGCGGATTGATAAAAGTGTCATTAGAATTTGCCATTTTTCTTACCAAAAACCGGCGGTTCGATTGACAAATAATAATGAATTTGCCTTGGCGGTGCGGTTCGGTGCGGTTTTGGCGGTTTCGGCGGTTTCGGCGGTATTATGCACACCCCTAGTTGCGCTACCACTACAGAAATTTTAGAATTATTTTATTTTTATCTTGTTGCGACGCTGAACCTTTGGGTACCGGGTTTGGGTCATGACATATATGATTACTATGTGACTTTGCTTGAAAGCAAAGATGAGACAACCCTTTAGGGTGTGTGAATATATTTTTAAATTTTTAAATTCCAAATATATTCTTAAATTGGTGGCTCCTAGTGTGTATATGATCACTGATCATAGAGATAAAAGACTGGTGGTTTCTAGGAGGTGTTAGATCACTGGCTATATAGTTATGAGATTCTGGTTCCTAGTATTAAATAGATTACTGATCATAAGTTAAGACATGATGGTTCCTAGTAGTAAAAGTGTCTACTGATTATATGTCAAGACATGATGATTCCTAGTAATGAAATGGTCTACTGATCCTATGTCAAGACGTTGTGATTCCTAGTAGTAGAGTGACTACTGATCACATGTGAAAACATTGTCATTCCTAGTAGTAGAGAGTCTACTGACCACATGATGAGAAATGAGTGATTCCTAGTGATAAGACTACTGTCCATGTTATGAAGTTCCGAATAGCAGACTATTGATCACTAGGTTTGTGTTTTTTAATAGTAAGACTATTGGCTTTAGAGTGATAGGTTGGACCAAATATGTTTGGGTGCCTAATTCGGTTAATGACATTCAAGGAATGTATTTATTGTGATATGATTTTGAGAGTTTTAAAATCATTGTGACACAAGGAATTGTTTAAAGATCCTGTATGAATTTTGGAAAAGGCCAAAAGGCTTTGTATAAATTATACAAATGTGGGGGTGTTATGCAAAAATGTGGGAATACCTAAACCCAAGAGGGTCAGGATAAGCCAAAAAATTCGTTGACTTTGTATTCAACGGTCATGCACAATATAGCAGTGCATATCGATATCTTGTGGTGAAGTTTGCTATTCCAGATATACATAAGAATACTATCATGGAATCAAGAGATGCGTCTTTCTTTGAAAATGTGTTTCCTTGTCGTCTCCAAGAAGGATTCTGAGTTCCATGAAAGATGTTAAAGGTGACAATGATCACATAGATAATAAACCAGATGATTACTTAGATGATCAAGTTGATGATCAAGCTGAGGATGTAGATGAGCCAAGAAGGAGTAAGAGGGCTAGGACTATAAACTCCTTTGGTCCGGACTTCTTGACTTATATGTTAGAGGGAGAACCTTGAACTTTTCATAAAGTTATGACTTCACCTGAAAGTCTTTTGTAGAAAAAAGCAATTAAGAGTGAGATTGACTCCATTTTACAGAACCATACTTGGGAGTTGGTTGAACTACCCTTAGGCAGTAAGGTCTTGGGAGTAAGTGGATCTTTAGAAGAAAGAAGAAAGCTGTTACCCAAAGAGTAACCTAAGAGGGGGGGTGAATTAGGTTTCTACAAATTAAAATTAATAATACCCCAATACAATTAACTACTAGTACAAAAAATTATTAACAAACACAATGATGAACTTAGCAGTAAATGATCAAACAAAATAACAATGAAGTATAACTAACATACAGGGTAAATCAAATGATTAACACATGAATATTAGGTAGCTATAGCAGTAGTAGGAAAGTGAAGAGATTAGGAATGATGAGACAAACAGATTTATAGTGGTTCGGCTTCAACCAAGCTTACATCCACTCATCAAACTTCAATTGAGAGTTTTCACTATCTTCTAGCTTCACAGGGGTGTTAGCAACCTCATAAACATGGAGCAATCCTCCATAGATTTTACACAGACTTCACAAGCCCAAACCCTTGCAAATCTTAGGTGATTCACAATCACTTTCAAGATTTCAAGAACACAGTGTTTGGAACACTATTACAAGATGAAATGGTATTTTTGCTTTAAAAAAAAGCTTACAATAAATATCTCTCCCAGATGGATATACGAAATGAAACTCTAGTTTTTCTGTAACCTCACACATGAAAGATAGGCTTAAAGCTATACGTATCAGTGTATAATTTTTGAAAGAGGATGTAAACAAAAATTGAAGAACATTTCTCAGAGAATTTTTCAGAGAATAGATATGAGTGATTATAGATCAAAGAATATTTTCTGATTTTTTGTAACTTGTTTACATTAAAGGCTTTGGTATATATAATGAAACTTATAGCCGTTTATAGCTGTTGTATTCATTTGAATTTATAGCCGTTGTACTCCATCATTACTAATTTGAATATCTTCCATTCCATCATTACTAATTTGAATATCTTCCATTCGAACCTTTTGGCCTGCTGTTGTGCTGGGCTGTTTGAACCTTTTGGCCTGCTGCTGTGTTGGGCTGTTTGAACCTCTGTTTTGGGCTATTTAAACTCCTGATTTAATCAAACATTAAATACATTCTAACAACATTTAAGATAAAGGTTTAGGTGAGAAATAATGGGACAAAATAAATTTTGATTTTATTTTTCTCTTTCAAATAAATTAAAACATAATTAAATAAATCATCAAAATAAATTTTAGATTTTATTTTTCTTTTTCAAATAAATTAAAATATAATTAAATAAATCATCAAAATAAATAAGTCTAACAATCTCCCCCTTTTTGATGATGACACACAATGATATTTTAATTTGATTTGGGAGTAAGAAAGGCTCCCTCTCAAGTCATGCTCCCTGAATTCATTTCTAAATACATAGGTTAGCACATGTGTTATAGCGATCCCGATTGTCCCTTTACTGTTCTGTTGTATTCCGGACTCAGTTTCGTGGAGTTGGTAGTTATATCTATCTTGTTGTCATCCTTTAATGCCATTTGTTCGGGTTTTTGGATGTATTGGCCAGAGTTGTTATAGGTTGGTTAGGCCTTGGTTTCAATTCTTTGTTGCCCAGTTTTTAGGAGGTCCGCTCGAGCGGGTCTTCTTGCGCTCGAGCGGAGATTGTACGCACCTAGTATTTTGGTGCTCTGCAGAACTTCTGCAGGCATGTTTTTCACGCTCGAGCGGGTTTCTTTGTGCTCGAGTGGTGGCGCTCGAGCGGGTAGTACTTTTTGGTGTAAGTTCTGGGAGGGGGAAATCTACGCTCGAGCGGACTGGTTTTCGCGCTCGAGCGGATGTGCTTTATTCTTGTGTCTTGGCGCTTGAGCGGGCCTTCTTGCGCTCGAGCGTACCTAGTTTTTGTTCTTGACACTCGAGCGTTGTGTTCTCCGCTCGAGCGGGAATGTCGTATATCAGTTGATAGCTGGGCATTTTAAAATCACTTTTTACATTCTCTCTCTCTCTCTTACTTTCTAAAAAGATATTTTGAGAGTTCTTCTCTCTAGAAACTCCCTTCTCTCTACGGTTTGATCTAGTTAGAGTGTTTCCCTTCCCTTCGGCCTTTGTAAGAGTTGGGTTGATCGTTGAGGGCTACACATTGATCCGAGAATATTGAGTTTTGGAGCACGTTGAGTTTCTTCACCTTCTTTCATTGAGCTCCGAATTTGAGGTAGGGATTCCTACTCACTCCTATTGTCTTTGACATAGATTTTTGGTTGTTTTGATAAAGTGTTGAAGTTGGGTAAATTTTGGGGCTTAGGGTTTCAAAATGTTAAAAGAGGACTTGTTATTTTGAGTCTAAAATGTGTATTGTGGGTTCAAAATAATGATATCGTTATTGGTTGTTGATATTTAGACCATTGGGTCAATATTTGGAAATCGGGTGGAAAACCCTAATTTTGGGAAAATTGTGACTTTATGGAATTGAGTTGGAAATAATGAAATTGGCTCATTATATGTTTGAATAGTGGAGTTAGATTTATTAATCGCTCACTTTTGAAAACATTGATATTTTATCTGTTGGAGCTTTTATTATCTGTTTAGAAATAATTGCTTGGGCTACCGGTGGAGGGTAGTTTTGATTGTTGTAGACAATGCATGATGATTAGGCAAACTAAAACTAATCAATTGGATATGTCATAGAGTATGACGGTTGATAGAATACATTAACATTATGTATTGATTGATTGTGTATATGACCTTTGTGTATATACGTTGTGTGTGTGGGAGGAGATAGGGGATGTACTCCACGGTTTAGGGGAAGATAAGGGATGGACCTCTAAACCGGATGTTATTTGGGAGGAGATAGGGGATGGACTCCACTGATACAACTCATATGCTTGTCAGATAATGTGTTGATATAGCTCATATGCTTATCTTTGGAAGTGTTGATACAGCTCATATGCTTATCTTTGGAAGTGTTGATATAGCTAATATGCATATCTGTTGAAATGTGGATACAGCTTGTATGCTTACCTGTTGAGATGTTGATACAACTAGTATGTTTATCTATTGTAAAAACGGGAAATGTTTAATATGAGTCACTGTCTCATATAAGTAGTTGGCCAGGTTTTGAGCCGTTGATGTAAATTGTGAAATTGATAAGAAATGGAAATTGAAATGAAACATGAACATAGTGGTCATGAAATGGAAATGGGTTATGAATTAGTTTATGGAAATTGAACATTTATCAATTGCTAATGTCTTAGTTATTGCTCATACTGTATTTAGCATATCTCTACTAGGCGTTGGCTCACCCTTTATGGGACATTATTTTCAGGTACAGGTAGTATGCCGCCTCCAAGGACATAGCTTGGATGATGATGAGAGTTGAAGACTCTTTTCTTTTGTTTGTATTACGTGTATATCAAGCCAAGGGCTTATTTTGTATAGAGTTAGTACTCTTCTTTTGTGTAACCAGGGTTTGACTTGGAAAGCTGTAAGCCCATAGGGCATTTGCTTTTGTTGTTAACATGTAATACAGTTGTAAGAATTACTCTGATGAATAGAAATGGTTGGTTTCTTTTATATCAATGCATGTCTAAAGTGATGGGTTTTACGTATTATTTTGAGGGCGTTACATGTGTAATAAATAAGCTTTAATCAACAACATGATATAAGATTAAGATATCAAACTATAAATACATAACATCAGATTAGTTTGAAAATAATACCATAATACATAATATCATATAATTTCTCCTCCTGTGACATTATCAAAGGAAATCATGGGTCAGAATCTAGAGAAGGAGGAGGAAAATGATAGGGATAAATGACATCTATACAATTCAAAACATATATATACATATATGCATACACATACAACTCTCCCGTATCTCTCTTTTTCCTTCGATAAACGTGTTTGACACATGGCCTCACTTTTGCGTCTTTGGCCGACAAAAGTAGGCCTCGATTTGTACTCGCCTTGGCTCCTTCTCCTTCATTGTCTTCTTCTCTTTTTCCTTCTTCTTAATCACACACGCTTTCATTTTCTTCTTCACCATTCTCTTCTGTTTCTTCTTCCTCATCGAGAGACAAAAAAAAAAAAAAAAAACTGAGCGGAGGAGGCCAAACCTTAGTCTATTCGCTTCTATTTCTCGGCAACTCATTTCTTTGATACCTCTCACCTCAAATCCATGGTTTCCTCATCCCGCCCCCTCACTCTGTTTCCGGACCTGAACGATCCCATAAGCTCTGCTGGACCGAGTGCCCCTACGCCTACTCTTCCTGTCATTTCTCTACCTAACCTTCCTATGATGTCGATTGAGCAAATCATGGCAGCTCAATCTGACATAGAAGCCAATCACTACACACTGCAGTCCTGTATGGAGACGGTGACTGCAGTCACAAAATTGGCTTACCGACTACAGAACAAGACGAGTGAGCTCCATCAGGTCAACGCCCAACTCTCTCTGCTCCAGCGAATGTACAAGGATGCATAAGTAAAGATAGGCGCACTGAAGGCCGAAAATAAAGAGCTTAAACGGAAGACCACCTCCATGGCCCGATTTGGTGCAACGTCGTTCTTGGTGTTTGATAGTCGGTGGGGAGTGCTCACTCCTGATGGAAGCACAGGAGCAGGGACGTCAAGCGTCACCCAAGGTGATAAAAAGAGGAAGAGAGCGGTGGAAGAGGCGAGTAAGTAAGATCGGCGTATGGCCGTAAAAAAACGAAGGTTTTTTTTTTTTTTTTTTCATGTGAATATGTTTATGTTGATCGGTGTATGGCTGAAAAAAAATGAAGGGTGTTTTTTTTTTTTTATGTAAATATTTGTATTTTGATTTGTTTTTATTTTTGTATTTAAGTACTGAAAAATGAAATTAAAAAGCAGAAAAAAGTAAGAAAATTAAGTCCAAACAAAAAATAATAAGGAGAAAAAAATTAAAATAAAAGAAATTAAGCCTAATTGCAAAATAAAAAAAATTAAAATAAAATAATACAACAGAAATTAAACTTAAAGTATATGTGAAGCAGTTGAGCATGATCTAATAATCGATTTGAGCATGATCTAACAATCAATTTCTAGCAAGAGCATACAAATTTTATACAAGATAATTAAAAAAAAAATATGTGAGGTGCAAGCTCATAAGTGTGATATCAAAAATAGAATAGAATCCGAGGGGATTTTTTTTTAAAAAATAATATAGTTTAAATTCTTCCCTTTGTTTCATTTGACAAAATCAATAGGAGATATGATAAATGAAAGCTCATAACTGAAATGTTCTCCTCAATAATATCAAATAGGATGCCAAATATTACCAATAAGGATGCAAAAATGATACCAACATGCAATCTACCAAGGATACCAATATGCAATCTAAAAGATTTAACAATCATAGCTCAAGACTTGTGTAGAATACCAAATATTGCTCATAATAGATTAAACTCAATATAATCTTATGGCGCTAATGTAATTCCAAAAAATGAAGCATGTTCAAGGTATAGTAATCCATATGCCAAGAAAAATCATAAATTTCAATATATAGCACACATTTAAGCGTAGGCATGATTCTTAGGCAAGAGTATCATCAAAGAGTATATATTACAAAATCATATGAAGCATAATCAATCTTTTTCTATCAAGAGCATAATCAATCTTAAGTATATGTGATGCAGTTGAGCATGATCTAACAATTGATTTGAGCATGATCTAACAATCAATTTCTAGCAAGAGCATACAGATTTTATACAAGATAATTAAAAAAAAAATATGTGAGGTGCAAGCTCGTAAGTGTGATATCAAAAATAGAATAGAATCTGAGGGGATTTTTTTTTAAAAAATAATATAGTTTAAATTCTTCCCTTTGTTTCATTTGACAAAATCAATAGAAGATATGATAAATGAAAGCTCATAACTGAAATGTTCTCCTCAATAATATCAAATAGGATGCCAAATATTACCAATAAGGATGCCAAAATGATGCCAAAATGATACCAACATGCAATCTACCAAGGATACCAATATGCAATCTAAAAGATTTAACAATCATAGCTCAAGCATTATGTAGAATGCCAAATGTTGCTCATAATAGGTTAAACTCAATATAATCTCATGGCCCTAATGTAATTTCAAAAAATGAAGCATGTTCAAGGTATAGTAATCCATATGCCAAGAAAAATCATGAATTTCAATATATAGCACACATTTAAGTGTAGGCATGATTCTTAGGCAAGAGCATCATCAAAGAGTATACATTACAAATCATATGAAGTATAATCAATCTTTTTCATATCAAAGTAATAACAGTATTAGCTCAAAGGATATAAGATAGAATTTTTATCTCAAAAGCTTAAAAGAGTATATGAGGCATACGTTAGATTTAAGAGATGGAGGCTTTTCAATTTTCAATTTTCTTTCATGAGGAGTTCATCTCAAAAGGGTTTAACAAGTATGTTAGCAAAATGATTTCTCCCCCTAAGTTGGTGCTACCCTTTCTAATGTGATTTGTGTAAATATAGCATTCATAGAACAATCACTATTACTCAATAAATACACAGCACAAATCACTTCTTATCACAAACTCAAAAAGTGAAAAATAATTCAATAATCAAACAAGAGTTTGGAATGCTATTTTTCAAAATTTTCAAGTTGTAGCACATAGCATAATATGCATAAGAAAATAGCGTTATGCTCTTTGTTTTATTAAAAAATGATGCAACAATCTCATTTAATCACATAACATTATCAAGAGGCATTTTCATCAATTCAATCCACATACTCAAGTGTGATAAATCATTTTACTCAATGTGGAACACAATTGAATGCTATAAACAATTAATTCAACAATTTGTCAATCAAAAGCATTTCATGAGATGTATGCCAATATAATCCATATTCAAAAGATATTCAATAGGATAGATGCAATGTCTCTACAAACGTATGATACTTCTTTTCATTTAGACATTGTTAATGGATCATAATCAACGAATTTCATAACTCATTCAAATATTCCAATGTAAAGCATATAAGCATGAAATTTTCATATTAAGCATATTCTTGAGATCATAAATGTACAATTCAAAATATAGATAGTACACATCTCAAAAACATTCTATGACATCAAATTTGATTCTACAAAGATATGACTCAAAAATGAATTAACGTATTAGTATGAAGTCAAATATAAGATGTGAAAAGTATGCTCACAAAAAATATTTATCACTTCTTATCTCTTTTTTATAGCAATGGATGACATGATATACAATGTTAATGAATACATAAATCATTCATATTCTAATAGGCATTCATCAAAATAATGAGTGTGTTTGGTTTGAGTTTTTTGGATTAAGTTTTTTGAAAACAGAATTTTTTGTTTTTTGTGCTTTTTTGTTTTTATTGAATATTTTTAAAATTTTAAACATTTTTTTTAGTTTTTTAGATGCACCTTACTTAGATGTATCTAAAAAGTAAAAAATTTGTGAAAAAATATTTTAAAAAATTAATAAATACATAAAAATACAAAAAATGTACTGAATTATCATTTTTTTTTTATATTTTTGGTATTTAGTGAATTTTTAAAAGGTTTTTTTCACAAATTTTTTACTTGTTAGGTATATTTATGTTAGGTATATCTAAAAATTACAAAAATTATTTAAAATATTAAAAAAATTGATTAAAAATAAAAAAATACGAAAAATAAGAACGTAGAATTTTCTGAAAATTGTTTTCAGAAAAACGAAACCAAACAAGCTGATATAATTCTCATTTTTGAGTTCAATGAAGGTTTGAAAGAAACTAGCAGAACATGACTTAGCAAACTTAGTACAATTAGGTTAAATGGAAGCAATGATTAGACACAACCTATTGTACACAAATCACACCTTAAAGAATATAGAACTTTAAGCTTAAAGGTGTGTTAGGAGTTATACCTTCATTTACCTCTTTGGAATCTTCATCCATACATTACCTCTATTGTTCATCTTGGTGATTTTTATTTCATCATTCTTCTTCTTGTAGGAGCTGATTTTGCTCTTTAGATTGAACACTCTTGTTGTGCATTTCCTCTTGAAGTCTTTGGTGTTCTTTGAGATTCCACCTACAAAATATTTTGATTTTTTTCTTGGTACCCATACTTTCTTGGATCCATGGGGATTAGCCTCAAGAACATTTAATCTCATAAAAGGTTTAGGAGGATCAAAACCAATGCCTACTTTGTAAAAAACACATCTTTTATTTCCAAGAAGCCTGTTGAGGTTTTCTTTTCCTTTTACAAAATTTTCAACAGTTTTGTTTAAATTCTCAATATTTTTTTTCAAAATGTTTTTCTCATTGGCAATAGACGTAAAGTTATTTTTCAAAGTAGCATTTTCCATTTTTAAAACATTCACATCATTTGAAAGAGAAGTAACTAATTTTTTCAATTTAGAATTCTCAACACAAACATTTCTAAATATGTCATGTAATTCATTGAAAGCACTTTCAAGTTCTACATAATTAGAAATTATCTCATCGTGAGTGAATTCTTCTTCTCCAAGAGCCACGAGACACAGGTTGGCTACTCCATCATTTTCTCCCCAAATGGCTTTTTTTTTGCTGCCATCCATCATTGAAAGTTCATAAGTCATGAGTGAGTCTAGGAGTTCTTCAATGCCTAATTTTGTTAGGCCTTTTGCTTCTTGAATAGCTGTAACCTTAGCTTTCCATTCATTTGGCAAAGACCTAAGTATTTTTCTTACAAGCTCACCATTAGTACAAGATTTACCAAGAGATTTTAGAGCATTAATAATATTGGTAAATTTATAAAACATCTCAGAAATAGATTCAAATGATTCCATAGTAAAGAGTTCATAATCATGAATAAGCATGTCAATTCGAGACTCTTTTATTTGGCTAGTTCCTTCATTGGGGATTTCAAATTTATCCCAAATTTCTTTAGCAGTAATACACTCAGAAATTCTATTGTACTCATTTGCATTTAATTCACACACAAGAATAAGCTTAGCTTTAGCATTAGCTTGAAGGAGTTTATAATCACGCTCATCAAATTCATCTTCAAGTTTAGGCACACTGATATGGTCTACTGCCTTGGTAGGGATTTTAGGACATTTAGTGATAATGAGCCACAAAGCATAATTGGTAACTTGAAGATACAAAGTCATTTTTTCTTTCCAATAAATGTAATTACTACCATCAAAGAGAGGTGACCTATTGCTAGCTTGTCCTACAGCAGAGTAAGTAGAATATATGGTTGCTATGGATCAAAAACTCAAGATTTTTAAATCTAAACAAGAGCCCCAGGCTCTGATACCAATTGTTACCCAAAAAGCAACCTAAGAGGGGAGTGAATTAGGTTTCTATAAATTAAAATTAATAATACCCCAATACAATTAACTACTAGTACAACAAATTATTAACAAACACAATGATGAACTTAGCAGTAAATGATCAAGAAAAATAAGAATGAAGTATAACTAACATACAAGGTAAATCAAATGATTAACACATGAATATTAGATAACTATAGCAGTAGTAGGAAAGTAAAGAGATTAAGGAAGATGAGACAAACAGATTTATAGTGGTTCGGCTTCAACCAAGCTTACATCCACTCCTTAAGTTTCACTTGAGATTTTTTACTATGTTCTAGCTTCATAGGGGTGCTAGCAACGTCATAACATGGAGCAATCCTTCATAGATTTTACATAGACTTCACAAGCCCAAACCCTTGCAAATCTTAGGTAATTCACAATCACTCTCAAGATTTCAAGAACACAGTGTTTGGAACACTTTTACAAGATGAAATGGTATTTTTGCTTTCAAAGAAAGCTTACAATAAACATCTCTCCCAGATGGATATACAAAATGAAGCTCTGGTTTTTCTGTAAACCTCACACAGGAAAGATAGGCTTAAAGCTATACGTCTCAGTGTATAATTTCTGAAAGAGGATATAAACAAAAATTGAAGAACATTTCTCAGAGAATTTTTTAGAGAATAGATGTGAGTGATTATAGATCAAAGAATATTTTTTGATTTTTTGTAACTTGTTTACATTAGAGGGTTTGGTATATATAATGAAACTTATAGCCGTTTATAACCGTTGTATTCATTTGAATTTATAACCGTTTATAGCCGTTGTACTCCATCATTACTAATTTGAATATCTTCCACTCCATCATTACTAATTTGAATATCTTTCATTTGAACCTTTTGGCCTGCTGCTGTGATGGGTTGTTTGAACCTTTTGGCCTACTGTTGTGCTGGGCTGTTTGAACCTCTATTTTGGGCTATTTGAACTCCTAATTTAATCAAATATTAAATACATTCTAACAATATTTAGGATAAAGGTTTATGTGAGAAATAATGGGACAAAATAAATTTTGATTCTATTTTTCTCTTTCAAATAAATTAAAACATAATTAAATAAATTATCAAAATAAATTTTGGATTTAAAACACAATTAAATAAATTATCAAAATAAATTTTGGATTATATTTTTTTTTCAAATAAATTAAAATATAATTAAATAAATCATCAAAATAAATAAGTCTAATAAAAGCTGATGGGTCAATTGATAAGTATAAATCTAGAATAGTTATCAAAGGATACAGGCAGCGAGAAGGCTTGGATTACTTTGATACGTATTCACATGTGATAAGGATTATATCTATTCGCATGATGATTGCGATGGCAGCTTTACGTGGTCTGAAGATACATCAGATGGATGTAAAAACAACTTTCTTATATGGAGATTTGAATGAAGAAATCTACATGGAGCAACCCGTCAGGTTCTTAGCACCAAGACAAAATAAAAAAGTCTGTAAACTTGTCAAATCATTGTATGGTTTGAAGTAAGCTCCCAAGCAATGGTATGAGAAATTTAACTACACTATGTTGTCAAGTGGGTATTGACAAAATGTGTTTATGTCAAAGACATTGACAATAATATATGTCATTTTGTGTATGTATAGGTGACATGCTCATTGTTGGTAGTTATGAGAAGATGTTTAATACTACCAAGTAGATATTGACCTCAAAGTTTGACATGAGCCTTGCAGATGTATATCTGAGAATTAAGATTTCATGAGCATTTGTTGGTAGTGTACTCTCTCAGTCTCATTATTTTGATAAGAGTCTTGAGAAGTATAAGTCAGATACAAGCATGGTAAAGACTTTGGTAGATTTTAGTCTCCGTTTAACCAAGAATATTGAAATATTCTCGGGTCATTGGAAGTTTGAAGTATCTAATGAGGTGTACAAGGCCATGTATAGTTTACTCAGTTAGCAGGCTAAATAGATATACGAGTAATCCCAATGCCTATCTTTCGAGGGCTTTTGTGCGGTACTAAGGTACTTACAATGAAGTCAGGATTATGGATTGCATGATGCCAGGTATCCAGCTGTATTGGAAGGAAACTGTGGTATCACACAGGTTTCGGTTTGCCTCTTTATCTTTTGTTCTTCAAAGTTTTAAATTTAAATAATTTATCGTATATTATTTTATATGTCCATTTGAATCCATCTCGTAATATGTTCCATAGTGTAATCTAGTTTATGCTTGTATTTTTTTTAGTTCTATAGTTTATTGTATATTTCATTATTTAATAATAAAATATAATAATAAGAACTGTTTTGTTATTTCTATTTAATTCATTTTGTATATTTTTTTGTATTTTTATGGAAAGATACCAACAAATTTTTATAAAGTTGACTCTTACTGACAACATTTTTAACATATTTCGCATTTTCAAATAAATATTTTAACTCACTAAAAATTTATAAATGACACTTTCTTGAATCAAAATTTCTCTTTTAGATAATAAAATATTTTTGTTTAAAGTGTCAATCAATGCCAAAAAATAAAAATATTTTTTCTGTGTAGAATTAATTTACAAGAAAAATATTTTTTATGTAAAATATTTTATACTAAAAAACAAACGAAACTCAAATATTTTTACACTTTAGGCCAAATTTGTCTTATTTTATAACAATCAATTTTTTTTTTTTATATTTTAAAAAAGTTACGACGTGGCCTTACTGTTAATTTTTAGTAGAAGGAAAATGTCATGGGCCCTTTGTATTAATTTTTTTTTTAGTCAAAAATATAATTTCCTAGTGAGAATGGGTAGGAGAGCAATATGGACGGTGGGGGTATTCGGGTGCCAATAGAGGGTATTGGTGTCTGGTGGTGTGTGATTGACCACCTGAAAGGGAATTGGCGTCATTGTTGTATTAAAGACATAAAAGTGATTATTGTGTTTTAATTTAGGCCTTGTTTGATTAGGGGTTTGGGAGGGTGGATTGGATTACCAATCCGTGAGACTCACCAAACCCTTATTTGGATGCAACGAAATGGCATAGGATTAGTAGTGAAGGGGGCTTAGTAATCCCCGTATGTATGGGGATTAGCTTGGGTAAATTTTTGGTGGGATTAGGAAAATAGTGAGGGGATTGGGAAAATAGTGAGGGGATTGAGTCTATTTTATATAAAAAATTATTTTTTTAAATTTTTTTTTTACCAAGTGCACCTATTTGTTTTAATTTTTTTTAATATAGAAATAATTTATTTATTTATTTATTATAAAAATAATTCAATAATCCCATCACTAATCATCTCCTACACTATCATCAAAACAAACACACTTTTACTTAATCCTCTCACTAACAATCCTCTCACTAATAATCCCATCCAACCTAGTCTGCCAAACAAACGTGGCCTCAAAGTGTATTATGGATTTATTTTTGTGATTTGAATTGTTCATTTTGTAGGGTTTATTGAGTACTTTATGTCTATTAAAAATTATATTAATCGGATATCAATAACTATATAATCGAATTGCATATTGATATCTGATTAATATGATTTTTGGTAGGCATGAAGTACTCAACAAACCCTACAAAAAGAATGGTTGAGATCATAAAAATAAGCCCATAATACACCTCAATTTGAGGCACAACAGTCATGGCTGTGCCTTTAGCACAACAGTGGTCCCATTCCAGAAAGAAAGGGGTTGCAAGAGAGAGAAAAGATAATTATATTGAAATGAGTAATGTTATATGCTTAAATTAATATATTAACTAGTGTACTAAGAGTAATGCTAGAGACTTCAAAAATTCTATCAAAAATTTTACCAAATGTCTCACATAGGTGTGGGACTCACACAATGTGGGTCTCATTGTAAGTCCCACATCCATATGAGACATTTGGTTAAACTTTTGGTAGAATTTTTGAAATCTCCAGCATTTTCGGTATACTAATTGATGATGTGGCATAATTCAAGATGTTTTTAGTATTTGTATTTTGTATAATGAATGTGATCAATAATAATATCATAATTAATGTTGGTACATATGAGGGTAATTTATAAGTAAATTGGGCCAAGCTGGGTAATGGGCCGTTCTGTGGACCGCAGTAAGAAAGGGCTGAGTAAAGGGCCTTGTAAGTTAGCCTGGTCCAAAAGAGCCTTGTAATTAGCTCGGTCACGCCGGTCAGAGTGATAGCAGTTAGCTCGGTCATACCCTTTTGAGCCAAGGTATTTTGAGCTTTCCTCAGGACCTTGCTACGGATTAGCTTGGTCCAAGCTCGTTATGGTTAGCACGGTTTCAGCAGGAGAACCCGAGGTATACGCAGTGAAGGGAAGAACCGAGCTAGTTAAAGCTCGGTCATTTCAGCCAGTTTAGCATGGCTATGATAGCTCGGTTGTTTTGTCACACCACCGAGGTAAAACCATCTCACTTGGTTTAAGTAGTGAGGGGGGTGTTGAAGGATAAGTATTATCTTTCTGGAATATGATTCCTAGGAGGACTCTGCATGGAGGAATAAGTGTCCTACTAGGATTGTGCCACACGAAACCTATAAAAGCTCACAACATCACCTACGGAGAGGTAATATAATTTTGGTTCTTGAATTCACAGAGCTTTTGTGTCTATTGTCTATTGTCTATTGTATTGACTTAGGCATCGGAGGGGTTTCCGGCACACACCCGCCGGTTAGCTCACATTTGTGTTTTTAGGTAGTAAAGCGACGACGTTTAGAGGAGCGCAAACTTGATCAACAGGATTATACGAGAAGAATTATTTCGTGCTCGTACAATTGGCGCCGTCTGTGGGAATCACAGAAAGAACAAAACCTCTTGATCAAAGTTTTCCTCGCTAGATTAGAAGCAATGGCGCACAATGAAGATTTGCCGCAGTCCGTCATTGACGGACAAACCCCGGAGGGAGGTGGGAGGCGCAAAGGTTTGCCTTCCATCATTCCCATGGAAGATTTAAAGCCCCAGCGACAGAACCCCCAAAGGGATGCAAGGGGGAGGCAGGGTAATAGCCCCCGTCGCTCATTAAGTCCCGATAGACAGAGGCGGAGGATCGACCCTCAAGTTTTGGAGGATTGGGTAAAGGAGTAGGACGAGTTAATTAGGAAGATGGCGGCAGACACGGAATTGATGAAGCGCCAGATAAAAGGAAATGGGGTGGCGGCAGGAGAGGGGCGCAAAAGCAATACGCCTCCTCGTTACTCGGAAGATCGTGGTAGGCATACGACACCGTCACAAGTAGTGAGTAGGAGCCTCAGGACAGACGACACTCAATCAAGGACTTCCAGGACTCGTTACTCCAGGTTTGAGAGAACAAGGACTGAGAGGTCATATACTGAGGGAAGCACTTATTGGCCCTCATGCACGCACCAGACGTCATCCAGGCAGACGGAGCTTCCTAGGTCGTCCGATTTGCGAACTGTGCTCGAAGAAAGGGCACGATAGAAGGAGGATGCCAGGGCAAACGACCCGCGCAGAGTTTTAGCCCTTCAGCGGTTGGCTCCTCGGATGCATGGGAGCGTCGAGGTAGGAATGGCAATACCGCACCTTGCCTACGAACTAACGGACAAAGCATTAGCAAGGTTACACAGCTCGCCGTTCGTTCCGGCAATTGAGAACGCGCCATTACTTGCAGGTTTCCTCTACCCCAAGTTTACAACTTACGAGGAAAAGACGGATCCCTACATGTACCTAAGCCACTTTCGCCAAGTTATAGCAGTATACCAGCGGAACGAGGCTTTGATGTGCATCCTATTCCCATCTAGCCTTGGCGACCTAGGTTTAACCTTGTTCGAAAGGCTACCAGAAGGCAACATCGCCTCCTGGGCGCAATTAGCGGAGGCGTTCGTGACTAGGTTCCGAACAAACACCAAAACGCCAGTAGAGATCGATCAGCTACTCTCCATTGACATGGGTGACAAGGAGACACTGAGATCCTACAACAGTCGCTACTGGGAGACCTTCAACCAGATAGGAGATTGCCCCACCAATCTTGCCATTGCGCAGTACAAAAGGGGCTACCAGTCGAAAACAAATTGAGGGACTCAATTACTATGACGCCACCCCTCACAATGGAGGCTTTGATGGAAAAGGTGCACCAGTATATACGGGTGGAGGAGGATGACACCCGTGGTAAAGCAAAAACTGGCACAACCGCAGTCCCAAACAAAAAGTCTACGGCAAAAGTCAACACGGTAGGACGACCAAGCAGGAATGGGCGAGGTAGGCGGGCCAACAGGGAGGACTCAGATGAAAGGTGGTTAAGAGTCCGCACTGCCATCACCACGGTGTTCAAAAAACCGATCTACCGAATTCTCAGTGAAATACGCGATGAACCTTTCGTCAAGTGGCCAGCAAAATTGGGAGAGGCACAAAAAGATTATGACGAGAGGCCACGATGCACCTTCCATGATGAAAAGGGGCACCGTACTAAAAATTGCACGCCATTGAGGCAGTATTTGGAGGAGCTAGTAGCGGCTGGGCATCTGGACAAATACATAGAAGGAGGAACACAGCCAGCCTCCCAGAACCATAACGTTCCAAACGGAATGCCAGTCGACGCTCCGCCTCAATTTATAATTAATGTAATACATGGAGTATTTGAACCTGAGCGGATATGTGAGCTCAGAGGAACAATCAAAAAGGCTAAGCACTTAAGGGAGGTATTAAGTGCACAACTTGTGATCAAGAAGGGGAGAACAGAGGCCACGAATGTCATATCCTTTTCAGATAAAGAGTTGGCGAGGATACATTGCCCTCACAATGATGCTCTAGTCGTCACTCTACGCGTCAAGGATTTTGATGTCAAGCGGATTTTGATTGACCAAGGGAGCTCATGTGAGATTATGTATTACGAAACCTTCAAACAGTTGAAATTGGAGGATAAAGACTTGGCACCTGTAACATCCCCTCTGATCAGATTCAATTTAATGCCCGAATGGCCAGTGGGCAAGATAATTCTCCTCGTCAGAGCAGGAAGCATGATGAAATAGGTGGAATTCTGGGTATTGAAAGTCCTTTCCACCTACAATATAATCTTGGGAAGGACATGGCTGCATGCCATGCGATCAGTAGCGTCAACCTACCATCAGGTATTACGGTTCCCCAACGAAGTCGGAGTAATAGAAGAGGTCTTTGGAGACCAAATTATGTCCAAGCAATGCTTCGTTACAGTAAATGGCAGCCGAGCTGCCAAAGGATATATACAAATGGTGGAAGAACCTGAGAGCAATGAATTGTTCGCGGATGTTGGCAATGCCGCTGAATAGAAGGCAGTGGAGGACTTGGTACAAGTGAAGATAGATGAAAGAGACCCAGATAAGTTCTTTCTACTTGGCTCGTCTTTGTCCAGCACTGAGAGGATAAAGGTGGTGGAATTCCTAACCTCTAACATCGAAGTGTTCGCCCGGACACCGTATGACATGCCAGGCATTGACCTAAACTTCATCTGTCACCAATTGAACGTCTATCCAACTGCCAGGCCAATTATACAATGCACTTGCAGATCAGTACTTTACCACGTCGAGATAGTGGCGGAAGAAGTGGGAAACCTTCTAGAGGCAGGAGCTATCAGAGAAGTGAACTATCCCAAGTGGATATCCAATACAGTGGTGGTGCCAAAGAAGAATGGAAAATGGCGTGTCTGCGTGGACTACAAAACAGTCAACAAGGCATGCCCAAAGGATAGATTTCCTTTACCCAGGATAGACCAACTGGTAGACTTGACGGTGGGACACAACCGACTTAGCTTTCTTGATGCGTACAAAGGGTACCATCAGATCGCTATGTATGAGCCTGACCAGGAGGTCACATCTTTTACGACGCCCAGAGAGTTGTATTGTTATAAGGTCATGCCTTTTGGCCTAAAGAACGCAGGGGCAACATTCCAGCGGATGATCACCAAGATGTTTGAACCATTGTTAGGCAGAACAATGGAAGCTTACATAGACGACATGGTGGTCAAGAGCAAGGATGAGAAGGACCATCTCAGGGACCTAGGTGAAATGTTCCAGATCCTGAAGAAGCACAAGTTGCGCCTTAACGCATCCAAGTGCGCGTTCGGCGTAGGATCAGGCAAATTTTTAGGTTTCCTAGTGACCAACCGAGGTATTGAGGCAAACTCCTCCTAGATCAAAGCAATCCAGGACCTAGAAAGGCCCAACTTAGTGAAATAAGTACAACATCTCACTGGCATGGTAGCTGCGCTCAACCAATTCATAAGTCGATCGTCAGACAGATGCCGACCATTCTTCCAAGCACTGAAAGGAAAGTTTGAATGGGATAAAGAATGCAACCGCGCCCTTGAAAGCTTGAAAGAATACATGTCTTCTCTACCGTTACTAGTAACCCCAATACCTGGGGAAGAGCTCTTTTTGTACCTGGCCGTTTCACAACATGCAGTCAGCACGGTGTTGGTCAGAGTGGAAGGAATCCAACACCTGCCCATCTTTTATGTCAGCAAGACATTGCTGGGCACAGAAACCAGGTACTTACCATTAGAAAAGCTGGCCTTAGCCTTATGATGGCATTAAGGAAGCTGTCGCATTACTTTCACGCCCACACCATAATTGTCCTCGCAGCTTTTCCATTAAAAGCTTTGTTTGAGAAGGCGAACTTTTCTGGGCGAATCTTGAAGTGGGCGGTGGAATTGGGGCAGTACGATATCAAGTTTCAGCCCAGAATTGCAATAAAAGCCCAAACTTTGGCAGACTTTGTGGCTGAGTTCACGCCAGGAAGCCATCACATCTGTCCAGTCGATTTGACTGGAATAATCAAAATGGGAACGGAAAGCGTCGCAGTAAATATGCAACCCCTAATACCAGATACTCAGCCACATTGTGAATCGCACAGGCTTGAAGACAAGCACGAAGAAGGAGACTATGCTACACCAGGCCTTAAAGACTCATCAACAAATAGGAACTTGGTACAGTTAGGTAGTAAGGGGCAAACAAAAGGTGTGGACTTGGAAGAAAACATCAGCAGTAGTCACGACCCAAAGACATCATCCGACCCTTCAACTTGCTGGAAGCTATTTGTTGGAGAGATGTGGAAGCTCTTTGTGGATGGAGCATTCAACAGGCACAGTGCAGGACTCGACATAGTCCTCATCTCACCAGATGGCCTAGTAGTGGAACAGGCAGTCAACCTTGGCTTCCCAGCATCAAATAACGAGGCAGAGTATGAAACACTCTTAGCAGGCTTGAAATCAGCACTCTATATGAAAGCAACCGAGCTAATGGTTTACAGTGACTCCCAGCTAGTTGTAAACCAAATCTCAGGTGACTACGAGGCAAAGGATGAAAGAATGGCTAAGTACCAAGAGTTTGTCAGGAAGGAGATCATGAAGTTCGAAGCAGTGCGGATAGAACAGATCGGCCGAGAAGAAAACAGTAGAGCAGACGAACTAGCAGGCCTCACTTCAATGGCAGATACATCCATCCCACATCCATTACTGATCAACTTCCTGCCAAGACCAAGTATTGAAGAACCCGAAGAAGCCGAAGTATGTTGTGCCGAACTAGGCCCTTCTTGGATGGATCCCATTATAGTGTTCTTAAAGAACGACGTCCTATCTGAAGAGAAGAAAGAAGCCAACAAGATTAGAGCGAAGTCGCAGCAATTTTGGCTCTCCCCATCAATGGCTTTATACAAGAAATCCTTCACAGGACCTTACTTGAAATGCGTCCATCCCAGTAAAGTAGAGGCATTCTTGTTTGAGATACACGAAGGCGTATGCGGCAGCCACCAAGGGGGAAGATCATTGGCCTACAGAACAATGTCGTAGGGATATTGGTGGCCTTACATGCAAGCAGATGCAGAGAAGTATGTCAAGAAGTGCGAGAAATGTCAGAAGTTCGCACACCAAATACATCAGCTCGCTAGAGAACTTCTACCATTAACTAGCCCATGGCCTTTCGCAATGTGGGGCTTGGACATAGTAGGACCCCTTCCAACGGCACCTGGCAACAGAAAGTTCTTTCTTGCAGCAACTGACTACTTCACAAAGTGGGTGGAAGTAGAAGCACTAGCATCCATAAAGGAGAAAGATGTGAAGAAGTTTGTCTGGCAGAATATCATCACTCGGTTCGACATACCAAAAGCTCTAATATCTGACAATGGCACTCAGTTCGATGGCAAAATTTTTAGAGGCTTTTGTGAAGAATATAAGATAGAATTCTACAGCTCCATACCAGCATACCCCCAAGCAAATGGCCAGGTCGAAGCTTCAAACAAAGTCATCTTGGATGGATTGAAGAAAAGGTTAGAGAAAGCAAAAGGAAAGTGGGTTGAGGAGCTTCCTCATGTCTTATGGGCCTACTGCACTACACCTCGACGATCAACTGGAGAAACACCATTCTCCTTAGCCTACGGCATGGAAGCAGTATCCCATTGGAAATTGGTTTCCCCACCATCAGAAGCGAAAATTTCGACCCAGAGTTAAATGGAGAAGCCATAGCCTTGGAACTCGATCTCTCAGAAGAAAGAAGAGAAAGAGCACTAGTTCACATTGCCTCATACCAACAAGAGTTATCCAAAAAATATAACAAGACAGTACATCCGAGGCAATTTAAGATTGGAGATTAGGTACTACACAAAGTGATGGGAAATACCTTGGTACCCGAAGATGGCAAGTTAGGGCCTAATTGGGAAGGACCATACAAAGTGGTTGGATTAGCTGGCAAAGGGGCATACCACTTGGAGGATGGAGACGGCAAGACTATTCCCAGGCCGTGGAACACTGCCAATCTCAAACTATTTTATTTTTAGCTTTTCTTTTAAGTACATGTAATTTTCTATTTTTTCAATAAAACAAGTAGTTTCTTTATAGCACAATTGTTTCATGTTGTAAAAGTTGTTATAGTGAGCTAGGGGCATTGGAAGCAGAGTTGGCCGGAATAACCAACTTTGCACTCTCTTCAGCTAAGATAAGGATCTGGACTGAAGAAGTTGGCTGGAAAAACCAACACCTCTCCTAAGCCCAGGATCAGGATCCAGGCTGCAGGACGTTTGGCTGGAAAAACCAAACACTTCACTCTAAGTTGGCCAGAATAACCAACTTTGAGCTCTCCTCAGCCAAGATAAGGATCTGAGCTGAAGAGGTTGGCTGAAAAAACCAATACCTCTCCTAAGCCCAAGATAAGGATCCAGGCTGCAGGACGTTTGGCTGAAAAAACCAAACACTTCACTCTAAGTTGGTCGGAATAACCAACTTGGAGCTCTCTTCAGCCAAGATAAGGATCTGAGCTGAAGAGGTTGGCTGGAAAAACCAACACCTCTCCTAAGCCCAGGATAAGGATCTAGGCTGCAGGACGTTTGGCTGGAAAAACCAAACACTTCACTCTAAGTTGGCAGGAAAAACCAACTTTGAGTTCTCTTCAGCCAAGATAAGAATCCAGGCTGAAAAGTGGTTGGCTGGAAAAACCAACACTTATTGCTCTTCAGCCGAGGTGGGGATCCAGGTCAGCCGAGATAAGAATCCAGACTGAAGAGTGGTTGGCTGGAAAAACCAACACTTAGTACTCTTTAGCCGAGATAAGGATTTAGGCTGAAGAGTGGTTGGATGGAATAACAACTTTTAGTGATCTTCAGCTGAGGTAAAAACCTAGGCTAAAGAGGTTGGCAGGTATGTCTAGATAAATTTCAAGGTCAAGACCAAGATAGGTACCTCGGCCGAAGAATGTTGTATTGCATTAAGTACAAACATGGAAGTAAACCGAAACAATAGTTGGAACAAAAGGAGGTTTTATTGAAAGTTCAAAACAAGTACAAAAGGTGGGGCTCTGCCTGATTACAGTTTCAGTTTCTTTCCTAAAGCAAAAACAAGAAAGTACAAGACTAAGCAAAGAGGTCATCAAGATCCGCATCCAGTTCAACTCGGAGCCCAGTTTCAGCTGGCAACTCGGTCGTCAAGTCTTCCACCGGTGGCTCTACCTGAGCTGACTGAACAGCGGGATCATTGACGACCGGGGCATTGTTAGGCTCAGTTTCTTCTTCATCATCCTCAGTTTGAAGGAATTTTTGTTGAATGGCTTGAGCATACTCCTCCATGTAGCTCGGTATGAAGTGCGGAGGAGGGTTCAGGAAGACCTCGGTGTCAGGACCGTGACCAAGCTGTGCCACCACCGCTTTCCACCCATACTTGAAGAATAAATCCTTGCTAGCTTTGCACTGCAGGATATAGGTTGCTTCACCTTCTTTGTAGCTGCGGTCTTCCGTTTCGTCAATCTTCTTTTCCAACTCAGTTATCTCGACCTTCTCCTTCTCCTCAACTGTGGCAAGCTCACGCAGGTAACGATCCTTCAGCTCGGTCAAAGCTTTTTGCTTCTCCACTTCGGCTGAGTCAATTAAATCGGAGAGGCGGGCGACCTCAAATTGTAGCCCGGCCATTTTTTGTTTGGCCTCACTTAGCTCGGCCGTCTTCTTGTCAGCCTCAGCCACAGCTTGCCTTGTTGTTCTGCGCAGCTCTAGCACACGCTTATGTGCAATCTGGTTCTTTTGCATAGCCTGCATAAGGGTGGTAAGCAATCTTGAGTGAGAACCGAGATATTAGATGCACAAAATGGGAAAACAAAGGAAAGAGTACTCACCAGCACCATTGATTTGGTGGCTGAGCGGATAGCTTTTAGCTCGGTGAGGTGGGCATAGTGATCCATGTTAGGGGGCAAACACACGCTCTTAGCCAGGTTGAAGGCCAGCATGTGATCTTTATCTGCCACTACTGAATCTGTTTCCCTGATGGCTCGGTTCTGATATGTTAGTCTCGGTGCCCAATCAGAAGAGTTAGCTCGGTTTGAGCTCTCAGGTTGTGGGCTCGGTACTACGGTTGGGGGAAGCACAGTCTCGTCCTCATCGACAAGGCATGGCTCGGTTGTAGAAGACCGAGCGTGCTTGCAAGTCCGAGACGATGAAGGCTGATGGGATGGTAGGGCTACTACAGTCTCCTGTGTTTGACCGGCTTGTGGTACCTCGGGCTGATTTGTCTCAGTGAGGAGGGCTCTAACGGCTCTCTTCTTGGCCATTTCTTGTTCAACAGTTAGTGGGATCAGGTTGATTTGAGGCAAGGTTGGATCCAGTTTAGGAGAGGCTTCTAACAAAAAGTCAGTTACCCTGGTCTTTCATCTACTGCTGTATCTATACGTCGGTTCAAAATTCAATAGCTCGGCCCAACTTCTATTGGGATATCGCAGTACGGCGCGATGTGTGTTTAAGTTGGGGTAGCTGTACTGGGACTTGAGAAAGTTCAAATTCGCATGAAGTAAAAAAGACAACAGTCAGTGCGGTTCAACGTATGAAAATCGAGGTAAATGAAAGCAGAAAACTTAGCCGAGGTAATTATACTGGCGACTCCTTTATTCCAGTTTATTCGATCGCCTGGGATCTGGGCTTCCTGGTCTTCGAAGTTCCTAGAAACCCAGAAGAAATTATCGTCATTTACGTCCTTATCTGGGGTATTCTTTATTATCTTTTCATGTCGGCGCCTTATTCTTAAATAGTAAACCCAGTCATCTTCATTTGAACCTATGGAATATTGGTGGAAGAGCTTGGCTAAACCGAGGTTAAGGCCAGCCTGGCGGTTTAGCTCGGTGATGCCATTTATTATGCGGTATGAATTTGTGGAAAGCTGGGTAGGGCAGAGGTTGGTTTGTCTAAGGAACTCGCAAAGAAGAGGCTGTACAGGGAATCTAAGTCCCGTTTCTACAATGGAAAGAAGGGTGAAGGGAACAAAACCCCGATTTTCCCAAGGTGTGGTATCTAGAACGGCTAAAGTAAGATGGACGTCATCAGGGATATGGTAGTCCCTTCGGAACTCAGCCATAGCACCTGGTGTGTTTACCAAAAGCCTATATTTACCCATGAGGTCTTAAATTATGTATAAATTAGCAGAGTACTAGCTCGGTTCTGAGATGACTTTGGTTATCTCCGATTGGACATTCAAAGGAGTGCCTGGGTAACCTAGTCAGAGTTTGCAAAGTGGAAAAGAAAGGTGTTAAGCACAGATCGTTGGACCGTGCTAAAAGAAACAAAGGCAAGATAAATAAAGTCCTAGCTCGGCTACGTGGGATATTGTCTATTCTTAGCCCGGTTTGACCAAGGGTCTTTAACCTGGTTGAGCATTTGGGGCAGCATTCTTAGTTTGGTTTTGACTAAGGGAACTGGTTTAGCCCCAAGTTGTGGCTCGGTCGGTGGTTAGGGCTTTCTAGCGTGGTATTGCGCAAACTTAAGGCAGTTCGCTAGCTTGGCTAAGTAAAGCAAAAGGTACTTGGACCTATTGAAATTGCAGATTCGGCATGAAGTTTTAGTTCGGTCAGTTGAAGAGTTATCTAGTTTGGCTGGGTGCGCACCTAGAAGGTTCCCTAGTTCGGTTAAACCTAAGCCTTGAGATTGCCCAAACAGGTTTCTAGCTTGGTCACACCACGATTCTAGATTCAAGCATTGTGATTTTTGAATCCAGAGGGTGTGCTCTTAAAAACATGAATCTATGGTTTGGGGGTCTTGCTTTTTCTGTTCTTACCCATAACATGTTTATATAGAGTATGCATTGTGATATATATATGTGTACGTATATATCTATATCTCGTGTATTTGCAAAATGAATGGAAAGCAAGAGAATAATGAGTTACTTACAGATTGAGGAAGCAAGGATGGAGATCTGAAGCCACGAAATGGTGAAGAGGGTGCAAGCTTCGCAGATTGCAGAAATGGAGGCTCAAGCAAGAAGAGAGAGAAGATGAATAGTGCAAGTGAATGGTTCAAAGCATAAGGTTTGGTTTTGTGTAAAGAGAGTGAAAATGACGGGACTGTTCAAATTTTGCGAAGTACGAAGACGGCGTGACAGCTACGCTTGGCGAATGACAGCTTGCCACGTGTCCTTGGAATGAGAGCGATTCAGTTTCAGTGCGACTGAAGAGATGTTTTGTAACCGTACCAATCGGTAGCCCGGCAGCATTTTAGCTCGGTTAAAAAGCGGGTGGTTTAAGCTCAGCTGGTAACGGGTAATCCCAATCATGCTACGCAGATGGAATTAAGGGGCAATTGAGAGGGTAATTTATAAGTAAATTGGGCCAAGCTGGGTAATAGGCTGTTCTGTGGACCGCAGTAAGAAAGGGCTGAGTAAAGGGCCTTGTAAGTTAGCCCGGTCCAAAAGAGCCTTATAATTAGCTCGGTCACCCCGGTCAGAGTGATAGGAGTTAGCTTGGTCATACCCTTCTGAGCCAAGGTATTTTGAGCTTTCCTCAGGAGCTTGCTACGGATTAGCTCGGTCCAAGCTCGTTATGGTTAGCATGGTTTCAGCAGGAGAACCCGAGGTACATGCAGTGAAGGGAAGAACTGAGCTAGTTAAAGCTCGGTTATTTCAGCCAGTTTAGCATGACTATGATAGCTCGGTCGTTTTGTCACACCACCGAGGTAAAACTATCTCACTTGGTTTAAGCAGTGAGGGGGGTGTTGAAGGATAAGCATTATATTTCTGGAATATGATTCCTAGGAGAACTCTGCATGGAGGAATAAGAGTCCTACTAGGATTGTGCCACACGGAACCTAGCAAAGCTCACAACATCACCTACGAAGAGGTAACAAAATTTTGGTTCTTGAATTCACAGAGCTTTTGTGTTTATTGTCTATTGTGCTGACTTAGGCATCGGAGGGGTTTCCGGCATACACCCGTCGGTTAGCTCACATTTGTGTTTTCAGGTAGTAAAGCGACGACGTTTAGAGGAACGCAAACTTGATCAACAGGATTATACGAGAAGAATTATTTTGTGCTCGTATAGTGCACTAATTAATACACTAATTAATATATGTAGCACTATTCTGTTCAAATTTATTCTTCAACCAAAAGATTATGCGTGCTTTAAATGTATTCAAAATACATTATTGGACACTCTATTTATTAAGACACTCCATTCTTTTGAATTTTCTTTTTTTTTCTCCAAACATCCTAATTAATACTAAGTAGTTGTTTGGGATGTATTATATAAGTATATTTTTAATTTTTGGTTAAAAAAATAAAGAAAAAAGATGTATGTTTAGAATAATTTTTTGACTTTTTATAAAAAAAAGTATAATAAAATCAAAATGACAATTTTATCTTTTTAATTTTTTGACTTTTAACTTTTTGATTTTTTGAGTAATTGAATTCAAAGGGCAAAATGTGGTTTGAAATGTTCTAAATAAGTACATTTTTTAACTTTTTATGAAATATGAGTTGAGTGTGGGTTGGGTTTGAAGTGATGTGATAGAGAGATGATGTGACTTAAATAAAATGATGTGACTTAAATAAGATAGTGACTTTTGACTTTTTTAAGTTATGATAAACAAAGCCTATTAATTTTGCCCTAATAACTTCCCTTACAAATTACCTTTGAATAGTATAAATTTTTTTTGATTATTTTAATAATTTTTTAACTTCTTAATTTTTTTAATTTACCCCCAAGCAAAACCTAACGCTATCCCCATTCACTCTAGACACCCATTCCAGTCACTTTTGTCGTCAGCATACTTTTGCCGCCACTTATTGCCCTTTCCTATTCACTTCCTTTCGCAAATCTCGTAGTCTGCCGCTCTATTCTCTTTCCTCTCAAGCCTCCCAAGTCCCTCCACTTCTTTCATGCCGGCTATTGGCTTTTTTTTAAAAGGAAAAATAATCCATAAGTTCTATTTCACTATTTTGGCTAAGATTTTGGGTTAAAAAAAATATAAAAAGACAAAATAAATTATATAAATCAGTAAGACAAAATATTATTCTCTCCGTTCCAAAATAATGATTTTTTTTGGAATTTTTTTTTGTAGTACAATTATTGTACTTTTAAAAAATTAATTTTCCAAAATTATCTTTTGATAGTACATTTTTTTCAGAAATATCAATGTCATAATTGTACTTTTTAGATTGTTCATGAATTTAAAAGAATGGACAAATAGGAAATTTATATTTTTTTTTTACTTGATTTTTGAAAAGTGACTAATATTTTGGAACAATGAAAAATGGAATAAGGGGCTAATATTTTGGGACGGAATGAGTACTTTTTACTCATAATCATTACACTTTTTTTCTCATAAAAATAAAAAAAAATCCTAAAACAAAAACCAAACGAGGCTAAAAAAGCATTAGGCTAAAAAAGTTGGCTATATTAGCCAATGCTAAACGATCCCTAAGATTACTATTGAATCTTATTAAGTTTAAATATGAATAACTAAGTCCTATTTATAATAAAAAGTTTTCAAAATATTTATTACTATATAATATTGTATCTTATTTCAATTTTACCCTTCTTATTTAATATGAAAAACAATTTTATAAACATTTTAACTTAATTAAAATTTAAAATTTTAATTATAAAAATTATTAATATTATATTACAAAAATCATAGGCAACAATTGGATAGAAACAAGAATAGTATCAAGTATTATTCCAACTTACTAAAATTACAAAGAGTTATATAAAAAATTTATATATTTATCAATGTATGAGATAGCTGATGAATCTTATACCTATGCTTTTGTTTATGAAAATTCATTTAATTTGAACAACTAAAAACAAGTTAATTATAAAATTTTAAATAAATTAAAATTATTTATGAAATTTTTTGTTCATATTTTAATGAGAAAGATACATTAAAAATAAAATATACTATTATGAACAATTGATTTGTTTTTTTTATAACAATTTGTAAAATAAAATATGACTCATTTGTTAATATTGAAATTTGAAATAACTCAATAGTAATTTTCAAAACAATATAAAATATATTGATACTCTTTTCATTGTGGTTTATGCTTTTTTTAAAACAATATCATAATTTTTACAATTAAAAAATATTATTTTACTTAACTTAAAAATATTTATGAAATTGTTTTTTATATTAAATGAGGAGTAAAATTGAGATAACATCTACTATTATGGATCAATGAACTTTTTGAAAATATGTTATGAAACACAGGATTAAATTGTATATATTGAAACTTGATAGGACTCAATAGAAATCTTAAGACTGAAATAGAACTTATCGGTTATTTTCCCCCTTTGAAAACCCTAGAGATTTCTTATCCTTTTTCCTCTTTCTTTTTTTTCTAAAATCGTAGATCTATCTCTCTCTCTCTTGACAAAGGGTTATAAGGGCGAGGGTTGCAAGGATTGGCGGCTACGGGAAAGACGTCATGGAGAAAGGGTATGGAGGGCTGGAGTGAGGCAAACACAGGTAGGTGAGGGGTGAGGATGTGAGGGATATGTAGAGGGGGTTAGGGAGCGTTGTTGAAGGTGGTGTTGGTACTGCTGAAAGTGGAGAAAATGAAATAAATCTTATGATTTTGTCCATTTTAGTAATTTGATTTAACGGTAAAAGGATATTAAAAAAGAATTGAGAAATGAGATGTGGTACAATTTATTTTGAACATTTCATTATATTCACAATTTTGGAAAACATCACCCTAATGTATATATATTTTGTGTTTCTTGCATTTTATTTCAATTTGTCCATTTATTTATATGTATTTACCATTGATCTAATCTGATGATCTGACCAAAAAAAAATAATAATAATCTAGGTACTCAAAATTTTCCCCAAAATTTCATCCAAAAAAAAAATAATAATCCATGTACATTTAGGTTGAGATTGAGACTATATTTGGAAATCAAACATTTCAATCAAAATTTTTTAACAATCACTATATGATGATACTACTCCCTGGTGGACAGATCGAGCTGATCCACGCTCCCAACACCGTTGTCCGATTGCTGGACTCGTTGAGATACCTGCACAAAAAGTCCAACGGGAGACGGGAGTCCCTCAGCGGACCCTCCGACGAGCAAGTTAGAAGAGAGAGATTATTGGTGTGTACAAAAATAGAGTAATGATAGGGAACTTAGCCTTCTTCTTGTCTTAGAAACCTGCTTATACCCTTTGTTCATATAATTCCCTCAAACCAATACATATAAGCCCAACATTCATGATATACAAAGAGAAGAGAATAAAATATATTTCCATTCATCAGAGTGTTCTTTACAAAAAATATTACATGTTGACAACAAAAGTAAATGCCTTATAGGCTTACAACTTTCCAAGCCAACACTTGGTTACAAAAAAATGAGTACTAACTCAAATACAAATTAAGCCCATGGCTTGAATTTACATGTAATATCAAAAAGACAACAGAAATAATCAAAAGAGCCTTCAACTTCCAAGACCTCCCAAGCTACGTCCTTGGAGGTGGCATAACACCTGAACCTGAATATGATGTCCCATATAGGGTGAGCCAACGCCCAGTAGAGATATGCTAAACATAATATGAGCAATAACTAAAACATTAGCATTTGATAAATGTTTAACTCATACAAACAAACATATATATATCTCTTTCCACTCCATTACCCAAACCAATTCAAAGATATGGTTCTCAATTCATCCAGCCAGTTTATAACGAGCCTCCAACTCATATCAATAACACTTCAACAATTTAATTTCAAATGAGACTACAACTCATATTATGATCATTTCAATACTTCAATTCATCTACGTTACGCAAACGCAATTAGGATATCGGGACTTTCACCTTGGACACTCCGGCCAACTTAGTTATCACTGGAGTACATCCCCTATCTCCTTCTAAAATCCGGTTTAGGAGTCCATCCCCTATCTCCTCCCAAACCGTGGAGTATATCCCATATCTTCTCCCAAACAACATATATATATATAATGTATTTAAACACTTATCATATACAATGATCAAGCAAAGCACATATTCAATGTGTTATTTCATCCGTCATATTCGATGACATACTCACATGATTAGTTTTAATTCAGCTAATCATCATGCAGTGTCTACAACAATCAAGACTATCCTCCACCAATAGCCCAAAACATTTATTTCTAAATAGATAATGAATTATCCAACAGATAAATTATCCACAATTTCAAAGGTGAGTGATTAATAAATCCAACTCCACCATTAAATCTCATAATTACCCAATTTCATTATTTCCAACTCAATTTCATATTTTCATAACTTTCACAAATTAATTATACCAATTAATTCATAACAAATAATTAGGGCTTTTCTCTCCCTTTTCTCAACATTGACCCAAAGGTCCAAATATCATCAATAACATCAATAACCTCATTTTAAGACCCAAAATACACAAGTATGGGTTAAAAGAACAAAACCCCTCTTTTTACATTTTGAAACCCTAACACCCAAAATTTCCCAACTTCAACATTTAATCAAAATGACTACAAGTTTATGTCAAAGACCATAAATATGAGTAGTTATCCCTACCTCAAATTTCGGAGCTCAAAGGAGAAGAAGGAGAAAACTCGAAGGTGCTCTAAACCCAAAGATTTTCGGATCAAAATGTAACCCACACCAAGCTCCACACTTTTTACAAAGGGACTAGGGTAGAAGATCACCAAAACTAGGTGATTTCGAAGAGAAAAGGTATATTCTAGAGAGAGGAGCTCTCAAATGAAGTTTTGAAAAGCTAGAGAGAGAGAGGAGGTCGAAAAGTGATCCAAAAATGGCTTTTCTCGGACTGATATATCACACAGTCTGCTCGAGCGTGGAACGCCTCGCTCGAGCGTCAGACACAGACTCACGCTCGAGCGTCAAAAGTGCCGCTCGAGCGCCGGATGTACACATCCAGAAGTTCTGCAGACGAAGGTCCCCGCTTGAGCGTGAAAGTGGACGCTTGAGCGTCCGACGACCTGCAGGGAAAAATACTAAGGGTTGAATAATCACGCTTGAGCGTCAAAATGCCTGCTTGAGCGAAGGAACAAAAGCAAAGGGCCCGCTCGAGCGTCAAAAGCCCTGCTCGAGCGTGAAGGCCAAAATTTGGGCATCAACTCTTGGTTTCCAAACATAACCAACCTGTTTCAAACCTGCCTAGCACAACCCAAGACTCAAATACAAGAGTAAATGATGGGAATGAGAATAAGCCAACAACCAACATCTACGGACCCGAGCCCGGAATACAGTTTAAGCAAATAAGGGAAAACCGGGATCGCTATAGTTCATCATTTCCTTGTCCACTCCGACCTGTCATGTTGGTCGAAAGTCTATGCTCTAGCTTACCTTATTTATGGTGAGGCCATTTTGTTCCAACGTGAAGGGGTCATCGCATTAAATGCTGCAGGGGACCTCATTAATGGTTGATGTGTGGTGCAATAACTCTGCAAGATCTTTGTCTGCTTATGTGGCTGGTTCTTCTCTTGACAAGTGTTTAGATATCGTTGGTTCTTGGTGCAACGTTGGGTTCCAGTAATGTTAGTGTTAGACTTATTTATTTTGATGACTTATTTAATTATGTTTTAATTTATTTGAAAGAGAAAAATAGAATCTAAAATTTATTTTGATGATTTATTTAATTATATTTTAATCAAAATTTATTTTGATGATTTATTTGAAAGAGAAAAATAGAATCAAAATTTATTTTGTCCTATTATTTCTCACCTAAACCTTTATCCTAAATGTTGTTAGAATGTATTTAATATTTGATTAAATTAGGACTTCAAACAGCCCAAAATAAAGGTTCAAACAGCCTAGCATAGCAACAGGCCAAAAGGTTCAAAAGGTTCAAGTGGATGATATTCAAATTAGTAATGATGGAAGTACAATGACTATAAACGGCTATAAAGGTTCAAAAGGCCAAAAGGTTCAAAAGGTTCAAGTGGAAGATATTCAAATTTGTAATGATGGAGTGAAAGATATTCAAATTGGTAATGATGGAAGTACAACGACTATATATGACTACAAATTCAAATGACTCTAACTGCTATAAACGGCTATAAATTCAAATGAATATAACGACTATAAACGGCTATAATTTTCATTATATATACCAAAGCTTCTAATGTAAACAAAAAAAATAAAAAATAAAAAACCTGAAAATATTCTTTGATCTATAATCACTCACATCTATTCTCAGAAATTATACACTGAGCCTTATAACTTTAACCCATCTTTCCTGTGTGAGATTTACAGAAAAATCAAAACTTCATTTTATATATCTATCTTTGAGAGATATTTATTGTAAGCTTTATTTGAAAGTAAAAATACCATTTCATCTTGTAAAAGTGTTGCAAACACTGTGTTCTTGAAATCTTGAGAGTGATTGTGAACCACCTAAGATTTGCAAGGGTTTGGGCTTGTGAAGCCTGTGTAAAATCCGTGGAGGATTGCTTTATTTATAAAGAGGCTGCTAGCACCCCTGTGAAGCTAGAAGATAGTGAAAAATCTCAAGTGAAGCTTGAGGAGTGGACGTAGGTCGAGTTGAAACCAAACCACTATAAATTTGTTTGTCACTTTCTCCCTTATCTCTCTATTTTATTTTAAATTGCCATAGTTATATTTTACATTTTTACTGTGCTAAAATCATTAACTAACATAGTTGTTAAGACAATTGTTTTAATTATTTTTATTTCATTAATTATATTTATCTATTGTGCTAGTCATAATTTTTATTAGGATATTATTAATTTTAATTGTAAAAACCTAATTCACACCCTCCTCTTAGGTTGTTTTTTGAGTAACAATTGGTATCAGAGCCTAGACTCATGTTTTAGATTTAACCATCTGAGAGTTTCGATCCATGGCAACCTTAGCTAGCATTAGCACTACTGAAGGACAAGCCACCAATAGGCCACCATTATTTGAGGGAAACAACTATAGTCATTGGAAAGATAAAATGACCCTATACCTACAAGCCACTGATTATGTTATGTGGATTATTGTCACCAAAGGTACAAAAATTTCTATCAAATTAGTAGACAATATTAGTGTACCTAAAACTGACGATGAATGTGATGAGAGGGATCACAAATTATTGCAAGCCAATGCTAAAGCCAAACTCACCCTTGTTTGTGGATCAGACTCTAAAGAGTATAATAGAATTTCAAGTTGTGATTCGACAAAAGAAATTTGAGACAAACTTGAAGTAACTTATGAAGGTACAAACCAAATAAAGGAATCTTGTATTGATATGTTTGTTCATAGTTATAAATTGTTCAAAATGAACTCCAATGAATCTATTTCAAGTATGTTTACTAGATTTACTGAAATTGTAAACTCTTTAAAATCTCTTGGCAAAACTTATACTAACAGTGAGTTGGTAAGAAAAATTTTTAGGTGTTTACCAAAGAAATGGGAAGCAAAGGTCACCGCCATTATAGAAGCCAAAGATGTCTCCATACTTGGATTGGATGAGCTTATGGGTTCCCTTATGACTCATGAGATCACCATGAAAGGACATGAGGATGTTGAAAACAAAAAGAAAAGTGGAATTGCATTCAAATCATCATCAAATGAAGAAGAACATGAAAACTCCAGTGAGGATGAAAACTATGCCATGCTTAGTAGAAATCTCAAAAAGCACTTCAAGAAAAACAATTATGGAGAAAGAAGACATTTCAAAAAGGTATACAACAAAGATAACAAGAAAGAACCTATTATTTGCTATGAGTGCAAAAATCCTGGACATATGAAGATGGATTGTCCAAAATTGAAAAATCATGGAAAAGACTACAAAAGAAACAAGAAGGCCATGGTAGCAGCTTGCGGAGAAAGTGAAGATGAAAGCTCAAGTGATGAAATTGAAAATGAAGTAGCCAACTTATGTCTCATGGCTCTTGAAGATGAAGACTCTACTCAAGATGAGGTAACTACTCTTTATGAAGAACTTGAAAATGCATTCCATGAACTAAAAGATGAATTTAGAAAAGTTTGTGCCAAAAATAATGTGTTAAAAAAATCTGTTGCATCTTTATCTAGTAATGTAGAAGAATTAAAAAAAGAAAAAATTGTTTTGAAAAATGATTTTGACACCATCTCTAATGAGAAAATTGCTTTAAAAAACAATGTTGATGATTTAACAAAAACACTTGAAAATTTTGTAAAATGTAGAAATAATCTCAACATGCTTCTTGGAAATCAAATATGTGTTTTTGATAAAGTGGGCATTGGATATGACCCTATTAAGAAACAAAAGAATTTCAATACAATTTTTGAAAAGACACCTCTCATGACACACCCTCATATTACTTGTCATTATTGTAGAAAAAAAGGCCATTATATATCGTATTGTCCATTCAAAAAGAATATGAACATGGGAATTAAAAAGATTTGGATTATTAAGGGATCTAACAAAACTAACCAAGAAGGACCCAAGAAACTATGGGTATCAAAAACCAACACTTGATTGTCATCTTGTAGGTTTGCCTTAAGTCCAAAGTTAAAGAATGGAAGTGGTACCTTGGTAGTGGATGTTCCAGACACACGACCAGAGATAAATCCTTCTTTACTACACTGTCATCCAAAGATGAAGGCCTTGTTATTTTTGGAGACAACAAGAAAGGAAAAATCATCGATATTGGTAGCATTGGTATTTCTCCTAACCCTTCTATTGAAAATATTTTACTTGTTGATGGACTTAAGCATAACCTACTTAGTATTAGTCAATTATGTGATAAAGGTAATTGACTTATTTTTGATAAATCACATTGCACAATTGAAAGCACAAATGATCATAAAGCTTTATTCGTTGGTAATCGCTATGATAATGTTTATATTTTTCATCTTAATGATCTCTATGCTAGTGATGTTAAATGTTTATATGTTAATAATGAAAATAGTTGGTTATGGCATAGAAAACTTGGTCATGTTCATATGGATTTAATTGCTAAACTTTTGAGAAATGATTTGGTCATTGGACTTCCAAAAATTAAATTTGAAAAAGATCATCTTTGTAGTGCTTGTCAACAAGGAAAACAAACTAAAACATCATTTAAATTAAAATTTCATATTTCCATAACTAGACATTTACAACTATTGCATATGAATTTATTTGGCCCCTCAAGGACATCTAGTCTAGGTGGTAAACGTTATTATCTTGTTATTGTTGATGATTATTCAAGATTTACATGGATTATGTTTTTAACACACAAAGATGAAATCTTTTCTTCTTTCACAAAACTCTGTCGTAGACTTCAAAATGAAAAAGGCTTTCTTATTACGAATATGTTAATTCCTTTTTGAGTCATATCTTTGTAGAATCAATTTTGATGTCATAGCATGTTTTTGAGATGCATACTATCTATATTTTGAATTGTACATTTATGATCTCAAGAATATGCTCAATATGAAAATTTCATGCTTATATGCTTTACATTGAAATATTTGAATGAGTTATGAAATTCGTTGATTATGATCCATCAACAATGTCTAAATGAAAAGAAGCATCATACGTTTATAGAGACATTGCATCTATCCTATTGAACATCTTTTGAATATGGATTATATTGGCATACATCTCATGAAATGCTTTTGATTGATAAATTGTTGAATTAATTGTTTATAACATTCATGTTGTGTTCCACATTAAGTAAAATGTTTTATCACGCTTGAGTATGTGGATTGAATTGATGAAAATGCCCCTTGATAATGTTATGTGATTAAATGAGATTGTTGCATCATTTTTTAATAAAACAAAGAGCATAACACTATTTTCTTATGCATATTATGCTATGTGCTACAACTTGAAAATTCTAAAAAATAGCATCCCAAACTCTTGTTTGATCATTGAATTATTCTACACTTTTTGAGTTTGTGATAAGAAGTGATTTGTATTGTATTTTTATTGAGTAATAGTGTTTGTTCCATGAATGCTATATTTATACAAATCACATTAGAAAAGGGTAGCTGTAGACACCCCATTTTTGACCGTCCTCAAGACTTGGACGTCATCGTTTGAACACTCGATGATCATCCATGCTCGTGTTCGTTTTGAGTTCTCGGAGGTCTCGGCTACGCGCCTTGCCTCAAGATCTCTCAACTTGTCTGTTTTGTGCTTGGTTGTGAACCAAACACTTGTGTTTTTGCTTCTAAGGGAAGAGGGCGGCTTGTTTGCCATGTCCTCAACCCATCGGCCAAGGCTTGAGGCCACCGACCCCTGTTTTTTTTCCATCGGCCAAGTGTGTTGGCCGATCGGCACTATTTTTGGTCAGCCGGCCATTGTGTTGGTCGATCGGCCATTTTTGCTGGCCGAACCCTGTTCATCTGCTTTATGCAGATATTTTGTGCCCGCTGGCACAACTGGCATCCACAATTACCCCCTTCCATACACGTGTATGGGGGGATTTACACCCTTTGCTTAGCTTCTCTTAGAAGCTTTGGATTGAACTTCTATAAAGAGGGAGTTCCTCCTCCCTCCTCAGAGGTTCAGAAAAAATGGTTCTTGGGAGGATAGATATAGTATTGTATCTATACTTCCTTGTTTAGTTTTGTTTTGTACTAAAAAGTGTAGTATTGTCTTACTATTGTACACAAACACACACTAGAACACCATCCTCTTGGAGCTGAGGTCCCTTGAGGTTGATTTTAGTGTTCTTGGGCTGGTTTGAACTCAGAAAACCTGCTGGAGCTTTGTTCTTGAAGAGGTTCTACAAGGGTGAGTTTCTTATTTTAGATACCCCTTTCTTGCTTAAGCTTTTAGCCTATCTTGCTTATTGTTTTAAGATTAACTTATAACTGATAAAAGTTCTGATTTTTCTTTCTTTAGAACTTTTTCTAAGGTCATTTTGAAGTTTGGGGTTGTTTCCCCCCTCTTAGGCCTTGTTAGGCCTTGTTTTAGGCCATCTCTTTTGGCCTTTGCTTTAAGCTTTGCATGGCCTCTCTACCATTGAAATATAGAGGATTTTCAGTGATGAAGAGGTGGTTTTGGTGTCTTAAATAGGAGAGGGTCATCCCCTCTCCTTGTTGTCTTGAATGCTTGCATAAATGGCTTATGTTGGTGGCTTGTATGCCTAGCATGTGTTACCTTCATTTCAACAAGTGTTTGGTGTTGTTTTGCCATTATTTACCTCTGTTTAAAGTTGGTTTAGTGGTCTCTTGCATGCACCATGCACTTGTCTTGCAATCCCCTCGTTTGCCTTAACATGTATCTAGCATTTAGACTACCATGCTTGCATGTTTTGGCTCAACTCCATGAAACTTTTAGCCTTGTTTTATCATTCTAAAGCTCTGTTTTGCCTTGTCTTGGTCATGCTTACATTGTTTTGTATGGCTACCATGCAACCTAGCTTGTTAGCTTTGGGTGTTTAAGTCACTAGCATGCTTTACCTGGGCCATTTCAGTGGTTTGGCATCACTTGTTACGTTATTCCAGTCCATGTTTTATGCTTGTACACTTACACTTATCACTCCTTTAATGTTTTAAAGAGTTTGAGTTTTATGCCTCATGAATGTGTCATTGTGTATGCCATCATGTTTAGGCCTCCGGGATGCCATTTCAATGTTTTTTTTTTGGTCTTGTTCTAACATGCCATAACTCTGATTTTGGTTTCTTAAGTCATGCCATGTTTGGTTTTGATAGGTGTAGTGTAACACCTCTTTTGTGGCCTTGCATGCCCCATGTTTTGGCATTATGTTCTAGCTTGTGTTGAGCTCACTTTTGGTCTTGATTAGACCTGCCTTGGGACTGTTTTAGGTCCCCTTGGCCCTTTGGAGCTTGTTTCATGTAGCCTTGGTTCGAGTCCCTTGGCTAGTTTCAAGTTTTGGGCTTTATTACATGCTTTAATTGCATGGTTTGGTTGATTTGGTATCATCCCTTGCATGATTTTAGGGCTTAACATGTTTGCCTAATGCCCATGTTTATCCTCTTTTAAGTGTGCTTAAGAGTTGCTCTACTATGCTTAAGTGTTAGGCCAATTGGCATGCATGTTTGTATGTGTTTTGTCCTCATTTCCATTGCATTTTGGCCACTGATTTGGGCTTATTTGAGAGCTGTCCGTATTGGTTTAAGTCCATCATTTGCATGTTGTTGCATGCTTGCCTTGCATGTTGTTACATACTTGGCCTATCGCATGTTGTTGCATGCTTAAGTTGTATTGCATTTGGCATGCCCCTTTTGTTAAGTTGCTTCGTATTTTGCATGCATTGTCCCTCGCATGTTGTCACATGCTCGCCTCGCATGTTGTCACATGCTTGCCTATATTTAAATGTTGTCACATGCCTTGCATGTTTGCATGCTTGTCTAGGTTGCATTGCATTTGGCATGCTTGTTACCTTTAGCCTTGTATGGCATGATCATTAACATGCTCATGTTACACTCATTTTGCTTGCATGTTTACATCCCCCGCCTCTTGACAAACCATGATAGAGGTTGACATTAAAATGCACATTTGGCTCCTTTGGCCATCATGCATTGAAATGCGTGATTGGTGGCCCGAGAGTCGAGAACCATACTCCTTTGAGTCTTAAACATGATAAGGAGGGTGGTGGTACAACATTATCTTGAAGATGCATTGTCATGCTCTGTCTGTCCTCTGTTGCAGCAAAAATAGGACTCTGCAGGGAGAGATGGTCGGTCGGCCATCTTCAGTGCCGGCTGGCCATTCATTGTTGGCCGATAGCCTCATGCATGGTCGATGACCAGTTTCCCTTGGCCGATAGCCTTTACTCTTGGTCGATGACCTCCCACAGTGCTCAGGGAGTGTTTCAGAAGCATCCTTGAGACTTGTGAAGTTTTCAAAGGTGTAGAGCAGTGCAAACAGAGGCAACATATGAGATGGCGATGGATTTCCGAGCGGAGCCGAGCATGCATGCATTTGTCCCTCTTCCCAAGGCTGCTTTACTGTTTTAGTAGCGTAATTGATTCATTTAATTAAGTTAAGTGTTGTGTAATAATTAATTAGCTTATTAGTAGTTAATTAATTAATTAATTTGTATTATCCTTTCGGTCTCTCTGTCGAGAGAGCCAATTGTTGTAATAAGCGTGCGTGCGTGTGATACATGTCTTCCAACCTCCATTTCTTTCTTCCTTTTATTTAACCGCTTATGATGGTTAGTTCTAGGGCATGTTTCAATTAGCATACCTTATACTATGCATGTTTGCATCCATTCATCAGTATTGCATGCACTGGGCTTAGCGCATCATACTAACTGCATTGTATTTCAATTCCAAGTTGAATACATGTATTAAACTGCCATATCTCATATGCCATTCTTAGGATAGCCGAGCCTATCTTAATTGCATTTTGCATGTGTTGCATTAGCCATTACTAACATGAACTAGGATTACTCATGATTTCTAACTATTTTCTTGTTTTGGCTCGGAGTACACTGTAAGTATTTATACTTTAGCATCTTGCATGAGTGTGAGTTTTTTCTATGACAGCATGCTTGCCATGAGGCTAATTGCTTATATGATATAATTGCCTGAATGTCTGTGGGTGAAGGTTGGATTACTTGAATTGGAACGATTCATTGAAATCCGTGTTTTAGCATACTTACGAGTAGCAAACTTCAAATAATTTCCAAATAAACGGATATGCGATGCTTTGTTCCAAATTAGGCGATCTAGTCTATACTTGTGTATTGTGCGCATCACATAGTAATTCTAGCTAATTAATTGGAATAAGAACACATATGTTTTCAAAACAAAATATCACGCTTAGTACAGGCCGATCTTCGGATCGGGCGAGTGGGGGTGCTCATAGATGACCTTCCCCAATCGTACCCAAGTTCCCGAGCCGAGGCAACTTTGATGATGACGGACACGTAGCCTTAGGCAACGAGTCAGGGTTTTCTAAATTCCCCCAAAATAAATATTTAGGTGGCGACTCTGTATCTGGCAAAGCAGTCCATGTTTGGCACTTCTTTCTTAAAAATCAATTTTTCAAAACGATTTGCCGGATTTGGACTCTTTGGTGATTTATCAGTTTCGCATCGCACTTTGCGGGATTAGATTCAGAACCATGACATAATGAGTCCGAACTGTAGAAGGCAAGGCCCTCGAGGGCACGTCTACAGTTTCTGGCGACTCTGCTAGGGAGTTTAGAGAACTTGACTTGAACTCATGATATCTTGTTTTGATTACACTTATGTGTCTCTTTGTATTGCATTTGCATTGGTGCGCCTAGGACACCGTGTTTGCTATCTGCTATTCCTGAACGGTTTGCCAGAGACTCGCTTTGAGAAGTGTGCCATAAGGCTGACCGGTTACGGGCTCTACCACGATGGGAACACAAACCCCGATTTTAACCGGGGCACCCTCTTTGACCATTCGACCTAGGGCATATTCGAATCCATAGTGACTATTCCAAACTAGGAAAGGTTGCTTACCCGATTATAGGTTGTTTGAAACCGCTGTGTGCATAGTGAAACCCTAGCTCCTGACAAAATAGGACAGGGAAACCCTACTCCAACATAGGGGTGTTTTTGGCTCTCATTTGCTTGCTATGTGCTTTTAGAGTGTGTCTCTTCTGGGTATCAGGCCTGCGGGCATCAGTATTTTGAGAATCTGTTATATCTGTAGGTATCAGATTCGATTTCGGGACAATAATTTGGGGAACAGTGATCAGTGGTCGAATACAGTTATTCAGCTATACTTATGTCTGTTCTGGTGAAATTAGGCTGAGATGTTGCCTATTTTCTCTTTCAGGGGAGGGTTCCGAGATTCGGTTCAGGGCAACCAGTGTTCTCCTCTACTAAGGCAAGGAAAAAAAGGGACAGTTGAGGCTCACCGGTTCATCAGATCCATCAGCCACCAGTCACGTCCCCTCAGTTCAGTTAAGCAGACCCGCGATGACACAGAATTCGGAGGAAATTGTGGTCATGACAGCGGCACCAAACCAAGGACTCACAATACGGGGCGAGACCGACGTTGAAGTGCCACACCCACCCAGATCACCTGCCGCGCACCCGATTTGGGAACCCCAGTTGTTTCAAGCTCGTGAGCCAACCACATTTGAGTAAATGGAAATGATTGGCGACCTCCAGAGATTTGTGGCTGATCTGGCCTATGGAATGTCGGCCCCACCACCAACCATATCGTGTGCCGGGAACTTCATGCCACAGGAGCCCCCGCTACTGGGACGAATTGTAATTGAGCTCAACCAACCTAAAGTTTTCTCGAGTTCCAGCAATGACATGTCAACGACAACGGGGCTTCACACTGAAATAGAAACCCAAACCTTCCACCAAGTTGAAGCTAGTGGAAAGAACAAAATGAAGGCAGACACCGATCCCTATGAACAACCCCAGCAAGCTGTTGAGACTCAGAAAGCCGGGGGGTTAAATAAGTGTCACGACCCAAACCCACCCCTATGGGTTTAGTACCGTAATCGGCCAGTAATCCGTGATTACCGAAGGCCTACTTAACAATAATAACAGTAATACAGAGTATAGGGGCTGGCGGAAGCCAAAATAATGAATGAAAGATGTCCAATGAGCTGTGACAGTCTGTATGCAAAAAGACTTTTCATACGTGTTCACATTCAGAACCAAAACAGTATATACATACATATACAATCATTCAGGTTAGGGACCAAATCCCTACCATAATAGTACAGTACAAGTTTATACAGTCTACGCAAAATAGAGACAAAAATGGGGAATCTAAAACACCCCGAAGCAGCCTTGGCTTGGACACACTTGGAACCTCACAGTGAGGCACGTTGGTTAGGTTGACAAAAAGGGAGTTTAACCCAACGCTCCTAGCTCCGATCCGGTGCCTGGACACCTACATATATATATATAAATAGTGAGCTAAAGCCTAGTGAATAACATATGCGTAAAGAGGTTAAAAATGAATGTCCTTTCAGTCATTAAACAATCATATCAGTCATTTAGAAACCATAGCAGTTGTAAGTGGTATATCCAATAGCAAAATAGTACAATAGGTCTTAACAGACCGAACAGTCAGTTGATGGCTATCATAACAGTAAACAGCAGTGATTCCAAGATGGAAACCGACAGAGATCTCTATAACAGTAGCAGTACAGTAACAGTACAGTAACAGTAAGTTGCTATGGATACCAAGAGTACAGTTCATCAATAGGACATTATTCATTCAGTAAGAAATATCATTTCAGAAAGCAATACAGTAAATCATTCAAAAAATATTCATGATTGAACGTATCTTTATAACATTGTTACTCACAGAGTTCTGGGCTACAGATAGGCTAGTGAGCGTCCTCGGATGCCAACCCTTCACAGTTACAAGATGAACACACACTAAGTTGCACGTTTGGGAAATAATAATTTAGTCCCTATCTTGACTCGGTGTGGTTCTATAGCATTATCCTCATTAAGATGCCTTAAACTAGGCCTAGGAATGCCTAGAATGGAATGAGGATGCAAAGATGCACTTTAAAACACTTTTCAGAATTTTCAGAAAACAGGGGTCTCACTCGAACGTGGCTTTCTACGTCGAGCGGACATGCAGACAAAGGGGCTCCGCTCGAGCGTGACTTTCCTCGCTCGAGTGGACTGCAAAAGTACTGGATGCATGAAATTCACACTCGACGGGCGCTCGACCCCCGCTCGAGCGTGAGACACAAGTCCTCGCTTGAGCGTGCATTTCCTTGCTCGAGTGGACTATAAACACATGCAAAAGTACTGGATACATGCATTTCACACTCGAGCGCTACCTTTCTCGCTCGAGCAGACGACATGATCTAAGAGTGTATGCTCGAGCGTGGAGTTCCTCGCTCGAGCATGGATCCAAAATCTGAAATTTTCAGATTTGTCTCCAAGCATGAAACTCAACGTTTAAAGCATCAAATTCGATCCTTTTGGGCTAATTTTTTAGAAAACACTTTAAAACTCATAATATGACATGTTTCAAAGATCAATTTGCAAAATCAAAGCCCAAAGGTAGTTCAATTGAACCCATTTCCAAACAAAACTTTAAGAACATGATGTACATGCAGCATGCATGAATTTAATCAACTTCAAAGCTTCTAATACAAGAACAAATGAGCCAATCCTTTCAAAAACATGATCAATTCATAAACTATAGTCAAGATATGGACATGCATGTGGAAATTCATGAAGAACAATCTCAAAATGCAAGAATATGTACATACATGCATGATCTAGCTCTCAATTCGACATTTTAAACCAAATCTTGACTCTAAACTCTAATTTACCAAGAACCATGCAAGAAGTAACTCAAATTCATAATGGAGAAGATGAATTCTCTACCTTAGGTCCTCAATTCAAAGGTAGAAGCTCAAATATGCAATGAATTCTTCAAATCTTCAAAGTCTCAAGCAAATTTTGATGAACTCAAGCTCACTTCCATCTCTAGCTCTCTCTCACGTTTTTGGTCTCTAGAGGAAATGAATGGCATATCAAACATAGGGGAAGTAGAAAAAGAATGGTCTAGGATTGTCCACTAAGTGGCAATTTGGTAATAAAGCCAACTAATGTAATTTTAACCTTAATTAATCCAATTTAATCACTCCAAATCACATTTCAATTGAATATGCCATAAAATCACATAAATTTCAATTAGCATAAAACACTAATCAATTTCGGATTCGGCCACCGATAAGGCCTTCAATTTGCAGTTTAAAACATAAAACATGAACAGATCATTTAGCAGTCAAACAGATAGATTTGCATTTAAACTAATACACTTAATCAATCAGTTCAGAATTTCAGTCAATCAGTCACTTAGCATGCTTAATCATAGATTAGCACTAATCAATGGTGAGGGTTGTCATAATAAGCAACAAGTACTCGCAGTTGTGGCTAAGACTGTGGATGACATTTTCCCTGCTCAGACCGAGAGCAGTTCAAGCCAAAGGGAAAATCAGGATAGGGACCGTCATACCAGAACAGTTCCTTCCAATCCTAACCTTGCACCTGGAAAAGATCAGAGAGCGAAGGCAGCACCTGCTGATCCTTTTGCTAGTGCATCCAGCAAAGGTCCACAGACTTCGAAGTATCTGTCCTGAGGTCGCAGGGTCTTTCACGCCCTCTACATGCCTTTGTCTAAGGCTTTTCGAATCCTCACTGAAAAAGGTCATCTCAAACCTCTTGAGCCTCGGCCTCTCCCGATTAATCTCCCTCTCTCACATGATGCTACCCAGTACTGTGCGTATCATCAACAGACTGGTCACACCACCGACAACTGCTTTCGACTTCGCCACGAAGTACAGGACTTGTTTGATGACGGGGTCATCCTCCCATTGAGCTCAGCAAAGTCCGTCATCACCGGGTTGGTGGACTTTGAGGATAATACAAGTATGTGATCAAGGGTTGAACCACCTATGGGCGTCACTTAGCTTACTCCGGATGTGGCGTATGGCACACGCTATTTTGAGCATTTGCGAATGCTAGTTTTTGTACTTTCTGACTTGGGTATTCAGTTAGTTTGTTATCTTGTAATTAGTCAGTCTTTTCTTATTATGTCGGTTGGGTCTGTCTTGTTGTGTCGAGTCAGTCCTGTTGTATAGGAGTCGGGTGATTCCAGGGATGTTACCTCGGATATCACTATTTTGTTTTGTGTTTGTCCCTTTGCTTTCTTTTGAGCCCGTTTCTGCTGTGGAGCCAGTTACACCAGAAGATCTGAATGAAATAGTGGTGGTTTTCACGCTTTTGTGTTTGTTCCTATCTTGAACCCGTTGTGCCAGCAAGTTTGAATGAAACGGCAGTGCTTTTCACCTACTTTTTCTGTGTCTTGAAATCATTGCATTGACCTAAGTTTTTCAAAAAACTTTTTAAACGAAAACGAAGAGGAAGGAATTCCTCGGCTTTTGCAATATGTGAGTACTGAGAAGGATCCTGGCTTGATCCATATTGGTTCTGCATTGTCTTTGACGTGAGCGATTAGTCGCTTTCTTAAAAATTTCAAAAAATATTTTACGTGGTTCTATAAAGACCTGTGTGGAATCGCTCTTGAGATTGTGCAGCTTAGGATTGCTGTCAGCCTCAAGACTCAACCCCTTTGCTTCCAAACCTTGAACCTTAATTTAGAATGTTCAACGGTCAACAACAATGTAAGGCTTGTGTGGCTGGATCAGAAGCAGCCCATGAACTAGGGGCAAGAATATCAGATGTGATCAAAGGAAGCTTGCAAAGTTAGATCAAAAGCAGCCCTTGAACTAGGGACAAAAATGTCAAATGCGCTCGAAGGGTCAAAGATGAGTCTTTTCTGCAAACTAGGGAAGACTGGCAAGAACGCTAAATCCCAGAAGGGGGAAAGAAGAAAGTATTGCAGAAGGACAACCGAGTTCCTATCCACAACACTAGGGGCAAATTCACCCTCCATTGGATGGACTTCTACATCATCAGTGAATAACAACCATTCTCCTAGATTCAGATGGCTTCGAGATCCTAAAACCATTTGACATGGACAAAGCTACACTTTTACCCTTGAGAGGCTCGCTGGGCCGAAAACCCGAAAGGGCGGCCCAGGCAAAAGTTTAGAGCAAGAAAAAAAGAAAAGAAAAATACAAAAAAAAAATGAAGAAAAAGAAATAAAAAAAATCTTGAAAAGATTGAAGAAAAGAAAATAAAAAGAAATGAAAAAGAAAGAAGAACAAAGCTCGCAAGGTTGCAAACCCAGAAGGGCGGCCTTGGCAAAAGTTAGAGCGCAAAAGGAGAGACTAATACCCAAGTGTACCCAAATCGGAAGTACGTCAGGCTTGATTCCCATCTTTGGGATACGTAGGCAACTTCGTTCTGAAGTCCAACCATAAACACGTCCACATCGATTATGTCCATGTAATGGTTATTGATCACCTTTGCCTTCTCTGTATCCGAGAGTTCGGCGTTATTCAGATAAGGGGCAATTTTCCGTTGATGTCAGTTGCCATTCAAACAAGGGGCAACTTTCCGTTGCCATGCCGTGTCCTTCAAATAAGGGGCAGTTTTCCATTGTTATGAATCCGAGGTTCTGCATCTCAAGAGTAGGTTCTGTGCTCGTTGAGCGGTGGACGTTTGCAAACACAGTTTTTGAGAATTTTTACTGAGTTTGATTAATTCTCTAAAAAATTATTCCATCTTTTTTTCAAAACTGGACCATTTTTTGGACCCAAAAAGGAAAATTTTCAGTGCTCATAACCTAACTTGCATGATTTTAAATCAGAAAATTGAATAAGTATGTTAATCTAACTCTCATTTTGGTCAAAAATTGTTTCAGCAGAATCTCAAAAACAAAAAAATGGTCAAAAATGATGAATTAGAGGTGTAGTTGAGTCAGACTTCCTGTCTTTCCCCCGTTGTAGCACTCTACTTGCCAGAAAGGGCACCATATTTGCCAGAAAGGGCACAACTGAAGCTAACAGTAAAATGGTAGAAAGCTTTCACATCCTCCAAGCAGCGAGATTTCAAGCCAAGTGCAAAGCACGAATTGGAATGGATCAAGATATTTCACTCCCTTATCTGGACAAATCTGATCACGTCCAAACTCCTCAGCAGAGCATCATTAACCGATGTCAGCTGCAGATTTGCTGCACACCCAGTTGTAACGCAGCCCCTCTGTGGGAAGGCTCACTGTTCTGAGCAGAAGAAGAAGAATCTAGCAGAATGCTAAGGGCAAGAGCCCACAACTTCTTGTATATCCATCAACCACCCAGGAGTGGGATTAAAAATGAGAGATTTAAGAATAGAGAGATGTGCGTTGAGAGAAAAAGTAAGGAAAAGGGCTTTTTCAGAAAAAACAGAGATTGAGTGCTAGAGTGATGTGAGAATCACAAATAAGAAAGGGTGGGAAACAATGCCTAGAAAAACAGGCTCCCTGTGCACGTTTGAGCGTCGTGTCTTTTGTTTTCTCTCGATCCTTGTTTTGAGTCGTTTCGAGTGTTTCTCGATGTGTTTAGGTTGTTTACCTTTTGTTTTCCGTTATTGAGTCGTTTTTGTTGTAGGTTCACTACCCGGTCAAAACTCATTTTTCAATTTCCAAAAATGATTTGTTTTGTGCTCAGAGTGCTGTGCCATTCTCCACGTCTGTGCAAAACAAGATTCTTTTCTTCATAAACCGCAGGGTTCAACCCAGGTCATGTGAGAACAGCCGAACAAGGACCTATCTGAAGCTATATGGGTTCTAGACTGCGAAGCAAGAGAAAAGAGGGCAAATCTGGAACATCTCAGTGTGTTTCAACTCCAGCAAATTCCGAGACTGTGTTACAGGTACATCTTGTCAGGCCTTGCCTTTCTTTGGAGTATGAGTGTATCTCGACCCCAAGTGTCAGCTTGCTTCAAGTCAGAATGGTAGTCCAAGCAGCACCTATGGTTTTCACATACAGATGTTATCTCTTGCCAATATAAACAGGGTGTACCCTTTTTGAGCTGAGCGTGTTGCAAAATCCTCTGAGAGATGAATCGGAGGCACCAGAGTACATGTTTGATGCCCCTCTACTACATAGAATGTGCACTTTCATTTACGCTTCTGTTGCACACATGTCGCGCGTAGTTATGATTCATACATAGAACAGGCTTTCAATATTGCATATGATATACCTGTCTATTGTGTAAAATGTGCTTGCTTCTAATTTTGCGTGGAATATGTTTTGCTTGTCTCATGCATGGGATATAGTTTGTATAGAATATGCTTTACTTATCGAGTTGTTACTCATTCGTTTATTGAGTTGTTGCTCATTTGTTTATCAAGTTGTCGCGATTTTGTTTATCGAGTTGTTGTGCATTTGCTTATCGAGTTGTATTTCACATTCTTCAAGTCTTTGCTTTGCTTATCGAGTTGTATTTACACTTGGTTAGCTTATCGAGTTCTTTGTTTTGATTATCGAGTTGTTTTTATCATTACTCGGTTCACTACCTGATTATTATGATGCAAATGCTTAATTTTTTTTTTTTTTTCAAATCTCATTTACATTGTTGTGTAATGCGATGCGAGGCATAAAATGTACAAATATAACACTTTTTTGAGAAAAATAGTTGATTCATTTCATCATATCTTTTGCAAAAAGTACATAGTTTGAGAAAGTAAAACCTGCCTGAGGCAGTACAATGTGCTCAAACTATCAGTAAAAAGAAAAGTAAAGTAAAAAGGGAAGAGAAAAGCAACAAAATGTCTGGTCAAAGTGAAAAGAAGAAAATCAGCAGAATGTCTGGATCAATATCAGTGGTCTCAAGTACGGGAGTCGATCTTGGTCCTCTTCCTGGACGAAGGTCCAGGATCACCACCGCCATCTCCATAGTCGGAATCTGAGCTGTCCCTGGCCTCACCCTGGGACGATGCCGCCTCCTCGTCAGAATCATCAGGGGAAGGCTCTCGCGAACTACTCGCAGCACGGGTGTGCCTGTGCCTACCTCGGCTGTGGATAGTCATCCATCGCCTGGCTCCCCCTCCTTCTCGAGTAGGAACAGATGGTCCAGCTGGAGCACCTCCCGTGGCCGGAATCTAAAATGGGGCCTGAAAAGGACAAAGGGAAAATGCATCAGTTATGCTACGCAAAGTAGGGTACGAATACCGAATGCAGTGTATGAATGCTGTGAACAGTATACCAATACAGAATGCAGTATATGAGTACAGTGTATGAATGCTGTGAATCAAGTGCCGTGTCGATAGTGTGATGCATCAGATTATGTACGAAGCTGATCATGCAGAGTTTGGGACCGCAGTTGAAAGAGCTTACCGGGATATTGTAGATGGTCAACAAGTCAATGCACCGCTGCAGCATCCCTATTGCTGAGGCTGTCAACTCCAGGGACTGGCGAGTGTACTCGACGGAAGCTTGCAAAAGGTTTGAAGTCATTAGTATTCTGCGGATTGAGCGGATTGGCAGTTTGGCGGATGGATGCAAATTGGTTTGGTGGTTTAAGATTTTATAAATTTTCAACATAATTTAACTTGTACACTTCCTCAAAAAAAAAAAAAAAAAAGTATTACAGTCAACGACTTAAAAAACTATTACAATCACTGTATGTCTCATTCAAAAAAAGAAAGTTTGAAACTTTAGAATATCACAATCACTGCATGGCTCATTCATATATTACAATAATAGCATGATTCATCCACATAAAGTATTACAATCTGTGATTCTTAAAGTATAATAACAATTCAAAGCATCAAAACCATGAACAGGGCAGTAGTAGAGATTGTATGTCTCTGTATTGTTACATCTATATATGTTTTTGAAAATAAAAACCAATCAGCATATATCATATTTTCTATTTATTATTTTTAGAGTTAAATTTAAAAACCAAAAAATATAGTTAAACAATACGCTTATTTTTTTCAATTAAAAAAATATATTCAAGTTGAAAACTTTTTTTCAATTGAATATTTAAATTATTTTTCAATTGAAAACACAAACAAAATATTTAAACAAATTGAAAATATAAAGTCTTATAAATTATTAGGGGTGTTCACGGTTTGGTGGTTCGGTTGCAGCCAAAGGAATCTCAAATCCGCCATCCGTCCACCAAATTGGCGGATTGGAGAAAATCAATCCGCAACCGTCTGCTCGTCATAACGCATCCGTCCAAAATGTGGCGGATCGGTTCGGTTCGGTCAGTTTTGGCGGATCGGTATATCCGCTGTTCACCCCCAGTACATACTGGGGTTGAGCCATAGACTCCGACAAGCTCATAATCAGCTGGAGAAGGCGCGAAGGGAATCTGATAAGTCTTCCCACCCTGTCCTCAGCATGTGATCGTCGTGGGCATCTCTGGCCATCTAGCTCCCTGCCCCTTCTGGGACCCACTCCTGCGTCGGGCCGGAGGTGCCCTCGGTGCCCCCGCTCCTGCTGCTGGCGCCGCTGGCCTCTCTCGCTCAGCTCGATGAGCACCAGTCAAAGGCCGCATGATATAAGCCTGGATGTACTCGGCGTAATCGCCCTCGTCTCTAAAGCCCTCCGAGTCCCAGCCGTTCGTGTAATCCATCATCTCCTCAAAGGTATACCTCTCAGTATGCCTCATATGGGTGAGAGGCGGCCTTGGGACTACCTGCTCCAGTAAGTCGAGGGTCTGTCGCAAAAAGTGCTCACCCAAGTACCAAGCACGGCAGACTGGGCCCTCTAACAGAACTCTAAAATGGGCAGTCTCTCGAGCACCGGCGTACCGCTCCCGAACTGCGTCAGGCAACGGGGCCCAAGGCTGCCAGGTGATCTGCAAATAAAACACAGATTGTTATCTACTAATATTGAGAGTACAAAATAAAGCGAAGCTTAAATAAACTGAAATGTTTGACATACCACGGCTGCGGTGAGGGTGTCAAAGTAGCGGTGGAAGAATACGAAGGACTCCCGTGGCCTCCGCTCGCATCTCATATCGAAGCGGTGAGAAAATGGAACACCAAGAGGAATCTCCTCATCTGGCACTGGGGCGAGCCTAGGGAAGTAGGTGTACACACACAATTGTATGGTGTGACAGAACAGATATGAGTATGCTTATCAAATAAAGCAATATACAGATAAAGCAGAGTGCGGTACGTGCATTGTATTGTGTAGTATGTGCAGTGTACAACCAGTGTAAAGCAAATTGCGTGCGCGCAGTGTGTGTGATGTACAGATAATGTAAAACAAAATTGAAAAGACGGAAAAGGGAACATGTACCTCCCAGGCTCGCCAGTAGCCTCCAAGCAACTGCCCGTTGAGGCGGGAGGATGAGCTCATATATCCATAAAGAGTGGCCAAGCCCGCGCCACCCCAGTCATAGCGGTGGATCTGTGCCACATCCACTAATGCGCTCAGCAGGTAGAGAGTGACGGTGTTCGCCCGGTCGGCGAAGAGTGTGGTCTCCAGCAGGAACATAATGAAGCCACGGGCATACTGCTCCTCCTCCTCCCGAGTAGTAGGCGCCTGGATCCGAAAGTGATCCTCGAACCATGAGTACCTCACGAACCCTGCCCGGGCAAGAGGTGGCTGAGTGCCGAGCAAGTACAACTGAGCGGTGTCCTACTCGCCCATATCTGTGTCAAAGGGGATCGGATCATTGTAGAAGTCCCCGAACGCCCCGGGAGGAACGAGCTCCCGTTCTGTTCATTTGGGGTCACTACAGCTCAGGACTCTCAAATTGTCACGGTTCTAAGTCTGAACCAAATAGTCCAAATCCAGCAAATCGTTTTGAGAAAAACAGATTTTTTTGAAAGAAGTGCCAAACATGGACTGCTTTGCCAGATACAGAGTCGCCACCTAAATATTTTATTTTGGGGAAATTTAGGAAACCCTGACTCGTTTGCCTAAGGCCACGTGTCCGTCATCACCAAAGTTGCCTCGGCTCAGGAACTTGGGTACGATTGGGGAAGGTCACTTCGTGAGCACCCCCGCTCGCCCGATCAAAGATCGGCCTCTACTAACCATGATATCTATTTTTGAAAACATTGTGTGTTCTTATTCCGGTTATTAGCCTAGATTACTATGTGATGCACACAGCATACAAGTATAGACTGGATCGCCTGAATTGGAACAAAACATTTCATGTTTGTTTTTTTTGAAAGATGGTTTGCTACTCGCAAGTAGGCTTAAAATGCAGATTTTGCCACCCTCGGGTGGGCTTAGAAAAGATGGTTTTGCCACTATCTAGTGGGCTTAAAACAAACAGTTGATGATTTATTCCAATCCAAGTAACCTAACCTTCACCCACAGGCATTCAGGCAGTTATATCACATAAACAATTTGCCTCATGGTAAGCATGCTATTCATGGCAGTCACTCACACGCATGCATGGATGCTAAAGCATAAAAACACCGAGTACTCCAAGCCAAAACAGAAACTACATTAGAAATCATGCATGATCCCAAGTATACAGAAATGCCTAATGCAACACATGCAAAATGCAACTATAGCAGGCTCGGCTATTCTAAACATGGCATATGGAATGCTACAGCTAACATGTATTCAATTTGGAATTGAAAATACAATGCAGTTAGTATGATGCGCCGAGCCCGGTGCATGCAAAACAGATGAATGATGCAAACATGCTGTCATATTGTATGCTAATTGAAATATGCCCTAATCTAACCATCATAAGCAGGTAAATAAAAGGGAAGAAAGACGTGGGGTTGGAAGACATACATCACACTCACGCACACTTATTACAATTATGCCCTCGCACAGAGGGTCCGAATAAATAATACAGTCCCAAATGAAAGAATAGTACAGTCCAAATAATGTACAAATTCCTAATTAATTTACAAATTAACCAAGAAAGCTGTAAACTGGCATGCAAGCCAGGGACTGCCTTGATTCCATTCCAGATGATGAATGATGCATGCCTGGGTTGCCTTTGCGCGGAAATCCATGACGATGCCCCAATTAGCCTCTGTTTACACCTTTTCTTGAAATGCGCGCCAAGCTCCAAAAAGTTACTGATTCTTCATTTTGCTGCAACAGAGAGCAGGAAAGGGGCATGGCAATGTATTTTCACAGATATATGCATGCCTCGATCCTCGTACCACCAATCACGCATATCGATGCATGATGACCGAGGAGTCGAAATGTGCAACTCAATATAGAATGAATGCACGTGTAAATACAACAAGAACCTAACTCCATCATAGATGATCCGGAGTGTCGGTGACTAGGGAATTGAGACACGTTCCGTCACTCGGAGTACGGAATGTACCTCGTTTCCCGTGCCCGAGCTAACTCCTATCTCGAACACGATGCAATATGCATGACATGCATGAAATGCAACTAAGATACAATCTTAACATACACAATGTTATGGAATGGCATACACGCTGCACGAGGTAATACACAACCGAGCATGCACAATGCTATGGATGAAATGACATACGCAATGCAATAATGGACTTACACCAACATGAGAGAGCCTCAGCCACACTCACATAGGAGGCCATCAGATGAAAATAAGACAACTCAAAATGCGTGCACGCGTGCACGCAAACCGAGGACCGACCCTCAGGCACCGAAATGCCACTCTAATGAGACACGGCAAAGACATGGAATATGGCATACTATAATGCAAAAATCAGAAGTAAAATGAGATGCAAAACAGCCCCGAAACCCGGTAAAATGAAACCCGATGCATGGAACAAGTCCCGAAACATGAATTTTGGCGCATGAAATGGCCTATAGCTATGCAATGCATGCATAATTTGTACATGAGATGAAAAGACAGAAGCAAGGCAGCCCCTAGACAAGCACTTTTACAGTTCAAAACATGGCCAAATAGTAAGCACAAATATGGCAAAACTAGCATGCAAAAATGGCCCTAAATGTGAGGTAAAGAAGCAACTCACAGCTGCCGACCCCAAACAGATTAGGGGCCTTCTACAATATTGAAGAGGGGCAAAAAATATGATGTTTTACAGTTGATGGCCAAGCCTAAATTAGTACACAAGTATGCTCAAAATGCCATGCAAGATAGGGCCCAAAAGTGGTCAAAACACAAAGTATACAAAACGTTCATCAAACAGCCAAAGACCTTTAATGAAACATGAATATGGGGTCAAAATAAGACTGTTTTCAGTTCTATAAAATGACCAAAAACAGAAGCATAATAGGCTAATAGATCATGCAAAAATGGGGACCAAAGAGGGATATAATGACAAGTGGTACATGGAGGTCCCAAATAGTGATGAGTCCTTCTTCAATGTTGAAGAGGGGCTAAAAATAAGCCTATCTACAGTTTACACCATGCTCCAAAACAGATCACATACAGGCCAAAAATACTATGCAAGATTATGGCATACAAGAGGGATAAAGAAGGAGGTGCAAGATGGGGACCTCAAATGACAAAATTCCCTTAATGAAACATGAAATAGAGCTCAAATAAAGGGTACTTTCAGTTATGGCCGGAGCTCAGATATACAAGAAAGAGAGGCTAAGAAATGTTGCAAAAAAAGAGCTAGAAAGAGGGAAATGGTAACTCACCCTTGTAGACCAATCTTTAGCAACTTCTTGGACCAAATTTGCTGCCTCCTAGCCTCTGAGAAGACCTCCAAGCTGCTGGAAATGGAAGTGGTGGTGTGGTGCTAGGTGATAGTGTGTAAAAATGGTTAAGAACTTAAGGGGTTTTGAGGTTTAGAGTAGAGAGAGAGAGAGAAATTTAATGTGAGAGGCTTGATGGGAAATTTTCTTAACCCTAAACTAGCAGCTGGAGCTGCTGATATATAGGCAAAAATGGGGGGGAAAATGGAGGGAAAAAATGGAGGGAAAACAATCCAAGTTTCCCTCCAAAAAGGCCAAAAAATGGGATATAAAGGCAAGTGGTAGCTGCTGGACCCAAATGGCCGAGAGCCCTTCAACAAAGTTGAAGAGGGGCTCAAAACAAGATACTTTGTAGTTTATGACCAAGTTCGAAACAGCTCACAAGGAAGCCTAAAATACCGCGCAAAAATAGGCCTAAAAGAGCGTTAAAGAAGCAAGTGATAGGAGGAGATCTCAAACAGCAAAAGGTCCTTAATCAAACATGAAAAGGACCTCAAAATATGACTATCTCAAGTTCGAGTCGGTGCCCAAAAATGCAAAATGAAGGTTCGGGAGCCAAAACACGCAGTTCGGGGCCCCGAAAGTGGGCTGTTAGGCACCGAAAGTGGTGTCCGACCACGAAGTTGGTCTCTCGGACCACAGTGTCCCTCAAAAGGGAGCAAATAAGATGTATGCCAAAAACTGAGGCAAACGGAGGTGGTTAAGCGGTCCCGAACCGAGGCACACGGCCAACGGCTCCGAAAAATCAGAAACCGGGCTCCAAACGGGCAAAATGGCCTGCAGCCACAAAATGTAGCCCACGGCCACTGAGAGATGGTCTACGGGACCTCTCCCTCCCCTCAGGAAAAGAAACAGAGAAAACCGAGTCTGGTTCGCAAACCGAGGTAAGGCACAGAAGAGGGTTCGAAAATCCGGAGGCAGGGCTCATGGCCGCGACTCTGAGACTTCTAAACGAGCATAACATGTAGTATCACCGAGCGCTCAACTGGTGACGTCTGAGTCTTAAGGTCGGTCAAAAATGGGGTGTCTACAATCACCCTCTACTCTGATGCCTGTGAGCATGGAGAAGTCGAAGGGAGTCATCGTCATCTCCCCGGTGGCAGAAATGTAGAATGAGTCAGTGATGTCCCGCCACCTCTCCACCAGAGCAGCAAGAAGGGGCCTACTCACAGTGAGGCGCGAGAGTCCCATGCAGAAAGTCCCAAAACTGGCCTGGTCAACAATATGACGGACCGCATCGGGTAGCTCCATATACCAACCTCTGGCGGCAGTATTCCCACACCCCCGGAAGGCATGAGAATCTCCCTGTGTTCAAAACAAACAGTTGCAAAGCAGTGTTAGAAATACAGCATTGAATGCGCTCAGAATTGATGCAAATGCAGTGTGTGTGCATGTGTCCGAGTCTACACAGATGTTGGGTGTGGGTGTTCTCACGGTGAACTACAGTATATGATGTGTCAGTATGTTTGAATTGTTCAGTTGAGAATGCAGTGTGTGTGCATGAGTTCAAATTTAAACAGATATCGAGTGTGGGTGTGCTCACAGTGAACAACGACATGTGATGTATCGGTGTGTCTGAATTAAGCAGTTAAAGAACAGAATCGACTATCGCAATTATGTGTTCTACATTGCAAAAAGTGAAACAGATGAAGAATATACCTCAGCGGCGCCGTAAGACATATGTGACTTTGGCTCGCACAGTAGAAGCTCTAGTGGCGCGCCTCATGCATAGCTCCGGAAGTGGCGAAGGTTGTCAGGAGGGAGTATATGTATCACCGGCCTGTAGGTCGCCGGATCAAATGGCCGGACGCGAAGAGGTAAGAGCTCGACCTCGGGGTCCACGTCCATCTCCGGGGGAGTCCCGCCACGTGGAATGTCGTCTGCCATCTCAAAAGGAGAGCGAAAATGGCCGAAAGTGTCAAAAATGGGCGAGAATGTGAAAAGTCAACCCAAAAGTCAACTCCGAGGGGGTGAAAAATAGGAGAAAAGGTCGGAGTGTGGGAAAAGGCACAAAGATCGAGGAAAACTTGGGGAAAACAAGCCCCAAGTGATGGAAACCAAGGAAAAGTCACTGAAACCAAGTTTTGTTCGGTTCAAAGTGTACGAAACGGGAAGGGTGTCGTGAATCAAACGACGAAAAGGGCCCGAAAACCAAAGAAACGAGGATCGAAGGTTGGGAAATCACCTAGAGAGAGAGAGGAAGGATTTTCGAGTTAGGATGAAGTGAAAATATAGGGTTTGAGGCCCTATATTTAAAGACCCGTGGCTAAATGTCAAAACTGCCCCGAAACTGCCATTTTTGGCCGGTCGGCCAAATTGTTGGCCGATCGGCTAAATATTTGGCCGATTGTCTCATTTGGTGGCCGATGGATAGCCTGTAGCCTCCCCTTGTGGCCGATGCACCTCATACACCCATGTTTGGGTCAAATATGATGTTTGGAACCTCCATTCCTTAAGACAGTGCAAGAAAATGCATTTTTGAAGCTTAACAGGCCTCCGTTTTGACCTCGGATCATACCTTCCATGTGCGATGCTCGGTACGCGTATGGTGTATCGATTTTCGTATCCTTTTATATCTTGCGAGATTCGGAAATATCTTTAAATGCGTTGCATTACAATGTTTTGTCTTACATTGTAGCACACACCACGTTCGCCATTACAATATTTTGTCTTGCGTTGTAGCGCACACCACGTTCGCATTGTTATGCACGTCTCTTAAGCGTTGTAGCGCGCACCCCTTGCATTGTTATGCATGTCTCTATAGGCACTGTAACGCGTCCCTGTTTGCATTGTTATGCACGTACTATATGCATTGTCGCGCATACTATGCTCGCATTATCATGCACATCCCTTGGGTCGCATTGTCTTGCCCTCCCTCCATCCACGTTGTTTCGCGTGTCTCATTCACACCATCATACACCTTATCATATTACATGCATTGTCATTCATTTCAGTACATGCATTGTCATGCATTTTAGTTCGTACATTGTCATGCATTTCAATCTCACGCATTGTCATGCATCTTTCATTTGCATTGTCATGCATTTCAATCTCACGCATTGTCATGCATCTTTCATTTGCATTGTCATGCATTTTAATCTCACGCATTGTCATGCATTTTAATCTCACGCATTGTCATGCATCCTTCATTGGCATTGTCATACATTTCAATCTTTCGCATTGTCATACATCTTTCATTTGCATTGTCATGCATCTCAATCCTTCGCGTTGTCATGCATCTTTCATTTGCATTGTCATGCATTTCAATTTCCCGCATTGTCATGCATTTCAACTTTTCGCATTGTTATGCGTACACTTAGGTTGCATTGTTATGCACCCCTTACTTGTGTTGTCACGCACACTTGTTGCATTATCATGCACCTTTTTACTTGCGTTGTCACGCACGTCCTGTCCGCATTGTTATGCGTCACACTTAGGTTGCATTGTTATGCATCTCTTGCTTGCGTTGTCGCCCATGCTCTCTCTTGCGTTGTTATGCACCCATATTTAGTTGTGTTGTCACGCACCTTTCACTTGCATTGCTATGCATGTTTCTATCCACATCATATATGCATGTGTTTATCTCCTATTGAAATGATATCTTGATTTAACATGGAACATATGTTTCTACTATATTGTACCTGTTGAATTTCTTTCTTTTGCAGGCACGATATTGCATGTACGGTTCATTAGAAGATGATGAAACCAGATGATATTGTATGTACGGTTCATTCAGGGAAGTTCTGGTTCAGCTTGGCCGCTACTCCTTTCTCCACTCGTGTGTCGCGTTTGGACGTAATCCCTTCTCCACTCGCGTGCCGCGTTTGGACATATCCTTTCTCCACTCGCGTGCCACGTTTGGACGTAATCCCTTCTCCACTCGCATGCCGCGTTTGGACGTAATCCCTTTTCTACTCGCGTGCTGCGTTTGGACGTAATCCTTTCTCTACTTGCGTGCTGCGTTTGGACATAATCCCTTCTCCACTCGCGTGCCGCGTTTGGACGTATTTTTTCTCCACTCGCGTGCCGCGTTTGGACGTAATCCCTTCTCCACTCGTGTGCCGCGTTTGGACGTAATCCCTTCTCTACTCGCGTGCTACGTTTGGATGTGTCCTTTCTCCACTCACGTGCTGCGTTTGGACGTATCTATTCTCCACTCGCGTGCTGCGTTTGGACGTACCCTTTCTCCACTAGCATACCGCGTTTGGACGTAATCCCTTCTCCACTCGCGTGTTGCGTTTGGACATAATCCCTTCTCCACTCGCGTGCTGTGTTTGGACGTATCCATTCTTCACTCGCATGCCGCATTTGGACGTAATCCCTTCTCCACTTGCGTGCTGCGTTTGGACGTGTTCTTTCTCCACTCGCGTGCCGCATTTGGATGTATCATTTCTCCACTCGCGTGCTGCGTTTGGACGTAACCCCTTCTTCACTCGCGTGTTGCATTTTGGACGTAATCCCTTCTCTACTCGCGTGCCGCGTTAGGACGTACCCCGTTCTCCACTTGTGTGCCGCGTTTGGACGTAACCCCTTCTCCACTCACATGCCGCGTTTTGGACGTAATCCCTTCTCCACTCGCGTGCCGCGTTGGGACGTATCCGTTCTCCGCTCTCGTGCTGCGTTTGGATGACTACACTTTCTTGCACAGTCCTTTCCTCTCATGCGTGTGCCACGCCAAGAGATGTTCTCTTTCTTCTCACGCGTATGCCACACTGAGAGATGCTCTCTTTCCTCTCTTGCGTGTGCTACGCTGAGAGATGTTGTGTTTGGGACTCCGAGTGTCCTCGGTAGTCGCTTTTGATCTTCTCCGCATGAAACGCAGCGAGAATTGCATAATTTTCTTACATCATTTCTGTTGGAATGTGTAGGACTGTTATCTCTTATTTGCTTGTTTAAATTTTTGTATTTATTTTGCATAAATGCTTCATTACAGCTCTCTTTGCATGATCATAAGTTATGCTCGGCTTTGTGCATTGTTCTTGCATCATGCCCTTGCCTTCGGGCGCATATCTTTATCTGTATTTTGTATGCTTTGTCTAAGTCTTCGGCCTTGTCAAAAATGGGTCGTCTCTGGGCTTTGACATTCACTCCCGTCATTATTATGACTTTCGAGTTCTGTCAAAGCGGGGCAACTGTAGACACCCTATTTTTGACCGTCCTCAAGACTTGGACGTCATCGTTTGAACACTCGATGATCATCTATGCTCGTGTTCGTTTTGAGTTCTCGGAGGTCTCGGCTACGCGCCTTGCCTCAAGATCTCTCAACTTGTCTGTTTTGTGCTTGGTTGTGAACCAAACACTTGTGTTTTTGCTTCTAAAGGAAGAGGGTGGCTTATTTGCCATGCCCTCAACCCACCGGCCAAGGCTTGAGGCCACCGGCCCCTGTTTTTTTTCCATCGGCCAAGTGTGTTGGCCGATCGGCACTGTTTTTGGTCGGCCGGCCATTGTGTTGGTCGATCGGCCATTTTTGCTGGCCGAACCCTGTTCATCTGCTTTATGCAGATATTTTGTGCCCGCTGGCACAACTGGCATCCACAATTACCCCCTTCTGTACACGTGTATGGAGGGATTTACACCATTTGCTTAGCTTCTCTTAGAAGCTTTGGATTGAACTTCTATAAAGAGGGAGTTCCTCCTCCCTCCTCAGAGGTTCAGAAAAAATGGTTCTTGAGAGGATAGATATAGTATTGTATCTATACTTCCTTGTTTAGTCTTGTTTTGTACTCAAAAGTGTAGTATTGTCTTACTATTGTACACAAACACACACTAGAACACTATCCTCTTGGAGCTGAGGTCCCTTGAGGTTGATTTTAGTGTTCTTGGGCTGGTTTGAACTCAGAAAACCTGCTGGAGCTTTGTTCTTGAAGAGGTTCTACAAGGGTGAGTTCCTTACTTTAGATACCCCTTTCTTGCTTAAGCTTTTAGCCTATATTGCTTATTGTTTTAAGCTTATCTTATAACTGATAAAAGTTTTGATTTTTCTTGCTTTAGAACTTTTTCTAAGGTCATTTTGAAGTTTGGGGTTGTTTCCCCCTCTCTTAGGCCTTGTTAGGCCTTGTTTTAGGCCATCTCTTTTGGCCTTTGCTTTAAGCTTTGCATGGCTCTCTACCACTAAAATCCAGAGGATTTTCAGTGGTGGAGAGGTGGTTTTGGTGTCTTAAATAGGAGAGGGTTATCCCCTCTCTTTGTTGTCTTGAATGCTTGCATAAATGGCTTATGTTGGTGGCTTGTATGCCTAGTATGTTTTAGCTTCATTTCAGCAAGTATTTGGTGTTGTTTTGCCATTATTTACCTCTGTTTAAATTTGGTTTAGTGGTCTCTTGCATGCACCATGTACTTGCCTTGCAATCCCTTCGTTTGCCTTAACATGTATCTAGCATTTAGACTACCACGCTTGCATGTTTTGGCTCAACTCCATGAAACTTTTAGCCTTGTTTTATCATGCTAAAGCTTTGCTTTGCCTTGTCTTGGTCATGCTTGCATTGTTTTGTATAGCTACCATGCAACCTAGCTTGTTAGCTTTGGGTGTTTAAGTCACTAGCATGCTTTACCTGGGTCATTTTAGTGGTTTGGCATCACTTCTTACGTTATTCCAGTCCATGTTTTATGCTTGTACACTTACACTTATCACTCCTTTAATGTTTTAAAGAGTTTGAGTTTTATGCCTCATGAATGTGTCATTGTGTATGCCATCATGTTTAGGCCTCCGGGATAACATTTCAATTTTTTTTTTTTTGGTCTTGTTCTAACATGCCATAACTCTGATTTTGGTTACTTAAGTCATGCCATGTTTGGTTTTGATAGGTGTAGTGTAACACCTCTTTTGTGGCATTGCATACCCCATGTTTTGGCATTATGTTCTAGCTTGTGTTGGCAAGTGTTGAGCTCACTTTTGGTCTTGATCAGACTTGCCTTGGGACTATTTTAGGTCCCCTTGGCCCTTTGGAGCTTGCTTCATGTAGCCTTGGTTCAAGTCCCTTGGCTAGTTTCAAGTTTTGGACTTTATTGCATGCTTTAATTGCATGGTTTGGTTGATTTGGCATCATCCCTTGCATGATTTCAGGGCTTAACATGTTTGCCTAATGTCCATGTTTATCCTCTTTTAAGTGTGCTTAAGAGTTGCTCTACTATGCTTAAGTGTTAGGCCAATTGGCATGCATGTTTGTATGTGTTTTGTCCTCATTTCCATTGCATTTTGGCCACTGATTTGGGCTTATTTGAGAGCTGTCCGTATTGGTTTAAGTCTATCATTTGCATGTTGTTGCATGCTTGCCTTGCATGTTGTTACATACTTGGCCTATCGCATGTTGTTGCATGCTTAAGTTGTATTGCATTTGGCATGCCCCTTTTGTTAAGTTGCTTCGTATTTTGCATGCATTGTCCCTCGCATGTTGTCGCATGCTCGCCTCGCATGTTGTTACATGCTTGCCTATATTTAAATGTTGTCACATGCCTTGCATGTTTGCATGCTTGTCTAGGTTGCATTGCATTTGGCATGCTTGTTACCTTTAGCCTTATATGGCATGATCATTAACATGTTCATGTTGCACTAGTTTTGCTTGCATGTTTACATCCCTCGCCTCTTGATAAACTATGATAGAGGTTGGGGTCCTTTATATGTTTTGTGTGCATTCCATTTGACATTAAAATGCACACTTGGCCCATTTGGCCATCATGCATTGAAATGCGTGATTGGTGGCCCGAGAGTCGAGAACCATACTCCTTTGAGTCTTAGACATGATAAGGAGTGTGGTGGTGCAACATTATCTTAAAGATGCATTGCCATGCTCTGTTTGTCCTCTATTGCAGCAAAAACAGGATTGTGCAGGGAGAGATGGTCGGTCGGCCATCTTCAGTGCCGGCCGGCCATTCATTGTTGGCCGATAGCCTCATATATGGTCGATGACCAGTTTCCCTTGGCCGATAGCCTTTCCTCTTGGTCGATGACCTCCCACACTGCTCAGGGAGTGTTTCAGAAGCATCCTTGAGTCTTGTGAAGTTTTGAGAGGTGTAGAGCAGTGCAAACAGAGGCAACATATGACATGGCGATGGATTTCCGAGCGGAGCCGAGCATGCATGCATTTGTCCCTCTTCCCGAGGTTGCTTTACTGCTTTAGTAGCTTAATTGATTCATTTAATTAAGTTACGCGTTGTGTAATAATTAATTAGCTTATTAGTTAGTTAATTAATTAATTAATTTGTATTATCGTTTCGGTCTCTCCGTTGAGAGAGCCAATTGTTGTAATAAGTGTGCGTGTGTGTGATGCATGTCTTCCAACCTCCATTTCTTTCTCCCTTTTATTTAACCGCTTATGATGGTTAGTTCTAGGGCATGTTTCAATTAGTATACCTTATACTATGCATGTTTGCATCCATTCATCAGTATTGCATGCACCAGGCTCGGTGCATCATACTAACTGCATTGTATTTCAATTCCTAGTTGAATACGCGTATTAAACTGCCGCATCACATATACCATTCTTAGGATAGCCGAGCCTATCTTAATTGCATTTTGCATGCGTTGCATTAGCCATTGCTAACATGAACTAGGATCACGTATGATTTCTAACTAGTTTCTTGTTTTGGCTCGGAGTACACTCTAAGTGTTTATACTTTAGCATCTTGCATGAGTGTAAATTTTTGCCATGACAGCATGCTTGCCATGAGACTAATTGCTTATATGATATAACTGCCTGAATGCCTGTGGGTGAAGGTTGGATTACTTGAATTGGAACGATTCATTGAAATCCGCGTTTTAGCCTACTTGCGAGTAGCAAACTTCAAACAATTTCCAAATAAACGGATATACGATGCTTTGTTCCAAATTAGGCGATCTAGTCTATACTTGTGTGTTGTGCCCATCACATAGTAATTCTAGCTAATTAACCGGAATAAGAACACATATGTTTTCAAAACAAAATATCATGCTTAGTACAAGCCAATTTTCGGATCGTGCGAGCGGGGGTGCTTATAGATGACCTTCCCCAATCGTACCCAAGTTCCCGAGCCAAGGCAACTTTAGTGATGATGGACACGTGGCCTTAGGCAACGAGTCAGGGTTTCCTAAATTCTTCAAAAATAAATATTTAGGTGGCGACTCTGTATCTGGCAAAGCAGTCCATGTTTGGCACTTCTGTCTTAAAAATCAATTTTTCAAAACGATTTGCCGGATTTGGACTCTTTGGTGATTTATCAGTCTCGCATCGCATTTTGTGGGATTAGATTTAGAACCGTGACATAATGAGTCAGAACTGTAGAAAGCAAGGCCCTCGAGGGCGCGTCTACAGTAGCACCAACATAGGGGGAGAAATCATTTTGCTAACATACTTGTTAAACCCTTTTGAGATGAACTCGTCAAGAAAGAAAATTGAAGATTAAAAAGCTTCCATCTCTTGAATCTAACGTATGTCTCATGTACTCTCTTAAGCTTTAAGGTAAAAATTCTATCTTATTTCCTTTGAGCTAATACTGTTATTACTTTGATATGAAAAAGATTGATTATACTTCATATGATTTGCAATGTATACTCTTTGATGATGCTCTTGCCTAAAAATCATGCCTATGCTTAAAATGTGTGCTATATATTGAAATTCATGATTTTTCTTGGCATATGGATTGTTATACCTTGAACATGCTTCATTTTTTGGATTTACATTAGCTCCATGAGATTATATTGCGTTTAACCTATTATGAGCAATATTTGGTATTCAACATAATACTTGAGCTATGATTGTTAAATCTTCTAGATTGCATATTAGTATCCTTGGTAGATTGCATGTTGGTATCATTTTGACATCCTTATTGGTAACATTTGACATCCTATTTGATATTATTGAGGAGAACATTTCAGTTATGAGCTTTCATTGTTCATGTCTCCTATTGGTTTTGCCAAATGAAATAACGGGAATAATTTAAGCTTGATTAGATTTAAACTGTATAATTTTTTTTGGGTTCTGCATGTTGAGGTAAAATTAACTTTGCATACATTATTTTTTTAAACCCTCATGGTATTTTATTTGCATTACCATTCCAGTAACACCAATGTCCCATTAAGTTTAATTTCTACTGGTATTATTTTATTTTAAATTTTTTTAATTTTTTTTTATTTTGCTATTAGGCTTAATTTCTTTTATTTTTATTTTTTTCTCATTATTATTTTTTTTTGTTTGGGCTTAATTTTCTTATTTTTTTCTGCTTTTTAATTTCATTTTTCAGTCCTTAAACATAAACACAACAAAAAATCAAAATACAAATATTTACGGCCACACGCCGATCAAAATAAACATAAAAAAAACCCCTTCATTTTTTTTTGGCCATACGTCGATCTTACTTACTCACCTCTTCCATCGTTTTCTTTTTCTTTTTATCACCTTGGGTGACCCTTGACGCCCCTACCCCCGTGCTTTCGTCGAGAGCGACGACTTCCCACTGACTATAAAAGGCCAAGAACGACGTTGCTCCAAATCGGGCCATGGCGGTGGTCTTCCGTTTAAACTCTTTATTTTCGGTCTTCAATGCACCTATTTCTGCTCGCGCATCCTTGTACATGCGCTGGAGCAGAGAGAGTTGGGCGTTGACCTGATGGATCTCACTTTTCCTGTTCTGCAGTCGGTGAGCCAATTTTGTGACTGCAGTCACCGTCTTCATACAGGACGTTAGTGTGAAATGATTGGCTTCAATGTCTGATTGAGCTGCCATTATTTGCTCAATTGACATCATAGGAAGGTTGGGAAGAGTGGGAGCCGGGGCACTTGGCCCAGCAATGCTTAAGGGATCATTCAGGTCCAGAAAGAGAGTAAGGGGACGGGACGAGGCCATGTAGTAGGAGAGAGAGATGTAATTGAAAGGAGAGTAGTTTTTGGCAACCTTTTTGCTCTGCTCAGTCTCTCTGTTCTATCTCTCTCACGAAGCGAATGAGGAAAAAGAAGGCGAAGAGAGTGATTAAGAAGAAGACGGAGGAGAAGACGACAAGAGGGAGAGAGAGCCGAGGCAGCTGATTGACTGATTGACCCGTTTCGCTTTTGTCGGTCGGCTGACGCAAAAGCGATGACGCGTCTCCAATGCGATTTTCGACGAACAAAAAAAAGACGCGGGCGAATCATATATATATATATATATATATTTGTTTTGATTATCTATTTTTTGATGCCATTTATCACTATCATTTTCCTCATCCTCCTCCAGATTCTGACCCATGATTTCCTTTTGATAATGTCACAAGGAGAGAAATTATATGATGTTATGTATTATGGTATTATTTTCAAACTAATCTGACGTTATTTTAGTCTCATTTCATGTCTCTAATTAAAGTTTATTTATTACACATGTGCTAACCTATGTATTTAGAAATGAATTCAGGGAGCATGACTTGAGGGGGAGCTTTTCTAACTCCCAAATTAAATCAAAACATCATTGTGTGCCATCATAAAAAATGGAGAGATTGTTAGACTTATTTATTTTGACGATTTATTTAATTATGTTTTAATTTATTGAAAGAGAAAAATAGAATCCAAAATTTATTTTGATGATTTATTTAATTATATTTTAATCAAAATTTATTTTGATGATTTATTTGAAAGAGAAAAATAGAATCAAAATTTATTTTGTCCCATTATTTCTCACCCAAACCTTTATCCTAAATGTTGTTAGAATGTATTTAATATTTGATTAAATCAAGAGTTCAAACAGCCCAAAATAAAGGTTCAAACAGTCTAGCATAGCAGCAGGCCAAAAGGTCCAAAAGGTTCAAGTGGAAGATATTCAAATTAGTAATGATGGAAGTACAACGACTATAAACGGCTATAAAGGTTCAAAATGCCAAAAGGTTCAAAAGGTTCAAGTGGAAGATATCTAAATTTGTAATGATGGAGTGGAAGATATTAAAATTGGTAATAATGGAAGTACAACGGCTATAAATGGCTATAAATTCAGATGACTCCAATGGCTATAAACGGCTATAAATTCAAATGAATACAACGGTTATAAACGGCTATAATTTTCATTATATATACCAAAGCCACTAATGTAAACAAAAAAAAATAAAAATAAAAAATAAAAAATAAAAAACCTGAAAATATTCTTTGATCTATAATCACTCACATCTATTCTTAGAAATTATACACTGAGCCTTATAGCTTTAAGCCCATCTTTCCTGTGTGCGATTTACAGAAAAATCAAAACTTCATTTTATATATCTATCTTTGAGAGATATTTATTGTAAGCTTTATTTGAAAGCAAAAATATCATTTCATCTTGTAAAAGTGTTGCAAACACTGTGTTCTTGAAATCTTGAGAGTGATTGTGAATCACCTAAGATTTGCAAAGGTTTGGGCTTGTGAAGTCTATGTAAAATCCGTGGAGGGTTGTTCCATTTGTAAAGAGGTTGCTAGCACCCCTGTGAAGCTAGAAGATAGTGAAAAATCTCAAGTGAAGCTTGAGGAGTGGACGTAGGCCGAGTTGAAGCCGAACCACTATAAATTTGTTTGCCTCTCTCTCCCTTATCTCTTTATTTTATTTTAAATTGCCATATCTATATTTCACATTTTTACTGTGCTAAAATCATTAACTGACATAGTTGTTAAGACACTTGTTTTAATTATTTTTATTTCATTAATTATATTTATCTATTGCGCTAGTCATAATTTTTATTAGGATATTATTAATTTTAATTGTAAAAACCTAATTCACCCCCCTCTTAGGTTGTCTTTTGAGTAACAGTTAGGCTTTAGTGTTTGAACCGTGTGTTGAGCTTTAAGCGGTGTGCCAAAAGCTCTTATGGACCTGCCTATGTCACTATACATTGTCTAATCATTCTTTTTACTTTTGTACACAATTTTTTTATATAGAAGCTAAAAAATTAATAAAAAACATAATTCCCAAATGCACTTCCAATCTAGCAAGTGAAATTTAAATGGGAAAATAATTGTACAGTGGTGCAATCAAATTATTTTTTTACAAAATCATGAAAAAATATACCCTTTTAATTATTAAAATATATAAATTTTTTCACTAAAAAATAATTTTTTTGACTACATCACTGTGCAATTATTTCCGTAATCACCGTAGTCTTAAGTAAAACTATGAGTAATGGTAAATATTCAAGGCCCCTCTCTTTCTCTCTTTCTTTCCATATGTATATATATACTAGTAAAAAAGGCCCGTGCAAGGCGCCGGTTAGTATAACTGTCATGACCCGAACCCGTCCCTATAGATTAAGGTCATAACCGGCCAGTAATCATGAGATTGCCTACGGCCTCAAATCAGATTAGAATATACACCATCAGAGTTAAGGGGCCAAACGGAAATAGACTTAAAAATTTTGTCCAATGAGTTATGCTTACATGGCATATCAAAACATTTCGCATGTACTTAATAATAACTCACACCACATATCAGTAGTCAACATCTTGTATACCCAGGATCATTCAAACACATAGTCAGCTAAACCAAAAGCTTATACACATAAACGGTCTATCACGACTAATAGAAATAGCAAAAAGGAATACAAAACATAACCAAAGCCTCTTGCGTAAGGCACCTGGGCTGACTTCACAAAACTCGGGTTCCTTTCTTAAACTCCACTAAGGCTGGGGTTAAACGTCCCTTTGCTCACCTACATACATATAAATGAGAGTGAGCTAACGCCCAGTGAATAATATCAAAATGAAGAGGTTAATGAATGAGATTTGTTCATAAATGAATCATACTTATAATGTACACATTTGAACTACTATTCTCATTCACACCAGATTTACAAATCTCAACAAAGCAAAACGACCTTAGGTCCAACACATCATGTCCATATGCAAAATGACCTCATGTCTAATTCTTATATAAAACAATACGACCTTAGGTCCATCTATACGAAACAACCTTTGGTCCAATTCGAACACATCAAACGGCCTCAGGCCCAATTCAAACATATCAGGTGTATCAAACGGCCTTGGGCCCATTTTCTTTATATTCATATCCATGCGTATTTCATATTCATGATCATGATCCTTTATATTCATATCCATGTTTATATTGATGATCATAATCCCTTTCATTCAAATGACCTTTGGCCCATCAAGGTATTCCAACATATCAAATGACATATTCAAACGGCCTTTGGCCCAGCTTTGCATTCATGTCTGATGGCCTTTGGCCCAATCATTCATGTCCGACGGCCTTTGGCCCAGTCATTCATGTCCGACGGCCTTTGGCCCAATCATTTATATCCGACGGCCTCTGGCCCACTCATTCATGTTGACGACCTTTGGCCTAATCATTCATGTCTGACTGTCCGACGGCCTTTGGCCCACTCATTCATATTCGATGGCCTTTGGCCCAATTCAAGTATATCAAACACATCAACAGCAAACGGCGAACGGCAAATGACAAACGGCAAACGGTCAACAGTAAATGGCAAGTAAACGGAAAACGGCCTTAGGCCCAATTCAAATACATCAAACGTATCAGACGGCCTTATACAAAATTAGGCATATAAAATACTCATTCATATTTTAAATCAACAAATCCATGAAGTTTATACAGAAGTCGTATTTGGAAAGCAACATACTTGAAAATATCTTTACTAAAATATTACTCACAGTGATCTGCCGGTGGATTTGCCCTTGCACTTGACCCTTGGAGTTCCAAGCTTCCTATTTCTAGCTAATTCTTGGAGTTAAGCTTCCAAATTCACAACTTTGAGCCAAGATACACAATTCTCCCTCTTCCTCTCTCTAGAACCGGCCTCTTTCTCTCTCTAGAGTGTATAACCGGATTTAAGCTCATCAAAATGAAGAGTTAAGTGTAATAAGGCCCTTATATAGTCCTTCTCTTGATCCAATTTGATTATAGCTAATTAATAGCACTTAATTAATCGTTCTGAATCTAATTGTTTTGATCCGAATCAATCTTCAATTAAATTTCACCGTAAGTTCTAAAAATTACGCTAATCACAATGGCGTAATCAATTTCGGGTTCTGTGGCCGATAGGGCCTTCAATTTAAATTCTAAAGTAGATAATCAAACAGATTTTCTTACGGTGAACAGATAGAAATTTAAAACCACATATATTCATATAAATGGCACTCAAAATCATATCAAATACATAATCACGATCATAATCATGATTAATTAGCATAACATGGACCAGGGTTATCACAATAGCCTTTTGACTTTAACATTGTATTGAGTTTATTAAATGAAATAGAGTAATATGACATTTTTATAAAAATATTGATTTTATCCCTGATTCATTCAAAAAATAATAAAAAATACATTGTAAAAAAATAATAATTATTCCATAAAAAAATAGAAAAAAGACTGTAATCATTTCATTCCATTGCAGTTTATTCCATTATACTAGCTGAACTTTTTCTCCAAAAATAAGTTTGTTTTTTTTACAAAGTTGAATAGAATCAATGATTACATATATGATAAGTTTTAATTCAAATGAGGATGAAATAATTGAATGGTGATATTACATACCAATAATTATATAGTATCACCGCTAAATTTTGATTTGGTTTCATTTGTAAAAAAATATTTTTAGACCGCGCCAAGCATGAACTATTCTTGTAATAAATTTATATTTTCAAAATGTAAATCTTATAACAAATTATTTTGTTTGGTTTGATTTTTTAAAAATTATTTTTAGAAAAATTTTCATTTGTTTTAATAAATTTTTTCATATTTTTTCCAAATTATTTTTCTTACAATTTTTTTTCCTGTTTATTCTGTTAAATTAAAAATTTTAATAAGGAATAGTTGCAATTTCTAATATTGTAGGCACATTTCATATTTTAAACAAACATCAAGGGTTTATTTGTAATTTACCTAAAACAAACATATTTATGTGTTATAACTGATCAAGAATCTTTTGTATTATTACGAAAAATCCTTCACTTAAATTAGTACCATCGATATTGGCAAATATTATCAATAAGAGGGTAAAATTGGAAAGTCAAATTATAGGTTACCATTAGTAAATTATACAAAATGAAAAGGCAAAATAAGAAAAAAAAACCTCATGAGTGTATTTATAATTTATTCAAAATCAAAATATTTATGTTTTATAACTGATCAAGATATTTTGTATAATTACAAAAATATCTTCATCAAAATTAGTACTACTAATATTAGTAAATAATATAAAATAAAAGGGCAAAATGGAAAAACTAAAATGCAAGTTTTTAATAGTAAATAATTTTAAATCAAAAGGCAAAATCGAAAAAAAATAAAAAAATACAAATCTCAAGCACGTAAGCGCTTCTTATATGTATACTAGTTTAAGAAGGCCCGTTCAAGGCACAAGCTTTTATTATAGTATATTTAAATTTTGTATTTTTGTTAATTTTTTAAAAATTAAAATATTGTTATATGAAATTGAATAGAATAAATCATTAGATATATAATAAAATTATGTGGTATAGTATCTATCATTTTTTGATTTGTTAAACAACCAATAGTGTAGACTCCAATTTTATTATCATATCATTTTGAGTGAATTTATGAGTCTTTAACATTTTTTCCGAATTTACATATAAAAAAAAGTAATGGTATGTAGCTTTTCTCAATATATAAATACAAAACAAATGTTATGATAATTCTCTCATCTAAAAAAAACTACTAAGATAATTTACTGAACTAATAAAGAAATAAAAGAAAATATATATATATATATATATACAAATAACTAATTTTATTAATACATAAATCAAACTCGCATAACGAATGACCAATTTTATGAATAAGTAAATTAACAATTTGTAATGACGTGACAACTTATAATGACGTTTTGGCTAAAACTATAAGTTGCGAAATGAGGCCTATAAAATATTAAGTTAATTAATAGTTTTTAATGATATGAGAAATAAATTTTAATAAACAATTTTGATAATTTATTATTGCATAGGAGAATTTTTTTTATTCTTGAGTATTGTTTTAAATGAAAATTTATAATAAACGGTAGTTATAATTTCTAATATTATAGAACCAATTTTTATTTTAAACAAACCTTATAGGTATATTTATAATTTGTTAAAAAATAAAAGATATATGTTTTATAATTGACTAAGAATATTTATGTAATTATGAAAAAACCTGTTTCATGATTGATCAAGAATGTTCTCGTAATTACAAAAAAACCTGTTATATAATTGACTAAGAATATTTACATAATTACGAAAAAAATTTCATTCAATCTATAAGTCACCATTAATAAATTGTTAAAAATGAAAAGATAAAATCAAAAAAAAAAAAAAAAAAAAACCAAACAATTAAGCGATTCTTATATATATATATATATAGATATAAATAACTCATGCACACTTTTCTCTCTCCAAAAAAAAATCCATCACAGATTCGTTTCGTTGCGACGCCCCGACATCGACCTTGCTCCTCCCACGCCTTCGATTTCTCCAAATAATTGACAGCAAGTCCGCCCTTGAGTTATTTATTTATTTATTTATTTTTCATTATTAAAGTTTTCGGGGGAGTTGCTAAAAAATTCGCATTTTAGTTGATGATAAACAAGTTATTGACTTGTTTTATTTTTTTAACCAAAAATTGTCTTTTTTTTGTAAAATCTCTAAATGACTCTTGGATTATATTTGAACTAGCATAATAACCCGTATGGATAAATAATCAAAAATTAATTTTTAAAATTAAATAATAATCTAAAAAATTTATCTACAATATTTAGCAAAAATGATTTAGAATCAATTAAATTTTATTTATTTTTATCACAGTTACATATAAGAGAATTTTTTTATTCTTATGTCATTAATTGTGTGCTCTAAGTTCTTAATAACAAATATATGTCAGAATTTAAGTGATAAAAATTAAAAAATAAATCACAAAAATTATATTTATGATAAAATATAAATATATTTCGTCTTATGAGTTTCGTACATTTAATAGTAGCAAATTACATTTGTCAATATAGTAATTTTTTTCATATTTTGTGAAGTTTAAAAATTATAATTTGTCTTATGTTATAAGATTTACGTAAAAATGAATTAGGATTTACTTGTGATATTAAATTTGGGCTTAACATTAGATTTACGCCAACTTATCATTCACATAATGATTAAAAATTATCTTGTTTTGTTCTCAACTTATATTAATCATTTGACCTATCTATTTATTACATTATTAAGTAAATATTCATAAATATTTTTTATAATAAAAATAAGAAATATGGACTTATTTTATGCATACTTATTAAAAAGTTTGAACTGCAGTTTAAAAAAAAAAAACTATATATTTATGTTTAAAAAAATTAAATGAATAGTTATATATATTTATGTATAAAAAAATTATTTAAGATAAAGTCACCCTAAATTGTAGGTCATATTCAGTCCTAATAAATTTAAATTTTATATTTAAATTATATAGTAATTTATCAGTTCGTGACTAATATGAGCTAATTTTAGGGGTTCTAATGTTGGATTAAACACTGAAAAGTAGCGAAGAAAATTTAGTTCACGTCGATTTTTTTTGCCAATAATTCTTGATTTAAGCTTAGTTCTTAGAGAATCGTTTAGTTCATGTCTAATCCATGAGTTAGTAGGCCTACCTATTTATTTAATTTTTAATTAGTAAATATATTTTAAAAAAAATTATAAAAAAATAGGAAATATGTACGTATTTGTTTGGTGTATTTATTAACAATTTCAAAATTAATTAAGAAATTATGTACTTATTCTTAAAAGGATAAATTATATTGGTAGTCCCTATATTTTAACTCTTTTGTTATTTTTGTCCTTACAATTTTAATTTTGCTCAATTTTGACCATAAATTTATAATTTTGCCTCAAATTGGTCTAATTGTTATAATTGCTAGTGTTTTTTTTTTAAATTGAAAATACACACAAAAGTAGCATCTGTTATATTTTTATAGACAAAATTATAAACTTGTTCAACTCAATAAGTTAATCTCAACCAACTCAATAACTATTTTCTTTCAAAAATCTTAACCGACATTATTAATTGGACCAAATTAATACTACAAAATCTAAAATTAAGGGAAAAATCAAACTAATTGAAATTACAGAGACCAAATTGACACAAGAGACAAAATGCGGGGACTATCGATATAATAGACCCTTTTTAAAATATGTCTAATATTGATGATCAATATTAAGATATATTTATATCTGAAAAATTATTTAAAATTAGATCAGACTAGAATCTGAATAAAAAATTAATGGCTCATTAACCATATTTAATAATTATAAATTCAAATTTGATCAATTTTTTATTTAAATTTTTTCATAAAATTAGGTTGTTTGGTAATTTTAATTTATAGTTCCAATTTTCCCTTGTATTTTTTTAAAAATATTTTAAAATTATATATAATTGTAATTTCTTTTGAAATTTCCTTTTCAATCTCAAATTAGTTATAACTTGAATTTGGTTAAAATTTATTTTTGATTTCTCATCTACAAAAACTAACAATAAACATAAATTAATTTTTTGAACATTGCAAAAAGGTAAATAAAGAAATATATTATCAATAATAATAACAAAAAATATTTTTATTTATTATGTGACGTGTCACCACTGCATTGATAATAGACATTAATAATAAAATTCATTACGATAATACAACAATAATATATCAAATGATAAGTAACATGTGATCACAATAATTTTTGATAGTTATACAAAAGTACCCAAAATTATATATAAAAAATAATATATGATTTATATTCAATTTTTATACGGTAAAATTCACACTTAATCTTAACTACATATTAGTTGTCTAAATCAATTCATCACCCAAACTATCTATTTTAATATTCATCTTTTCAAAATCCACCCAAACAATGCTATGGCCGAGCTTATCATCACCCTTGTTGTTGTCGTCATGCTCACCATCTCTACTAACCATTATACCGTTAGAGTTTTAAAGAGTTAAAAATGAAAAATAAAAAAATACATGATTTTAGGTTTTCCTATTCCATATATGGGTGTTAAATTTTTTTTAAAATTTTTAAATCCATAAATTATTTAATAGTGTTCATTATTTAAAATTTTATTTATTGATGGGCAAATCAATTAAATGATTTTAATTTTTTACAAGTAAAAAATTTGAAAATTTTGTTTAAGAAATTTAAAAAATTGCCAAGTCATAAAGAACAATATAAGACGCTTTATTCTATATATAAAAAAAAACTCATAACTATATTATCAATTCACATACATCAAAAGAAATAATAACAATAATATAAAAAATACACAAATATCCACACAAAAAAAAAAATTCAAATCAACTCCCAAAACAAATATAGTTAACATATATATATTTATTATCAATTTAGTTGGAAAAAAAATAAATTGGAAAAAAAAGTCATAGAGAAGAAAAAAAAAATACTCACACAAAAATATAAATTTATAAAAAAGAAAAAATCACAAACAAATAAATTTGAAAAAAGTTTGGACTATTGACAAAGAGAGAAAATAACCATTGCATCATTACATTTGGGGAGAAGTTGGCCGGGTTTGAAAAAATATCAAATATTGAGTATTTTAAAGAGAAAATTATATTGAATGTTTAATTTCATTGGGTTTTTAAAATTTAAAATTTATATTATTTTCGGAAAAAGTGAGAGTGGGATGAAGCTGATTTACTATATTATTTTGAATTTTGAAATTCAAAATTATAGATAATTAGTGTCTTTATATTTTTTTTATTTGAATTGTTTTGATCAACATTATTTTTGGAAAGAATGAGAGTGACTTATCATATTGTTTTGAATTTTTAAAATTCAAAATTATAGATAATTAGAACTTTTTTTGTTTTTGGATTTTTGACTTAAGGAACTAATCAATAGATTTTTTTAAAAAAAAAAAAAATTAACAAATTAACAAAATTAGTTTGGAGGTTTGGAGCTTTTACAATCATTATTCTTAAAAAGACCCTTTTCCTTATATATATAGATTATAGATTTAGATAGAAAAAAAAAAAATCAATAGATAAAATATAATTACATTTTATTATTTTTTTTAAAAATTTCTTTTCAAATCCATGAGGCAAACACAATCATAAAAAATACACATGTGACTCACTTGTTTATGTTTAGAGGTGAAGAAAAAAAAGAGGGAAAAAAAAAAAAATTATACCTAACATATTTTTGTTCTTAATAAATATAAAACTAAGAAATTATTGTTTATATTTTCTTGGTATCCAAGTTTATTCCTTTTAGTGATTCTACTTATCCCTTTGTTGTTCTGTCAACCCTTTCCCTTTCTCCGGATGTCTCTATGCTCTCAATATAATCTCTCTGTCTGGAAAGCTTTACGCAGTCAACGATCATCAACAGAGGAAGAAAATACAAATAACAAAAATGATGAGCCACACTCACAATCACAATCACCATTCTACTTATTCTTCCGAGAAAATGCAGAGATATACTCAGGATTATGTTGAGGCTCTTCAAGAGGAGCTTCACAAGATCCAGCACTTCCAACGCGACCTTCCTCTCTCTCTGCATCTTCTCACTCAAGGTTTTTAAATATCGATTGATATCAAGATTTTAAATTATTGATCACAATATTTACCGATATACTGATAATTAATAGTCTGGTGTAGGCCGATATATGATCAATAATACGATCATATCGGTTGATGTTAGATAATATGAAATATTGATAAATATTGATATTGTATAATATCGATTTATATTAAGATTTTAAATTGTTGATCACAATATTCACTGATATATTGATAATTGATTGTCTAATGTAGGCCGATATATGATCAATAATACGGTCATATATTGGTTGATATCAGATAATATGAAATATTGATAAATATTAATATGATATAATATCGATTCTGATATATATCAATATTTATCTAAAACCATGGAGCATACCCATTTGGAAATTATTGCATTTTCTCTATGATGTGTTTTAGTCTCTAAACTCTAATGGGTCTAATGGGTTTTTTGTGTGTGTTTGGAATTTGGATTTTGCAGCGATTGAGGCATGCAAGCAACAATTGTCTGGGACAACAACAACTCTTGTTTTGGAAGAATTTATACCCATTAATAGGACTTCCTCTTTTGATCAACTTCACAAACCCAAAGACAAAAACATAAAAAACAATGACATCAACTCTTCACAGAAATCTGAATGGCTTAAATCTGTTCAGTTATGGAATCAGACCCCCGATCCACTTACCAAACAGGTACTTACTTTACTTTAATTTTTTATAAACTAGTAAATCTTACAAATTTTTCTTATTTTAGTTTTGATCTTAGAATAAGAAAAGAACAGAAACAATTATAGTCACTCATCTAAATTAGAAAAGAAAATAAATTATTATGTTTTCTCACCATATTTAGAGTGAAAAAGGTAGAAGTATGCCTATAGCTATAAGGATAAGGATAATTTTTTTTTCCCCTTTATATTTTAGTGGACAATCTTGTTATTTATAAAAAAAAAATACACAATCAATCAATTGGTGTCACCCAATTTCATCATCTAAGTAAGAAATTAAATTTATAAAATAAGGGAATTCTCCTCTCTTCCTTTCACACTATTTCTCATTATTCTCACCGACTTATAAACCAAACACTTTAGAAAAAAAAACCCCTTTCCCTTTCTTTCTTATCATTTCTTATCAAATCAGTTCCCAAAATTTATTATTGAATAATTCGTCAGTTAGTAAGAAAAAATTGTAAGATTTATTAATTTATATAACATTTTCCATTGATTTAATATTGGTAAAGGTACTTAGATTTAGGGTTTTGTTTAATTTGACAAAAAGTTTGGAAATTTATTGTCGTAGGACTCACCTAAAAACGCATCAGTCATAAGCAATAGTGGGGGTGCTTTTCATCCTTTTAATGGAGAGAAAAGTGTTGGGACAATTCATACAACAACAGCTAGGTCACCTTCTTCAGATTTGAATGCTGTGGAGGCGGCGGCGACTGCGACGTCAATGGAAGGAACAGGCTGCGATACTGGCGGCGGCGGCGGTGGCGGTGGTGCTGGTGCTGGTGCTGGTGGGAGTAAGAAAGAAGAGAAGGGTCGGAGGAGAAAGGAGAGGCGGTACTGGTCGCCGGAGTTGCATAGAAGGTTCTTACATGCCCTACAACAGCTGGGTAGTCCTGATGGTTTGTATCCCATCTCAAGCATTTGATTACATTGAAATGTAATTGTTAGTTACTTAAATTGAATTGATTTGAGTTTGAAATGCATTTGTGTTTATATGTTGTTATTTTGAATTTGGGCAGTGGCAACACCTAAGCAAATTAGGGAGTTAATGAATGTTGATGGGCTTACAAATGATGAAGTCAAGAGCCATTTACAGGTTTGTATTTATTTCATTGTTTTCTATCAATTCATTCCATTGCTCTGAATGCATAGTTTTATAGAACAATTTTGCTATAAACACAATCTAATCACATAATCAAACAACACAACGAATTGAACAAGGTTTATTTAGGATTCGTTTGGGAAGTTACTATTTTAGTAGGCTATTTTAATTTTTGACTATTTTAGTATGTTAAAATTTTTGTGTTTGGGAAGATGATTGAATTTTTTTGTGGTTGGATGTGATGTTTGTGAGAGAAAAAGTGAAATGATTATGGATTTGATGTGATATTTTGTCTTATTAACTATTTTAACTTATTTTATCTTTTTGGGAATTTTAGCTTAAACTAGACTTTTTTTTTTTTTTTTTTTTTTTCTTGCCAAACATAGTTTCTTGGTAGAGTCTATTTTTATAAATTGTCTGCTTCTATTACGTTCTTGTGTCCGTGAACTTAGGTGCTATTTGATAAAGTTAAAATTGAAAACTGAAAATTAAAAATTAAATATTAAAAATTGAATGTTGAATTTGTTAAGTTAAAAAATTATTTGATAAAAATTTAAATACTGAATTTAAGATTAAATTTGAAATTTATTATTTTCAAATTACATATTTTAATTTTTATATTGTGATGGTGGAGGTAGTGGTGGTGGTGATAGTATAATGATGGTGGTGGTGGTGGTGGTAGTGATGGTGGTGCCGGTGGCATGGTGTGGTGATAGTAATAGTGGTAGTGATTGTCGTCGTCCTGGTGACGGCGATAGTGGTGGTGGTGGTGGTGGTGGTGGTGGTAGTAGTGAATTTATAATAGTGTATACTGATACTTATATTTAGTATTTATAAATTCAGTTAAAATTAAGTAAGTTTCATATGATTTAAATTTTTCTTAAGTTTTAACCTACATTTTAAGAGGCACTTAAATTTTTAAGTGATATTAAGGGGTTGTTTGGGATGTTATAAATAAGTGCACTTTTTGACTTTTTATGAAATACGGGTTAAGTTTGAAGTGATGTAGTAGAGAGGTGATATGACTTAAATAAGATGATGTAACTTAAATAGGATAGTGATTTTTTGACTTTTTAACATTTTCAAAGGATGCCAAACATAGCCTAATTGTGGTTCTCGAACGAACTTAATTGATTATTATTTACAATAATGACCCAGACCCCCTTTTTTTCCCGCCCCTTGACCCCTCTTCACTTGATTGGCCACTTTTTTTTTTTTTTTTTTTTTCCTTCTCCACCAATCACCACCCGCCATATGTGTGTGGGGGTGGTGGGTGTGGTGATTGGAGGAGGTCTCAATCATGACCCTATTATTTAATATATTCAATTTTAAGTGTTCATATTATCAAACTCTCCGTATTCTATATCAAATTATTATGTCTAAGCATGTCATTTCTGTTTGGTAGTACATCTTGTTTATTGGTGAGGGAATTACATTCAGACAATAGAAGCCCAAGAATCAATCTTGTAAAGAACCCCCATAATAGAAGGAAAAAATAATACTAATAATACCTAACAACCAAATTAACAAATAACCCCGTGTTGTCCAATAACTATAGAAGCCCAATAATCAATCCAACAAAAACTCTCATAATAGGGAAAAAAAATTATATCTATATATATAACAAAACACAACAATTAATGCCTGAAACTTGGGGGTGTACCCCCTTCAAAGTTTCATATTCAAAATTTTCTAAGTGCAAATAATTTCTTCAGGTCAGTCCATATAGGGTTTTGCCTTGATTATAATTGAAACTTTTGCCAGTAGACAGTGGGAATATTCCCCTAATTATTCAGTCCAATGGGCCGAATACGAAGTTATGAAAATACAAAACAAAACATATACGTCTATATTAGGAGAGAAATTATCGATTTTTGTTTATAACATAGATTGACTCCTGACTTTTCAAATGTACTTATATATGAGTAGTCAAATAAGCTAGTCCAGTTAATTAAAAGGCATTACCATCTATGGATAAGCTTTTGTTAGTTTCATTGGAACATCAATTTGTTTCTTTTAATGACTTCCATTAGACAAAAAACATATAAATGCTACACTTGATCTTAGCCAAACTTTTAAGTAGCATGAATGGAATTTTGGTCCTATTTGGTTATGTTTTTGTTTTTTTGAATAGCACATAAAACTTGTTTAGCAAATTGTTTTTGAAAAAAAATAAAAAATTGATACATTTTTTCCTTTTAAAAAAAAAACCAACAACCACATCTTAATAAACATCAAAACATTATTTTCAATGTTTCAAAAATTATTTCGTATAATGACCAGTGTTTTCAAAATTTCTATTATTTATTTCCGAAAACAGAAAAATAAAAATGAAGAAAACAAAAACAAAATCAAACAGGCTTGATGAAAAAGGAGGCATACTTGGCATTTTGCTACATAGCATGAATTATTATGGAATTACATTTAACCTTTTGCTTTACTTGTCAACAGAAATATCGTTTGCATACAAGAACTCCTTCAATTCACAATAACAACAATTTTCCACAAACACCCCAATTTGTAGTGTTGGGAGGATTTTGGGTTCCACCACCAGAATACACGATGGTGACATCAATAGCTGCACCACCAGCTCCGCTCCCATGAAAAAGTTTAGAAGTATAGAAACTGATCACATAACCTAACACAATTGTGTTCGGTTATGTGATCGGTTTCTGTATAAGTAAAAGAACTACGGCTCCCATAGACAACAACATGTCAGACACAGACGACAATAGCTTGCCACTAAAGTCTCAACAGCTGCTTAGCTTCGGTTGTGTGAAGAGTTATATAGAAATTTTGTTACAAACTCTTACTTGAATGTCTTATGTAATCCTCAAATACTAGAGATAAAGCAGTATAGCAGAGAAAATTATAGAAATAATGGTGGGTCCTTCTTATCTCAATTTTATGTTGTATTTTTAAATTTTCTTTTTTTTTTTGGGTGTAACATTTAGAGGATGTTGGACACATTTGATAGTGATAGAAAGATATTGAAGTTGAATAAAATCCTACACTATGCTGGTTAATTTCAATAAGGGACATTAAAATAATTAGTGATGAAGCTTTTGATAGTATCAGTTGAAAAATTCATCTCTTTTTCTTTCTCTTTTTTATTTATTTATATTTACTTTTCACCATGAACTGTCAGAAAAATGTTTATTTCTTTTAGAATGTGATGATTTTAACTGTTGAACTGTGCCGATGATTTTTGTGAAGCAAATTAAGAAAAACAAGAAAAGAATAATGTTAATGACCATCTGAATAGCTATTATTACCTTAGGTGTATGTACAAAAAGTATATTGAACTTTATAAAAAATATATATATATATATATAAATATGTTTTGAGATCTATAAAAAAATAGCTTAGGATTTTAATTTGTTGGCATTTTTCTCATTTTATTGATAATTATTGAACCGTCATCAATCGATCCCAAAATGAAATATTATACAAATAAAATTTTTGTACAAAATTTTCATGCCGCTTACAAGGATGGCACTTCATTAAGACAGTTGAGTATAGTGGTAATGAAATTGGACCGATAATGGGCCTAATTCTATTTTTTCTTTTAATTTTGAAATGTGTAAAAAATACATTGAAGTATAGTTTATTTTTTTTTTGGGGGTCTCCTTATCAATGATCCATTAGACTATTATTAGCATGACCCCTAAGTTAAGCATCACCACCCTTTGTTGAAGAGAAACCAATTGTTGACAATTATCTAACATTACCAACTAGTGCTGACCATTTCTCTCTCTTCATTCTCTTGATCGGACCCATGAATGGCTGGTTCTTGTGTGAAGTAAAAATTTCCAATTTGGAAGAAAAGTAAAAATGAAGGGAAGTTTCCGTGCACTACAAGAAAAATTACTTTTTGTGACTAAAATAAATTTTTTCGTCGCTGAAAGTAGTACAAATGGCGACTAAAATGGATTTAGTCGCCAAAATTGGTGACTTTTGCCGACTAAAAGAGTTTAGTCGCCGAATACAAGGCTTTTAGCGACTAAAAGGCAGTTTAGTCGCCCAATGTGGGGGTTTGAGCGATTGAAGGTTGTTTAGTAGCCAAAAGTGACAGTTTTTGGCGACTAAAATAATTTAGTAACCAAAAGTGATGGTTTTGGCGACTAAAAAACAGATTAGTCGCCGATTGTTGGTGTTTTGCCGACTAAAAACAGTTTAGTCGTTGAAAGTGAAAATTTTTGGCTACAAAAAAAAAAATTAGTAGCTAAAAACAGTCCATTGCCGACTAAAATTCAGTTTAGTAGCCAAAATGGGACGTTTTTGGCGACTAAAAACAGGTTTAGTCGCCAAAACTATTTATTTTTAGGCGAAACTTAATTTTTTTGTGACTAAATTATAATTAGTAGCCGAAAATGATAGTGGAGAGAGTGTGTTTCAAAAGGTTTGGAGTGTGGTGGTGGGATGTCTCAGGTTCGAAACCTGCAAGCAACAGGTTCAACATTTTTTTTTTTTTAAAATATGCTTTTGGCGACTAAAAGAGGTGGTCGCCAAAAGCTTCAGTATTGGCAACGAAAAAAATAGTCGGGAAATGTATAAATTAAAAAAAAATGATTTACTATTGGCGACTAAAAATTTAGTCGCCAAATGTATAATTTAAAAAAAATAAAGGAGCTTTGGCGACGAAATTTGTGGTCGCTACAGAGTTTGTTTTTGGTGACTAAAAGTGGGTTAGTCGCCAATACCTTCCGCGACGTTTTTCCAGCGGCCAACATGGCGACTAAAAAATTTAGTCGGGAAAACCTCAAACCCGACTTTTGGCGACTAAAAAATCACTTTTGGCGACTAAAAATTTAGTCGCCAAAAGTGATTTTTCTTATAGTGGTGTATTAGCCCCGTTTGGTAGAGTTGTGAGAAAATGATTATAGTTTATAGTCTAACAACTTATAACTTATAGCTGTGAATATAAGCTGATTTTTAACTTATAAATTAAGCTTCTCCTCCCCCACTCAAAGAATAAGTTGATTTTTGACTGACAAAAAGTTATAAGCTGTATTGTTAAGCTGAACCAAACACATCAAAATAATTTAAATTAAGCTATAAGCTGAAATAAGTTGAAAATAAGCTCTACCAAACAAGGCTATTGTAATTAAAAAAAAAATTGCAATAATGAAATTGATGGGTACGGCCCATATAGGATAGGCCAACTCACAACTGCCTTTGACAGCTTAAACAGACATTTAGGCCTGGTTTGGTATGTGTAAAAAAGGATAAAAAGTCAAAAAGTTACTCAAAAAGTTATCACTATTCACCAAAAAAATATTAAAAAATTAATTTTACACACAAAATTAAAAGTCAATATGACCGGTGATGGATCTGTGGCTACGTTTGTTAAGAAAAATTACACAGTTGGGGTGTAATTTTAACACATTGTTGTTCGGTCCGTGGGGGCCCATCACGGGTTCCGTTTTGATAATATGAACCGTTAAATGTGTAGAACTCGTCGAGTACTATATGCCTATAAAAAATCACATTGATCGGATATCGCTAACTACATGATCAAATCAGTTTTGTATAAAAAAAATGGATGGTGTTATAGTTAATGGTTGAAAAAAAACTAATCTGATCAGATAGCTATCGATATCCGATCAACGTGATTTTTTACAAGCATATAGTACTTGACGAGTTCTACACATTGAACAGTTTAGATTATCAAAATAGGACCCGTGATGGCCCCCACAGGCCGAACAGCACCGTTCAGTGTAATGCCCAAAAAGTAACCAATTATTTCTTGGCATCAATTCAGTTGCCCAGATAGTACGGCCGTACAACTCACACTCCTAATTTTCTCCTACACACTTGTTTATACAATTTTTTAATATACATTTTTTCATAAAAAGTCAAAAAGTTAACCCAAACAACTATATTTTTTTCCTCAACTTTTTAGTCTAAAAATTCAAAAAGTACACTTATTTAGGACACCCCAAACCCCCTTAGTTAGTTACAGCCTAGTAGGCCAAACTTAATAGTAGGCCCACCAAGGAACCCACGTTGATCCAAACCTTATGACACTTAGACACCTGTTGGGTAATGAGTCGACTATGTGGCAGATAAAGATCTTGCAGAGTTATTGAGCCCAGGCATCAAGCATTAAATGAGGCCGTCATAGCATTAAATGTAACGCTCCCAAAATATATACAAATAATCCATTCTATAAGATCTATGAACATAATAAAAATGATATACTTCATTCATTAAAGTTTATATTACAATAGGTGTTACATGAATTATACATCCATAGATATTCATTCAGAATCTACAACATATAACATATGTTAATAACAACAAAATGAATGTCCTACAAGTTTACATCTTTTCAAGAGATAACTTGGTTACAACAAATGAGAGTCATAAGCTCTATACATATAAAGCCCTTGGCTTGAATAAATATTTAAACACAAAATAACAAAGTAGAGCTTCCAACTCTTAAGTCCTCCCAAACTACATCCTTGAAGGGAAACATATCGCCAGTACTTGAAAATGGTTTCCCAAGTAGGGTGAGCCAAAGCCCAGTAGAGATAAACTAACCTAATATATAAGATTTAACTAAAGTATAAATGCCAAGTATAATTATATTCAACATTCATGACCAACTTATATTCTTTCCAAGACCATTCAATACTGATACCTATATCTCAATCCATTTCCATCTATTCAATTCATATTAATCCAATTAATTCTGAGTCAATTCATGAGACAAGTTCATTGTTACCTAAACAATTCGAATGAGACTACAACTCAGTGATTCACAATTCAATACAACTATTATTCAAACACTTTAATTTTTCCATTTTATGGAATTTTTATCCGAGAGAATCGACACCCATATATATATATACACAAGATTTCAAGTTTTGCCATTTTACGAAATTCTCATTCGATGGAATCGGCACCCATTTATACATAAGGTTTCGGGACTTTCACCCAAGACACTTCGGCCAACTTAATTATAAATGGAGTTCATCCCCTATCTCCTCCTAAACAATGATACATATACAATGTATTTAAAAGTATTATCATATACAATGACCATCCACAACACACTTTCAATATCTCAATCATACCATCATATTCAATGAGGTAAATTAAAATATAGGTTTTAATTCACCTAATCCACATGTAGTTTCTACAACAATCATAGCTATCTTCCACTGATAACCCAAACAAATATTTCTAGACAGATATACAATCTTTTAAACAGATAATTTATCAAATTCCCATAGGTGAGTGATTTAACAAATCTAACTACACCATTCATTCATGCATCCTCCCAATTTCATATTTCCCATATCAATCTCATCATTTATACAAAGTAATTTATTTAATTCAAATTAGGGCAAATTTTTCTCTTTTCCAAATATCAACCCCTAGGCTAAATTTTACCATTTTAACCTATATAACCTCATATTCAATACCCCCCCCCCACACACACATATATATATATATATATTCATGGAGCCCAATATAAAACCTCTCTTTCAATTTTTGAATCCAAACCCTAACTTCACCAAAACCTTCTTAAATCCCACCATTTATACATAACAACAAATACCTAGGCTAAAAACCATATTAGTGCGTAGAATATCTTTACCTCAATAGTAGAAGCTCAAAGGAGATGATGAAGAACTTCAAAATACTCCAAATTCGATTTTGTTCGGATCAAGGGAAAGCCCACAAGATGCTCTATCTTTTTCTCAAAGGGAGCAGAGTAGAGACCCTTAGATTCTAGGGGATTTGTAGAGAGAAGTTGGGTTTTAGAGAGAGAATGAGCCATTTTAGGGTTTTTGTGAGAAAAGAGGTCAAAAAGTGATGTAAAAATTCTCTGCTGCGAACTGATATTCGCAACTTTCGCTCGAGCGAAAGAGTTGTCGCTTGAACGACCAGACATAACAAGCGATCTCGCTTGAGCACAAAATACAAAGCTTCAGAAGTTTTACAGACGCTCATGTTCGCTCGAGCGTAAGAAGCCTTGCTCGAGCGAAGCACTTCACCTTCCCAGAAATTCTGCGTTTGAGAAAGAAACCTGAGGACTCTTAATTCTCGCTCGAGCACAAGAAACCTCACTCGAGCGAATAACCAAATTTCATAAGGCTCGCTCGAGTGCAAGAATCCTCGCTCGAGCGAAGAAGCCAAAATCTAGACAACAACAATCTAGACCAACCAACAACCAACCTGTTCCAAACACACCTAACATATTCCAAAACCTAAATTCAAAGAGTTAAAGGAGAAAAATAAGACATGGATCCAATATTAAACCACGAAACTCAAGTCTGGAATACAACAAAAGTCGGGTCAAAATCGGAATCGCTATATTAAATGCAACAAGACCTCTCGCTCCTCGAGTATGGTAAAACTGCCATGGTTGACGACAAGTAAACGATAGACTTTCGGCCAATGAGATAGTTTGAATGGACAAGGAAATGATTAATAAGAGATATAAGAAAACTCGTGGAGAAGGTTAGCAAGAACAAGTAACTCTCTCTCTTTAACTCTCTCTCTCTCTCTCTCTCTAATTATCTCTCTATTTCATTTAACACTTTCAACTTAACTTGATCGTCAGAGTGTCTACGGGGAGTAACCGCTTCAATCTTGGTGCCTCCCCACTGGACCTTTTGCAGGGATGCAGTAAGAGGACGAATGTTAGTGGACTCATGGAACGCCTGGATCTGTCCGACCCATCCACCATTATCATAGAGCAAGTTTATCTAATTATTAGAAACTTGAGAAGTAGCCAATACTAGTCGCCAATAATTTATTAAAACACTTACTAATTAAAGTCAAAATTTGTTAATGTTTTTCCCCAAAACCATCTGCAATGGTTTGCCATTCTTTGCCAAACTATGACATTGTGAAATTTTGACCAACACTTTATTTATTTATTTTTAATGGGACATACAAATAATATTTTTTTGACATCAAAAGTTGATTTAAATATTTTCAATTAATTTTACTATTGTGAATTTCAACATCAACCATTAAAGATGCTCCTGTCCCATTATTTTGTGACTGAGTGAATTACTATTGAGTCTCTTAATGAATTACTGAAAATTTGTTTGATTATTAATTTTAAGACCTTCAAAAATCAGTTTTTAGATGTCCAAACTCGATTCCAATTGGACTGCGCTAAGTGGGAACAATAATGCTCCATATCTCCAGTGGGGGTCGCACCCCCAGTGAGGTGTCGCGCCCCCACTGGTTGAAACTTAAAAAAAAAAAAAAAAAAGAAAATAATTTTTTTGGGACCAATTATGGACTGTCACCTCACTGGGGGTCGACCCCCAGTGAGTGTATGAGACATTTTTCTAAGTGGGAAATACATGATTTTATAAATATATATATAAAAAAAAAAAGTAAGGTGAAACACACACCATTCAATAATTCTCCCTGAAAACAGTACGGTAAAAAGCTTCAAAACTGATTTCACCTGAGTTTAAAGACTATTTAAATTAAAGAATATCAACACACCTTGACCAGAAATTCACCTGGTTAAAAGTTAAAAAAAAATGACAAGACAAAACAAAACTTGCAGTGTAGTCAGTGAGTGAGCAGTGAGAGTGGCACATTTTTAGCCAACGCCTGAAAGCCACGTATCACAAAATGTTTGGGTTTCCAAAGTTTCCATTTCGATACAACAATACACCAACCAAAGTATTTGTATTACCAACCTTTGCTTTTTTCCCTTCCGAAATTTCTTTGCTCTTCACATCTTTCCAAATTTTTACAGAAGTTATGTTATATGACTCTTGTATCTGTGCCACCACTACTACATGCTTATTTTTGTACTCTTATAATTGGCTTTCAATGTGGACTTCCCTCTCTTCATTTATCTCTCCTTTTAAAAAAATAAATAAATAAATAAATAAGCAGCTAAAGTTTTGTTTTAACTAATCTCTCAAATACATATAATTCTTCAATTCTATATATGTTACAAATATTTATTTGGACCAAATTAACGCAACCTAGTTGTATCAATATTGCCCTTTATCTATTTATTTATTTATTTTTACATTGTTGATTTAGTTTAACTAATAACATTCATTCAGAAATTGAATAGAAATCAATAAAAAAAGAACAGCAAATTGAAGAGGGAATTTACTATTTTAAATTAAACACTATTTTCCCCTTAATTTTAATCCAATTTCTAAGTGAGTAATATTAATTAGACTATAAATTGACCTAATGTAAAAAAATTATGGATAAAATTAATGCAATTACAGAACTATAAGGACAAATTAGAGGGATTAAAGATATAATGTGTCATTTTCACTTGACACAGACCTTAAGACATATTTTAACATTTTCATTAAATATTTGTTCACTTGTCGAATTAATAGACATTTAACACATAAAATTGAGTTTTAGTTTCAACAGTTTTTGTTGATTAACTCACATTAGAGACGCTAATCTCTAATTACTTAACTAAAAAGTTTCAGCTCACACACGGAGGGGTCATTGTCACTTTATCACTGCTAACTTGAGGACTGGTTGCTTTCAGATCTGTATTTCCAATTTTGAGTGAATAATGATGTTTTAAAAGAACTTGTTTGAGCTTGAACACAGTCCCATGTAATTCTCATTTTCATTTTTGTGACTTAATTAAAAAGCTTCTTCTTAGCTGCTGATCAACATGACATGACATCCAAGTATTGAAGAGGACACCTCATCTTATCTTGTTATTGATATCATAAACTTCTATGTTAAAAACGCGATGACTTTGCGCCGATCCAAGTTTTTGGGCCACATTCGACACATGAATACGCATAATTATTGACAAATTATGTGTGAAGCTCAAATGCGTGAATTTAGGAATCATTTCAGACAAATCTCATTACGAGTTAAGGCCTGGTTTAATAATGTGTCTGTTTTCTATTTTTTGTTTTCTACTACGTTTTTTTTTTTTTTAAAAGAAAAAAAAAATTTGAAAATGTAAACTTGTTTGAAATATTATTTTTGTTTTAAAAAAAATTTGAATTGATTTCAAACAAATTTAAATTTTTTTGAAAACAAAAGAATTTTATTTTCACTTATTTTTAAAAATTACTTTCACTTTCTCTTTTCTTCCTGATCACCTTTGGCTACCATCACCCATTGCCACCACTAGCCACCACTAACAACCATTGGTTGCCGCCACAGTTGTTAGTTAGTCGGTAGCTGATGATTGATGACCCTTTAGCGAGGTTAGACAATAGGACAACCACGACCCATGATCTCCGACCACTCTCTAGCCCCTCCTTGACTTCAGACGACACTCCGTCCACCACATTTGTCCATCCTTCAGCGCTAATCACCACTTCCATCAACTCACCAAAATGTTTATTTTCAAAACTTTTGTTTACATCAAACATTTATTTCTTTTTGTTATTGTTTTTTACAACAATAAAAATATTTGTTGCATTTCAGAAACAGAGACTTTAAGGTATGAGTCATCCTTAGAAAAGCTACTAATGTTAGGCTTGTAATTAAGTCCATATATGATCAAGCAACAAGTCCTTATAGAAGATTAGACACCTTACAATGAGGTACACCATATTCCTGTAGGAAATACAATGAAAGACAACCAAGATTGTTTAATCTGTAAAAAATCAAAATTTGCTTCCAATGTATTAAACTAAGAAATACTAAAGGTATACACCATATGTATCTTATAATTAAAATAAAAAAATAATATAATTTTAATTTTTTGAGTCACAACTAAAAAAAGAAAAATGTCATAGTTTCAATTTTCTAAGTCATAACTAAAAAAAAGAAAAAATATCATAACTAAACACTACATGAGATATAACTAAAGAACTCATGAGTCATAACTAAAATAATGCTATAATTAAAGAAGAAAATTGGTTATTACTAAAGGAGAAAATAACATAATTATGGATATATTTTTTTAAAATTAATTAAGAATGCATATGATTCACCTTTGGTACACATTTTAGAATTTCGTATTAAACTATTATAACTTTTTGGTCAACCTTTGGAATAAAGATCACATTCCATCATGAGAATAGGGACAGCAATTTAAATTTGGCCCTACGGGGACTCGACCTCCCAATCCCGATTAGTACAGTTTTTTCTCGAAAAATACCTCCTACAGGCTGGGGATGATATTCAAAAAAGAATTCCCGAGAAGCTTTGGGCCAGGGACGGTGATAAGTTTTTTTGTCCCGGCCTCGTCTCTGTTCTCGTCCCGTTTCCACCTCGCCTCTCTCACTCACTCACTCACTTACCTACTACTCATCTCTCTCTCTCTCTCTCTCTCTCTCTCTCTCTCTCTCTCATCTCAGATCTAATATTCCCAACCAATCTCTTCTCTCTCTCTCTCTCTCTCTCTCTCTCTCACACACACACACACACACATCTCAAATCTAATCCCTTTCTTCGCTTCTCTCTATCTCTCGTCTCTCCGCCGCCATGACTGCATACCATCGCTTGATACCGCCGGCGCAACCAAAGTCTCCATATTTTCTTTCAAGCTTGTTACACCAGAGCTTTGACCACTCCGCCGCTCGTTGCACCAAAGCTCCTCAACTCCACCACCAATTGAGACCTCTCTTCTGTGTGTGTGTGTGAGCGTGATGATGATGATGATGATGATGATGATGATGATGATGACGACTCCTCAAATCTTCAGATGTGTGTGTGTGTGTGTGTGTGTGTGTGATGATGATGATGATGATGATGATGATGACGACTCAGTTCTTTAACTTTGTCACCGTCGGGGATTTTTCAGGGTCGAGAAAACCCGATCCTTGTCAGGGGTTGGGGTTGGGGCTGGGGCGGAGGCGGGGACGGGGGCGGGGTTGAGGGGGATGGGTTCCTCGACGGGGATCGGGGGCGGGGACGGGAAATTTCATACTTTGGGGAATCGGGGACAGGGAGGGCAATCTCTAGCGCCGCCCCGGCCCGTTGCCATTCCTACATAAGAAGTTATTAATTGATCGTGGAGTATTGCTCCATACTATTTATTGAGGGACAAGTATTTCATAATCTCCTAAAAAAAGATAAAAAGATGATAAATTCTACTAATTCAGCCAATAGCAACCAAGTTAAAACACCACGTTAACTTGTCCAAGCGGAAAGAATAATATTCCTCCCAACATATTCCCACGAGAATAGCTATGAGAACATTAGTCACCATATCAGTGGCCAAGTACATATAGCCCTTAGCGATTGATGTAAAAATTACAATGATGAAATTAAAATTTTATGTGTTAGTATGAAATATTATAATTTTGAGAATTTTGTTTTATTGATATTATCGCTATTTATTTATTTATTTTTTAAATTATTAAATGAAAATTTTATTTGTAGGCCTTCTTATCACTACAAGAATTTACACTTTTGGCAACAAAAAAATTGGTCGCTAAAAGTCCATTTTTGGTCGGCAAAAGTTATCTGCGACCAAATTTTTTGGTCGCTATTTTGGTCGCCAATTGAGGGTCGGCAAAAGTAATTCGCGACCAAAATTTTGGTTGGTCGGCAAAAGTCGGATTTGCCGACTAAATTTTTGGTCGCGAAATATATCATTACCGCGACTAATTCATTTAGTCGCTAAAACACTTTGGTCGCGAAAAGTGATATTTTCCCGACCAAAAAGTTTGGTCGCCAATTATCACATTCAACGACCAAAAAGTTTGGTCGCCAATTATTACATTCAACGACCAAAAAGTTTGGTCGCCAATTGTGACATTCCGCGACCAAAAATTTTGGTCGCCAATCGTGACATTCCGCGATCAAAAAGGAGGGTCGCCAATTGTGACATTCCACGACCAAAAAAGGTTTTGGTCGCCATTTGTTACTTTTCGCGACCAAAACTTTTGGTCGGCAAAAGTGAGTTTCCACGACCAAGAGCTATTTTGGTCGGCAATAGATGTATTTTTTGCGACCAAAACTCTTGGTCGGCAATTGTCATTTTTTGCGAAAAAAAATTATTTATTTGTCGCGACTAATAAATTGGTCGCCAAAGCAGGAAAACAATACACTTGTAATTCCTAATAATTTATTCAATCCATAATAAACCTATAATTTTAAAGCATCACTCAAATTAACTGAATCATTAACATTCGACACAATACATAATTCATTAACATTCGATTTATTCAATTTCTGTCAAACAACCAGACATCCCCAGCATGGTGTTCCACCAGACATTGTTCACACAAAATAATGACAACCAAAGAATCCAACAACACCTTTCTAAACTGTCAAACAACCTACTTCCAAAATTTCTTAAATTTCCCAAAACACTAGTGTACATTATATACATCCTATTTATAGAACTACATTCCAATTCAAACTGAAACACCCTAGTTTTAGCAAGAACAAAAAGAAACAATTTTACGAGTAAATAATATGTGGAAGCTTTGACTAAAACAAGAACTCTGTGTCAAAAACTTCGAGGACATTGTGGACGCCAATAGGGTTCACACCTGGCCGGAAAGCATTTCCTTCAATATACCTGTGACAACATTTAATCAATTAACATTTCACCTAGTGTTGGGTAATTGCAATTTGCTTGTACTGATTGAAGACAGAAACTCACATTTCTTTCAAGAAAGTGTGCATCCGGGATTCTCCCAGTAAATTGATTATGATCCAGGTACCTGCAATGAAAGCAAGCTTAAGATGTTATCACAGAGAGATTATCTGCAATGAGATACAAATAGTAAAGCATACAAATACTGTAGGGAATAGAACATGAAATTTACAAATGTCCGAGTTGTTGCAGAGTGCCCAATTCTGGTGGAATTCGCCCAATAAAACGATTTTCATGTAGATAGAGGTAACGTAGCAGAGGAAGATTAGCTAATTCTTTGGGGATTTCTCCTTTGAAATTATTGAAACTCAAGTATCTGCAGAAGATTCATTATAACACATTAATAGTATATAGAATAAATAATATGAGAAAATTCCAACAAAACTAATACCCTCAAAGATGATGAAATTACTCACAGATGGGTTAGACTCTTTAGTTCACCTATTTCAGGAGGAATGACATCTTGCAACTTATTCCACCTCAAATTGCTGGAAAGAAATAAGAAAGAAAAATACTGTAAGTAAACAGAAAATTAGAAAACAAAAAAGATCAGAGCAAGTGGGCTAGAGTTCTCAAAATTGGAGAAAATGTTTTCCACATGAAGTGGTTGGAAAAAAAAAATTCAATACAGACAACTTGTTAGTGTATTTGAATACAGACAACTTGTTGGTTAATAATAGGGTTTAAATTATACATCAGCAATTTCAATCCTCAAAGAATGTATTTGACTGGAGCAACTCATTTGATCATCTGACATCATACACTCCATTCACACAGACACTGTTTTATAAAATAGAAAATATTTAAATTGTTTAGCCATTTACTTCATTCCACCCTAATGTGACATGCTCTCCTCCAGATAGTCCAGACCCTGAGAAATCAAGGGTGAAAACAGTAATGTTTGAAGGCAACAATCTGTACTCATCCACATTTATTTTGGAAACAACAGTAAAATTAACACCACCACAAAACTCTTTTGGAAACATAGTAACACTTTTTCCTTACTAATAACAAACAATGCTATGCTTCCTATAACAAAGATCTCATCCGTATGCTGTAGTATGCTAACAGTTTTTCATCAACAACAACAAATGAGTATATTTGCAGGTACATTAATAGGATTTTAATCAAATAATCGAAGTATTTGGTTGGTTACTACCCTTGCATTGAATGCAACAATGTATTGCATCTTGAAACAATCATTTTGAGGACATTTACCCAACCTGGTTTTGCAGTAAAGCTTCATCATTAAGCAAGAAATGGTTTGAATGTCATCAACACCCCGATTACTTCGATTACATTCAGGTGGAAGAAAACCATCTGGTCACCTGCATTCAGATGAACAAATACAACTAAATATAGATTTCAAAAGCAATAAAATTGAAAGTATTGCATTTTTTTTAAAAGCCATACACAGTAGTTTAAAATACATTGATAGCAAAGGAAAAAAATGCAATACATTGATATGGCAGTACTTGTGAAATTAGAAATCAATTTATTTATAATGACGTGAACTACTATATGTCATGAATTATTATATGTCATTTCTCAAAACCCAACCTACCGCCAATGCCATATCAATATGAATTAATTTCAAAGTTATATTATAAAATTTTCTTCACATTTTTTATGTCGATACTTTGAAGTGATCACTTTAGTATAGGCGTAAATTAAGCAATGACCAGTCACTTTATAAAGTGTACCATTCTTTTTAGGACCTTTGAGAAGCTTTTAGCCAATACATCTTCATCTTCGTGATGATATCATCAAGGGAGAAAGACAGCATCAATGGTTTTATGAACCAATTGATTACTGAATTGGTTTCTCCATATCTGTCAAGAAATTAGATTCATTCACATGGACTCCACTGTCCACTCAAAGAACTAAATACATGGGTGTCCATTGATGCTTTGAAGCTTCTCTCAAAGAAATCAAAATTACCATGGACCAAAAAACATTTCACGTGACCTTTTTCAAAGTTTGACAGAATCACTACACCATTCCTTTTAGACTGAATAAAATATATGATCTATGGAGCAAGCACTTCTAAGTGCACAGAAAATAGGTAAAACTTTATTTTCTCTATGATATGATATGATTAATGCAACTTCACAGACATAGGTTGATAATGAATAAGCCATTGGTATAAATGTTGTAACATTATTCCCCGTAGCAACAACATCCTTTGCTATAAATCACTAGGCAATAATTTTGTTAATGATAGTTTTAACACTTCATATTTGAAGCTAAAGGAAAAAAAAAATTACGTCATATTTTAAACTACTGTATACGGCTTTTGAAAAAAATGCAATACTTTCAATTTTAAATGCAATACATTGATATGGCAGTACTTGTGAAATTAGAAACCAGTGTTTGTAGAGACTTGAGAGCCTGACACCATTTTGTGCATCCTTCCGAAATCATACCCATGTCATGATCTGTAACTCAATTCAACAAATCTTAAAGGAGGACGACCCAATGCACGAAGTTTCCACTAAAGCAGGGTCTGGGAAGCATAAGATGTAAGCAGCCTTACCCCCACTGGGGACGCTAACAGCAATTCTTATCAAATAAGACAGAATTATTCAAAGCTAATTTGCACAGGCAGTATATTTCCACAAAATACAAACTTTGGAATTCCCCTCGTCTTTGGAAGCAAAATCAGTGTAAACCACAACTTACTAATAAAGTAAAAAAATGAAAACACAATGTCCCAAAAGATAAAAACCACAGAAATAGGTCCTACTAAGTACTCATTGATTATTCGTCACCCTTTCATATGATTCCTTTTAATTGCATGCCTTTAAAATGAAAAAGAAAAAAAATGTGGCAATCCATTGTCTTGTTCTTTTCTAGTGAGCCAGAAATTGCAAACTTCGGAGCACCACAAGTCCTCTGCCCCATTCATTTTCTACCAAAGTAACAAGGCCTTATGTTTAATACACTTTCTTACCTATTTGAATAATGCTGAGCATGTTATTTTTAGCACCATGTTTGTACTAAATATTTCTTCTCATCAAAAAGAAAAGAAAAAAAATGTAGGAACTTTGGTTAAAGCTTGCTTACCTCTTCAGGCCGGGAACTTTCTGTTGGCCTCGCACGTTTTTTTATGAACAACAACCTTCCATTGCTTTAGTTCGTTATTCATAGGTCCAAGCCTGTAGAGAATATGCAGAGTAACACATGAAAATCCAAATCTAAAATTGAACATTACAATCACAGAAAATCGAGGATACCACTACACACATACATGGTGCAACATCCAGGAGCCTTCATGAAAACATGAGAAACTGCTAGACCAACATCCTTCCAAGCTATAGAGTTCCTACCATCCTCTGTGCTAGTACTTGCCCCACCTTGTCGCCCAAAATCTCTGAGCAGACAGTTTACAAAGTCTGAAGGGGTAATTCCCTCTTTACTGTGTCCTTTAACAGATGTAACCAACGTGTTCGTGATGTTCAACAGAGCTTCAGCATCTGCAACTTGTTCTCTAGGTTTCTGTACTGAAAACCAAATTCAAGAAAACAATATTGTTTGTAGATTTCAGCCCACCAATAACCAGACTAACACATACACATAATAAATTCAGATGATTAAGCTAGAATCAACTTGCTTGAAGAACAACACCATTTAAGAAATTTAAAAAACCCATAAAGAATATAGGGCAAATTACACCGATGATCCCTATATTTTACCCCTTGTATCATTTTGGTCCCTACACTTCCAATTGACTCAATTTTGACCATTAATTTTAAATTTTGCGTCAATTTCGTCCAATTGATAATATCAATAGTGCTTTTTAAGAAAAATTATCACTAAATTAATTGAAGTTAACACACTGAGTTTGATAAGTTTATAATATTACCTTTAAAAATATGGCATATGACTCTTATGTATATATTTTTTATTAAAAAAAATACTAAGAGTTATAACAAATTGGACCAAACTGAGACAAAATCATAAATTCAAGATCAAAATTGATTCAATTAAAATTACATGGACTAAAATGACACAAGGACCATGACACTTATGTGAATATTTTTTTATTAAAAAAATGCTAAGATTTGTAACCAATTAGACCAAACTGAGACAAAATCACAAATTCAAAATCAAAATCAAATCAATTAAAATTACAAGGACTAAAATGACACAAGTACCAAAGTACAAGGACTACCATCGTAATTTACCCAAGAATAAAATACCTTTTACCCACATACTAATAATCTACTGTTTAGTTTGATGGCTTTACAAAATGCAGGAAGCAAACACAGCAACATGTTCAATAGAAATCAACTATTTAGTTAAGCAACCCAACTTACCCAACTAACCTAATACATATAAATAAACACATACATAACTTCTAAGCACATATTATCTATACTGATTTTAAACTATTAATGTGACTAATTTTGTAAATACCTAATTGATGCAAGCTTTCCACGTCATTGATGATCAAATTGAACTTGTCCGAATCGAACCTTGATAAATCATCTCTCTCATCTACAACAAACAACAATCAGAAACACGAAACACAAAACAATAATAATAACCAAATAAAATTAAGAATTTGTTAAGAGGAAAGTTAATTACCAGAAATTAGGTGTTACACGAAACAGCTTTGAATAATTCTGTCTTATTTGGTTTTAATTAGATAAAAAAAATTGGATTAAAGTTTCCTGTGTGTTACAAAACTACAGCAAGAGCCTGGTAATCAGAGAAGTACTGCACCACATAATATACCGATATATCTAAATACTTTTTGATATACCCAAAGGAAATATATCACATGATTGTGGATATTAAATACCTTTGCCCTACAACTGACTGCATCTTCAAGTTTTCCCTCTTCTAAAGCTGTTTTTGATTGTCTGTCGTCCATCTGCAGATGAGCACGCTGCATGCTGCCGCAAAGAAACGGAGAATACAGAAGTTATACAGAGCACTGACCAATTCAGTGTCATTATTCTACCAAGCAAGTAACATGGTGTATTGCATTGCACTAACACTAATAATAATGTCTACTTTCCCGACATTTCTAAAACACTGTTAAACTGTGAAAAAAATACCGGAATGCAATGTTTTCGCCAACTATGCTGCCGTCATCTTAGGTTTCCGGAATCTTTTTATTTAAATCAAGAAACACAAAGAAAATAAACTATTTAAAAGCAGTTAAAACCTCTGGGATATGCAAGCTTTTGTACAAATAATAAAAGAGTTGCTGATCTCCTACTACTTAACTGCATAGAAATTAAATATTTAAAACCGTTAAATGGCTCTCCAAAGAAGATTATAAAAGTATAGGCAGATTAGTCCCTGTTAATGGGGGCCTTGGAAGGGTGGCCTACGTAACATTTGAACATTATGTACCAAGTGGTTTCCCTCGAATTCAAACCACAACCACAAGGCTATTGGACTGATTTTTAACCAATAAACTAGTGACCCCTAGTTTTCTCCAAGCAAGATTTTAAGCAAACAAATACAACCATAGGTCTTATGCACGAGTATAATTTAGCCAAAAATTTTGCTATCAGAAAAATTTTGAAAAAAAATATATGGGAAGGAGAGTGAATGACTAGGGAAATTTCATGTCAGTGAAGGATGGATTTTTTGGACTTGCAGCGGTCTATAAACAGGGTGAGGATTTGGCAATTTAATTAGGCCAGAAAAGAGAAACTTTTGCCATCATAACAATAAATCTACATGGTCACAGAAATTAACACTCTTGGATTGCATAATAATATTTACATGAGCTAAGAAATTAACAAACAGAACCTCATCAACAACCCAATTAAATGAAGAAATTAAACACAAATAAATCTACATGTCACAGAAATGCCCAAAAACTAAGTAGGAACAAAAAAAAAAATGAAATTGTTACTGAAGAATTGTCCTGGAACGACCCGTGCTTCATCACCAAAAGCAATAATAATTCTGGGGAAAAAAGAGAGTACAAAGTTAATCAACAAACAGAAAAATAAAAATAAAAAAAATTGAATCTTCATCTATTATTATGCAATTTTCTCAAGCTTTCTAGGCTCTGCATTAACACAAATGTTCATAACTAAGCCTCAAATAGTTATGTGCATATACATATATGTTGGATTGAAATGTGTGTGTGTTTGTGTGTGTGTGTGTGTGTGTGTGAGAGAGAGAGAGAGAGAGAGAGAGAGAGAGAGGTTTACCTCAGTCGGCGTTGCCAGGTTTTCGTTTTGGGGCAAAACCCTAATAGCTCAATCGGAGGGACGGGTTGAATCGGCAAAGGTACCTGAGACGCCACACCACCGCTGCCGCTGCTAGCTATCGTCACTCGATGCTCACCGTCGTCGCTCGCTGCTCGCCATCGTGCCCCCTTGCTACTGCTGCCGCTGCTTGCAGACGTGAGAGTGAGAGTGAGAGTGAGAGAGAGAGATGAAATTGGGGATTTTTTTTGTTTAAGGGAGTTTTTTGAGTTGGTGAGAAACAAAAGGAGGGGGGGAATTTAGATAGAAAGAGGGGGAAACGAAAAGAAAAGAAGAAAAGAAGAGGAGAGGCGGTTGAAAATTCATTTTTGATTCATTTTTGATTGTTTAAGAAAATTTATTTTTGTTTAAGAAAAGAAGAAAAGAAACGAAAAGAAAATTAATTTTTTTTTATTTTTGATTGTTTTTTTTTAGTTATTAAGGTTGAAAATTTATTTGTTTCATTTTTATTTTAATGAAAAAAATTATTATTATTTTTATTTGGTAGAAATTGGGGTAATATTTTAATGAAAAATATTTTCTATTAAAATAAAGTTAATTTTTTGTGGTCAATTAAAAACATTTTCTCGCGGCCCATTTTTTTTGGTTACCAAGAATTAGGAACTAATTTTCTATGGTGGAAGAGAGGGAGCGGCAACAGTAATGAAGGTGGTAGATAAGAGGTAATGGTGGTGGTGGTGGTGGTGGTGATGGTGAAGGAAATTAGTGGTGAAGTTGTGGTAGTGGTAGAGGAGATGGCGTGGCGGTGGTGGAGGAGAGGTAATGGTAGTAGTAGTAGTGGCAATAGTAGTGGTGGTGGTAGTGGAGCGGTGGCGATGGTGGTAATAATGGTAGTTATAGAGGTGGAGTGGCAACAGTGGTGGTAGTGGAATGACATTTACAGTAATGGTGAAGGTGGTAGAGGAGATGGGTGGTGAGAGAGAGATGAGTGAAAGACAGATCGATGTGCCAGAGGTTATAGTAGTTTTGGCGAAGCTGCATCTTGTCCAGATGCTCTTGCGACGCCATTGACATCTTCGAAGAGCTCGAAAACCAGGAAACTCTAGCTGATGATGAAGATTTTCAAAAACACTTCTGAGAGATCTGTTTGAAGTAGCAATTGAGCACGACTCCGACAATGCAAGCGCGTTTGGTTGATTTCATGGCAATTTGGGGCTCGAGAGGGGGTGAGAGGACTTCAATTGAGGGTCGAGATTGAGCGGTTAGGTTAGGGTTTAGCTTGTTTCGAGGGGTGTGGTAGAGAGAAGCTTGAGAGAGATCAGGAATCGAGACGATGACTCAAATTTGATTCAGATCTCGACGATCTTTCGGATCCGACGGAGGCACCAGTGGAGGAGAAGGAGGATGAGCCCAGCTGGTGCAGTGGGTGTTTAGGAGAGAGAGAGAGGCACCAACAGTGAGGTGGTAGTCGTAGAGGTGAAGTGGCGACAGTGGTAGTAATGGTGGTAGTAGAATGGCGTTTGCAGTAGTGGTGAAGGTGGTAAAGGAGATGGGTGGTGAAAGAGAGAGAGAGATGAGTGAGAGACAGATAGAGAAGAGAAAGAGAGAGAGAGAGACAAAGACAGAGTAATGAACGAGAGAGAGACAAAGTGGTCGCTAAAAGTGCATTTTCTTGTAGTGGATAGATAAATCGAGAGGGAGCTCAGTAAATAGAGAAGACGGAATGGAAAGAGTGAACAACGCCAACATAGTGGGAGAGAGAGAGAGAGAGAGAAAGAGAAGAGAGAGAGAGAAGGACAAAAAGATAAAGAGATAGAGAGTGAGAGACAGAAAAAGAGACAAAGAGAGAAGAGAGATGAACGAGAGAGACAGAAAGAGAGATAGAGAGAAGAGAGATGAGCGAGAGAGACATAGAGAGAAGAGGGATAAACGAGAGGGAGAGAGAGAGATAGAGAGAAGAGAGATGAGCGAGAGAGACAGAGAGAGATGAGAGAGATAGAAAAGAGAGAGATGAGCGAAGAGACAGGGAGAGAAAAGAGATGAGAGAAGAGATAGATGAGTGAGAGACACAGAGAGAGAGAGAGAGAAAGAGAAGAGAGAGAGAGAGAAGGACAAAAAGATAAAGAGATAGAGAGTGAGAGACAGAAAAAGAGACAAAGAGAGAAGAGAGATGAACGAGAGAGACAGAAAGAGAGATAGAGAGAAGAGAGATGAGCGAGAGAGACATAAAGAGAAGAGGGATAAACGAGAGGGAGAGAGAGATAGAGAGAAGAGAGATGAGCGAGAGAGACAGAGAGAGATGAGAGAGATAGAAAGGAGAGAGATGAGCGAAGAGACAGGGAGAGAAAAGAGATGAGAGAAGAGATAGATGAGTGAGAGACACAGAGAGAGAGAGACAGATAGACAGAAAGAAAAGAGTGACGAGTAAGAGAGAGAAAGAGAAGAGAGAGAGAGGAACATGAAAAAACGGGTGAAAAGATATAGACAAAGAAAGGAGAGAAAAAAAGAGCGAAAAGAGATAGACGAGAGAGAGACAAAGAGAGATGAGCGAGAGAGATAAAGAGAAGAGAGATAGAGAAGAGAGACAAAGAGAGAAGAGAGATGAGAGAAATAGACAGAAGAGAGATGGACGAGAGACACAAAGAGAAAAATAGAGAGAGAGATAGATAGATAGACAGATAGAGAAGAGTGCTGAGTGAGAGAGAGAAAAATAAGAGAGACAAAGACACAGAGAGAAAGAGACAGACAGACAGAGAAGAGTGATGAGAGAGAGAGAGAGAGAGATAGAGAGACAGAGAGAGAAGAGAGACAGAGACAGAGAGATAGGAAGATGAAAAAATGGGTGAAAAAGTTCCGTGTCTACAGTCTCATTTTCTAGTAGTAAGTTGTCTCTATCATTCATGGGTAGAATAGAGGCGCGGATTTGGGAATTGTATATTTTATATAAAAATCAAATTTAAATATTTTATACAATCACACCTATTTAGGGAGTGTGATGAAAAAGTAGTAATGTATATATAATCACACTTTAATTAAAATGTGTGATTAAAAAATATATATATATATAATCACACTTATTTAAAAAGTGTGATTAAAAAGTAGTAGTGTATATATAATCACACTTTAATTAGAAGGTGTGATTAAAAAAATATATATATATATATAATCACACTTAATTGAAAAGTGACATAAAAAATAAATATTATCACACTCAATCAAATTAAGTGTGATTAAAATATCAATCTAATTTTTTTTATCACACTTCCAATAAAAATGAGATCTTTTTTTTTTGTCAAAGTGTGATCTTTAACTATTTTTGTAGTAGTGGAGAAACAGAGAAAGCAAGAGACTGAACTTATTTGGGTCTATGTACATATTGATAGAAAATAAATTGGGCGGTAATGTAAGAGTGTATTCCCACCAAAAACATGAATCTGTATTTTTGAAATTGTTTAACTTTATTGCCGACAAAATGTTTTTTGGTCCCTAAAAATAAGTATTTTGCCGACCACATTTTTGGTCGGCAAAGATCAAAAGTAAAAAAATTTCATTAATATTTGGCGACGAAAATATTAGTCGTAGAAAAGGTACCTTCGCCGACAAATCTTTTTAGTCGCCAAATCTCAATCAACGGCGACTAAAATATTTGTCGCTAAATGTATTAATTTGGCGACTAATTTTTTTGGTCGCTGAAAATAAGTTTTTGGTGACCAAATTTTTGGTCGCCAAAGAGAAAAATAATTTTTGGCGACCAAAAGACCATAGTAGTCGCAAAAAAAAATACCTTCGCCGACAAATATTTTTAGTCGCCAAATCTCAATCAACGGCGACTAAAATATTAGTCGCTAAAAGTACTAATTTGGCGACTAATTTTTTTTGGTTACTGAAAATAAGTTTTTGGCGACCAAATTTTTGGTCGCCAAAAAAAATGTAACCTTCCGCGACCAAATTTGTAGTTGGTCGGCAAAAGCATACCACTTTCTGCGACCAACTCATTTTTTGGTTGCCAAAATATAACATTCTGCGACCAATAATATTTAGTCGCCAAAAATAATGATCATTCGTGACTAATTAATATTTGGTCGCCAAATGTCATTTTTTTGCGACTAAAATTTTTTTGGTCGGCAAAAGTGGTCGGCAATTGTGTAAATTCTTGTAGTGTATGAGTTTCAAATTTTGTGCAGAATTTTGCATGACTTTTGACACATTATTAGAGAAGAATTGCTCTAAATACTGTTTAGTAATGCTTACAATTTATTATTTTTTGTTAAAAAAATATATTAAGCATGTAAATAATTATTTTTTAAAAATTAAAACAAAAAATATATTTTGGTACTGGCACATATTTTAAAATTTTATTTTGAAAATAAAAGAGAGAAGATTTATAGATGATTATTGGTGATCAGAGGTGATTGTATGTAGGTAGCTGAACATGATTGTTTGAAGCGAGAGGTAGTAGTTGCTGGAGGAGATCGCTGCCAACAATGATCGAAGGAGGTCTTTAGTAGAAGTGGTGAGCGGTACACGGTGGTTGGAGGGGGTGAGAGAGCGAAGAAAAAGTGAAAATTTAATTTTTTTAACAAATAAAATCATTTTTTAATTTAAAAAATTATGTAAATTATTTACAATTATTTAAAAATAAAAATAGATATATAATAATTTTTGCTAATAATTTTAATTTTTTTTAATAAGCATAAATAAAAAAAGGATAAATTACAAATACTCCCCCTAAGGTTTACTTAAATTACAAATTACTCACTATGGTTCTAGAAATTACATTATGCCCCTTAAGGTTTCTAATTTCATAAAAAATAGGTCATTTTATTAATAAATCATTAAGTTAATTAACATTTTTTAATAATGTTAAAATTTTATTTCAATTAATAATTCAGATAATTTTATTATTGTATAGGTGAACAGTTAGAAATTTCACTTTTTCAATTAATTTTGTTAAATAAAAATTTTGACAAAGAGGTATTAGTAATTTTCCAAACCACAAGAGGTAATTCATATTTTAAGTAAACTCAGGAGATATATTTGTAATTTATACAAAAACGATAAATATGCTTACCAAGTAAGTCCCTCAATAGATTTGTCAAAATCTAATTTTCACATATGAGTTATGAGAGGGAGATTTATAATGTGTCTTTGAGCCGTGGTAGAGGCCGGACAGAAGGAGGCCGAGTATGTTTTATGCCGAGCTAACCTAGCCTGTTCAGAGCCGGTCTTGCTCGGTCGAGGCCCAAGACCATGTTGGGGCCGAGCTACTTGGGCTTGTTTATGCCCAGAGTCGGTCTTGCTCGGCCGAGGTTCAAGCCCCGTGTTTGGGCCGAGCTCACTTGGTCGAGATGGTCTCTTACCAACCCGAGTTTCATGGGTCGCGCGTTTAGCTCGGCGGGAAGGCCTTCTGTTTACCGGCTCGACTTGTCTTGACCTCAGCTCTACCGGAATGCTACCGAGCTCGGTTGTTATGGAGCTCGGCGAGCGGCTTACTCGGACTTGTCACGCAGCCCGGTCGTGTGAGGTCGAGGTGATGTCCCCGAGCTACCAAGTTCCCGCTAATGTTGTCTGGCAGTTTGGTTAGGTGGTGTTAGCTGGATTCGTGCTGACAGATGGGAGAGCAGCTCCACGTATCAAAAGACTAGTGGGTGTAGAATTGAGTGCAGAAAGTATATAAGCATGACTGCGCCCCCCATGCTGGGAATGGAACATCATTTGGGAAGAAACACTCATTGTGATGTATCTCTCTTCCTCTCTCTCTCTCTCTGAGTGTGTGTGCTAACTTGACCGTTGGAGGTATTTTCCGGCCACACACCGCCGAGTAGCTCACCGCCGTTGTGCTCGCAGGTCGATCGGATAGACAAGGAGCTTGGACGAAAGGAGTACGGGCTACGCGGAATATTTGTTCCTCGTACAATTAGCGCCATCTGTGGGAAGCTTGATAGATAAAACCTTGTCTTTTAAGCTCATCTGGTCGTCTTCCATGGCGAACAACGACGAAATACCGTTGTCCGCCATCGACAGTGTTACCCCGAAGTCAGCTAAACGGAGAGACGAACTCTCTGCCGTACCAAACATGGCGGACCTGGAGACTTCTGCAGGTGGATATTCAAGAGTCACGCGTGATAAGCGCGTTAGAAGTTTTGGTCACTCACGGAGCCCAGACGGACACCGGCGGCGAAGAGAATCGCACGCTAGACGTCTGGAGCACAAGTTAAGGGACCAAGACGCACGTCATCTGGAGAATGGCGGCGGAGATGGAAGCTCTCAAAAGGCATGTCAAAGGGAAGGGTATTGCTGGAGTGGGAGACCACAATGAGCGCACCCAACCACGTCGTTCAGGCAGTCAGAGCCAGCAGCACACTCCCTCCCTTTCTATCACTAGAAGTTACAGTGTTAGAGATTCCGATGTGCCTATAGAGAAGTCTAGCGCGCAAGATAGTACCTATCAACCCTCACGTCCGGCGACGTCGTCGAGATATTCCTACTCCGCTCGTTCAGAGGACTTGCGGGTAGTCTTGAAGGAGCGGGCTCGCCAGCGAGAGACTCAAAGGGTGCCAGCGCTCCAGCGACTATCTTACGGGGGTCACACCAGTGAAGAGGTCATAATGCCACCACCTCGCCCAGCCGTGCCTTTCCTTCTTGACACAGATTTGGCGAGATTGAACGCCACCCCCTTCTCCCTTGAGATAGAAACCACACCGCTCCTTGTGGGCTTTCACCAGCCCAAGTTTACGATCTACAACGGAAAAATTGATCCATATATGCATGTAAGCCACTTCCGGCAGGTCATGGCGGGACATAGGCGCAATGACGCTCTTATGTGCCTTATCTTCCCATCAAGTTTGGGCGAGCTGGGTTTGAAATGGTTTAAGAGGCTGCCGGAGGGAAGTATTGAAAGGTGGCAGCAGTTGGCAGAAGCCTTTGTGACTCGTTTCAAAACCAATACTAAAACGCCAAAGGAGGTGGACCATAATCTCAGTGTCAAAATGGAGTCGAGCAACACACTCAAGGCATACAACTCTTGATACTGGGAAACCTTTAATGAGATTTTAGATTGCCCGATCAACCTGGTAATCACCCAATATAAGCGCGGTCTCCCGGTCGGACATAGACTGCGGGACTCGCTTACCATGAACCAGCCGATATCCATGGGCCAACTAATGCAGCGCATCAATGAGCACATCCGAGTAGAGGATGACGCGGCGGCGTCCACCGCGAAGACAACTCCGGTGATAACAGACAAGAGGTCGGCTGGCAAGGTACACGCAGTTAGACAGAAGACTAACCGTTCAAATGATTGCGAAGAGGAATTTGACCGTTGGTCAAATCATCGAAACCGAGGCAGGGGTCGTCGAAATGACCAAGCTGAATACCCTCGCGATGACGTAGCTGATGCTAACAGAAGGTTAAAAGCTCGGACGAGCATCACCACGGTCTTTAAGATTCCAATCTATCGCATACTTAGTGAAATCCGTGACGAGGATTACGTCCGGTTTCCTGCTAAGTTAGGCGACGCGCAAAAGGGCTTCAATCCGCGGTACCGCTGCACATATCACCAGGAGAGAGGATACCAGATAGAGGACTGTTTGCCTCTGAAGCAACACTTGGAGGAGTTAGTCACAGCCGGACACTTAGATCTTTACATTGATGGGGGTGTTAAGGCCGGGCATCCCACCCCGGCTAATCCGCATGGACCGGAGGACTTGGAGGCGCTGCCTCAAGGAGTGGTTAATGTGATCCACGACATAGTGGAGTCGGCGCATGTATGCAAGCTCCGAGGAATGATAAAAAAGGTGGAACACATGAGGGAAGTTTTTTCAGTTCAACCTGCGATCAAAAGAGGGAAGATCGAGGAAAAAGACGTGATTAGTTTCTCCACAAGGGACCTAGAGCGCATTCAAACGCCACACAACGACGCCCTAGTGGTCACCTTCCGCGTCAAAGAGTTCGATGTCAAGGGCATCTTGATTGACCAGGAAAGCTCGGTTGAAATTATGTACTACGACGCGTTCAAACAACTCAAACTCCGAGACACAGACTTGGCTCCTGCAACTTCGCCACTGGTAGGTTTCAACTCGCAATCGGAATGACCTTTGGGAAAAATAATTTTACCGGTCAAAGCTGGATCCGTGGTCAAGCAGGTAGAGTTCTGAGTATTGTAAGTGCCGTCTACATACAATTTGATCCTCGGTAGGGGCTGGCTTTACGCTATGCAGGCTGTAGCGTCGACCTACCACCAGGTCATGAGATTCCCCTCGGCTATGGGGGAAATTGAGGAAATTTGGAACGATCAAGTCATGTTGAAGCAATGCTTCGTGGCAGTGAACGGGAGCCGACCTCCTAAAGGCTTCGTGTAAATGATTGAAGGCTCAGAAGACCAGAGTGTCCTTGATGACGTAGGCACCAGGGTCGAGGACAAAACTGTTGAAGAATTGGTAGAAGTACGGATTGACATGGAAAGTCCAAACAAGTTCTTTTTGCTCGGATCAAGCCTGACCGCTCAAGAAAGGACCGAGATGGTAGAGTTCTTGATGGCGAATATCGAAGTCTTCGCATGGTCGCCCTACGACATGCCTGGCATCGATCCAAGTTTTATTTGTCACTAACTCAATGTTTTCCCTGATGCACGGCTAGTCATTCAGAGAACAAGGAGATCGGCTCTTGATCACGCCGAGGTAGTCGCGGAGGAGGTAAGGAACTTGCTTGAAGCACGGGCTATTCAGGAAGTGCAATATCTTCGGTGGATTTCAAACACGATCGTAGTACCCAAGAAGAATAGGAAGTGGCGAGTTCGCATCGACTACAAGATCGTCAACCGAGCTTGCCCTAAAGACAGCTTTTCTCTGTCCAGAATAGACCAGCTGGTGGAATTAACGGCGGGACATGAAAGGCTCAGTTTTTTGGATGCCTACCGCGGTTATCATCAGATTGCCATGCATGGCCCCGACCGTGAGATAACCTCTTTCACCACTCCAAAAGGACTCTTCTACTATCGAGTCATGCCTTTTGGTTTGAAGAACTGTCACGACCCAAACCCGCCCCTATGGGTTTAGCACCGTAACAAGGCCTGCTTAACAGTAATACAGTAATACAGAGTACAGGGGCATGGCGGAAGCCAAAACAGTAAATAAACAATGTCCAATGAGCTGTGAGAGTCTGTATGCAAAAGGCTTTTTATACATATATACAATCAGTGCAAAGCAAAACAGTATGTACAACATTTACAATCGTTTAGGACAGGGACTTAATCCCTATTAAAACGGTACAGTAACAGTGTATATAGTCTATACAAAAACAGAACAGAAAGGGGGAAACTAAAACACCCCCATAGCCTTAGCTTGAACGGACTCGGAACCTCGCAGTGAGGCGCATAGGTTGGCTTGACAAAACTGGAGTTTACCTCGATGCTTCTAGCAACGGTCCGGTGTCTGTACACTTACATATATATATGAGCAGTGAGCTAAAGCCAAGTGAATAACATAATGCGTAAAGAGATTAAGAATGAATGTCCTTACAGTATTGAAAATAGTCATTTCAATCAGTATATCAGTTATTCAGTCATTATAGTCATATGTGGTACATCTAATAGCAAAACAGTACAGTAGGTCTTATCAGACCGAACAGTCAGTTGATGGCCATCATATCAGTAAACAGTAGTGGTTCCAACATGGGAACCGACAGAGATCTTTGTTACAATAGCAGTACAATACAGTAACAATAGGTTGCTAAGGATGCCACAATGCAGTTCACAATTAGGACATCATTCATTTAGTAACAGTATCATTTCAGAAAACAGTACAGTTCAATTGTTCAGAAGATAATCATATTTGAACATATCTTTACACAGTTGTTACTCACAGAGTTCTGGGCTACAGATAAGCTAGTGCGTGTCTCCGGATGCCAACCCTACACAGTTACAGAGTGAACACACACTAAGCTATACAGTTGGGAAAATAATAACTTAATCCCTAACTCGACTCGGTGTGGTCCTATATCCATATCCTCATAAGATACCTTAAACTAGGCCTATGAATGCCTAGGATGAAATGAGGATGCAAAGATGCACTTCAAAAGTATTTTCAGAATTTTCAGAAAACAGGGTTCACGCTCGAGCGTAAGTTACTCCGCTCGAGCGGACATGCAGACAAAGGTTTCTACTCGAGCGCAGACTTACCCGCTCAAGCGTACTGCAAAACAGTCAAAAGTGCTGGATGTGTGAAAATCACGCTCGATTGGGCGCTCGACACCTGCTCAAGCGTAAAACACAAGGTCTCGTTCGAGCATAAATTATCTCGCTCGAGCGGACTTCAAAACAGTGTAAAGTACTGGGAGCACGAATTTCAAGCTCGAGTGCCAGTCACCCCACTCGAGCGTGAGTTCAATTTGCAAGATAAGGGAGCTCAATTTGCAATCTATACTTTAATTCTTCAAGTTCTCTAGCCAATTCTCCAAGTTCAACTCAATTCCTCTCACTCTCTCACTCTAGTCGACTAGAACAAGGAAATGGCTGAAGAAAATGTTTTGGTCAAGTGTGTATGAGGCTCAAAGTGTTTAGTTAGTGGGTCACTAGGCATAGCAAAGTCGTGATTAAGTCCAAGTTTGCAATTTATCAATAATTAATCTAATTTAAACATACCAAATCACATTTTAATTAGATATGCCATAAAATCACATAAATTCTAATGATCATAAATCATCAATCAATTTCAGATTCGGCCGCCGATAAGGCCTTTACTTTGCAGTTTAAAGCACAAAACATAAATAGATAATTTAACAATCAACAGATAGATATGCATTTAAACTAGCACACTCAATTGATCAGTTCGGTATTTCAGTCGATTCAATTACTTATCATAATCAGTCTCAGTTTAGCAGTAATCAATGGTTAATCGGTAAACAGTGGTGAGGGTTGTTATAAGAACGCTGGGGCAACTTTCCAAAGGATAGCGACCAAAATGTTCGCCCCTCTGCTAGGCCGGACGATGTAGGCTTACATCGATGACATGGTGGTCAAAAGCAGGCATCGGGCAGACCACCTGTTTGACCTAGCCAAGATGTTCGCTATTCTCAAACAGCACAAGCTACGCCTGAATGCGTCCAAGTGTGCCTTCAGCGTGGGATCCGAGAAATTCCTAGGCTTCCTAGTCACAAACCGAGGCATCGAGGGAGACCCTACACAAATCAAAGCCATACAAGAATTAAAGTAGCCCAACTCGGCGAAGGACGTGCAACATCTGGCCAGGATGGCCGCTGTTCTTAATCGATTCATAAATTGGTCATTAGATCGCTGCCGCCCTTTCTTTCGAGCCCTGAAATCCAAGTTTTCGTAGGACGAGGAATGTGACAGGGCTTTGGCCGAGCTAAAGGCGTATCTGTCTTCTGCTCCATTGTTGGTGACACCAAATCCCGGCAAAGAACTCTACCTTTATTTGGCCGTTTCTCAGCATGCAGTTAGCGCAGTGCTTGTCCGGTCAGAAGGAATCCAGCATTTCCCCATCTTCTACGTGAGCAAAACTTTGCTACCGGCAGAGTCGAGATACTTGCTGTTGGAAACACTCGCCTTGGCGTTGATGATGGCCTCTAGGAAATTGGTGCACTATTTTCATGCTCACACAATCATCGTTTTGACCGAGTTCCCATTCAAAGCCTTGTTCGAGCGGGCAGATTTCTCCGGTCGAATCCTCAAGTGGGCGGTCGAAAGTTCCAACCCTGAATTGCCATAAAAGCACAGACATTGGCCGACTTCGTTACTGAATTCTCACCTGGAATTCATCCAATATGCCCAGTAGATCTGGCCACGGCAACCGAGGAGGTGAATGTAGGCTCGCCAAAAATTGCATAGTAGGGCGATGTTGGCGACGCGGAACTTGCGCGCCCCGCCATAGAACCTCCAGCCAGCATAGTACTGTGGCCTGGCGATGCGACTCCGGACTTGGGCATAGCAGATCGACGTGTTGGGTCCGGTGCTGCATCGCCGAGGGGTGATGAAATGGAATCGAACAACAGCAAACCAGAAACCAAACAGCCGAGCGACCGTGATCCCATCGACCTTCGAGCCTCCTAGGACCCTTCAGAGTGTTGGAAGCTCTTTGTCGGCGAAATGTGGAAATTTTTTGTAGATGAAGCCTCAAATCGTCATGGTGCCGGGATGGGCATTGTTTTGATCTCCCCAGATAGTCTGACCATCGAACACTCTATCACACTCGGATTCCCTGCGTTAAGCAATGAGGCTGAATACAAGGCACTGCTGGCCAGACTTAAGAGCGTGTTCCAAGTGCGCGCATCCGAGCTGATGGTTTACAGCGACTCCCAACTTGTTGCCAACCAAGTATCTGGGGTTTACGAAGCTAAAGATGACAGAATGACAAAGTACCAAGCTTTGATAAGAGACCACATCAAGCGATTCCAGGCGATAAGGGTCCAACAAATTGGTGGGAAGAAAATGGCCGCGTAGATGAGTTAGTCGGTCTGGCTTCCATGGTTGACAAAATATCTCCCAGTCCTCTCCTGATTGAGTTTCTTCCAAGGCCTAGTATAGAAGAACTCGAGCAGACAGAAGTACTTTGCACCGAGCTTGGCCCTTCTTGGATGGACCCTATTATCCTCTTCCTAAAAGAGCGGACCCTTTCAGCCGATAAAAAGGAAGCGCATAAAGTCCAGGTGAAGTCAGAGCAGTTTTGGCTCTCTCCATCTGGCGCTTTATACAAGAAGTCTTTCATCGGTCCTTATCTCAAGTATGTACACCCAAATAGCGTGGAAGCTTTCTTGTATGAAATTCATGAAGGCATATGCGGCAGTCACATCGGGGGCAGATCTTTGGCCTACAGAGCTATCTCGCAAGGGTATTGGTGGCCGTGCCTGCAAGCGGATGCTTAGAAATATGTTTGCAAATGCGAGAAGTGCCAGAAGTTCGCCCACCAAATTCACCAGCCGGCTAGAGAACTTCTTCCCCTCACAAGCCCTTGGCCTTTTGCGATGTGGGGGCTGGACATAGTGGGACCACTTCCAACGGCACTAGGCAACTGGAAGTTCTTCATTGCGGCTACGGACTACTTCACCAAATGGGTTGAAGCTGGGTCCTTAGCAACTATCAACGAGAAAGACGTCAAACGGTTTGTCTGGCAGAATGTGGTAACGCAGTTTGATGTCCCCAAGATTCTGATTTCTGACAATGCCACCCAATTTGACGAGTGCTTATTCAGAGGATTTTGTGAAGAATTAAAGATCAAATTCTACAACTCCACCCCGGCTTACCCGCAGTCCAACGGCCAAGTCGAAGCATCAAACAAGACCATTCTTGATGGGTTGAAGAAAAGACTTGAGAAAGCCAAAGGAAAATGGGCCGAGGAACTTCCAAGTGTTCTTTGGGCATATCGGACGAACCCGAGGCGATCTACCTGGGAAACTCCTTTTGCCTTGGCATATGGCATGGAGGCGGTCATCCCATTGGAAGTTGGTATGCCCACCATCCGCAGTGAAAGTTTTGAGTCTGAGTTGAACTCTGACGCCATCGCCCTGGAATTGGACCTAGTGGAAGAGCGCCGAGACAAGGCTCTAATCCATGTGGCCATATACCAACAAGAGCTTTCCAGAAAATACAACAAAACGGTACACCCCAGACCGTTCAAAGTTAGGGATTGGGTTTTAAGAAAGGTGATGGGCAACACACTGGTGCTGGGGAAGGCAAGCTAGGGGCAAACTAGGAAGGACCTTGCAAGATAACCGGTCTGGCGGGCAAGGAGGCATACCATTTGGAAGATTTGGAAGAAAAATGCATACCTCGGCCTTGGAATGCGGCCAACCTCAAACTGTACTATTTTTAAGCCTTTTACGTTCTTATGTAATTTTTTTGGAAGAACTTGCTCTCCATATACTTCTGAATGTAGCACGTTTTTTGTCAAATATAATAGAAGTGACTTATCTTTGCTGAAGCATTATGTTGCTTTCGAAGCTTACTTTGAGATTTAAACTGAGATATTTTACTCCGGTTAAACGAGTTGATGATTTGCTCAACTCTATGGTCTCAACCGAGATGTTTTATTCCGGTTGAATGAGTTGAAAAAATTACTCAACTTTGTGATTTCAACCGAGATGTTTTACTCCGGTTAAATGAGTTGATGATTTTCTCAACTGTGATTTCAACTGAGATGTTTTATTCCGGTTGAATGAGTTGAAAAAATTACTCAACTCTGTGATTTCAACCGAAATGTTTTACTCCGGTTAAATGAGTTGATGATTTACTCAACTCCATGATTTCAACCGAGATATTTTATTCTGGTTGAATGAGTTGAAAAATTACTCAACTCTGTGATTTCAACCGAGATGTTTCACTCCGGTTAAATGAATTAATGATTTGCTCAACTCTATGGTCTCAACCAAGATGTTTTACTCCCGTTAAATGAATTGATGATTTGCTCAGCTCTATGGTCTCAACCGAGATGTTTCATTCCGGTTAAATGAGTTGATGATTTGCTCAACTCTGTGGTCTCAACCGAGATGTTTTATTCTGGTTGAATGAGTTAATGATTTACTCAACTCGGTAGTTTTAACCGAGAAGCTTTACCCCGGTTATGGTTTACCTCGACTAGATGAGTTGATGATTACCTCAAGGCTTTTGCCGAGATGTTTTGTCCCGGTTAATGGTGTTGATGATTTGCACAAATCAAAAGGTTTAGCCGAGATGCTTTACCTTGACTACAATAGTTGACATTTTGTTAAAGGTTTTTGCCGAGATGATGAAACACAGTGCAACATGCAGTACAACAGTTAACGAAATCAAAACTTTTCATTGATGTAAAATCGAATTACATAAGGTGGGGTAGGCAGCCCGGTTACATTGTTGAAAAAAAAAGAAAAAAAGAAAACCAAACTAAGGGGGACAGGTCGGCGAAGTCATCCCCGGTTGCAGTTGCCTCTAGGTCGACCGTGTTTTGGTTTCTTGGATGCCGGTCTCAACTTGGCCGGCCTGCTTTGGGCGGTTATCTCCCTCGGCAGTTTCCTCGGCTTCCTCTGCGCCTTCTTCCTCGGCCTTAGCTTGTAATGCACTGAAGATGTCGTTGGCATATGGCATCATGTATGTCGGCAGAAAGGCAACGAAGGGAGAGGCAAACACGTCGATCCCAGATCCTTGGCTGAGCTGTTCGCAAGCAGTTTTCCACCCGGACTTGAAGAAAATGTCCTTGGTGGCCTCCACTTGCTTGGTGTAGTTTTCCTCGGCCTCATTGAAACCTTTGTTGTTTGCCTTGTCTAGTTCGTCCTTCCTCGATTGCTTCAACGCTTCCAGCTCGACCCGAAGAGCGTCCCTTTCTTTCTCGGCGGCTCCCAGTTGGTCGAGTAATTTGAAGTTGTCGGTGTTTGCGATCTCCAAAGAAGCCTTTGACTGTCCCAGCTCAGTCTACAGATGCTCAACTTGGCTGGACGCGTCGGTCGCTTTCTGCCGGAGTCTATGGATCCGTTCTATCACCAGATGTTGTTTTTGGATGGCCTACAAGAAGAGTGTTTGATTAAAGAAAGGAAACCGAGCAAACACTTGAAAATATTTGGATAAAGCATGCAAAATTCTTACCCGGGTCATAGACTTGACCGAGGACTTCACGAGCCGGGTGTCGGGCACGTGGTCACTGCCGGTCACGTCGCTCGGCAGAAGGAGGGCTTTGGTTAGGTCGAATGCGAGGAGATGCTCTTTATTCCCTTTGACTGAAGCACTGACCGGGATCTCTTTTCCTCGGTGCTTCAGTTGAGGCGTCTAAGGGGGTGTTGGCTTGGTTGTGACCGCTAGTTGCTTGGTGTTCAGCTCCATAATGAGCTCGGTTGAAGGATCGGCGGTGCGAGGCCTTTTCCCAGCTCGGCGACTTTCCTTGCTTGCCTGCACAACTGCAGGTGACGCCAATGCAACCACGGTCTCGCTTGTTCGACCGGCAGCAGCTGCACGGGAAGGGATGCTCGGTAGCTCGGTGGATGTGGTGGTGATGATATTTTTTATGCGGCTTCGTTTCGCCATCTCCTCTGCTTCGGTCAACCGGATAAAGGACACGTTCAGTAGTGTTGGGTCAGGAGGTGGGGACGGCGCTCGGAGGAAGTCGGTCACTCTACTCCGACGGGGAGCGGAGTAACTGTAGGTCGGCACGTAACTGAGAAGGTCATGGCAGTCCCGGTTAGGGTACCACGGTTCTAATGGCTGCTTCGTTGGGATAATGGTTGTTGGCTTGCAAAGCTTCGATTGCTGCAAAGAGAAGAAGAAGAAAAGATATTAAGTACAAAATATAGAAGGAAAGTAATTTGACCGAGCAGTTAGCACGGCTTACATGTTGAACCGAAGTTCTTGCTGATATACCAGCCCGGCACGTTGGCTGTTTCATAATTGCCGGACACCCAGAAAAAGTCGTTGTCATGCATGTCTTTGTCCGGGGTGTTGGTCACTATTTTCTCCTTGCTCGGTCTGATTTTTAAATAATAGTTGAGACCATCGCCGATATGCCCTAGGATGTACTGGTAAAGTATCTCGGCTAGTCCTAAGCTCAGGCCTAGCCGGTTGTTCAGCTCGGCTATCCCGTTAATTATTCTATAAGTGTTGGTTGAAACTTGGGTTAGTCCTAGCTCGGTGCGCCTCAGGAACTCGCACATTAAAGGGTTGACCGGGAAGCGTAGACCGCCTTCGATAATGGAAAGCATGGTGAAAGGGCATTGGTCTAGTCTGCCCCAAGTGGTTGTGTCCTCGGCACCGAGCTCTAGATGTACATCGGCAGGGACACCATATTCTTCTTGGAACGCGGCTAGTGCGACCGACGTGTCAACCAAGAAGCGGTAGTGCCCCATGTGTAGCCGGCTGGTTCTAGCACGACTGTGTTGGTTTGGCAAATTTCTCGGTTGAAGGCTGCTCGGCCTTAGAGAGCCTTTGTATTGGTGTGCGGTCTCCTTGGACTCTGCAGTAAAAGGAAGTTTAAGTGTAAGCGGGAGCGCGATAGCGCAAAACGAGCTTGACTTTAGCTCAGTCAGATGGAGTGCCAGACCACCTCGGTCACGAAGGTAAATCCAGAAGCTCGGCCACTTAAATGGACCAGATGTTAGCCCGGTCGAGCGATCAAACATTCTGCCTGCCTCAGTTCCTACAAGAGTTTTTGTAAACGCGCAATTTGCTCGGTTTAAGTGTATCTTAGGATTAAAAGAAGACTTGGAGCCTGGTCCGCTCTAGATCTTCGTGTGTTCATCACTGGAGTTGAAGAACAACAAAGAGAGCAGGGGCATAGGAGGTTTTTGGAGGGATATATCCTAAAACCTATGGCTTTTGTACCCTAGAATGTGAAATATCAAACGAAAGAGCAACGAAGTGATTCGAAGGACTTACCAGAGTGAGGACGACAGTCGAATCTTCGAGTGCGAAGTCAGTCCAGGGCCAGGAGGGTGTTTGATAGAGAGGAGGGGCACTTCTGCTTTGGTTCGTCTATAATGGAGGAGAAACAGTAAGAAGAAAATGAAAGAGAGACATGGCGTGTTTATAGGAGCAAAGAACCGCCAAAATTTTGAATGTGAAGAGATATCTGGGTTGGCTGCATGAGGCCAATAAATGATCGACGCTTGTCCCAATTGACGGCGGTGTCAGTATTGAAGAGACAGTAAGGCGAGTTGAGGCGTCGACCGAGCAAATCAAGAAACCGAGCATATCGATTAGCGCGGTTGACGTCTTGCGAACTAGGAACGACGGGAGAGTCTATCTCGGTCGGATCATGTAATCCCAGTCACGCTTGCGTGAACGGAATTAAGGGGCAATTGAGAGGGAGATTTATAATCTGGCTTTGGCCCGTGGTAGAGGTCGGACAGAAGGGGGCCGAGTATGTTTTATGCTGAGCTAACCTGGCCTGTTCAGAGGCAGTCTTGCTTGGTCGAGACCCAAGACCATGTTGGGGCCGAGCTACTTGGGCTTGTCTATGCCCAGAGTCGGTCTTGCTCGGCTGAGGTTTAAGCCCCGTGTTTGGGGCGAGCTCACTTGGCCGAGATGGTCTCCTGCTAACCCAGGTTTTATGGGTCGCACGTTTAGCTCAGCGGGAAGGCCTTCTGTTTACTGGCTCGACCTGTCTTGACCTTGGCTCCACCGGAATGCTACCGAGCTCGGTTGCTATGGAGCTCGGCGAGCAGCTTACTCAGACTTGTCACGCAGCCCGGTCGTGTGAGGCTGAAATGATGCCGACGGGCTGCCGAGTTCCCGCTAATGTTGTCTGGCGGTTTGGTTAGGTGGTGTTAGCTGGATTTGTGCTACCAGATGGGAGAGCAACTCCACGTGTCAACAGACTAGTGGAAGCAGAATTGAGCGTAGAAAGTATATAAGTATGACTGCGCCCTCCATGCTGGAAATGGAACATCATTTAGTAAGAAACACTCATTGTGATGTATCTCTCTTCCTCTCTCTCTCTCTCTCTCTCTGAGTGTGTGTGCTAACTTGACCGTCGGAAGGATTTTTCGGCCAAAGTCCGTCGGGTAGCTCACCACCGTTGTGCTCGCAGGTCGATCGGATAGACAAGGAGCTTGGACGAAAGGAGTACGGGCTACGCAGAATATTTGCTCTCCGTACAAGTTGTAATAGAACTATTGTATTTAAAGCAATGACACATAGTTTTAATTTTAAAACTCTAATTAAACTTCAATAATGTGACAAGATAGAAGAAAAAAGAAATCAAATCAAAATATCACTTCAATGAGTGAATCTCATCCACTAGAGCTCCTTCAGAGCTCTTATATTTGTTGTTTTTAATAGCATTATTGAAACATTCATGTATGTGTTATTAAGGGGCCATTTGAAAACACACACAAAAAAAAAAAAAAAAAAAGTCAATTAACTTTTTAATTTATTCTGAATCATGTTACTTCTTACATAAAAAATAAAAATAAATAAAAAAATCAATTTTCAACTATTTTTTCAAAACATCTCTACACAGTTAAGTGACAGTTTTTTAATATCCCAGTTAAGTGACACTTTTAACTATTTTTCAAAACATCTCTCCACAGTTAAGTACAGTGCTTATAATTTCTTTTCATGAAGATCATGGTTGTCAAGCCTATTGTCCGTCTGACCTGTCACATCTTTTCACACTGTACCTAAAAAAAAAAAAAAAAAATTGTGTGCAATATATGGGTATAAATTATTATGCAAATTAAAAAATTGTTAAAAAAATACACAAATTAACATGACAACATACTAATTTTGGAGAAATTTATAGTGTAAACTCCTTAAAAAAAATCAAATCATAAAAAATGTTACTTTCCTATCATGAAAATTATGAATCATTGTGATTATATTATGAATAATATGATAAAAATATTACGAATTATTTTAATAAGAAAAATTTAGATATATTTAATGTTTGTTACAAAATGTATACAGTAATATATCATACGTCTCTTTTTAAAAGTGTGTACTGTAACACCTGGTCGTTAATTCTATTATTTTAAAATAAAAGACTCATCAAAATGATTTAAACTTTAAAAAATAAAAATATCATTACTTTATTATTTTAACTGTAGGGCTATGTTTGGGAAAAGAGAATTATAGTCAAAAAGCACTATAAATTATGATATCATTTTCTTTATTTTTTTCACATTTTTAAAAAAAAAAATTAAAAACGGCCCCGCTACGTAGCTCGAATGTGTGGCTCGACACCAAAACGACGTCGTTTTGGTGTCTGTTTTTTTTTTTTTTTTCTTTTTTTCTTTTTCCTGTGTTTTTGTTGCAGACGATGGAAAACGAAGAAGAAGGGTAGAGAAGAAGAGAAGGGAGGAGGAGGAGGAGGAGGTGGAGGAGGAGGAAGGGAGGAGGAAGGAGGACTGGAGGGGGCATAATCACAGGGGAGGAGGAGGCGGTGGCGGGGACGGAGGCCACGGCGGTGGTGCTGCGACTGGGACGATCGGCGAGACGGTGGCGGTGGTGCGACGATCGACAAGAAGGTGGTGCTACAACGATCGGCGGCGGCGGCTAGGTGACGGTGGTGGTGCTGCCTCCTCCTCTTTCTCTTCTCTTCTTTTCTTCCTCCTCTCTTCTCTCCCTGTTTCTCCTCTCCCCCTCTGTCTGTTCGAAAATAAAAGAAAGAAAGAAGGAAAAAAAAAAAAAAAATCGAGCCAAAATCGAGCCAAGAAATTCGAGCTACAAAGCTTTTTCCAATTAAAAAATCAACTAAAATAATCAATTCTCAAGCAAAATCTAAGGCCTCGTTCGGGAATAGGCTATTTTCGTAATTTTTTTGAATTTTTCGTTTAAATATGAGGTAAAAAAAAATTAGTATGTTTGGGATGATTTTTTGATTTTTTACGAAAAGATGTATACAAAATAGATAAAAAAGAGAATCTTTGACTTTTTGGTATATGTTATAGGTTTTTTAATTTTTTTAGTAACTTTTTGACTTTTAGACTAAAATACTCACATGCCAAACGAGGCCTAAATGCATATAAAAATTCTACATGAATAGACTTTTGGCTATTTCGAATTAAAAAAAAAAAAAAAATCCCCATCAACTAGATGCCATTGTCCATCAAGATCATCATAGAATCAAGTATTGAACAGTGATGCTGCATCATGAAACAAGGCACGACTATACCTTTCATTAAGTTGGTTCTACAAAGAATCATTTTATGTTTCTCTGTCACATTCTTTTCCATAGTTGAACATTTCAAAAACATGAAAATAATTCGACATATGTGAATTTACAGTGTGAATTGATCTTATACAATAGGCAGCAGTACTACAAATGCCATAGTACAGTTCCTCTAGTACGTTATGTTGGATCAAGATTGTATTAAATATCCGCTCACATGTTGGATCGAGATTATTTTAATTTTTGATATTGATACACTTTCATATATCAATAATGAAAATTACATTTGTATAGCTAAATTACGATACATACCGATTTATAATCAATTCATATGTGCGGAGAGAAGAAAATATTCAATTCATATGGTTCAATTCACAATTGATCTGATTGATTCATTGTTGATAATGTCAGTTTGCTATAAAAGAATGTTGACTGATGGTTATAAAAAATCCAAGCGAACCAAAATATGTTTAATTGTTTCATAGTTTTAAATATCGATGAAAAATGCTCAAATTCTTAAGTACGGTTGAAAATGCTCTTGTTATAGAAGTTTCTGATAAAATTATTTATTAAAATGATATGTCATGACAAGGGTTGGTTTGGGATGTCCTAAAGAAGTGCACTTTTTGACTTATTGGTGGGTTTGGGTTGGGTTTGATGTGATGTGTTAGAGAGGTGATGTAATTTAAATAAGATGATGTGACTTAAATAAGATAGTGACTTTTTGACTTTTTAGCTTATTTAGTACATGCCAAACTAGCCCTTAATATTTAAAGTATTTTAATGATTTTATTTTTTTATTTTTTTTTATTTTTTAAAGTTAAGCTGTTATAGATTTTTGTTGATTTTTGTTAAGGTACTTGTTGGCTTTTTGGCTTTTCGAAGGGTATTTTTGTGAATGCGAGCGTGCCAGCAAGGATCAATCAGTCCTTACAGAAATTGTGATTGCCAACCAATTATCAGACGATTGTGTTTTAGTTCTTTTCAGCCTCAATGAAGAGGACTTTTACTGGTGGCTTGACTTAGGAGAAATTAAGAGAGAAAACAGTAATATGAAGAACAATTGAAGTATTTCATAAAAAATGAACACTTACAATGGTTCGAACTCAGCCTCGGAGAGGTTTACAACAGCAATCTACTTGAATCTACTTGAAACTACTCCTATGAATCGAAGTGCAGTGCGGGTATTTAAAGTGCTGGTATTTAAAGAACAGGTATTTAAAGACTGGAAATGTAAAAGACTGGAAAAGAAAATATATGAAGTAAATGACTGATTTGTATGATCTGAGTCCGTCCGTTTTTCTGGGGGTTGTCCTGCTATTTATACTCGTCAGTGATGACCTTCGAACTGCACTTCGAACCGTCGAACTGCTCCTCCATGATCGCTGATCATGCTTCCTTACAAGTAGCTCCATTACGCCATTACTGGCAGTTGAGCTTCCCTCTTGTACTTGGATTTGAATATGAGTAACCGTTGAAGACACGTCATCTTGCATCCCGTTATTTGATCTAGTGTTACTCAGATCATGTGAGGACCAATATTTATTGCCACGTGTACGATCAGGATTAAAGGCTTGAATAACCTTCCTTTATTACCCTTACTACGCCCCGTGTCGAACTGTAACTGGCTTTTACAAAATATGTAGCCAACATTACCCCCCGCACTAATATACCCAATACTTGGTGATATTAGTGGATTGCAGTTTTCCCGCGCTTCTAGAACGTGTATGGAGTCCATATTCTGGAAACACAACCGTCATCCATTTGGAGATCATCTGCATTAACTCGTTGAACATCCCAATACCTTAGCATTCGAACAGGCTATGGCTGCATCAACTTCCCTTTCTATTGATCAAGCATATGAAGAGCCTTTGAGTGATGTTGTTCCCCCTCGAAAGAACCTCCACGCATTCATTAGCCACCTTTACCCGCCCTTCTATATTCAGGTAATGGAGGCTTTTGCAGATTATAAACCTTTGGACTATGAACACATTGCCTTTAATCCCTGGGTTTACAAACTTACAGATACAAAGAGTTCTTCCCCTAAGCTCCCTTTGTATTCTGACCGAACTACCCTCGAGCCTTTGCTTCGACAAGTTGCAAATATGGAGCTAGGAAACTCTTCTTCACAGACCTCTGCATGGGATGAAACTGTGACCTCTTCATCCTCTGGGGCTTCTGGCTGGACAAGCTGGTCAACTCCTGAGACTTATGATTTAAGGGAGCGAATCAATCACCATTTTGTTGAGTTTACTGATCCCTTGGAGTTTCCCTCCTATGCTCGAAGCTCAGTGGTCTACCCTTACGTGCCCATTGACCTTCGACGTAGCTTGGAGGAGAATCTGCTTGTGGCTTGGTATACTTCTTCCACGCCTACGAAGATAATGCACCTTGCCCAGCGTCCAGAAGAAGCACAAGGGTACACCCCTTCATTTTTAGCCAAAAAGGCGAAGATTTGTTCTTCTGATTGGCTTGACTACATTAATGCCTTTGTTCCTTCTGCTCCCGTGCCATCTCCCATAATAGAAGCATCCACACCTTCTTCTGCATCTGCATCTTCTGAGATAGAAACACCTGCTCATTCCCCTTTGTCTTCTGAAGCAGAACCATCTTCTCCTTCCCCTTCTCCCATCCTTTCCTGGACAGAGAAACTAAGACTTGCCCTTCCAATGGACAAAGTCTTTCCACCTTACCAACCTCCGTCACCCCCTTCTCCAGCCGAGCGAAAGCAAGCTCAACTTTTGCTCGCGGCTTTTTCCCATTTGCCCTTCAATGTTCTTGAGGATGACATTCCTCTTAAGAACTTTCAATGGGCTTGTGATATCTTGACTAGAGGTCATGTTCTCAACCCTATTGCCCAAGCAGAGCTTCATTTGTTTTTGGACCAACTCCCAGTGCTCCTCTATTGGCATCAGAATTCTAAGATCACCACCCAAAATCTGGATGAACTTTTATCTCTCCGAATTCATGCCCAATATGAAGCAGAGAATTTTATCGAAGAGTTCGATGACTTCAGGAATAAAGATTCTGCGTACTGGGATGATTTGGTTATAGATGAATTGGAACAAAAATCGAGGGAAGAGGCTTTCGAAGCAAAGGCTGAAGAACTCTATTACGAAGTGAGAGCTCATCAGCTTATGCAATCAACTTTAGAAGAAATAGAAGAAATAATAAAGAAAGAACAGAAATTTATTGACCATTGCTGGACAAAATTTCATGACCTTGTTATTTACTCTATTCCTTATTTTTATGAGCTTGAATTTGTACCCAGATAGAGTTACTTAATGTAATCATCTTGGCTTTAATACAAACAAAGTCTTTCTGTACTTTAACACTGTTTGACTCTGTTTCCTTTCATCTCTAAAAGCTTAACTCATATCGAATTGAACAATCTCATCTTTCGAATCAACTGTTTAATGAAGTACTAAAAGAACCAATCATGTCTTTTTCCAATTCATGGAGTAAAATTGACAATTCTGGCAGATATTATTTTAGTACTTCGATTTCAATGACTTTACTTTTTCAACACTAACTGTAACCAATATATGGTCGTGGTTGATATAGCCAATCAATTTTAAACTGATCTCTTTTGGCTTCGAAGGGCAAACTATGGCAATTCCTTCTTGCTCATGTAGAAACCAATAATTGGTCTTGGATGTTTCGAACAGTGCCCCTCTTCCTTAAAAAGTGCTAGGGCTTGCTTCGAATGTTGTCATTTTGACTGATAACCTTCGAACGGGTCTTTGGATTTTTGAAGTAGACCAATACTTTGAGCATTTAGGCATTTTTAAGCATGTAGTAAGCTCTGAACAGCGCTTCTCATACTCAGAGAATACTAGGGTTTGCTCCGAAGGTCGTTACTTTGATTTATAACCCCTAAACAGACCCATAATCAAGCAATTTAGCACCTTTAAGCATATACTAGGCTTCGAAGCTGACTTATGTATTTCGAAGCCGTTGTTATTTGATTTTTTGACGCCAAGATCTTGTTTTCGAAGCCAAATATTTCATTTCGAAGCTGGCCCCAATCCCCGGAATAAGCTCTTCCCTCCAAAACTACCAATTTGGAAGAAATTCCTCGCATTCGTACTTTTAGTACTTAACGACTTACGGGGTATAATTTCGGACACAAAGGTTTTAAAACCCTTTCGTTTGGTGTTCCGAAATCTCTTGCCTTTTACAAACCCTTCTCTCTACTGGTTCTTCTGATCTTCTTTGCTCTTCTTTTGCTTACTACCAATGGATCCCTCTTCTCTAAAAGTACTTGCTGGCGACCATATGAGCCCTACCATGGCTTTGAAATATTGTATCGATGAAGAAATCAGCAAGCTGACATCTGGCGAATCAAGTAACATCGATGGTCGTCTTTTCGTTCCTCGCCACAGCAACAAACAGGAGTACATCCTAGGTCCTATCTTCCGGGAAGCTCCTGCTCAACTCCCAGCTCTGTACCCTCGTTTGGAGGACCATTTCCTTCTCTACGAAGGAAGGCTTGATTGGGGAAGTTGGAGGGTAAATCGTCCTCATCGTTGCTGGCCGACATTGAGGACTGAATGGGAGGAATGGTATGACAGAGTGGTGCCTGCGAGGGAAGATGACCTGCAAGAGCTTTATATCCTTGATGCCCTTCGACTTTCCAGGTTCATTATTCCTGAAGACCCCTTTTTGATTCCTGCTGCCTTATGTTTTTGGAATATGGCTTTCAATTTCTTCCAGTTTCGGTGCGGTATGATGGCCCCCACCGTTCTTGATATTTGCCATCTCCTAGGGCTTTCACCCCATGGTTCTCTTTTTACTCCCAACTATCCAGACCTTCCTGTCAAATTTTCTCTTCCAGCCCTAAACTCTTCTTATAGTGACTTCGTAAAGGCTGAAAATAAGAGAGAAGGTCCTGTGCGGGACAGAGAATTTTTCTCCTTCATATTATACTGGTTATGCAAATTCCTCTTTTGCACCTCATCTCAGAGGATTATGCCTGAGTTTGCTCCACTTGCGAAGGCACTTGTCTTGAAGAAACATATCGCTCTTGCTCCTTATCTTCTAGGTCATGTCTACAGAACCTGCTCCCAATTTTGCGAAAAACCCCTCGATGCTAACCAAGGAGGTCCTCTCTGGGTGCTCCAACTCTGGCTCTTTGCTTATTTCACTGACCTACATCCCAAGTGTTTAGGATTCCTTGTTCAGGATCCTAGTACTTACGGGGAAAAATATGCCAGGATTGCCCTTTACCCTGCTTCATTTGCTTATTATTTTACCTTCTTTTATCAACTTCCTATCTCTCCATCTGCTTCCTTCTTTTGTCCTTTCGAAGCCAATAGAGGGCCAACCTGGCTACAATCTTTTCTGGCTGACAAGGAATGTTCCACTTCTCCCCACAAAGATATGTGGGCCTCTATATTATTACCAAGGGAGCTGTTCATTGGCACTCTGAACCCTCGAGCCTATAAATGCATATCTGAGGTATACTGCCCTTCTCAATTTGCAAGGCAATTTGGGCTCTCTCAAGGGATACCTGTTCCTCTTTGCAGTCTTTCAAATGTCTATCTCACTGCCAGGGATTTGAGAATACCCAAATCCAAGCCAGAGGCAGCAGTACTCAGACTACTGAAGGAATTGAGTGAATTCCAATTTATCCCCTTTCACCCCTTTGGCTCAGTTTTAAAAAGGTTTAAGAACTGGTGGACAGCCAATATGGAAGTGCGCCTCTCTGCACACCCTCATGACTTGTTAGTGGGGTTGGGATTGCCTTCGAAGGATAAGTCAGCAACAGCCCAGAACACTTCTCCCCCTCCTGAAGTTGTCACCACCACTCCTGCCACTTTACCTCTTCCAGCCAGGGTTACTAGAGCTGCTTCGAAGAAGGGTGAGTATCTTCAAGTTCTTCTCCTCCCCTTTTATTCCTGAATCTTTTGTTGGTTTCCTTATACTCATGCTTTTGGTGTAGGGTCTCCACAAGAAGAGTTCCCCAAGAGAGCCGAGACTTTAGCTATTCTCAAGAAGAAACAACAACAAAAAACAAAAAGGAGACTAGTCCTTCCTCCTGAAGTACCTGAATCTCTTGAAGAAGAAAGAGAGGTTGAGCTAGAGGAGGAAGTGCCCTTACAAAGAACAAAGAGACGAAAGGTAGCTGTATCTTCATCTCGATCTGAAGAAGGGGAGATTGGAAAAGAATTGGTTGTGTCTCTGCCGAGGGAGAAGAGAAAGAGAATGACTGTTCCTGTTACTGACCATGTTGAGGACCCTACTCATAAAGCAGCTGCCAAGGCAGTCGAACAAGAACATTCCAAGGCAATCGTTGTATTTGAGAGGGCCAAGAAAAGATGGCAAGAACAAATGCTAAGAGAGGAAGCTGTTACTGCCGATGCAACACAAGGGGAAATGGTAAGAAGGCAGCAGACTGCTGGACATTACTCTTTCCACAGTTCTCCCATCAGTACTAGCGCCTCTGGAACAAGTAATTTCTTTCATACCTCTGTTATTCTTTACTTTTGTCAGCTTGTGGTATTGAAGTTTAACATTGTTCTGCATTTCCTCCTTTTGCAGCGACAACTACTGCACTCACCTTTCCAATGAGGCCTTCCTCAATTTCGGTTGAGGTTGATCAAATGCAGGGTGTCAGGGTTGTTCAAATCATGCTTCCACTTCAAAAGCCTATATTTGGCGTACCTTCTTTAAGTCCCAGTATTCCTGCCTCTCTCTTTCTTGGATTAAAGCCATACCTCCCTTTTTTGGCTCGTGACCTACTTCAGACTACTTTTCCTTCGAGCCTTGCTCCGTCCTCGACAGAAATTCCAACTGCTGCTCCATTCCCAATGGCAGTTGATTCTTCCACAGAGGAGGACACTGGAAGCTCTTCAATTCATGGCTCATCACCAATGCCCATTTCCAGCCCCTCTTCTCTTGACTTGCTGGTGGCCAAGACCATAGAGGCTGCCAAAGATGCTCCACCTGTTTCTCCCATCCCTATGCAGCCCTTTGCGTCTTCCACCACAGCACTCTCTATGCCCTTCATGTCAAGGGATGAGGTAGACATTTTTTAAGGAAGACTAGCTAGTCTCTTTGACATACCTTCTACCTCTCCCACCTCTACTGCTGAAGCTGAGCCATTAGCCTTGGCTGACTCCCTATTGGAAATCTTCGAGAGTTCTCCTTCCTCCAGCAACAAGCCTTTTGTACCTTCAGTAGATTTGGACACATGCTTGCAACTGTTGACTTCCTTTTCAAGGATCCCCTTCGAGGCTCTACAAAGGCCTATCATCAGGAATGGGTTCCTTCAATGCTGTAATATTGCTGAACAGTCTGCAATGAATGTCTTGAGTCATCTATCTCAGGCTGCAGCTACTATTGATTTCTATCTCAACATTTGCCATGCTGCTAAAGCTGCGGATGATAAGCTGGATAAGGACCAGAGTTTTGTTTCTCATGTGCATACTGAAGTATCAACTCTGAAAGAACAACACTCTTCTGCCTCCCACTTTCGAGTCCAACTTCTAGAGAAAAAAGCTCAGCTCGAAGAGGAGTTAGCCGCAGTAAATCAAGCCTTGGTTCGAACTGATAAGAAACTGCACATCACCAATCAAGGGCTGGCTAATCGAAAAGAAGACATGGCTGTGGCTATCCAATTATTTCCTTCCCTCAGCAATAGAAAAGCTATTATACAAAAACAATTAAAGCATTGTAATGATTTTTGGGCCAATTTGTGGCACAATGTATTTGATTCTTTATGAAAGCAAAATATTCTGTATATCATTTGAGCAAGCTTATGTTTTTGCATATGGTGTTCACTCTATCCCTTGTGTTTCCCAAATGGTTGGAAAATAAGGTTTTAAATATCTGCCATTAATCTTTTTGGGATGTACATAACCATTCAAATTTCTTAAATGGTATGCTCCAAAAGGCAGAACCCTATGAATTTGATATGGACCTTCCCAGTTAGGTGACCATTTGCCAAACTTATGGCTTTTAATCCCAATTGGGAGTATTGTCTTCCATACCAAATCACCTTCATCAAAGCCAATGTGTTTGACTTTCTTATTATAATTCTTGGCTGCTTTCTTCTTTTGGAAAAGAATGCTATTTAATGCCAAAATTCTGGCTTCATCTATGCCTTCTAATTCTAAGCACATACTTTGATGATATTGCTCAGGATTCAATTGATCTTGACATCTTACTCTCAAAGATTTAACATTAATCTCTATTGGTAAGACTGCATCATGTCCATACACCAAGGCATAGGGAGTGACTCCTGTGCTTGACCTTGGTGAGGTTCTATATGCCCACAGAACATCCAATAATAGGTTATGCCAATCCCTGGGATTGTCATCCACAACCTTTTGTATTCCTTTTTTCAAGGACTTATTGGATGACTTAGCTTGACCATTAGCTTGTGCATAATAAGGTGTGGAATTAACAAGGCTAATTCCAAATTCTGCCACAAAAGCCTTCACCATCTTCCCATCAAACACAGTTCCATTATCAACTGTTATGGTTTGTGGGATGCCAAATCTATGGATCAAATCTTTAATAAAACCAATAACCTCTGTTTGGTCTACAGCCTTGTATGGCTTAGCTTCGACCCATTTAGTGAAGTAGTCAGTGGCCACTAAAATGAAACAATGATGTTTCGAAGAAGGTGGGTGTATTTTTCCCATCATATCCATGGCCCACCCTCTGAATGGCCAAGGCTTCACTACTGCATGTAGGTCAGTTATGGGCACGTGCCTTATTGTGCCATGCTTTTGACATGCCTGACACCCCTTTGCATATTCTATGCAGTCTTTAAGGATGGTTGGCCAATAATAGGAATGCCTTCGAAGCAACCATCTCATTTTTACACCAGGTTGATGAGCACCACAGATGCCTTCATGAACCTCAGCCATGGCTGTTAATGCTTCTTTCGGGCCTAGACATTCTAACAATAAGCCATCTCCCCCTCTTTTGTAGAGAGCATTACCATATATCATATATTGCATAGACTGCAATTTAACTTTTCTACTAGCCTTCGAAGATGGACCAGCCAAGTACTGCATTATTGGATGCCTCCAGTCTTGTTCTTGTAAGTCATTATGATTGACTTCCAAGATTACATTCCTTTTATTCAAAGGTTGTATTAATCTCTGATATGTTGTTTGGCTTATGTCCCTTTGGGTATTATCCCTTCTCTTGAAGTTCGAAGCTTTTTGAGCCACATCATTGGCTCTATTGTTCAAGAATCTTGGAACATGGGTTACATTTGCTATTTGAAACTGAGAAAGCAAATGTAATGCAACAACATAATATGGCAGGACACTTATGCTTTGACATTTGAAAATTCCTTTCACTTGGTTAACCACCAATTGAGAATCTCCAAATATGTCAACTGTATGTACTTGTAATCCAATAAGAATCTCTAGTCCCATAATTAAGGCTTTATATTCAGCCTGGTTATTGGAACAGGTAGCTTCATCCACTCTAAAACCATGGGTAGTTTCTGTCCCCTGTGGAGACTTGATTACAATACCAATTCCAATTAACCCATTTGCTTTCGACCCATCGAACCACATTTGCCATGGCTCAACACTGGTCATACCAAGTTCCATTATCTCCTGGCTCTCTGTTTGAGATGGATGATCTGCCAAGAAATTGGCTAAAACCTGCCCTTTTACTGCCCTTTGGGGGACATATTCTAAATGAAATTCTGATAAGGCAAGTATCCATTTGCCAATTCTTCCCCTCAACATTGGTCTAGATAACATATATTTAACCAAATCTGTGGTTGCAATTATCAAGACAGTTGTAGGCAAAAGATAATATCTTAATTTTACTGCAGCAAAATACAAAGCAAGACACAGCTTTTCAACAGCTGAATATTTACATTCACAAGAATTTAAAAACCTACTAAGGTAATAAATAGCTTGCTCCTTGCCTTCTTCATTGTCTTGGGCTAAGAAAGCTCCCAATGAATCCTCTGCTGCAGCTATGTACAACTTCAAGGGCTTGTTCCCCTTTGGTGGCATCAGCACTGGAGGATTAGCCAAGTAGGCCTTGATACCTTCGAAAGCAATTTGATGCTCTGCTGTCCACACAAATTCCTCTTCATCTTTCAGCCTTAACAAGGAAGAAAATACTTTAGTTTTCCCTGCAGTGTTAGAAATGAACCTTCGAAGAAAGTTAACCTGTCCAAGGAACCTTTGTAATTCTTTCTTACTTGATAGGGGTTTGGCTTCAATGATTGCTTTGGCTTTATTCTGATCAATCTGTATTCCTTTCTTGTGAACAACATAGCCCAAGAAATTTCCAGATGATACACCAAAAGCACATTTAAGAGGATTAAGCTTTAATTTGAACTTCCTCATCCTTTCAAAAGCTACTTCTAAGTGAAACAGGTGCTCTTTCATGGATTGGGATTTAACCACAATGTCATCAATATAACATTCCAGATATCCTCCAATAAGATCATGAAAGATAGTGTTCATGGCTCTTTGATATGTAGCTCCAGCATTCTTTAGACCAAATGGCATTTTAACCCATTCAAAGGTGCCAATATTCCCAGGACATCTGAATGCTGTCTTGTGGATATCTTCCTCTGCAATGCAGATTTGGTTATAGCCGGAATGCCCATCCATCATTGACAAGACTTGGTGACCTGCTGAACTGTCCACCAGCAAATCCACTATAGGCATAGGGTACTCATCTTTGGGAGTTGCCAGATTTAAATTTCTGAAATCGATACATACCCTCATTTTGCCATTCTTCTTGACTACAGGCACAATATTAGATAGCCATTCGACATACCTGGCTGTTCTAATAAAACCTGCCTTGAGGAGTCTAAGGATCTCTTCCTTGACCTTCTGAATTACTTCTGGACTCATCCTTCTTGGTTTCTGCTTATATGGCCTGAAATTAGGCTTCATAGGGAGCCTATGTTCCACTAATGACCTGTCCAATCCTGGTAGTTCATTATAAGACCATGCAAAGCAATCTTTGTATTTCTTCAGAACAACCAAAAGCTGGTTTCTGTCCAGAGCATTCAAACAAGCACTTACATAAGTGGGCTGTTGTACAGAACCTTCCCCTAGATTTACTTCTTCTAAAGGGTCTTGTGCATGAGAACTCCCTCTGGTTTCTATTACCTTTGAAGTGATCTTCGAGCTTGGTTCTACCCCCAGGTTCTTCAATTCAATATCTTTGTCCTCCTCCTCATAGACAAAATCTGTCCACAAGGCTTCCTCTTCCTGTATCTCCTGGACTTTTGTTTCAATGTCCAAGGCACAGTACTTACCAAGAGTCAAGACTCTAGCCTGTTGCTGCTGCTGTTCGCAGCCAATTATCATGGCCTCTCTCTCTTGCTCCTGAACTTTCTGGACTATTGCTTTTATATCCAATGCTGAAAATTTAACCAAAGCCAAGGATCTGGCTTCCTGTGGTTCCTCTCTTTGCCTATAACCAGGCATCATTGTCATCTCTAAGGACAACCTCTTCACCAGCACTTTTTTGAACTAAGTGCTTCAAGTGTGCCACTTCCTCATCAGCCGTCACTTCGGCTGAATTGCCATCTTTCATCAGTATACTGAGCGGCGACACTCCCTCAATATACAATTTAGCCTCCGCAAAGTCTGCACAGGCTATGAAGGGTTGAGGATCTGCATCGATTTCCTCTGTCTCTCCATTGCCTAAGGCCATCATGATTTTCTGATGTAAAGAAGAAGGCACACATTTGTTAGTGTGGATCCAGTCCCTTCCAAGCAAAGCATTGTATTTAGCATTACTGTCGATTACGAAGAATGCTGTCATACAATCCCTGGTTCCCACACTTAAATTAATGGGTAGAATCCCCTGAGCCATTTGCTTATCTCCAGCAAAACCAGCAATGGTTGTGCTGGTTGGTATCAACCTGGGATTCTTTTTCCCTAATTTCTTCAAAGAAGATTTCGGGAGTAGGTTTACTGCTGTCCCATTGTCTACCAGGACTCGGTTCAGCTGTATCCCATCAAAGAAAGCCTTGATGTACAAAGGCCTGACGTGCTGCGTCATCGAATCCGAAGGGTACTCAAATGGATACGATAGATTGATGCTTACCACCTCCTCGCTCTCATATCCATCTTCCATCGGGATGACCATTTCGAAGTTATCTTGCACTATACTTGCTTGTGAGTCTTCACTAGAGATCTGAACTAGGTCAGCTTCCTGCCCCTCTTGATTCTCATCTCCAGCTTGAAATTCTTGTGGTAGTATGTGTACCATGTTCACTGATACTGGGGGAAACGAGCCAAACTGAATGGCCGGCTGTACTTGTTCCCCCTCTTGGTTACTTTGGTTAACTCCCTCAGAAACATCCTGCATAATGCAGTCATTGCTAGCTGACCCCTTCGAAGGATCTTTCTCAACTGGCTCTTCAGTCAGAAACGTTTGCTCAGCCATGAAGGCTTCGAACATCTCTTCCTCCACGACCTCTTTCTTCTGGCTCACGCTACTCTCTTCTTCGGTCTCGCTATCTGTCTCCATCAGAGTCTTCTCCAATCCAACTAAACTAGACTTCTCTCTGGCTGTTAGTTCGGCATGAACCTTAGCCAATTGTTCTCGGCTGCAGACCACTTTGCTCTGTGGAACCGGCTTTGGAGCATGGTCTGACTTTGGGTTCTTCCTTCCTTCCGTTTTGACTGGTGAAAAATTTTCTTCACTTTCCTTCAGATCTTTCTGGTACTGGGTGTACCTGCGCTGAATTTTCCTCCTTTGTGATCTTGAGATGACTGGGACCATGTCTGATTCCCTTGTCTTTGGGTGTTTAAGCAGCACCCAGTTATTCGGAGCCACCATGGGAGGCCTGATCATCCTGCCTTGGTTTACAACAGCTCCTCGAACAGGCAATTCTCTAGGTTTGTTTTGCATTACAAACCAGTCTGGGACTCCAGGTACCCAAGAACTTGCTAATTCAGACGCTGAACTGCCCTTTTCCACCTTCGAAGCCATCTTCGAAACTGGCCGTGAAGGTAAGTGCTTGGTTTTGTCCTCATGTTTTGAATCTGGTTCAAACCTCTGATAAGGGTGACCATTTTCTGTCCTGCGTGAAACTGGTCTGGGGGGCCAATCTCTGGCTTTGATTCCATGAACTGAACCTCTCTCCAGTTTTCTTTCAGAATGGCTACTCTCCATTCTATAATAGTTATGTGGCCTGGATTCATGCAAGAGCTTCTTGCCTTTGTCATGCATTCTGTTCACCACAGGCTCAACCACTGGTGGTCTCTGCCTATCACTAGCCGGATACGGCCTTTTGTTGTAAGCAATGGTTGACTTGGGATGTCTTTGAACATCCCTGTAGTATTGCTTCCCATCAGTTGGAAGCCCCTTCAACCACTTGTAACTGAGTCTGCACCTGGGGCACATTCTCTGCATCACTGCTGCTTCCAAGGAGTTGTCATCTAGTGTTTCTTCGTCAGATTGCTCCTCCCGATGTGAGAAACCTTGTCCAATAGCTGGTGGGTTTCTAGCCTCCTTCTTAGCAGTTATCTGGTTGGCAGTATGCATTTGCACGTTGACCTCTTCCAACTCTTGCAGAGATAGATTCTGGAAGTTTGGTACAACCACATTAGCTGTGCCTTCTCCAACTTCTGGAAACGGATCACTGTCAATTCCCATGGCTTTTTCTGTTTTAGCTGAGAACTTCAAACTTCCTTTTCGAATATGTTCTTGGATCCTGTCTCGAAAAACAATGCAGTTTTTAGTCGAGTGAGACCAAGAATTATGCCATTTACAGTATACTTTTCCTTTCAGTTCATCTGGAGATGGTAGTTTTACTCCTTTAGGCAACTTAAGGAAATTAGCCGCGAGCAAATGATCAAAGATGTCATCTGCTTTTGTTAAATCGAAAGAGTATTTTCTGTGAAAGTCTTTCTTTTTAAACTGCTGGTCTATAGTTGTATCCTTACGAATTAATGCTTCACAGACTACAGGTTCTTTGCCTACAATCTCTGCTGCATCTATTTCATAATTAGGATCTCTATAATATGTTTTATATGATGCATTATTTCGATCTTGTTCCTCTTCTAATAATGCTTCATATCGAGACACCTTATAGGTCAGTTCGACCAAATCTCTGAATTCAGTTGAATCAAACTTCTTTCGAAGCCTGAATTCTAAACCATTTTGAGCCAATCTGACGAATTCTGGCTCTGGCAGGATGACTCTACATTTATTTCGAGCCCTTTTAAATCTGGCAATAAACTGAGTAGCCTTTTCTTCAGGCCTTTGACTCAATCTAGCCAAATCTTCCATAGATACTTCTGGCTCTGATTGGAAGAATTGGGCATGAAATGCCTCTTCCATTTGTTGCCAATTTTGAATGGAGCCAGGTGTAAGGTTGATGTACCATACAAATGCTCCCCCTGTTAGGGAATTTGGAAATAATCTCAGTTTCATATAGTCATGGTTAGTAAATTCACCGCATTGAGCAGCAAACCTGGCAATATGTTCTATCGTTGATTGATTTCCAGTCCCATAAAAAAGGGTAAAATCTGGTATCCTGAATCCCCTTGGGTATTCATATACCCTATCTACCCATTCTGGGTATGGTTTTCTGTATATAGGAGTCTGGACCCCCCGAGCCATTGGTCCACATATCTCCCTAACAATATCAGCAATCTGGTCTCTTGGGACCATATTTTGTGCCTGCTGAACCACTACTGGAGGAGCAAACACAGGATTTGGTGGACAAACTTGTGCTTGTGGTCCTCTTGGTCCATAAGGTGGTAAATTTGGGGCTGGTTGTCCTTGCGGTGCAGGTTGCTGTTGAGGGTATGGGTAACCCCTTTGAGCATGACCTGCGAAAGGACCTGCAAAAGGTGCTGGAACAGGTGTTGTGTCTCTACCATTTGTAGGAAAACCCTCGAACCCCCCGGGTGTAAATTCGAATAAGGGATTAGTGTACCCCCTTGTGCCAGGTATGGCTTCGAACATGGGATTTGTAACCGTTCTTATGCCAATTTCTTGTACTTGGCCAGATCCACCAGCTTGTGTTGCTTCATTATTAAGTACTGAGGCATTTTGGCCTGCTACAGGCCTTGAAATGGGTTCATACCAAGACTGAGGTGATGGTCTTTCAAAGTTTTGGGTACTAGTTTGACCATTAGCATGTCCATTAACTTGCATAGGCTGTTTTTCTCTAGCCAATCTTTGTTGGGGGACATTTACGACTTCCTCTGTGTGTCTTGTGTTTGTTGGTTGGTGGTTATTCATTCGATCCAAAAAGGATGTTGCCCACCTTTCCATTGTATTCATTAATTGTTGTCCCATGGCATTTACTAAACCATCCCATGGATTTGTTTGTTGAATAAATGGTACAGTGGACGGTCCAATTCCTTGGTTTTGTCCAATAATATGAACATATGGTTCTTGTCCAGAAGTACTGGTTTGTTCGACCATAGGTTCTGACAATATAGGAGTTTCCACAGGATGTGTTACCACATTATCCTCTGGATTTGGTATTTCTACCTCTCCTTCTACGCCTTCTTCGAAGCGTTCATTTTCTCCTTGTCGTCTTCTTCTAGCCATTTTTAATTAAGTCCCACCGGGCGTGCCAAAAATATATGTTGGCTTTTTGGCTTTTCGAAGGGTATTTTTGTGAATGCGAGCGTGCCAGCAAGGATCAATCAGTCCTTACAGAAATTGTGATTGCCAACCAATTATCAGACGATTGTGTTTTAGTTCTTTTCAGCCTCAATGAAGAGGACTTTTACTGGTGGCTTGACTTAGGAGAAATTAAGAGAGAAAACAGTAATATGAAGAACAATTGAAGTATTTCATAAAAAATGAACACTTACAATGGTTCGAACTCAGCCTCGGAGAGGTTTACAACAGCAATCTACTTGAATCTACTTGAAACTATTCCTATGAATCGAAGTGCAGTGCGGGTATTTAAAGTGCTGGTATTTAAAGAACAGGTATTTAAAGACTGGAAATGTAAAAGACTGGAAAAGAAAATATATGAAGTAAATGACTGATTTGTATGATCTGAGTCCGTCCGTTTTTCTGGGGGTTGTCCTGCTATTTATACTCGTCAGTGATGACCTTCGAACTGCACTTCGAACCGTCGAACTGCTCCTCCATGATCGCTGATCATGCTTCCTTACAAGTAGCTCCATTACGCCATTACTGGCAGTTGAGTTTCCCTCTTGTACTTGGATTTGAATATGAGTAACCGTTGAAGACACGTCATCTTGCATCCCGTTATTTGATCTAGTGTTACTCAGATCATGTGAGGACCAATATTTATTGCCACGTGTACGATCAGGATTAAAGGCTTGAATAACCTTCCTTTATTACCCTTACTACGCCCCGTGTCGAACTGTAACTGGCTTTTACAAAATATGTAGCCAACAGTACTTAAAATGGTTGTACATTTTTTGTTTTTTTTGGAAGTGCATACCATAAACAATATGTATAATCATTTTGAGATTGTTAATCAATTTCTATTTATAAGACACTCATTAACAGTATACTTTTTGTACATATATATATTTTTTTTTGTTGAAAGATGCTAAATCACCACAATGCTTACATAAAATTCGTTAAAAAAAAAATGACGTCACTAGGGGTGTTTGGGAAGGAAGATTTTTGATTTTTTTCACTAAAAGACAAATTGGTTACAAAATTAAAAAAAAACAAATCCAAACAAAATATTACAACAAACCCCATAATCATTTCATTTTTTCTCTCAAAAATATCACATCCAACTACAAAAAAATTCAACTATCTTCTCAAACATAAAATTATTTTTCTCTAATAATATCCTACAACTAAAAAATTTACAAAAAAAAAAACTCACTTTCCAAACACCTACAATATCTTAATGAATCTTTTGCTTTTAAAAGTTTACATAAAAATATGATATGAACTTTCTATTTGCATATTACTATTTTATTACTCCTTATCTTTCACTATGACCTAATTATAGATTTTTTAAAAAAAAAAATTTAACTAACAAATTAAAAATTCTATTAACTCATAAAAGTGTCTCAAATTTTACCCACAATGTGTTTGTATGGTGAAACTGAATGAACACAAGTCATTGAAATTTTTAGATATAATTTTGAATAAGAATTATTTAAATTATGTTTAGATTATGAATTTGAATAGGAATTTAAAAAGACAAAAAAAAGATGGGTAAAATGTAACTATATTTTATTCATATTTTAAGGGTAAACTATTAATAGGTCATAATAGTTGGATTTAATTCCGATCAAGTATTATTGAAAATAAACCTTGGTAAAATTATCGCTAAAAATAAATTTTTTGTAACAATTTTTTATGTATGTCACTAAAAATTGATAATTAGTGACTTTTTTTGTCATATTTTTATAAATTGTCGCTAAAACTTACAATTAGTGACTTTTTTTATGATCAATTTTTTTCATATGACCTATTAGACAATAAATCCACTTATTAGGACCTACACGTAAGTATCCATTTTTTTTAAATTTATATATAAATTTAGGGTAAATTACATTGACACCCCCTGAGATTTCTGTTTAATACAAATTTCTCTTTCACGTTTAAAAATTACACTTACCCTCCTGTCAGATTAAAATGACATATTTGTTCCTTAGCCTTTATACATATAAAATAATAAAATAATGTTGATATTTTGTTCATGTTATTTCAAGAGAAATAACAATCACATTCTTTGGTTTAACTCACAAAAAATTAAGTTTTTGTTAATTTTGGTGTTTTTTTATTTTATTTTTATTGATTTTTAAAAATATTTTAAGAATTTTTTTTTTTAGATGCACTTAATCTATATATACTTAAGAAGTATAATATTTTGTGATTTTTTTTTTAAATTCACCAAACACAAAAAATATAAAATACAAAAATTCAGTAATATTGTAATAAATGTGAATGACGGTGTTGGTAATACTGTAATAAATGTGGGTGAATAGACGAGAAAGAAAAATGACGGTAGAAATAAAAATGAAAAATTCTATTAATATATAAAAATTTACACAAAAAATATCATAAAAATATTGTGATAGTGATGTTATTGTACATATAAATCATGTTTATCGGTGTTTTGTTTTAAAGTGAAAGGTGACCATTAAGCTGTATTATTGTGTTTGAAAATTTTATATAAAATTTATGTTTGTATATCATCATTCAATAAGAATATGTTTATGTAGAATTTAACGATGAAAAATTGTAAAATGTAGTTATGACGATAAGAAGAAAAATGGTAGGAAAAATGGCAAAATAGTCATTTAGATAATTTTAAGACATGATATCAGCGATTTTCAAACATGAGAGGGGAATTTGTAATAAACAAAAATTTCAAAAGGTGTCAATGTAATTTACCCATAAATTTATGATTCAAACACATCTTAAATATGTGGTATTACTGAAAAAACATGAGAAAATTACAATTCAATTGAAATTTTGAAAAATAATTACAAAAAAATAATAAATTTTATAAATATTAATAATTAAAATTATAAATATTTTCATGAATTTATAATAAATTTTCCATAGATATCCCAAAAAAATATATACATTGACATGACAAGCATGACCTTGATAATATGAGGAGGAATGCATTCCAAGGCATGCAAGCAAAGCAGTCCAATCAGAGAGTGACAGTTTGATAAATTGGCAATCGTGCATGTGAATAAAGGCCGTTTGTTTGTTTGTTGTGTGTATATATATATACATGTATGTATTTTGATGGAGGGAGATGGAGATGGAGATGGAGAGGGAGAGGGATGATGACTTCATGGTTAGCATTCTGCAGTGTAATGTCTTCCATCTTTATATTGCAACACATCTCTCTTTCACAGTCTCCTTTAACGCTAAAAAAAAAAAAAAAAAAAAAAAAGTTGGAAAGAGAGTATCACACTCACTCTTAGTTTCAGTCTCAGTTCTCACCACCACGCCTTCCCATTATACAGTTGTAAACTAAACTCTACATGCATGTCCACATGTATACATCTCTATTATTCCCACTTTGTTATCTATATCTATATCTATATCTATATTTTATTATATAATATACATAATTTAAGAAGTTGTCAAATTTTTTTTTTTTTTTTAAATTACAAACACACCATATGGAGATTTCCTTAAAATATTAATTACCTTTGCGGTCATAGAAATTATGTTATGTCTCTAGAAATTTTTATTCTTTTTCCTAATCGGCGAAAGTCAATAAGTAATTATTAAATTAGCACTGTTGGAGAGTTAAAACTCGCACTAATACACCTTCTAAAAAAATCTTGTCTTTCCATTCCACTTCTAAGAATGAAACTCAAGACCTCACCTTTAGTAGAGACTTGATGACTAAAGGGCCAACCTATTAAGCTAAAACCCCTTGGTTCCCTTAAAATTTTCTAATATTGTATAACATATAATCATTTTCGTTCATTAACCATTAAGTCAATTAACATGGTTAGAAAATTAAAGAATTTATGTGTAGGTCTTAATAGTTGGACTTGTTATCCAATAGATCCTACGATAATTAATGACATTTTTCATCAAACACTGTTACAAAAATTATTAATTGTTAATTTTCAGCGATAGTTTAAAAATTTTATCATAAAAAATATTACTAATTATAAATTTTAGCGACAATTCAAAAAAATCATCACAAAAAATATTACTAATTTTCAACTTTCAGCGACAGTTTAAAAATCGTCACAGAAAAATGTTACTAATTGTAAGTTTTAGCGACTGTTTATAGAAACCGTGACAAAAAAGTCACTAATTATCAATTTTTAGCGATATATGCAAAAAATCGTCACAAAAATTATTTTTAGCAATAATTTTATTAGGATTTATTTTCAATAGGATTTGATAAGAATTAAATTCAGTTATTAAGATTTATTAGTAGTTTACCTTAGAAAAATTTATTTATTTTTATCAACTCTATTGAATAATAATTTTTTTAAAGAAGTATGTAAATTACATGGACAATCTATATATTAAACAAATTTCAAAAGATATATTTATAATTTACTTATTTCCTTAATAATATCCACAAAATAATTGCTACACAGTTATAATTAAACAACTGCTAATCGGTTATAAATTGAGCCATTGTCATTGTTTGTAAAATTTATTAAATTGTGCAAAATCTTAGATGTAAAATTATCAGCGCATCACGGTTTGGGGCCATCACCAGTATTTATAAAAATAGACAACTCAGAAATTTTGTCATGTTTTTTTTTTTTTTTTACTTTTTCAGAATACTCATAAAACTTGTAACTGTTAAAACACTGTTAAACAATTTTCAAATTCAATCATCATTAATTAAATTATCCAAAAATTCAGATGCACAATTATAAACGTATCACATGTATTTATATATTCAACAATGCTAGGTAGTCCAAATTTTCTTAGCTCAAATGGCTCGAAACACCCAAAACGATGTCATTTTGAATGTAAAATGATGTCATGTTGAATGTAAAATGACGTCGTTTTGAGCCATTTGAAGCACACAAATTCAGGTCACTTATATATTATATAGAGAGAGATAGAGGGATAGGTGTTAAAAAGGTTGATTGGGGAGTGAGCATATAGGGATGAGGAATTTTTGGGTGCTGTGAGGCAATTGACATGGGGTATTTTCTTTTATTGTGATTGGATTTAACAGTAAGATTCATTATATTTATATTGAGTGTTTGAAATATAATAAGGGACATGCATATTTTTATCCAAAGCGTTAGGAGAAATTTACTTAGGAAAAAATTTACAAAACACATTGAAGGGATGAAGTTCAATTTAAATGTAAGTCTTATTATATGTAATTAAAATTATATTATACATCAATATTCATGATAAAAATCTGAGTATTTTTTTCTTGTATCTAAAGTTTTGTATTTTTATCTCCCACCTCTTTCACCTTTGCTGATCCATTGTCTCCTCCATTTCCAAACTCTCCAAAATCCAAATATCATGAATTCACAAACTCTCCAAAATCCAAACATCATAAATTCCCCATCATGGTGTCTCCTCCATTTCCAAACTCTCCAAAATCCAAATATCATGAATTCCCCAACATGGCCTCTCTCTCTCTCTCTCTCTCCAAATAAAACACAAATGCTGCCTAGTTATCCAAAAAGTTAATTTAAAAATAAGTTTTAAAGTACGAATTTAAATGTCTTGTTAAATAAGAGGGTAATGAAAACCCCACATTTCAAACCCGCATTATGGATTATTTCATACAATTTTTTTCTATGGAACATAAATTCATTTAGGGGTTGTTTGAGATGATCTAAATAAGTGTATTTTTTGTCTTTTTACGAAAAGATGTGCAAAAAAATAGAGAGGTGATGTAATAGAAAAAAGATAAAAAGATAAAAAGATGAATTATTTTGGTGTTGCCAAACTTGGCCTTAAAGTCAAAATCTGAGCCCAAATGGACAAATGTGTCTGACTTAATTTGGCTTCTTTGTTTTGGGTTTAAATTTTGTGAAGTAAATACTGAGTATAAACACTATATTAAAAAATTTAAGAGGTTGGTCTAGTGGGTGCAGCTTGGGATCAAGCCCAGATCTCATGTTCAACTTCTATTAGGTGCTATCAATTCTTTGGAGTCATGCGCCGTAGGTTTTGTTAGAAAAAAATTAATTTTTAAACAATATTATCAATTAGACTTAATTGTTATAATGTAAGAAATTAAAAGATAAAATCAATAAAAAAAAATGAAAAAAAAAATTGACACAAAAGACAAACTATAAAGACCATGAGTATGCTATGCATTGAGAATCCGTACTTCAAAAACTATTTCAAGAATAATGTATGGTTTAAATTTAAAATTAATCTAATATGAATGTGATTTATTGATATAATTTTTTTAGTATTTTTTTTTAAAAAAAAAATATGTAGCATTGCTAAGATTGATATTTTAATTTGGAGTGAAGAAGATGAAAAATATATTATTATTTTTATATAGAAATTATTTCCATATAACAAAAATACTCTTTATTTATTGCCTTTCTCGTCCCCACTTACCTTCTCAACAAACCCCCAAATCTCTCTCTCTCTCTCTCTCTCTCTCTCTCCAATATAATTATATTACAACAATGTCCTGCACACACATATCCTCAAGTGAGAGTGCCTGTTTGGAAGCTGACGAAGAAGATGAAGAATCCACTCTTCTCTCTCTTCGTCCTCCAGGACAACACCACCACCTCTCAAAACCCTCCTCCAACAACTATCTTCCTTACTCCTCCATCCAGCAGCCTCAGAGTTTTCAAAATACTACTACTGCTACTCACCAAGATGATGTTGATGATGATGATGATGATGATGTCACAATTGCTCTTCATATTGGTCCACCATCTAGTAGCTCTAGCAACCCTAATAGTAGTAGTCGTAACATGGTTGTTCTTGCAGAGGGCCAATACTGGATTCCTACCCCTGCTCAAATTCTTGTTGGCCCCACACAGTTCTCTTGCTCTGTCTGCAACAAAACATTCAATAGATATAACAACATGCAGGTAACATAACACCTTCATCAATCTCTGCTCTTTCTTTTTTTTTTTTAAATTTAGTTTTTGGGTTGGTGAAAGAAAATTTTATTTATGCAAAATCACAAGTACAATAGGTACTGCTATGCTGTCCAAATTACAAGAGAAAAGACAAAGGCCAAAAACATTATTGCTTAATGTCCATCTCTCTCTCTCTCTGTTTTGAATACATATATAAGAAAACAAATTCAATATATATAAATTTATACCAATAATTATATTTTAATTGTTTTTGTTCTTGATTTTCCTCCATTCTGATATTGTATAGTAGTTCCTTTGATGCTTACGGAAGGTCCTTACTCCTAACTGTAATACACAGACACAACTACATATGAATTTATGTCTGTTAACTTCTTTTTCTAATTGTAGTTATGCTCTACACATGTATGTTTGTTATGTTCTTCCTTTTCTTTATTTTCTTGTAATTATGCTCTATCTACTACATACATATGTTTCTTTGTTCTTCTAATTTTCTTGTCTTGATGCTCTACATAGTTATGTTTGTTATGTTCTTCTTCTTCTTCTTCTTCTTCTTCTTCTTCCGCTTTTTTTTTTTTTTTTTTTTTTGATGACACGCTATCTAGCTTACTGGACCAACTAATTCAGGAAATCAATTTCACCGTCCACTAGCACAGGCCAATTAAAAACGGGGCAGAGTTCTTCTTTTTGATCGTATCACTTTCTTATATTTATTCTCTACATATGTTGCTTAGGAAAGAAACCTTGCCGTGCATTTCTTGTTTTAGTAAAAATCTCGTGCACTAAATCATTTTTTTAATGAATCTTTGCTATGTTCTTTCTTATAATTTTCTGTTATTTATGATTTTCTAGATGCATATGTGGGGCCACGGATCGCAATACAGAAAGGGTCCAGAATCTCTAAGAGGAACAAAACCAGCCTCATCAATGCTGAGACTACCATGTTATTGCTGTGCAGAGGGTTGCAGGAACAACATAGATCACCCAAGATCAAAGCCATTGAAGGATTTCAGGACACTCCAGACACATTACAAGCGAAAGCACGGCACGAAGCCATTCGGGTGTCGCAAATGCGGGAAGCCCTTTGCGGTGAGAGGGGATTGGAGGACTCATGAGAAGAATTGTGGGAAGCTGTGGTTTTGTATATGTGGATCAGATTTCAAGCACAAGAGGTCATTGAAAGACCATGTTAGGGCATTTGGAGATGGCCATGCACCTCACAGTGAGGACTTCTTGTTGTGTGAGGTTTGTGATGAAGAAGAAAATGATCAAGATGATGATGAAGAGGAACATGGAAATGTAGGCCTTGGTTCTTTACTGTTTTGATGCATGTGAAGGTGTCGTTTTGTTGGTACCTAAGACTGGTCACTGTCTATTTGTGTCTGTGATGTTTTGAGAGAGAGAGAGAGAGAGAGAGATGGGGAGAGCGACAAGACAAACAGTATAATGAAAGCCATGGTTCTGTTGTGCATTAATGTTGGAAGTGCCATATTTTTTTTTTTTGAACTGTTGGAAGTGCCAGTTCGATAATCTGATTAAAGTTACTTTTGTGGTTATGGAACAAAGAAACTTACCACAACACAGAAGTATACGTATGAATCTTTAAAAAAAAAAAAAAAAAAAAAAAAAAGTATACACAGAAATTATAAGAATAACAAATATTTTATTAAATTTATTAATAGAATTTAATTTTTTAAAAATCTAATTTATTTATATAATTATGTATTTACTTTTGTATTAATAATTTGAGTAAATTACAAAGATACTCTTAAAATTTCCTTAAAATATTAATTATCCTTTGAGATTTTAAAAATTATATCTCACATTTTAAAAATTCTAATCACCTAACAACTAACTTCTTTATTAATTAACTATAAAGACAATTAACAGTTTTTAATGATATCAGTAATATATTTCAATTAGTAATTCTAGTCATTTCATTGTTATGTAAAAAGATAGTTAGGAGGTTTTATTGTTCCATTTGTTATTACTTGTAAGTTAATTTTTATGATTATAACATTTTAAATTATTAACTTAAGAGATTTAAAATTTTGTATAATACATCTTTTCATAATCTGTAAAAGCAAGTTGTTAGCGTAATCATGCAAAAAAAAAGCTTTTTTCTAGTTATAAAAAATTACTATTTTGAATAATGAATTATTTTTTTTAAAAATAGTTTGTCTCCACATTGTCTGAATACAAGCACAATTTTAATAGAAAAAAAATCAGTAAATTTTTTGCATTGGGATTGTCTTCCCTCCCATTCATGATCGAACTGGAAGGTATTGTTGGACCCGTGAAGGCTTATCACGAGTCTCATTTCGATAATTCGAACCGTTCAATGTATAAAACTCGTTAAGTACTATATGTATGTAAAATATCACGTTGATCGGATATTAATAGTTATTTCATTAGATCAAATTTTTGTCAACTGTTTATTTTTTAACCATCTATTTTTTTTATATAAAATTGATTTGATCATATAACTATCGATATCTGATCAACATAATTATTTATAATTATATAATATTTGATGAGTTTTACATATTGACAATTTAAATTATCAAAATAAGATCTGTAATGAATCCACAAACTTAACAGCGGGAAGCCAAACCTTTTCTGCATTTTATATGTGTGCATGTGTGTGTTTTATAAGAAAAATGCGTGAGAGCGCGAATAGTCCGAAATATTATTATACCGGTAAGAGAATATAAAAAACCTCCATAATGACGTCGTTTTAAAAGTTTTGAACGTTTCAGAGGTTGATTTTCAAATTACCAATCACGGTCGGTTTTATAAACCTATTGGTTTGTAATGTAATTACATATGAAGGAGGGGAGAGAAGTGACCAATTGGAAGGAGAGGACAGGTGAATTCAGTAACTCCAGATACCAACGGCAGACATGCAATGACATGTATACAGTACTACTCTCAGATTCTACTGTTCATTAGCATTGCATTTACCATATCTCTCTCTCTCTCTCTCTCATAGTCAGAGTGAGTCTTTCTCTGGTCTCAGTCTCCCTAAGCTTCGAGACTACTACTACTAGGAGTCCAGATTCTCTGCAAACTTTTCCCAAAACGAAGTCGTTTTGGGACAAAACTTCAAAAAAATAAAAATAAAAATAAAAATAAAAATAAAAAACATACAAGAAGAAGCAGCAGCAGATAACCCTCCATTGTCTTCTCTCTTCTGGTTTAAAGAGAGATTTTCGTCTTCGTCCTTCCAGATTTCTCTCTCAATTCTTCTTTAAATTTCACACATACATCTTATTGATAATCTATTTAGATTCACACATTTATCTGATGTAATTAACGGGGTGGTCATATAAGGATTTAAGAAATGTATATTTTTTTTTTTGTAATTTCCGTAGTTAAATCCCTATCCTTCCATGTGTTTGTAATTACAATATCTTGTAGAATCTTGTAAATCTTATCATAAATTCCAACTTCCATGAAATAATTACTCCTCCTCCTTATTTTCTAAAAATTGCAAAGCAATCCCACTTCTCTCTCTAACTTTTAAATCCACATTAAACCCACTTTTTAATTGCAGCAACCATATAAAGCAAACTCCTTTTCTCTCTCAATTAAGCCCACTTCTGTGATTTCAAAGTTTTTTTTTTTGTGGGTAAAATCGTTTGTATATTTGTTTGTTTTGATTTATAAATATATATATATTCTCTCTATGTTTTGCATAGATCTAGAAGGAAAAGAAAGAAAGAAAGGAATAGGAAAATGAAGGAAGGGGAGGTGCGGCTAGGGAGGACTGCCGGAAGAGGAGAACGATTGGGGGAGGGTCGTCGGAAGGATTGGGGGTCGCTGGAGCTGGTGGGGAGGTGGCCAACGATGGGACTTTTGTTTCGGTTATATTTTATCTGCTTTTTTTTTTTTTTTTTTTTTCAAATTTTACCTCTAAAACCCCATCGTTTTAGGACAATGCAGAAAAAGCTTACAGGACCACTGACCCTTTTTCTGCTTTTGGGGTTTCCCCAAAGTTCTCTCTTTTTTTTGTTTCTTTTTTTTTGCCCTTTTTCAGATCAACAACAAACAGATACTACAATTACATTTTTCAGAGGCCTGTTTTCTTGTCCTCTCTTTGCTGTAAATGTGCGTGTGTGCATGGACTACTTGCATGTTCTTATCATAAGCCATTTTAGCTTCCTTTTTATCTTTTCCTTCCCTTTCATATTTCTATCTTCTGAATTTCCATCAAAATATGTGTTGCCAATTCCATGCATTATTCATCCATCTAGCATGCATGAATGCATCCAAAAGAAGTTTTATTACTATCACTATCATCATTACTATTCTGTTTTTTCTTTTCCATTTTCTCTCTTTTTGGGAATTTATTTTGGGGGAAATTGCAAAAACATGTAACAGTAAAAAAATTATTGCACTAGAAATGAAATTTTTTGTGGTGCAATTCTGACATACAGTGAGAACTTGCACTATACATATGGAAAATTTGCACCATACACATAGTAAAGTTGCTCTACCATGAAAATGCAAATAATCTTTGACTATCCAACTAATTTGAAATTCTTTTTATTTTGAGAGTGTTACTAATAAATGGGAAGCCAAAAAAATAATAATTACAAAATAGTGGTGACTAAAAAATTATTGCAGGGAAAGATTGAAAACATTTACAAATTGGTTATTTTTTTGTGAAATTACCAAATTATCCTCCCTTTTTCTCTCTCATATCTTTCCCTTACTTCTCTCCTTCCCTGCAAACCCTTAAACATAGCAGTCCAAATTCGGAGGTTTTTTGAGATTTGGGGTTTAGGTTTCTTGATCTAGATACCGTCATCGCAATCTAGTTTAGGGTTTTCATGAACTAATTATTGTCATCGTCACTATCCAGTTTAGGGTTTTTGTCAACAAAAGAGAAGTTGACAGGCAATATTTTAAAAAATCCAAAACCCAAATAAGGGGATACTTTTAGAAATCCAAAAAAATTGTGTTTGGTTGTGATTTCAAAATGTGATTTAACGTGGTAGTTTGAGTATGGTGTTTGGATGGAGCTGTGGAATTAATTTTTCACAGCTCTGCAAAACGCTCTATCTATTTTGTTTAAATCGAGCGCGTATTTCAATTTTTTTTTCAAAACGAGACGTCCGACCGGTTGACCGGAATAGTGATTTTTTTTTTATATATATATATTTTTTTTGCAATTGATATATAATCGACAAAAATATTTTCTGAAATTTTTAAAATTTTTTATGTGCTTTAAAATAATTTTGAGTTGTATGAGTTGTAAATTTTTATATCAAATTTCAAATGTCACATCAATAATTTTTCACTCAAATCAAAACTCTTTTCAAAACTTTTTACCAAATAAATTTTCTACATTCAAATCATAATTCCACAACACACAAACTTAAAATATAACTCATACTCTCAAATTACATTTACAAAATTCTACCAAACGCTAAAACTTCCAGAAACTTTTATTTGAAATAAATGCAAAGAAAGCATGAAAGAGAGGGAAAAAAATAAGTCACCTATTAAACATTTCAAAGCAGACTGCCTATATGTGTTCTAGAAACTCTTAACTAGAACAAAAGAAAAATGTTTGGGGGTCCTAATTCTGTGGCTCAAATGTGGCTCAAATGGCCGAAACGGCGTCGTTTTGGCCATTTTGATGTTGTTTTGTACTCAAAACGACGTCGTTTTGGCCATTTGAGCCACATTTGAGCCACAAAATTTGGGCCCTCTACCATTGCTGAGAACAAAAATGTTAAAGAGTTTAAATATTTTATCAATTTTTTTACTAAACACTCGTATGAGAGTGGGTACCGCATGTGAGTGTTTAGTAAATTTTTTGGGTAATTTTTTTTTTGTATATCTAGCATTGTTTTAATTAGAAATTATCATATGGATCAAAAAGATTATGTGACTGTATACCCATTAAAAAATAGGATAATGTTAGAAATATCAATTTTTTTATCAAATAAATGATCAAATGTCTTACATGGGTTTGAAGTCCGCAATTTTATGAATCCCACACCCATGTAAGAAATTTGATTATTTATTTAATAAAAAATTTGAGATCTATAATGTTTTCTTCCAAAGACATTCTCTTATTTCTCAGCAATGCTAGGTATCATGAAAAACCTTTCATGAAAATAATCATGAAAGTTTTGTGACTTTTGGATTACATTTGGAATAAAGCACCACACACTAATCAAGGTAATCTAAAAATCATAAATCTTTCTTGATCATTTTTATGAAAATTTTTTCATGACCCATAACTTTGCTCTTTATTTCTACATCAGTTGTTTGTAGGGTCATTTAATTCTTTAAGCATCTGTTAGTGGTAGGGCAACTACTGACTTGGTCTAGTCATAAATGTTACCATGCTTCATTTCTGTTAGGCAACAAATCAACTTTAAATTCTTCTACACAAAAACTACGTTGTTATTTGAAAAAAAAAATATTTTGTCCTTTTTATCTCATTCTACATTATACTCATCACTAATCAAGATATCAACATTGAATCTATAAAATGACTAGCAAAGTACTAAGAAATCACAAGGCCCAACCCAACTACGGAAATGCAAGGCCCAACTAAGCACAAAAGGCCTAACCCAACTATGGAAACACCAAAAAAATAATTATTACAAGGCGACAACCAGACGGTCAAGGAAAATATGTCTCTCTGAGTCTGCACACCTCATAAACACTGAGTTCTTGATCTCTCTCTTAAAGAACGGCTCTAGGTTCATCATTGGAGTACCCTCAGGCCAGCACTCACCGATTGGATGACACTAGTGGTGCTTTGTTTTGTATTAGAATTTTTTTTTATCAATTTAAGTGAGCAGATTTATGATATCACACATATACTATCCAAAATTAAAATGATTATAAGAGTAAGGTCATGTTTGTTTGGGTGGACATGAGCTTAGGATTAGACTAATAGTCCAATAAAATTATTAATCTAATGTTTGGTTAAACAATTGATGTACGGACTAATTATTTTAAACTTGACTATTAGTTAAGATAGGATATATAATCCAATGGATTCGTAATCCTAGGACTATTAGTCATGGGAATGCTAATCCAGTCCGCCCAAACAAACATGACCTAAAGGTGTCGGTTAGTTTATCCCATGAAATTCATTGCCATACTACTAAAGACTTGGGACTAGGTTTCTCACCTAAAATTAAAGTTGGGTAACAGCACATCACCAATAGATTAAAAGAAATAATTGAGAAAGTAACTTTTTTTTTTTTTTTTTGGTGGGGGTATTTTTGAACAGTAGAAAGTAACAATCTCGATACCAAAATTCATTTATTTACTGCTGATAAAATATTTTATATAATGGTTACATTACTATGAGCCACTTTTTCTCACAAACATATGCATCTTACATACTTATGAGAGAGAGATTACACAAAATACCACTTGACAGCTGTGTTGTTATGTTTTTAATTAATTTCATGAAAATTAAACTTCTCACAATTAATGTTGCTTCAATTGAAATAATAATCAAGAGAGAAGAAAAAAAAGTGTTACACAAATAAATTTTTTATTACTAAATACAGACACAACAACAGATTCCAAACTTCTTAACAAACGTGAACAAAATACTTTTTTGTGTCATGTAACAAACAAATTATTAAAAATTTATTCATGTATAACAGTATCCTACTACGAATGGATCATGACATAAAAAATACACGAACACTGAAAAATTCAAGCACCAAAATCAGGGATTTAAAACAAAATATTCGCATCTCATATCAGTAATTTCTATGATCCTAGCAATGCCATTTTGTAACATTATTAGTTAGTGAAGTTGGGAATAGTGGCTTGCGGCTCGGTAGCCTTAGCCGCCGGTGATGGCTCAACAGACTTTGATGGCACAACCGGCTTACCGGTTAGCTCAGCTGGCAAATCCTTTATACCCTTCAAATAAAAGGTATAGAACAGCTTGAACGGGAACACAATCTGCTGCAGCTTCACCTCACCGTACACCCCTTCGAAGATCCCCGAGCCACCAGTCACAGTCAGATACGTGTCCTCGTATGTCAAGTACGGGCCTTGGACTGACAAGTGCCCGTAATTCCCTAAGTAGAAGCTGTAAATGGCCTCGTACCGGTCACCGTTCTTCTCTGGCACGTTCTCGATCAGAACAGACAGTCCAGCTGTGATTCCTAACCGCTTCTGTAGGTCACCGGTATAGAGCTTGTTGCTGAATGGTACGAGGTCGCCCAGTGAGTGGACCGATTTCTGACTCAGTGGCAGATACACTGGGCTGCCTCGGTCTTTCTCGTTGATCTCGTAAACACACAGTTTTTGAACTTTTGCTGAAATGGAAAACGAAAATATGAAAAATAAAAAAAAAAAACAAAAAAAAAAAAAAAACAAAGACGGGTAGATAAAATACTACTAACCCATCATTCTGTAAAATTCTCTATATAAAATTTCTCCTTGCAAATTATTTTATTTATGAAAATGATGGGGATTACGCATTCGTCTTTCCTTGATGTCTTACGTGAGGTTAAACAATAAATGTGATGTGTACGTACAAAATTTATATTAAAAAAAAATAAAATTTGACGCTTCTTGTTTGGATTCACATAATAAATAAATAAATAAATAAATAATCAGTGCAATTCATGATAAATCTTATTTTCCAAAAAAGAAAAAAGGAAAAGAAACCATGATGACATGTTTTTCAGTATGAAAGATGAAAAATATGTGTATGGAAAAAGCTACTTACTGGATCTTGGGGAATCAAGCTTTTTCTTGAAGAATTCAAAGAAGAAAGCTGAGGTTGCAAAGCTTTTGGAGGATCTTCTAATTGAGAAATCTTGATGGGTTGTTGAGATCTTGAGGTTTTGGGCTGAAAGTGGATGAGAGAAATTGAAACCTGACAATTTTTGTGGTTTTGAATATGAGGATGATAGAGAAGTGGTGTTGGCTAGTTTTATAGAAGGGATTGGTCTGAGAGAGTTTGTGGAAGCCATTGATGGGTATATGGAGAGTTGACACTAAGAGAAAGGAAGGTTTAAGGTTTTCGACTTAAAATGATAGGTAAAGCTAAAGATATGAATAATGTATGCATTTATATATAAAGATAGGGTGATGCCATGGTGGTGGAGGTATTTGTTTTCTAGTGTGGAAACAGGGTGGATGGTGCAACCTGGTTGGAATCTTAAAAGTATTGTATTACTTGGTCACTCCCACATGGTGATTGTTTTATATATATATATATATATATATATAAATGTATATCTAGAAGTATTGTCCGTCATAATCAAGCTCAACAATTAGTTTGTATCCCATGTGGGATGCCAACATTACCTATAATTATTATTCAGGCCCTTTGGAGACTTACTTTTTTAGTTAAAAAGTCAAAAAGTTACTTTTTAGTCAAAAAGCTAACAACTCATACCAAAAAATTAAAGATTCTCTTTTCTCTCTACTTTTTGTACATCTTTTCGTAATTAACCAAAAAGTCATCCCAAACATATAAGTTTTTTTTACCTACTTTTTTAGCCAAATAACCAAAAAAGTTACTAAATTAACCTGTTCCCAAACGAGGCATCAGTTATAATTCAGCCCAACAGTACCTTATGATTTACGCATCTACATCTGACGGCTATGTTTCATGTACTCACTACATGAAATTATTCTTTTAAAGACTATATTTAGGGACTAGTTGAATTTGATTGTTAAAATAATTTTTTAGAGACAAATTTAAACATATAATAATTTACTTATAAGATTATAAAAATAACTGTTAATATTCTCACTTAATTTTTACATAACTTTTTGAGACCAATAAATTTTGTTGCCAATACATTATTAACATCTTTAGGGACCAAAAATAATGAAAAATTTGCAAAACCACCAGATCAAATACACACTTTGTTCACACTCCATTCACTTTTACAAATTCACGATGTGAAATAGCTTCTCTCTCTGTCTCGAGCTCCATTGCAGATCTTCGCTCTATCTATCACAGATCTTCGCTCTCTCTATTGCAGATCTTCGCTCCAAGTCAAATTTGAGATCTACAAGCTTCAATCCATAATAAATCTCTCTTCGTCGAAGTTGTTGCAGATTTGGTGAGCCTCTCTCTCAATCCCTCTCTGCTTATTCATACATACATATATATGTATTTATATAGTTGTAGATCTATGAAGAACACAATAAGTAATTCACGTATTGTTCGATTGGGCAGATTAAAATTGCCATATACTACATATTATTATCGATGGAGCTCTCATTTTCATCTTGTATAAAATCTAGGATTTCTTTCGCATTCTACATCTCAATCTCTTGTTTTTCATCTCTGTCTATTCGATCTGATCATCTTTCTTCATTTGAGTGATTGAGAATCTGAAGAGCACAAAATACCTATTCGACTAATCAAACGCCAAATTTGAGGCACTTGTTCTGCATTTTTTTTTATGCTTTGGGACTGAAAATTTATGTGTCAATTTTTTTTTAAAAAAAAGTTTTTCAAATAATCTGGGTAAGGTGTTTATTTTTTCCTTAGCTAAACTGTAGCAATCAGGATTTTTATTTGTTTTCAATAGTTTGTGTTTTAATTCAACTTTAGAATTGATTTGATTTGTATTTGATTGTTTGTATTCAAGTTCATTCCAGAAATGATTGGATTTTGATGTTTATCAATGTACGAGCTTTTAGATTTCTTTTAGTTCAATTTGGATTTAATTGATTTGAATCTGGAGGTAAAGTTTTATTTCACTCTTCCATGTTTCTATCAATCCATACTTTGCTATTGCTTGCTACTTCATATCACGTAATTAAGAGTGATTGCGTAATTAGGTACAAACTGTATAAGTGAGAGGCATACTACATTAGGCAAAATAATTTTGTTATGAAATTAATTTTGTAGAGTGTTTAAGCTTTTGTATCTGTAGTTTTATTTTTATCGATGGAAGACACAAGTTTGAGGTCATATACACCCACACTCATCATTCCCCCTTGCTCCCTTGTTGATTGTTTGATGTTTGAGGATCAAAACAAAGGTTAAAAGCCCTCTTAAAACAGCCTCTGTTGGTGCAAAATTCCATCTTTCCCTCTCCTCTCTTGGTTTGCATCATTACTAGGAATAGTTAATGATGTTGTAGGTTGTGGCTAGAAAGCAATGATTTGATGAGGTAATCTATCTCCACTGTGTTCTTGTTATTATTATCTTTTTTTCCCCCAATTGTTGTAGTTGGCTAATGTCTGAATTCAATGTTTTAGAGTGATTTGGAGTATTAATTTTACTTTGTGATTACGAAGACGATATGAAATAGGTAGGCAATAGATGGTAAGATATTGTTCACTTTTCTATTTTTTATTTTTTGTCTTTATGTTAAGCATAAGTACTTTGTTGCAAGCTAAATGTCTTTAAATTAATGAGCAGATGGCAAACCTGACTAAAGAGGAATTTGTGCACATTCTTCGTCGCCAAAGCACCGGATTCTCTTGGGGGAGCTCAAAATATAGAGGAGTGACCTTGCACAAATGTGGTCTATGGGAGGCTCAAATGGGACAGTTCCTTGGGAAGAAGTGAGTGCCCTTAAACTCAAAACTGCTACTAATTAATTAGATGATCCTATTGTTCGATGCAAATGTTAGAAGTTACAAACCTGGTGTAGACGTCCCCGAACGCCCCGGGAGGATGAGTCCCGTTCTGTTCATTTGGGGTCACTACAGCTCAGGACTCTCAAATTGTCACGGTTCTAAGTCTGAACCAAAGAGTCCGAATTCGGCAAATCGTTTTGAGAAAACAGATTTTTGAAAGAAGTGCCAAACATGGACTGCTTTGCTAGATACAGAGTCGCCACCTAAATATTTTATTTTGGGGGAATTTAGGAAACCCTGACTCGTTTGCCTAAGGCCACGTATCCGTCATCACCAAAGTTACCTCGGCTCGGGAACTTGGGTACGATTGGGGAAGGTCACTTCGTGAGCACCCTCGCTCGCCCGATCAAAGATCGGCCTCTACTAACCATGATATCTAATTTTGAAAATCTTATGCGTTCTTATTCTGGTTATTAGCCTAGATGTAGTTAATGATGTTGTAGGTTGTGGCTAGAAAGCAATGATTTGATGAGGTAATCTATCTCCACTGTGTTCTTGTTATTATTATCTTTTTTTCCCCCAATTGCTGTAGTTGGCTAATGTCTGAATTCAATGTTTTAGAGTGATTTGGAGTATTAATTTTACTTTGTGATTACGAAGACGATATGAAATAGGTAGGCAATAGATGGTAAGATATTGTTCACTTTTCTATTTTTTATTTTTTGTCTTTATGTTAAGCATAAGTACTTTGTTGCAAGCTAAATGTCTTTAAATTAATGAGCAGATGGCAAACCTGACTAAAGAGGAATTTGTGCACATTCTTCGTCGCCAAAGCACCGGATTCTCTTGGGGGAGCTCAAAATATAGAGGAGTGACCTTGCACAAATGTGGTCTATGGGAGGCTCAAATGGGACAGTTCCTTGGGAAGAAGTGAGTGCCCTTAAACTCAAAACTGCTACTAATTAATTAGATGATCCTATTGTTCGATGCAAATGTTAGAAGTTACAAACCTGGTGTAGACGTCCCCGAACGCCCCGGGAGGATGAGTCCCGTTCTGTTCATTTGGGGTCACTACAGCTCAGGACTCTCAAATTGTCACGGTTCTAAGTCTGAACCAAAGAGTCCGAATTCGGCAAATCGTTTTGAGAAAACAGATTTTTGAAAGAAGTGCCAAACATGGACTGCTTTGCTAGATACAGAGTCGCCACCTAAATATTTTATTTTGGGGGAATTTAGGAAACCCTGACTCGTTTGCCTAAGGCCACGTATCCGTCATCACCAAAGTTACCTCGGCTCGGGAACTTGGGTACGATTGGGGAAGGTCACTTCGTGAGCACCCTCGCTCGCCCGATCAAAGATCGGCCTCTACTAACCATGATATCTAATTTTGAAAATCTTATGCGTTCTTATTCTGGTTATTAGCCTAGATGTAGTTAATGATGTTGTAGGTTGTGGCTAGAAAGCAATGATTTGATGAGGTAATCTATCTCCACTGTGTTCTTGTTATTATTATCTTTTTTTCCCCCAATTGCTGTAGTTGGCTAATGTCTGAATTCAATGTTTTAGAGTGATTTGGAGTATTAATTTTACTTTGTGATTACGAAGACGATATGAAATAGGTAGGCAATAGATGGTAAGATATTGTTCACTTTTCTATTTTTTATTTTTTGTCTTTATGTTAAGCATAAGTACTTTGTTGCAAGCTAAATGTCTTTAAATTAATGAGCAGATGGCAAACCTGACTAAAGAGGAATTTGTGCACATTCTTCGTCGCCAAAGCACCGGATTCTCTTGGGGGAGCTCAAAATATAGAGGAGTGACCTTGCACAAATGTGGTCTATGGGAGGCTCAAATGGGACAGTTCCTTGGGAAGAAGTGAGTGCCCTTAAACTCAAAACTGCTACTAATTAATTAGATGATCCTATTGTTCGATGCAAATGTTAGAAGTTACAAACCTGGTGTAGACGTCCCCGAACGCCCCGGGAGGATGAGTCCCGTTCTGTTCATTTGGGGTCACTACAGCTCAGGACTCTCAAATTGTCACGGTTCTAAGTCTGAACCAAAGAGTCCGAATTCGGCAAATCGTTTTGAGAAAACAGATTTTTGAAAGAAGTGCCAAACATGGACTGCTTTGCTAGATACAGAGTCGCCACCTAAATATTTTATTTTGGGGGAATTTAGGAAACCCTGACTCGTTTGCCTAAGGCCACGTATCCGTCATCACCAAAGTTACCTCGGCTCGGGAACTTGGGTACGATTGGGGAAGGTCACTTCGTGAGCACCCTCGCTCGCCCGATCAAAGATCGGCCTCTACTAACCATGATATCTAATTTTGAAAATCTTATGCGTTCTTATTCTGGTTATTAGCCTAGATGTACTATGTGATGCGCACAGCATACAAATATAGACTGGATCGCCTGAATTGGAACAAAACATTTCATGTTTGTTTTTGAAAGATGGTTTGCTACTCGCAAGTAGGCTTAAAGATGCAGACTTTGCCACCCTCAGGTGGGCTTAAGAAAAGATGGTTTTGCCACTATCTAGTGGGCTTAAAACTCACAGCTGATGATTTGTCCCAGTCCAAATAACCCAACCTTCACCTACAGACATTCAGGCAGTTATATCACATAAGCAAATAGCCTCATGGTAAGCATGCTATTCATGGCAGTCACTCACACGCATGCAAGGATGCTAAAGCATATAACTTACCGAGTACTCCAAGCCAACACAGAAGCTCATTAGAAATCCATGCATGATCCTAATTATACCGAGATGCCTAATGCAACACATGCAAAAATGCAACTATAATAGGCTCGGCTATTCTAAACATGGCATATGAAATGCTACAGCTAACATGTATCCAACTTGGAATTGAAAGTACAATGCAGTTAGTATGATGCGCCGAGCCCGGTGCATGCAAAACAGATGAATGAATGCAACATGCTGTCATACTGTATGCTAATTGAAATATGCCCTAATCTAACCATCATAAGCGGATAAATAAAAGGGAGAAAGACGTGGGGTTGGAAGACATACAACACACACACGCACACTTATTACAATTATGCCCTCGCACAAAGGGTCCGAATAAATATACAGTCCCAAATAAATAATTACAGTCCCGAATAAATACAAAAATCCTAATTAATTTACAAATTAATCTAGGAAAGCTATAAACTGGCATGCAAGCCAGGGACTGCCTTGACTCTGATGAATGATGTATGTTTGGGCTGCCTTGCGCGGAAATCCACTAGGATGCCCCAATTAGCCTCTATTTTGCAATGATTCTTGGGAAGCGCGCCAAGCTTCGGGAGACTGCTGATTCTTGATTTGCTGCAACAAAGAGCAAGAGAGGGGCATAGTAATGTATTTTCACAAATGTATGCATGTCTCGATCCTCGTGCCACCAATCACGCATATCGATGCATAATGGCCGAGGAGTCGATTTGCATGACTCAATAGGGAATGGATGCACATGAAAACTCAACTAAAACCTAACTCCATCATGGATAATCCGGAGTGTTGGTGACTGGGAATTGAGACACGTTCCGTTACTCGAAGTACGAAACGTCCCTCGTTTCTCGTGCCTGGGCTAATTCCTATCCCAAGCACAATGCAATATGCATGACATGCATGGATGCAACTAATATACAACCTAGCATACACAATGCTATGAAATGACATATACGATGCACGAGATAACATGGCATACACAATGCGCTAACATACAGCCTAGCATACGCAATGCTATGAAATAAAATGGCATACACAATGTACAATGGACTTACACCAACATGAGTGGACCTCATCCACACTCACATAGGAGGCCATAAGATAAAAATGAGACAACTCGAGATGCGTGCACGTGTGCACGCAAACCGAGGACCGAACCTAAGGCACGAATGCCACTCTACCAAAGCATGGCAAGGCATGGAACATGGTATGCAAACATGCAAATTTCAGGGGCAATAAGGGATGAAAAATAGCCCTGAAAGATGGAAAGATGGTACCCGATGCATGACATGCGACCCGAAACATGAAATTAGGCACGTGCATTAGCCTATAGCTATACAAAACATACATTATTTGAACATGGAATGTAAAGACAGAGTCAAGAAAGCCCAAAAATAAGCACATTCACAGTTCTAAGCAAGGTCAAACAATAAACACAAATAGGGAAAAACTAGCATGCAAAAATGGCCCTAAATGTGAGATAAAGAAGCAAGTCACAGCTGCAGGCCTCAAACAGATGAGGGCCCTTCAACAATGTTGAAGAGGGGCCTAAAATATGATATTTTCCAGTTGGTGGCCAGACCCAAAACAGTGTACAAGAATGCTCAAAATGCTATGCAAATTAAGGCAAAAAATAGAGTTATAACACAAAGTATAAAAAGGATGCCTCAAACAATAAAAGACCCTTAATGAAACATGAAGAGGGGGGAAAAATAAGGTCACTTATAGTTCGGACCAGAACCCAAAAACAGAAGCATAAGAGGCTAACAAATCATGCAAAAATGGAGCCAAAAGAGAGATATAAAGGCAAGTTAAAGATAGAAGCCTCAAACAGTGATGAGCCCTTCAACAATGTTGAAGAAGAGCTCAAAATAAGCAACTTTACAGTTTATGACATGCCTCAAAACAATTTATACATAGGCCAAAAATACTACACAAGAAAATGGCATACAAGAGAGGCAATGAAGCAAGTGCAACAAGGAGACCTCAAACAGTGAGAGGCCCTTAAACAAATATGAAAAATGGCTCAAAATAAGCCTAGTTCCAGTTAGGGTCGGAGCCCAAAACAGCAAGCAAATATGGCTAAAGTATAAATCAAGAAAAGGCTAGAAAAGGGAAAAAGGAAACTCACCCTTGAAGACTATGCCTTGACAGCTTCTTGGCTTGAGTTTGGTGGCTCCTTAGCTCTGGAAAACAACTTCAAGTGGCTGCAATGGAGGTTGGAGGTATGGTGCTAGGTGGTGGTGTAGAGAAGGGTGTAGGAACTTGAGGGTTTGGAGCTTGGAGATATATATAGAGAGAGAGAGATACAAGGCAAGAGCTTAGGGGGAATTTTTGTAAACCTAATAATAGAGCTGGAGCTTCTGTTATATAGACAAAAAGGGGGGAAAATGAGGGAAAAAATGGAGGGAAATGAATCAAGTTTCCCCCCAAAAATGCACCCCCCCGGATACACAATTTAGGGAGAAATAGAATATACAGCTGTAAGGAACAGGGTGCAAGGATCATGACCGGCCAGCTATTGAGGTTGCAGGTGGCCGGTCGGCTACCTCCCATGGCCGGCCGGCCAAGGGTCAAAAGGTTCAATGAGAATTAGTGGCCGGCCACCCCAAAAAAGAGAGCCTCTAATGTGTGCACAACACAACCCTGTAGTTAAATACTGGAAATAGTGAACCAGGAGAGAGAACAACCCCCTTTTCAAAGGGGTTCAAAAGGTTCAACAACAATTACTGGCCGGCCACCAAATATTGGTGGCCTCTCAGATGTGTACATCACAAATATGGGGTTTAGGGTGCAAGAAAATGGCCCAAGGATGGTCAACATTGGCTTTGAAGTGAGGAAAATCGGGTGACGGAGGGCGATGAAGGGATAAAGTTGGCTGACAGAACAATTACTGACCTCCCACCCTTCTACGGCCTTCTTACCAATGAAACAGAGGTCCCTGCCAAAAATGAACCAAAACCAATGCAGAATGAAAGTTCGGGGGCCGAAACGCGCAGTTCGGGGCCCCGAAAGTGGGCTGTTAGGCACCGGAAGTGGTGTCCGACCACGAAGTTGGTCTCTCGGACCACAGTGTCCCTCAAAAGGGAGTAAATAAGATGCATGCCAAAAGCCGGAGCAAACGGAGGTGGTTAAGCGGTCCCGAACTGAGGCACACGGCCAACGACTCCGAAAAATCGGAAACCGGACTCCAAACGGGCAAAATGGCCTATGACCACGAAACGTAGCCTACGGCCACTGAGAGATGATCTACGAGACCTCTCCCTCCCTTCGGGAAGAGAAACAGAGAAAACCGAGCCTGGTTCGCAAACCGAGACAAGGTATGAAAGAGTTCGGAAGTCTGGAGGCAAGGCTTGTAGTCGAGACTCTGAAACTTCTGAACGAGCACAATATGCAACATCACCGAGCGCTCAATTGGTGACGTCTGAGTCTTAAGGTCGGTCAAAAATGGGGTGTCTACACTTGGTAGTTGGTGTTAGGAACTCTGATTTGGTTTTTGAGAACTTGTCATTGCGCTTTTACTCATGCTGGATAAAAATCTAGGATGGTAATTTCAAAGTAGAAATACTTATAGACCCCTTTTATCTATGAGATTATAATGTTTGCTTGCAGGCATATGTATCTTGGGTTATTCAATGGTGAAGTAGAAGCTGCAAGGTCCTTGTGTTCTCTACTGCAGCATCATTAGGATTCGCTATTTTGAATCTGGTTAGCTCGGTGATAGCTTGTTAGATTTTGTATTCTCTGGACTGATAATCGGATTATGTAAGTGAGCCAAACAACTCCTAAAACAATTGTTCTTTCTCTTTTTGTTTTCTACTTTTGGAAACACATTGCTTAGCATAGTCTGAATCTGCTAATATGTCATACACCCTCTGATACTTTGTGAGATTTTACTATTTTTTTTTTGTGTTTTTGATTTGATGTTTCTTGTTTTAGGATGGAGATTGTTTGCTTGAAATTTATTCTATAATTGCTCTATTTTGTTTTATTAAGAAATTGTCTGTTTTGCTAAATTGTTCTATCTATAATTATGTATAATTAATAACCTAATTTGGGCTCTGTTTATTTTGGAAAATTCCAATTTAGTAATTAAGAAGAATCTTTGTCTTGATTGATTCAGAATGATTTGCTTTGATTAGACAAACCATAAATCATAAGCTGTATGGAACATTATAAAATAAAAAACAAATTTCATTGGTTATGGCTTGTTGGGAAATTTTTATATCTATATCTATATCTATATATATATATATATATGTATAACACTATTTTATTGGTTATCGCTTAGATTTTGTTGTGGGAATTGAATAATATTTATCTTAAATCAATTTTATAGAATAAAATTAAATGCAAAACAGATTCTGAAAAATTAGGTTTTACAATTCAACAAAACTATATATACATATATATAACAGAATAAGTAAAAGATGAAAGGGTTCAGAAAAAAGCCTGTGTAATTGTGAGAGGCACGTCAAAGACGCTGTCCTAAAGTCGTTATGCGCTCCCTCCGTGCAGGTTTTAACGATCACAAACGACTCCAAGCTACAACCCCAAAACTTTACAGGATCTGATACAATGCACAGTTGCACCAGAAGAATTTGCCAAGAATGTATCAATTGCCCAGAAATATGAAATATAAAATACTGTAAAGAGAAGAAAGAGAGAGAGAAAACAGAGTACGTTATTCTTTCCTGAGTAAGAGTCCTATTTAAATAGGCTCTTTGGTATCTGTTTGGAATATACACACCTTTTGATTTAAAACCAAAAACAAATTTAAAATTCAAATAAATAAGACTATAAAAGGAAATAAATAATAAAATATAATAATAAATAAAAATAATTAAAGTTTTGAAGCTTTTAGGAAATCTCCAACAATCCCCCACAAGATTCAAAACTTTGTAAAACAGTCAAATATATAAATAAATAAAAATAATATGGGCAACTTTAAAACCATACAATGGATGTAGGTGTTTTTCAAACTTGAACCGCACTTAGTGTTAACAGTTTCATTCTGAAAGAATTTTAGTGAACTAGGTCTTGAACTAAATCCTTTTACCAGAATTCAACATGTCACACATATGGTATGATACATAACTGTGGCGCGGGTTAGCACTATTAACAGCCATGTGCTCAATCTTGATTCTCATGAGAGTTTTAGGAAATAGCCCTATTTCCACGGTCGCAGCTTCACGACGCTCTCACTTAGGTGAATCCTCCAAAGATAGAAGTGACGAATGTCTATCTTGCGAGAGTTTGCTCGCCTCGGATTCATTTAGAGTAAAAACTCTTCCTTAACCATCACATTTACATCAGCACTAATATCTTAGTGATGAGCAGGAGAATATAAATAATAAGTTTAATAAAGTCTCCTTTAAAGTGCTGGAATACGAGTCACACTATAAGGATTGTTCCTACCCATTGAACTTCCTTCATGGGATCTCCAATCACAGAAGTTGAGTTACTTCCTTAGTTGACTTCTTATGGGCTTAGACCCATCCCCTTCGATAAATCTAAGACTACACTCTTAGATAAACTTTTTGTTAACTGATCAGCAATATTCTTTTCAGATTTTACAAAATTCAAAGATACAACATTTTTATTCACCAAATTTTTATAGATTTATACCTCACTTGCATATGCCTATTCATCTTTTTATTAGTATGTACTTGTCTCACAAGTTCTATTACAGCTCTATTGTCACAATGTATAGAAATAGCAGGTATAGGATTTTTCACAAGTGAAATATCAATGAGTAAATTTTTAATCCACTCAGCTTCAATACACGTAGTGTCTAAGGCTATAAGTTCTGATTCTGTTGTACTTCTAGAGATAACGGTTTATTTTTTAGAACCCCATGATATTGCTGCTCTACCTAACATAAATATATACCCAGTAGTAAACTTAACATCCAAGTTATCTGTTATCCAATTAGCATCAGTATAACCTTCTACCACATTAGGAAAACCACTAAAGCAAAGTGAATAATCTAGAGTTCCTCTTAAATATTTAAAAACTCTTTCCACAGCAATCTAATGATCTTTACTAGGATTATCAGTATGTCTACTTAATCTCCCAACAACATAGGCAATATCAGGTCTAGTCTTATTAGCAATATAGAGAAGTGATCCAATAATTTGAGAATATCTAAGTTGAGATACAGGTACACCATTATTTTTTTTCAAATTCATGCTAGGATCAAAAGGAGTTGAAACAGGTTTGAGATTATAATAATCAAACTTTTTTAACATTTTCTCTAGGATTCTAGATTGATTCAATGTAATACCTTTGGTTGTTTTCTCTAATTTCATACCCAAAATTATATAAGCTTCTCCTAAATCTGTCATATCAAATTTTGAAGATAAATAAGATTTCACATTTTTAATTATCTCTAAATTTGTTCCGAATAATAATATCATCAACATATAAACACAAAATAATACATTCTCCATTATCTTCTTTATAGTGTACACATCTATCATGTTCATTAATCTTAAAACCAGATTCTATAATTATCTTATCAAACTTTTCATGCCACTGTTTAGGAGCTTGCTTAAGTCCATACAAAGATTTAACCAACTTGCAAACTTTATGTTCTTGTCCTTTAACCACAAAACCTTCAGGTTGCTCCATATAAATTTCTTCATCTAAATCTCCATTCAAAAAAGCAGTTTTAACGTCCATTTGATGAATTTCTAAATTATAAATGGATGTTAGAGCAATTAAGATTCTAATGGTTGTGATCCTAGAAACAGGTGAATATGTATCGAAATAATCTATTCCTTTCTTTTGTGAAAATCCCTTGGCTACTAATCTTGCCTTATATTTATCTATACTTCCATCAGGTTTTAATTTCTTCCTAAATATCCATTTGCAACCGATAACTTTACTCTCAGGAGGTAGATTAGTCAACTCCCAAGTATTATTTTGAAGAATAGATTTAAACTCACTATTAATGGCTTTCTTCCAAAATGGTGCATTTAAAGATGACAAAGCTTCTATAAAAGTATTTGGTTCTCGTTCAGTTAAAAAAGTATAAAAATCATCTCCAAAGGTTTTCTCTATTCTAGTTCTCTTACTTCTTCTAGGTTCTATATTTAGATGTTCAAAATCACCTCTTAAAGGAATAACACTAGTACTAGCAGTAGAAGTTCTATTTACAACCTGATTTGAGATCCTAGTTTTATATGGAAAAATGTCTTCAAAAAATGTAGCTTCACGAGATTCAATTATTGTATTATTAGTAATTTCACTAATTTCAGAATATATTACTAGAAATCTATTAGTACTACTATTTTGAGCATATCATAAGAAAACGGTATCCACAGTTTTAGGTCTTATTTTCTTACGTTTAGGTTCTGGAATTGCTACTTTTGCTAAACACCCCCACACTCTTAACATTTTAAGATTAGGTACTCGTTTTTTCCAGATTTCATAAGGTGTTTTATCATTATCATTCACAATTACTCTATTTAATATAACACAAGTAGTGAGTATCGCTTTCCCCCACAAGCTCTCCGGTAAACCAGAACTAATAAGCATTGCATTTATCATATCCATTAAAGTTCTATTTTTCCTTTCAGCTATCCCATTAGATTGTGGAGAATAAGGTGGGGTTACTTCATGAATAATTCCATGTTCTTCACAAAAAGTACTAAGGGTACCTACATTATATTCACCTCCTCTATCAGATCTAAGTTTCTTAATCTTTTTTTCTAATTGATTTTCTACTTCAGCTTTATAAATTTTAAATTTACTAAACACTTCATCTTTGGTTTTAATTAAATATAAGTAACAAAACTTAGAACAATGATCTATAAAGGTTACAAAATACTTATTTCCTGCTCTAGTTAGTGGTCTATTAGAATCGCAAACGTCACTATGTATAAGGTCTAAGAGTTGTGAATTTCTTTGTACAGATTTATAAGGTTTCTTAGGTTGTTTTGCTTGCACACATACTTCACATTTGCGTTTAACATCAATAGATGATTTAGGTACTAATTCTAAATCCATCATTTTCCTAATTTTCCCTAAATTCACATGTCCAAGTCTTCTATGCCACAAATCACAAACTTCAATATTATTATGAGAGATATAGTTAACTTCAAATGATACATTCAATTCTAAATAAACCATCACATACAAAACCTTTACCAATAAAAATATCATTTTTACTGATAACAATTTTTATTAGATTCCATTACAATTTTATAACCTAACTGTACTAAACACGATCCACTAATAAGATTTCTTCTAATTTCAGGAACATATTGCACATCTCTCAAAGTTAAAATTTTTCCAGAAGTCATCTTCAAATCTATATCTCCAATGCCAAGTATCGGTGCAATTGATCCATTTCCCAAAGTCACACTTCCTCCACTTGATTTCTAGAAAGTTTTAAAATAACCATAATCAAAACACACATGTATATTAGTCCCAGAATCTAATCACCAATCTTGATATTCAAAAGTAGAATTAATTTCAGGATTATACCTAAAAGATGGTCCGGCAATTTCTTCTTTCTCCAAAATCATATTCACTCAAGCATTATAACCTTGATTTCTTTGCTTATTGTTGAACCTTGGTTTATACTCATCAGTCTTTTTAAAAAAACAATCCTTCGCATAATGATTGGTTCTTCCACATACATAGCACAACCTTTTGCCACTCCCTTATCCCTTAAAATTATTAGCATTGGCTTGGTAGGTGTTATTATGGTGTTTTCCATTTTGACCTGTAGATTTAAACTTAAGGTTGTTCTTGAAAATTTTACCTTTAGGTCGAAAGTTATTCCTTTTGTTGGAACTATTCTTATTCCCATTCTCCACCACATTTACCTTAGGCGTTTTCTCTTTTCCAGTTTCTAGATTTGATTTATGTTTCTCTTCCACCCTAAGTGTATTGATTAATTGAGTTAATGACAGATCTCCTTGTTTGTGCCTAAGACGCTTAGCAAAGTCATTCCAAGATGGGGGTAATTTATCGATAAGACAAGACACTTTAAACTCCTCACTAAAAGTTGTCCATTTCTTTTCTATTTTTCTAAGTAGTTCTTGAAACTCATGAATTTCGTCTCCTACAAGCATGTCATCTTTCATTTTATAACCATTAAAATTAGAGACAATGAACCTATCAATACCAGCATCTACAGTTCCATATTCGGCCTCTAAGGTTTTCCATAGTTCTTTTGCAGTCGAGGTGGTTACTGATGTACATCATATAAATGGTCAGATAATACACTAAGGATTAAGGATTCTGTTATAACAATGAAATTCGATTTGTTCGGGTGACAACCAAGATCCAACAAAATCCTGATCTTCTATGGCAGACATAAGACCCAACACGGTCAACCAATATCTTATTCGTTTTTGCCATCTTTCAAAATTGTTACCATTAAATTTTCCAGGCTTCACTAACTGTTTCTTCTAAATTAGCCATAAAAATGAATTAGTTAAGGTACAAGAGAGTAGACAATTATAAAATCTGTAAGAGACAACAATGAATAAATGAATAACAATCAAAACAATCACAAATGTTATTTAAATTTGTAATTGACAATTAACATCCAAAAAGATGATAAAGACAAAATCTTGATATAAATTAAACTTGTAATATAAATATTTTATTATTATTTTCCTCTTATTTTAATAGATCTTAAATCATAAAAACATGAAAGAAGCAAATAGCTTTACACAGAATTTCATGCAACAAACAAATAGTTTTTCATACAACAGTTTACACGGATTGCTTTCAGAAAAATATGAGGTTTCGGGGGAAAAAAAACGAGTTAGGAAATTAAAGAATTAATATTAATGGTATGTTAATGGGACTTTAGGATTAAATAATAAAAGTTAATCAAAACAACAATGTTCATGCCCAGTAAGATTAACAAAAGAACTAAACTATGCAAGTCAATGAATATAGGATTTTGTACAGAATGGTAAGAATTGAATATATACAGAACGTAATAATTTTTTTAAAAACAAAATATAACGACTTTAAATTGTTGTGGGAATTGAATAATATTTATCTTAAATCAATTTTATAGAATAAAATTAAATGCAAAACAGATTCTGAAAAACAAGGTTTTACAATTCAACAAAACTATATATACATATATATAACAGAATAAGTAAAAGATGAAAGGGTTCAGAAAAAAGCCTGTGTGATTGTGAGAGACACGTCAAAGACGCTGTCCTAAAGTCATTATACGCTCCCTCTGTGCAGGTTTTAACGATCACAAACGACTCCAAGATACAACCCAAAAACTTTACAGGATCTGATACAATTCATAGTTGCACCAGAAGAATTTGCCAAGAATGTATCAATTGCCCAGAAATATGAAATATAAAATACTGTAAAGAGAAGAAGGAGAGAGAGAAAACAGAGTATGTTATTCTTTCTTGAGTAAGAGTCCTATTTAAATAGGCTCTTTGGTATCTATTTGGAACAGACACACCTTTTGATTTAAAACCAAAAACAAATTTAAAATTCAAATAAATAAGACTATAAAAGAAAATAAATAAATAAATAATAAAATATAATAATAAATAAAAATAATTAAAGTTTTGAAACTTTTAGGAAATCTCCAACAGATTTGATATATATATATATATATATTTTTTTTTACAAAGTATCAATTTTTCAAACAACTAGCTGAAGGAAAACAGTTATTGTGTCTGCCTAGTATTGTGGTGGTCTGAAAGCAGTCTTGATGGCATTTTAGTGGAAGTTGTAGTATGATGGTGATGGTATCAATGGTGATAGAATTAGAAATCTTATTGAAACTACAATTGGACAAGATTAACCTATAGTAGTGCATCCTGAATGAAAGTGATTTGGATTCGCATGTTTATCTTGCAAAATGTCAGATGTTTTATAAGACTAATCATTAAAGCAAGGGCCTATGAATCTGCGTTGTATTTACACACATATATGGGATTATATACTAGTTTGATCACTTTTTGGAAGTCCATTCATATGATTTGAAATGTTTAGTGGAAATTTAGACTTTGTTATGTGGTGGCACTTAACATTATTTTGTTCCATGGAGATAATGATGGTTTAATTTTGTTATTGGTTATTGTGCCATTGTATAACTGCTTTCTGTTTTGAGAATCTTTTTACATGATTGCACACCACTTGCAGCTGATGAAGCATATGACTACTTTTTTGTATGGCTAGTGAGATGATTTATTAGAGCAACAATGTCACACTTGATGGTTATGTGCAGGCATCTTAAGTCGAAGTATCTAAATTTTAGTTGTGGGTTGAAATTTTATTAAATAAAATAAGATTTGATGGCGTAACTAAATGTTATACCTTATCTTTATGTAATTACCAGCTTGTTTCATTAGGCTAATTTCTTTCCTCATTTCATGCCATTTTTTCCCCATTATTGGGTGTCAACTGATAAATATTTGCATTTACATACTGATTACTGATTATAAGTTGATTTTTGTGATGATGGTGGGTGATGGAAGAATGAATCTACTTCATCAAGTTCTTATTGTGTAAATTTTCTATAGAGCAAGTTGAGAGGACATTTAATTGAGATTTCTAGACAAAACGATGGACAAGAAGATAGAGAGAAAAAATAACTATTGCCAAAAATTAGTTTTAATGTTAAGTTAATAAAGTTGATTTAACTCATTCTATTCAATTTAGCTTTTTTTTTTTTATATGTGTAGCTGGTTTGAATTCTCTCGTCTTTGAATTTTTGCAATCATATAGGTCGTGATCTTTGTGTTTCCTATAACCTCTTAATAGATCAATGTCTTTTGTGTATTTACAGGTTGAGAGCTCTGTTTTTGCTCCTACGGATGGACAAAACACTCGTGGTCTAATAATGGCCCAAGCACCCTTCGATATGGTCTGGCATCTATCCCATCTTCATACCAAACTATGAGGTAACTATCGTCTATCGTTTTGTTTATCTCACAGATAACTGAGTCACCAATATTTCTACCTTCTAAAACCGCAGAGAAATGCAATTTTTCTAATATAACATCAAAATCTATATGGTAAAGCACAGTAAGCAAGCATTCCATAACAAAAGTCAGAGTTCTTGTTTTAACAAAATGATAAATAATAGATGAGCAACTCAAATCATATATTAGCATTCTAAGAAACCTTTTAATTGATTAGAACTTCAGTTTATGCTTTTGTCCTTAAACCTTTTCATTTGGATTTCTAAGAAAATGGTGTTCATCATCATCTTTGGTTTGCCAGGAAAGAGCATTAGGGAAGGCCACTAAAGCCCTTCCTTTGCCAGCATTCTCAAACTGGACATGGCAAATGCAAAGCCATAGCGTGGTGTTGAAATCGAATGTGGTTGATATCTTCATAGAGTTTTAATTCATATAATGAACTATGTTGAATTATTTTGATCCTATTTTGAGTTTTAACTCATATAATAAGGGGATGCGATTGTTCAATCCAACATGTCTGGAGAGGAGGCAATATCTGTGCTAATGCTTTAGCTAAATTAGAAGCTAATCAACCACTTGATTTGCTTATTGTAAATGACCCACCAGAAGAAATTCGCCATGCTTTAGTTGCAGATATGCTGTACCTGGATGGGAATGATGAGACTTAGTCCTTGGTTACTTCTGATGTACCCCCCCCCCCAAAAAAAAAAAAAAAAAAAACTCATATAATAAACTATGTTGAAGTGAATTTGGATACTTTGTGTTTTAATTTTTGTAAAATTTTATTTTCTATGTACTCTTTTTGGTTTGGGAGTAGAGTACCTTTGGTGTATGGATTTTAAATTTGTATTTTATTTTATTTGCTTAGATGACAAATTTAATTTTTGTGCATTTTAACCTATAAAATTAAATGGTTACAAAACATTTTCTAAATTGACTTTTAGCTACGAAAATGTGTGGTAGAGAGTTATTTGTCTTTTAGTGACTAAATGTAGTTGTCGTTAAAAATGTCATTCTTTTGTTTTTCGCGACCAATTTGGGATATTTTGTGACGAAGTATTAGCGACCAAATGTTTAGTTTTATAAAATCAAACATCTTGTGACAATATAAAATTGGTTGCTAATTGTCATTTTCGGCGACATTTTCAAAAATTTGTCACTAAAGACTTTTCTGGACGCACTTTTAGTGACTTTTTTAGTGACGAATTTAATTTTGTCACAAAAACCATTTAGAGACCAAAATAATGGCTTTAGAGACCAAAATAATTGGTCGCCAAAAGTCTTATATGTAGTAGTGACTCTTCAAAATAAATCAAATACTCGTGTCGGACACGCGACACTCAAACAAAGGTATTGGATATGTTTATTATATAATTGTTTATAACACTGTTATTATATATATATATTGTTTTATAATTGTTATAAATGTCATTTTGATACTGTAAATTACATATAGTATCATTTTATCTTACATACTAGATTAAAAATATAAAAATATGACATTTTTTTGTTGAGTCCGCGTATTCTTAAATTTATGATTTAATGAGTCCGACATCTAGATATATACCCGTACCCGACACTCGTACCCGAGTCTATGGTATCAGGATATGCGGTGATAAGGTTATATATCAACTAATATCATATAGTATTGACCAATAGTATTGACCAATATATTGATGACAACTTGTATCGAAAATCCAACATCCCGATAAATAATAGCCGATATTTAAAACCTCGGCTCCCCGCCTCAGCACAAGTTTGGCCATGTGCTATCTGATAAGGCTCCAATACTATGTATGAGAGACCTAGCCCCCATCTAGACGTACAGTTGACTATGTCCCAGCCCAACAAACGGTCCCTTTGAGCTCCAAATCCAAGAGACAACTTCAAAATAGAAGTGACCTTGTCAATGTCAAGCTATAGAAAGAAAAAAAACAAAAAACAAAAACCCCACAAGTGCAACAATTGGAATTAAATATTGTATTCCTATTTACTATACAATGTTAAAATCTACATTTGGAGGAGGAAACTAGCAGTTTGATATGAATCCTGTAGCAGCAAAAACAAAGACAAAGAAAGCTATTGTGGAGGAGGAGCCATTTCAAGATTTGAAGTTTTCTTGCAGTTTTGGTGGAGTCAATGACTCCACAGTGTAATGAGAAGAAAGTAAATTTCCAAGTGAGATACGTACCTAATGTTTTTAAAATACTAATCGGCAGAAAAATGTTTGGTAAAGCATGTGCAAAATGAAAGCTAAACATCCAGACAAATTTAGGTTGGTTGCCTATATATATTATATTATATTATATTATATTATAAATGGAACAACACATTTGGTGCCGATGAAATTGAATCATGTTAGTAACTTTCTCCATTCATTATGGAGCAATTTCCAACCCTATCAGATTTAACTGCTTCTATTAGCAAATAGATCTAACTGCTGCTTCGCCCACGTGTATAATATATATATATATATACTAGTAGTGGATGCAAATGCGATGAGTTTACAATTTTATATCTAATTTTTGATAATTTGATGAATGAAGAAGACTGGTTGAATTTGATCACTGCCAGCAGTTATTTTTTAAAAGCAATAACAATATGGACATTTTTGGGAGAAATATATTTTTGAATTGTGTGCTTTATCTAATAATATAGATATATAGGCATACACATGCACACATAATGTAACTAATGTATGAATTTTAAGGTTGTTTGTGTAAGTAAGAACTGAAAGTTTGAGTCTGGCAATTAATGATCAAGGAAAAAAATAATAGTAAAGGGAAAATTGGTAAAGGCATCCAAAGCCTCAACAAACTGAAGTTTGTCGCACTCTGGCACTTGAAAAGGAATCATATATATATAATTCATTAGAGAGAGAGAGAGAGAGAGAGAGAGAGAGAGAGAGTTTACAATTGGGATCCCCACATGCAAGTTTAAATTTTTTTAAAAAGGGTTGTCAATGGAAATTTGAATATTATAGAAATGTTTTAAAGATAACTCTTTGGAGTGTAAAATTTTATCACGTCTCCGTTTATTTTAATATAAAAAAAACTCCTTGTGACCGAATATCATTTTCAACTTTTTGGATGTTCGTAGCAATTTTGAAAATCTTTATTAAAAAAATAATGAAAAGAAAAAGAGATTCATAATCAATTGACAATGAAATAACATAAGATATAACATATTAGCAATTCTGAAAATATTTATATATAAAAAAGAAAAAGTGATTTGTAATCAATTGATAGTAGCGTAGTGATATAACAAATCAACAACCTTTGCACATGTCATTTTTGTGTGGCCTTATTGGTCAAGAACACCACATGCACATGTCACGGTGATATTAGGTTTTATATGTTAGAAGTATTTTAGCTAATTTTGCAATTTGCTAGAAATGAGCTGTACTAGTTCATCGTGTCATGGGTTAAATTATATTTGGGTCATATATAGTCTTTATTAGATCTAAAATATTAAAATTAGTCAAAAAAATAATATGCATTATGTAGTGCATATGGGCCAAATACAGGCCTTCGGGATGGGCTTGTAGGTGGGTTTTGGGTTGGGCTTATATTTTATTTTAGGGTCAGGCCTGGCCATCTTCCTTCCTCTTTCACAAAACTTGAAATCCCGTTCACTGTCCTAAATTAAATACCTCCCTTTCAGCATTAAAACCTAACATAACTAGTAAACAGTACACTAGATTTTAATAAGATCAGAATATTATAAAATGTCGTAATGCCACGAAGATTCAATGCACTAAGCCTTCTATTTGGGCCAGCGTTGCAGCTGCTAAGATCAGATTATCTACCATCCTAGGAAAACTCAAGATCACATAACCATGTTTCATTGCAAGATGCTACTCAACAGCCCACCTGATCTAGATTTCTCTAAAAGAGCAACATTCACGACTTTTTATAGAAGATTGTGAACGCATAATTGGTTTCAAGTAAACAACAACATGAAGCTTTTGCATTGAAATGCTGTAGAAGATGACCTTCAAAAAATTTAGGCAACAATTCAATTACTTGGCAATGTGTGCATCTAAATTATCCTTTCATAAAAATTTCGTTCTCACCAATTTATACAATGTGTGAGATGCATAACATCAAAGTTTACCACGAATCCATCAAAAAGTCAAAAAAGCATAAAAAGTAATGTTCCAAAAAGCATGAAACGTTGTACCTCAAGACCATGGTTTTAAACAATAGTATTAGAATACGTATCGGTATCGTTGATATGGTCATATATTACAATCAAATATTGGCAGTCATACCCAAAATCCTACTTGACATCATATGGCAAACCATTGAATATTTAAAGCATTCAAATGGGAATCGGCTCTCGACGAAGAAAGGCATAGCCACAATGACAAGAGCTAAAAATGACATAGGCAAAGAGATCAATGTACACTCGGATAAATATGATGAAATAGGTTGTTCTTCCAACATGTTTGAAGTTCTTGAATCCACTAGTGGTGACTTTGGCTCTTTCTTACCTCTAATCAATAATGACGATATAAGTCGATCAAAATTTTGTGCTCCTAAGGAAAAGAATGAGAAGATCAAAAACTTAAGCTTGCGAAAGGGAAAAACACACAGTCAACCTTAGCATGGACAAGGAGAGGTGGCAAAGTGGCGAGCCTATCACCCCTCGGGTTGTGAGGGGTTCATGTAATCTATTACCTAGACTTTTGGGTTGTGAGGTTATTCCTTCATTCATTCTAGGTTTGCTAGTTGTTTCTTCTTGGAGCTAGATACTTCTTGCTTTCATGCCCTTTAGGACTTCCATTGTATATATCCTTCCTTTTTTGGCATGAAGGGACCAACTTTCACAAGTTACTAAATTCCAACAAAGCATATATTGTATGAAAGACCAATGGTATCGGTGAATGTTGACTAGTTGAACCACTTGGGGGTGGGGGATGTTTGGATATTACACTAAAATCAATCAAACTGTGGCATCATACACCCTTTGTTTTTTTGTTTTTTTTGATAAATACGTCATACACCAATTTAAACCAGTTTGATTTTCATAGTAAGTGAACCCATTATTAGTATTCATGGAACTAACTCCATGACATGTTCTGTAACAAATCTATATTTCTGTCAAACAATTCCACCAAAGCTCAACCTTTTCACACCTTTTAAATACAGAAATTATAACATTTCATGTCCCTAGCAATTGCAATATCCACATTGAGTTGACAATCGATGCTTTCAATTTCTCCCTTCTAGCCAATATACGTTGTCGAATTGTGACACAAACAGCACAATTTTAGCAACACTATGCTCAATCAATAAGGTAGTACAGAACACAAGGGCATGTTCCATTTATAAGCACACTTATTTTCAGAATTAAAATTCATTTATAGAACAAATTATACCTAATGAATACAAAAAAGAAAAGGATATGTAACGCTTCAGAAAAAGAGAGGACCTAATAATTCTCGTGGCCTCTTCCAAGCCCAAAATCCTCTTCGATACAAGAACAAGTTGAATTGGGACAAGGGTTTTAATTTTTTTTCCCCCTTAATAAAACTAGAAGTGAACACAATACATACAGCAAACAAAATTGAACCCAAAATTCAAATTACTAGTTATGACAATGGTAGTAGTGTAAACCATGGAAGAGACGAAGAAATGTTGAAAAGAGGCAGAAAACAACAAATACAGAGAGTATGAAGTGACATACCAGAGAGACAAAGAGAGAAGATAATGATGATGATGACAACAAGGGTTGTCCATAAAGAGAAGATTGTGAGTTGCAGAGATGTTTTCGCATATAGGAGAGTGAAAGGTTTTTTTTTTTTTTTTTTTTTTTTTCAGATTGAGGCTTTGGAACAGTTTATTTTAGTAATTTTTAATTTTTTTTATTAAAATATGAAATAAATTTATCTATTTAGAATAATTTTTTAATTTTTTACGAAAAGATGTACATAAGATAAAAAAAATTTAACTATTTGGTATAAATGATGAACTTATTAATTTTTTAATAATTTTTTAACTTTTAAACTAAAATTAATTAGCATGCTTGTTTTGAGTTTTTCAAAAACTCTTTTCAGAGAATTATACTTTTTTATTTTTCGTATTTTTTTATTTTTATTGAATTTTTTAAATATTTTAAGTAATTTTTTTACTTTTTAGACATACCTAACATAAATATATCTAAAAAATAAAAAAAATTGTGAAAGAAACCTTTTAAAAGTTCACTAAATACCAAAAAAACAAAAAAAATGAGAATTCCGTACATATTTTGTATTTTTATGTATTTATTAATTTTTTAAAATATTTTTTCATAATTTTTTTACTTTTTAGATACATCTAAGTAAGGTGTATCTAAAAAAAATAAAAAAAAATATTTAAAATTTTAAAAATATTCACTAAAAATAAAAAAACATGAAAACCAAAAAATTCAATTTTCAAAAAACTTAATCCAAAAAACTTAAACCAAACACAGTGAATACTTTCCCAATGAGAATTTGGGGTAGATAATGTCTTGGGCTAGTTGACCCAAGAGAGACAAAATGGAGAAATTATTTAATACTCTCGGAGCACTACGTATTCATACTCCAAATCAATCATTAATTACTTAATTCTATATTGTTCTCCATCACTAACCTCTTGTGTCTTTCCATCAATCAAAATTTTATAAAGTATCATGTGTCCATATTCCGGGAGTACTTAATAATCAGCCGACAAAATGTGTCCTTGATGGGCTAATGATGTGGAAATTGGATCATACTGGGGTTGTTATTTTTATCATATTATTTAGTTGGTTAACAGTCTTCTGATAATTATTCGGAGTGGGCCTAAAAATTGAGCCCATTAAACCCAACAACAATTCTTTGAATCACCAATCGCAGAGGAGTTGAATTATTTTTAATTTTTTTTTAATTTTTTAATTTTTTTTTTTAAAAACTCAACCAAACAGACAAGTTTAATATTCATGTGACCATTACCACAAATGTGTATAGTTACGAGGGATGGAGAATATTTTTATGCTTGCACAGAAAGAAGTTTTCAGAATTTGTTTCGGCAAATTTTTTAAAAACTATTTTCGTGAATTTAAAAATAAAAAAAAAACTTATTATTTCATATGATTTTCTCCTTTTTTTGAGGCAAAAGCAGTTTTAAAAAATTCAAAAACAAATTTTTGATATTTATTTTTTTCAAAATAGTGTGTGATTTTGTAAATGAGAGTGATTGTTGGGCTTAGTAGGCCCATTTTAAAGCTCACTTTGTGATTTAAATTATTTATTTTGTAAGACTAGCCAAAAAGATAAATCATATAAAAAATTAAATTGATCAGATATCGATAGTTACATGTTTGACTTACATTTGTTTTATAAAATTGAATGGTAAACATGATTTTTAAGAATAAATAGTATATTTTTTAAATAAATTTAATTCAATCATTTTATTATCAATATCTAGTTGTTTTGATTTTTTGCATAGGTATCTACTTAATGGACCCTAAGCCTAACAAGTCTCTCTCATCGATGGTCATCCGAAATAGGTTTCAAAATCAGGCTCATTAAACCCAATACCACCTCTTTGGATCACCAACATAAGTTGAATCATATTTTGACTTTTTTTCTTCCTTCTTTTTTTTTTTTTTTTTTTTAAATAAAATTTGAAAACTCAACCAATCAGACACATCTAAGGGAAACCAAACAAGTTGCGAGTCAAAGTAGTGTTTTGAGAAATTGATAAAAAGTTGACTTTTGACTTTTTTAGCAAAAAAAGTTAACTTTTTGGATAATGACTTGGGTAAAAAAGTTAATTTTTTTTACTTAAAAAGCTAAAAGCTAACTTTTTGCTAGCTTCCCAGACCATCACCATAAATGTATAGTGGTTAGGGAGAAGTAAGCCAATTGAAGACTTTTCAGCTTTGATTTGGTGGTTCTCATTTGAGAGTTAGGAAAGAACTGCAGTCATGTGAGACCATCAAGGATCATATCATATATACCTACTACATATCTATATAATAAGGGAGAAGGATTTTTGAAAATATCTAATTTGTCTTAGAGATACATTTTGATCCAATAGTTTAAATTGCCTTATCTAAATTTCAATGGTTGATATGTCTTCATTTCCCGCCCAAATGCTCTAATGGTCCAAAATGTAAATTGAAGAAAATCTCTCTTTCTCTCTCTCTCCTCTCTGTCACAGGTACTCATCTCCTCTCTCTCTCTGATTTCAATTTTTGAACTCTCTTTCTATCTGCATTGGAGCCTATCTCATGCAACGACCACGGACCATCGCGACGCTGACGACCACCGACCACCAATGTCACGACCCCATTCCGCCCCTAGTAGAATGGTGCCATGATGGCCAGTAATTCGAGATTACCAAAGGCCAACTTGCAAAGATTCACACACAATCAGAGTATACATATGGGGCTTACATGTGCGGAAGCAATAAATTTAAAACTAAATAGTCCGCAAGAGCTGTGCATAGATCAAATGAAATGACATGCATCTTAATATAGCTTACAACTTGGATACAATAAAATAAAGTATAAAATACATCTTGATCAAAAGGCTTCTCAAGCCGACATATACAAAGAGATAACTACAAGCCGAGAAGCATAATCTTCAAGATGCTACAAAACATGAAATCCCAAAACATCTTGCAAACAATCATCTAGGCATCATCGCCTTCCTGCTTGTCACCTACATATATATATAGAGAGTGTGAGTTTGGATACTCAGTGAATGATACTAGTAATAAAGGTTTTGCATGAATGATATTCAAGATCTCTTTTTTAAACAATACATAGCATAACTAGTACAAAAATCAAAGGATGAATCAAGTCCATCAATCAAGTCTTTCAAACCTTTAAGGGATGTTTACTAGCATCAATATAATACAAAGGATGACATTAAACAAAGGTGCTACAAAAGCATAGGGTCCTCTAGCACGTAAGGACTTGTGCTACAAAGGCTTAGAGTCTCCTAGTGTAATGCCCCAACTTCCAGGCCGTTAATTAAGTACAATATTACCACACAATTAGGATAGATAACCAAAACATCTTAATATACATATATAACCAGAATTAGTATCACGGATCATTCGTTTATTTTCCATTGCAGGATTACAAAACATTGAAAACAAAAACAACTAGTCTAAGTCTTCAAATGAACCACCACTCTAACACTTCATTGTATTTGCCTTTGCAATAACTTTCATCATTATAACTGTTTAACCACCTGGCATGACACGCCATGAGCTTGGAATGCCCAGTAAAAACACACACATCCCCATATCTTCTATCAACCAATCAACCAATCAACCATACATAGGACAAATTGGGTAACATAACATGCAAAATTACAACAAGGTTCTATGAATTAGGAGTTTGCCTAGACATCTAGGATCCCCCAAAGAGATCCTTCTACCCAACCACAAGGCTGAACACCGGATTACTCAGACTCCTCCTTTGCTGCTTTGCAGACCTTACCACCTATGCCCAACTCCTGGTTATTTACTGGTTAGTGACATTGATGGACGTCAAAAGGGACGGCTAAACAAGTGGGCTCGCTTACACCCAAATCGTGCCTAGGGCTCGCTTACACCCTGCACATACCATACCAAATCGTGCCTAGGGCTCGCTTACACCCTGCACATATCATACCAAAGGGCTCGCTTACACCCTGAAACCACCGCATAGAGTCTGAATACAACCATGTCAACCTAGGGGCTCGTTTAGACCGCTTGCGCAAGACTTAACTCATTTGGTTTTAATTCCATTCACATGTTCAATACATAAATCATTCTGAAGCACAAGGGTGAACGTCACCTACTACCAACCCCTTTCCATTTCCCTTTTATTAGATCTTTTGCCAAGCAAGCTAGTCACATTCGGTAATTCGGTAATATAAAAGAGCATGAGGCAAACATAAGAAATGAAATGTAGCCCATGATAATCATACATAGGTATGGTAAGGCAAGAAAATAACATTAGGCATGCTTTAAAATACTTAGAGACAAACAACACAACAAAACACCATTTCCAGCATTGTTCGGTTCTGCAGGGCTAACAAGAACGCTTTGGTAAAAATACTTATAGGTCAAATTAGGGGCTGAAATTGCACAGAAACAATATTCAATCTGTCTAGTTTCAGTTCCAATTTTCAGAAGTTGCACAGCACCTCCACAAATTCATCTACAAACTATATTCGAAAACCTATCCAGATTTGTCACCCTTTGGGGAAACTAACTTTTCTCTCAATCTACCTAATGGTTTTCACTCAAATAAAATCTGTTGGAAAGAGGACTCAGAGTTCTAAATTTTGATAGAAGAACCAACATGATTTGATTTTTCTAGAATTTTATAAAATTGCTAAAAGTGGACTGTTTTTCAGAGATTTAGGACCATATTTTTCAACAATTTATTCAAGCCCTAAAAACAAACAATTTGGAGCTAATAAAATTTTCACAAACTCTAAACACACCAAATATCCTACCATAAATTCAGATTTGAGAATTAAATAGATTTGATATTTATTTTAAATTAGGGAAGTTGCAGCAGTGCCTAATTTCACAAATTTGTAAGACAATGGCAATTGATCATATCCACACTTTAACATACACCAAAAACCCTATTTACCATTAATTTGCAACACAAGAGGCATATTAGACAATAGAAGGAGATGGTGAAAGAATTGGAGAAGACAAAGGAAGGGTATGTTCTTACCTTTTTGAGAGTCACCATTATTATTATTATTTTTCTTCTTCTTCTCTACTTCCTTTGATCACACTTTCACCCTCTCACCCTCTCCCTAGGCTGTTGAAAATGTGTGGTGAAAATTGAGACAAAGTTCTCAATTTATAAGCCATGAAATAGGGCTAGCTTAATGACTAAGAAAAAGCATAAAAATCTAGATATTTTTCCATTGCTCAAATAAGTTTTAAAATAAATAATAAAACTATTTATTTAAAGATACGTGTAGATATTTATTTAAAGATATTTATTTGCTCAATTAAATAATAAAGGTTCAAAGAAAATAATAAAAATTCAAAGAACTAATAAATATTCAATTAGGCTAAAAATAAATTTGATGAATTAATTTAGAAACTAGGAGGTACATAAATAAAAGCCAAGTGTTAGGGTATTTCCAAATATAAAAATGGCATTCTATGATTTAATTATAATACAAAATAAAATACAAAAAAATAATTCTTTCTTGGACCATTTTGTAAAATTTTATAAAATTTGGGATTAAAATGTAATTAACCTAAGGCTTAGGGTATCAAGTGTAATTACCAAAAATTAGGGTCTCTACACCTAGCACGTACGAACTTGTGCTACAAAGATTTAGAGTCCCCTAGCACGTACGGACTTATGCAACAAAGATTTAGAGTCCCCTAGCACGTACGGACTTATGCAACAAAGGTTTAGAGTCCCCTAACACGTACGGACTTTCCAAGAATGTCATCCAAAACAAGGCTAATACATGATACACAAAATAGGGGTATTCATTCATGCTTAACAAATACTTTTATCGAAACAAGCAAAGCAAAGATTTATCAAAACTTTATAACATAATTTTATTAAAAATACCACTCACATAGTTCTTCGGGTGTAGGAATTACAAGCAAGGATCCAAGGCCTACAAGCACATACTAAATCCTATTGGATGCGTTTCAATAAGACAAGGTGAGATGCTCAAAGATGGATATGAAATGCATCCTTAAAACAAGCTTTATATGACAGGAAAGGATCTCGGCATCTCTTTCAAAATCAAGCCAAAACAAAGTAAAACATGCTGGGAGTTACAACACTGCCTTTTCATCTCGGAAAAACATGCTGGGTACAAACCAGGTCTAGGCCGAGGTCCCACACCTCTTGGCCGAGGTGTGTTCCTGACGACCACATTCAAGGAAATGAAGTTTGGGAAAATCTGGGTTTCCCTCTTGAAGAACATGAAGAGCATGAATGCTAAATTCATAACATTTATTCCAAAATCTGAGATTTCATGAGATGAGTTCGAAAACATGGACCTGGGTACCCATACTTGAAGATCTTATGAAAACAAACACGAAAACATGGAACTTGTTACAAATTTTCGGATCAAAACATGGTTTTATCTCAAGAACATAAGAACACCATTTTCTCTTTCTAAGGCAAACTTTAAATCAATGCATGGTTTATGAATTATGGCAGATCATGCAATGCAATCGGATCAACATACAGAATAACAAGAGTGAATCAAGAATTTAACCTCAAAACACGGATCTAACGGTTCAAGGTGTGAAGATCAAGCTTGGGATCTAGCTCTGTCACTCCAACTTCCTCTCCTCTTCCTAGAGCTTCTTTCTCTACCATGTAAGAGATAAGACACAAAATGATATATTCTAACTCTGCCGGCTGACTAAACTCTCTGCTGGGACACGTGGCAACGGCTGGTTGGATCCCCTCAAAAAAGTGATAGAAAGACAAGACAAGGCTATGACAAAGTGTGTATGACAAGCAAGGTAACAAGGGCACTCCGGCGGGTAATGATCTCGGCTAGGACAAAACTTCGGCAAGTAAGGTCTCAATGATCTCGGCTAGGAAGGACAACACTTGGCCTAGTTGTGCCACACCTTGGCCTAGATGCGCCACACCTCGGTCTAGGTCGTACCAATCCAGGGACAAGATCACTTTGGTACAACATCTCGGCCTAGATAATACACATCTCGGCCTTGGTGATGAACACCTCGGTCCAGATAGTGACATCTCGGCCAACATGTCAGGGTGAGGGTGGAGGTCAACCAAAGTGGTTCCAAGACGGTCCTAGGTGTAGGAAGTTCAAAGGTGTAACCTAGGCTTAAGATGACCTCGGCTAAACTCACACCAAGCAAGGAACAAAGCATGCAAGCAACACTTATGCGAAACAAATCAAGGTTTGTAAATGCAACTTAACAAGACAAGATCATGTAAATACATGCAAGCATGACTAGAGTAAAGTGAGGGTTGCTACAACCGACCACCTCTCCTCTTTGTGTCATCCTCTCTCGACGACACCATCGACCACCTGCTCTCCTTTCACCGTCCTCTTTCGTCTTTCTCCTCTTGTAAGGTAAACTAGAACTTCCAACTTTTGCAATTCATGATATTTTTGTGGGTTTGGGTGTTTCTGATTGCTTGAATCTGTATATTTTTGTGGGTTTGTAAAGTTGAATCTGGATATTTCTAACATGTGGGTGTTTGGTTGCATTGATTTTGAAATGAGAAATGAGAAATGAGTTTTCATTTTTGAAATAGGTTTTGTTTCTTAAATGGATTTAAATTTAAATTTTTAAAAAGTTTTGGGTCTGAAATTAGAGGTGGGTGTGGGTCGGTTGTGGCCACGAAACCTCCAATCCGCCATCCGTTCGCTAGATTGGCAGATTGGAGAAAATCAATCCGCATTCGTTTGCCAATATGGCGAATGTGGATTGAGCGAATTGGCGGATTGACAGATGAATGCGAATCGGTTTGGCCATTTAAAATTTTATAAATTTTTAACATAATTCAACTTGTGCACTTCCTCAAAAAAAGAAAAAAAAAGAAGTATTACAGTCGATGACTTAAAAAAGTATTACAATCACTACACGCCTCATCTAAAGAAAGAAAGTTTGAAACTTTATAATATTACAATTACTGCATGCCTTATCCACATATTACAATCACAACATGCCTCATCCACATAAAATATTACAATCTATGGTTCTCAAAATATAAAAACAATTCAAATCACCAAAGCCATGAACAGTGCAATAGTAGAGATTGTATGCCTCTGTATCTATATCTATTTTTGAAAACAAAAACCAACCAGCATATATCATCTTTTTTATTTATTATTTTTAGAGTTAGATTTAAAATCCAAAAAATATAAATAAATAATACATTTATTTTTTTCAATTTAAAAAATATATTTAAGTTGAAAACTCTTTTCCAACAAAATATATTCAATAAAATATTTAAACTCTTTTTTAATTGATAACATAAATAGAATATCTAAACAAATTGAAAACACAAAGTCTTACAAATTACTTGGGTGCTCGCGGTTTGGTGGTTCGGTTGCGGCCAAAGGAATCTCAAATCCGCTATCCGTCCAAAACTAGACGGATTGAAAAAAATCAATCCGTAACCGTCCGCTTGTCATCACGCATTCGTCCAAAATGCGGCAGATTAGTTCGGTTCGGTCGGTTTACGCGGATCAATATATCCGCTGCTCACTCCTATCTGAAATGGGTTTCACTTGATGTATATACATGTATGTATAGTCTAGTGTATAAATGGGTTTCTTCTCAGGTTCATGAAACCCCATATTTCACCTCCTCTCATTTTATATATATATATATATATATATATATATATATTGGGTTATAATTTCTACTGGGTTTTGTTTGTTTTGACCTTTTTGTGAAGTTTAAGGTGCCATTCATGGGTACTTCGTTTCATGAAATTAATTGTTTTGTTTTTATATCCCTATTATATAAAAAATGGGTATAGGTTGATATGTTGTATTTACTTTCCTAAGATTTGAATCAGAGAAAGAAAGAGAAACTTTTGTAGTGGGGAATAAACCGAAGATATTTATAATGGGTTTCTCTTCAATTGATTGCTGTTTGGTCTGCTCACTTTCTTTCTCTCTCTCTCTCTCTCTCTCTCTCTCTCTCTATCTCTTTGAGGAACATGTATTTTTGTTTAGCTAATATTTGTTTGGGTTCAGGAATTTGCTTACATTAATTATAAGTTTGATTGAATTAGCTGGAAATTCAATTAGGTAGTTTTAATTATATTCTTAGCAATAAAATTTGGTGTTATTTGCCACTTTAACAACAAATTTAGTACATCACTAAATTTGTCTTTCTTGGGTTAATAAAAATCCCGGTGGTATAATCCCAAAGGGAATGGTTACCTTATGCATATGATTTTTTGCTTCTTTTTTTTTTTTTTTGGTAATTTTTTTTTTAAAATATTAGTAACCATGCCTATGAGCTTTATATCTTAATAAATACTATTCAATAATCATTTGGCACTTCAATTTCCCGTGGGATTGAATTGTGGAGGTGCTAATATGACATTTTTCTTTTCTTTTCTTCTCTTTTTTCCCTCATGTAGGAACATTGCTTAAGATTGGCATAGTTATGCTTATGCTTATGTCTATGTTACGGATGTGTTGTATAATCTTCGTATGTGTGTTTGAATCATGGATTTTGATAGGATTATGAAAAGATAGAGGAAAAGAATGAATGAAATGTGAATGGAATATTAACTAAATTATTTCTGTATTTTTCTTTCCCTTTCCAAATCCCTATCCAAATTCATGATTTAAACATAGCGTTAGCGTTAAAAGAAAGTAAGAATGCAATTCCAAGCCTGATAAAATATTCAAATGAATGTTATTTTTTGTTGTCTATTTTGACATATGTAAGTCGTGAGTATTGCACTTTAATTCCAATTGTTGAACAAAAATATTTCAAGTAGTTCATAATGCTTTGAGTTTTATAAGTGAGTGAAATTGCTATTCAAGCTTCTCCATCATGGTATGTGCAAGATTTGGGTATGAACCTGTCTCCAACACTATGACGCTCTAATTTTGACATAGTAGTTAGAATGAAAATGAATGCCAAGTTCATGTTCTATATATTTTTAGAATTTGCAATGTGTGCCTTCTAGAAACCAATAGAACTTAAATGTTTTAACATGAATGACATAAGTTAATTCATATTTCAAGTTCATTATTCTTTTATTTGAAGCAAATGGGTTGACTGGTTGATTAAATTCTAAAATTTATGAAAAATAGATTGGTTATTGATTGTTGAAATTGTCTACCCATAAATTGTAGATTTGGACTATCATGGATTTAAAAATAAGCAAAATTTTAAGAAACATATTCTTGGAATTGAAAGCAAGTACTTTATAATTGATTTATTTTATGGATATGAATTGTAATGTTGGTAGTTGAGAAGGTGGATGTTCATAGAGAGGAAGTATTCCTTTTTACACAAGGCACATAGACCAAGTGAGCCTTTTAATTTTTTCCCTAGACGAGAAAATATGTGAAAAAAGGGAGCTAGACTGTGTGGCGGTGGCGGCGAACTAAGAAACATCATATATACTTTTGAGCAGTTAGAAAGTTTATTGCATACTATGTGGCATGATTTGTAAATACTGAACATTAGGCATTTTTTTTCTCTTAAATAGATTTTCTGTTTTAACCCATTTAATCTAACTTTATTATTCTTTTTAAATTTTAATTTCTTTATTTCAGGTATGGATATTGGGACGACTATTGAATGCCTTTCAAATCCTTTTGACTTTGGCCTTTTTTAGGGCAACAATTTCATTTTTAAAGTTGTCTTTAGTTTATGTAATTGATAACTTTTACATTAATCATCTTTTCAATAAATCTTTGATTTAGCCGCATTCAACCATTATATGAATGCAATGATTTTTGTTGACAACTTATCTTGGTAAGTTGGATCATAGAATGGATTTGCTTGACTTAGGTTTGAATATATACCATATATGCCTTCCAAGTTTAAAGTTTCACAACAGTGATTGTGCTTAATTGCTATTTACTACCTTCAGTTTGGTTTGTTTCTTTATATGTTCATAGAAATGATTTTTCATGCTTTTTGGCACTCACATTTGTGGATTGAAATGTCACATTTGTTTGGTTACTAATTGATAGTTGTAGAGAGCATGCATTTGTCTACACTCTCTCAAATTGGCCCCTCTATAAAACATGTATTGATACCATTCCATCAACAAAAATAATTATGCTTAGGTATGTAAGGTTGTGTTTGAATCATAATAACTTTATATTTCTCTCATCTTTTCTCTCATCTTTTCTTTTTAAAATCCCTATCTAAATTTAAATTGATATTCTTGGACATTTCAAGTTCTTAGCTGTTGACTCTTAACTACCCTAAAGAATCAGTGCTTCAACCCATTTTGTTTATTTCATGTGCTCTAGGAGGGTGCAGACTAATTTATATCTTTTAGTTGCACCATTATGAAAATTTTGTATCCTTCAAGTCAGAATTTTGTTTGAATATTTGATTTGATGATACATAAAACATCTCAGGATAAAATTTGTCTTTTAATTAATTAATTATTTTTTTACAAGTTTTTGATCTTAAAACTTTGTTGTGGTCTAATATGAAGCTAAACATTGAACCAAATGAAGCAGAAAATTGTTCCAATACATATGGTCACAATATGGTAAGATATTAAGACAAAATTTTTATTCCATTGCTATTTTGGGTCTATCTGATTAAATAGACATTCACTTCTATATAAAAAAAATACAATTTTTGAAAATGTCCATGACTTATAATCTATTCATATCATTATCTCATTTTACAACATTAGTTCTATGCGACACATCAATGGTGTACCACATATTAAAGTAGGCGGTCTTTTTTTATTTATATTTTTTAAATATAATTCTTTTCCCCTCTATAAGTTTCTTCTAATAAAATTTTCTGTTTTCTCCTAGTGACAGGTGTTTAAGACAATTTCAGTCTCATATTCAAGTTCGGAAAGTCTTGAATCTCTTCTTCTATAAGGTTTCACTTTAATTTTTTTTTTCTTTTTTGAGATTGCAAAGCACTAGTTGGTGTGCATTGTTATTATTTATTTTAAATTTAATTTTTTGGTATTTGGCTGGTGTGCATTGTTTGTTATTTAATTTTGAATTCTATTTTTCTGGATTGCATAGCACTGACTGGTGTGCCTTATTTGGTGTTTGGAATTTTTTTTTTTTTTTTTGGTAAAGTATTGACATATGTATAATAGCTTTGGCTGGTATTATTTGGTAATGAATGAATAATGAAAACGAAATATTTTTTATTAAACAGCAAATATATATACCTGTGCCTAGGGGTTGTTATTTTTAATTGAGTTCTATAGAGTGTGTGATACTAGGAAAATTGTTGGAAGTGTTTTAAAAACAATATATATACCCGTGCCTAGGGGTTGTTATTTCTCAATGTCTTAGTTTTTGGTATGTTTTTCGATAAATTACATTTGTATTCGACTACATTTTGATCTCAATAATTATTTACATCGTGCCTTTAGGGACGAGCATACCTCTTATTCTTCCCTTTTTCCACTTGTCCTCTCATTATGAAAATCGTTTAACACTAAGGTAAATGATGAGAAGTGAGCATTGTTTTGAGGATTGCAAAAAGTCTTGAATTTATGGAAACTTTGATGTATAATTAAGATTGCAAAATTAATACTTTTTCATAACTTGCTATTTCATGTAATGAATTCTTTTTTCTTATTTTTGTTTGTTTGGTTGTGTAGTATTAGATAATTTGATAAGCATGAAGGGATTGAATTAGCTTGAAATCAAGTAAAACTTCATGATTTCTAGGAAAGCCTTGAAGATCTAAAGAGGTATTGTGAAATTCATCTACTGAAGACCTTAACTAGATTAAGTTGCTTTTGTTTATTAAACTCTATCTTTCATTATGTATGTGTTTGGGTTATTCTTTCTTTTTTTGGGTTTGTGTTCTGTTTCTTTTTTTTTTTTTTTTTTGTGTTTTTTTTCCTGTGCATTGTTGCCAATAAAATCTCACATTGTTGTGTTCAAAATACCACTTGAAGTTTTGTTAAATGCTTCTTGAGGACTTTTTCTACAAATTAGTTTGGCCCCTATTCCATCTCCTCATTTCTCTCTAAACTTGAGAATTTCATCCTGGGTATTTTGCCTATTTTGGTACAGTCAAGCTCTTTTATTTTGTATCTTTGTGCATACACCATGTTCTGTAAAATGCCTCAATTAAAATAGTTTATTTTCTTTTGGTTAAACCAGCTACTTGTATAATTCAACTTTTTTGTTGGTCAAATAGGGAGTGAATCTATCATAACAAGCCAAGTAAATGATTAAACAACCTTTCCTATAGAGAATTTGATTAATAGTGCGTGAATGCTTTAAGTGTTGGTAATGTCTATGTTATGATAGAATCAAATAAGATATTAAATTACGATAGATTCAATCACTATTTGGGGGAAAAATGTGGATTCACTCACAATACTTGGCCTATTATGATATCTTCTTTCAAATTGTGAATGATACATTATTTCGGGGGAAAATGTAGATTCACTTACCTTTCCTATAGAGAGTTTGATTAACAGTGCTTGAATGCTCTAAGTGCTAGTAATGTCAATGTTATGACAGAATCAAATAAGATATTAAATTATGATATATTCACTCACTAATTAGGGAAAAAATGTAGATTCACTAACAGTACTTGGTCTATTATGATATCTTCTTTTAAATTGTGAATGATACCTATCTTGGATATTTGGTTTTTCATACTTATTATGGGAATGACCAAGAAACTGATATATATATATAGATATTTTTTTTTCTTTCCTTTCAATGTTTTATGGAATGAAAAAACATACACCTGATATCCATTTGCCCTTTTTTTTTTCTCTAGAATGAAAAAAAAAAAAATCTCCTCTTTGTTTATGTACCTGCTCTTCTCATCTTGATTGTAACCCATTAAGTATTTCTTATCGATGGTAGTTATTTATTGAAATTTTTTTTTTATTTTATTATCCCATTTTGATACTAAAATTGTTAGAAGTTCTGCAAGAAGAATAATATTTCTTTATATTTTTTTTAGTGTCTTTATGAAAAATCAAAAAATATTATAGATTCCATAAATTTCAACATAATACGTATAAATTACAACAATATTTTGATCGCAACACTATTTACACCGTGCCTTTAGACACGGGCATACGCTAGTCTATATATATAGCTAGCAATACCTTCATGTTAAATTTTGAAATGACAAGACATTTGTAATTGCTATTCAAAATGAATTCTTGCATTTTGTGAACAATTCAAATGTGAGGAAAAGTCGATTTTGGTTCTTGAATGTCCATTTTGACGTTAATTTCGTAGGTCACAATAGAAGTTAGTTTGAAAGTTTTCGTATTAAAAAATCAAAATCAAACAAACTTATGTTTTATTCCACACAAAATTTTTGTTCACATTGAACATACATTTATGCTAAGAACATACTTCAAATACATAAGACTAAATCAATTGGGTTAAGTTCAACTCGTCACTCTTATATGCTTTCCGTTAGAAAGGTCAAAGGATCACTATTGTTATATACAAAAATTTGATAATTTAGAAAGTGTTTGAAATGATCTAAATAAGTATACTTTTTGACTTTTTATGAAAAGATGTGCAAAAAAAATAAAGAAATGATGTGATTCAAAAAAAAATAAAATTAAAAAAAATAAAATATATACTAATATAGGAAATGCTAAATACAGCATTACTCTTTATTAGAGTGTCTTTATATTATTAATTGTTTATTTCTTTGCTATTGGTGTTGGGCTTACTTGTTGGACTTATATATGATTGATTGTCTAATAATGTAATTATTTTGATATTTGTAAATATTCTTCTATAAATTGATAATTAAAAATAAAAATAAAAATACATAGGGGTAGTTTCGTACTTCAGATACAACAATATTTGATTCAAAAGCGGAGATGGTGTAATTTATTGGGGACGGTTCATTTCCCTGTTTGCATCTTATGATTGTGTGTAAAACTTTTTTTAATATATACCTATTAAGGGAAAATTATTTATAAATCTTATTTGGAAGACTTATTTAATGTGAAATTTTATAAATATTCTTTTAGAGTTTGAAATCCTATTTAAATAAAAATGTATTTCATAAAGTCTTATAAGTTGTAAATGAATGATATTAGTGTACTATTATACCCCTAATTTGTTTTCATATTGTACCTTATTTTCTCATTCATCATATCACATTTGGGAAGGCTTTTAGGAAAGACAAGTTTATAGACAATAACTGTGTGAGTTTTTTTTTTTTTTTTTGCATTGATTACGGGATCTAGTGCATTTTCAAAATGTTGCTTAAATAGATGTGGATATGATCAATGATATAATGAAGTTTAAGGGTTATGTGTTGATTCCTTCGTTTTTTTTTTTTTTTTTTTTTTTTGGTTGAACTGTGTTACTATTTGTTGAAGTGTGGATTGTTCATTTTTAATAGGGCATTGACAATCTATTACACTCATTGATAGACACACTTTGGCCAATGTTCTGATTGAATGTGTGTATTTGATATTGTGATAGTTGAAGCATTTTGATATGTTCAATGTGTGGGGTAATGTGTATGGGTTTAAGGGTTGGGTTGGGGATATTTCGTTTTGGTTGTTAATTGGATGTCGAATGTGATGGTAATTGTACATTAGGACTTGAATGATCGTGTTACGATGCATGTTACATTTAGTGTGTAATATTAATGCACATACACCATGTAGTAGATGGCATTTGTGTGTTTATTCAATTGTATATGTGTTTGAATGTGTATCATGTTTTTGTTGTAATTAGTGTTTACATATATGTCACAGTGCGTTGAGCAAAATTATTGCGGGTTTGCTTTGTAATTGAATGTGGATTGAATCCCATCACTCGATGTTAAAGTTACATTGGGTTGGAGATGATAGTGGTTCAATACATAGATTGGGTTGGGATATTATATGTCATATTTAGGAGATTACATTATTCATAATTCAACGGTTGAGTATTGGAATGTCACGTTGGGTTTGGGATGAGAAGTATATGTGAATGTCACAGTGGGTTTGGGATGTTGCATGTTACATTTATGTTGGGTTTGGGATGAGAAGCATATGAGAATGTGATGTTGGATTTGGGAATGTCATATTGGATTTGGGATGTTACATGTTACATTTATGTTTTAAATTTCAAATTTTCAACCATATAGATATGATCACAATCTATGATAACATTGGATTTCCCATATATGGTATTGCCATTAATGAATTTCAGAAGCATATGGGAATGTCATGTTGGGTTTGAAAATGTCATATTGGGTTTGGGATGTTACATGTTACATTTATGTTTTGAATTTCAAATTTCCAACCATATAGATATGATCACAATCTATGGTAACATTGGATTTTTCATATATGATATTGTTATTAATTAAGTTATTTTGAATTTCAAATTTCTAACTATATATGATCACAATCTGTGGTAATATTAGATTTTCCATATATGGTATTATCATTAATCAAGTTATTAATTAACTAATATTGGGGGTAGAAAATCACAGGACCTATTGTGTTATAAGTTTTTTCATATGACTATATCTTGTATAAGTCTTCCAAATAGGACTTGGTTGTTTGGGATGAGCTATATAAGTGTACTTTTTGACCTTTTTTTTTTGTTTAAAAAAGTAGAGGAAAAAAAAATATATATTTGGGATAACTTTTTGACTTTTTAAGAAAAGATGTGTAATAAAATATTGTAGTAAAATCAAAATGACCATTCTACCCTTATTGACTTTTTGACTTTTAACTTTTTAACTTTGGGTTAGTTGAATTCAAAAGACAAAATAATAATTTTGCCCTCTACGCTTCCCTCACAAGCTTCTTCCAAATAGTATGAACTTTTTGACTTTTTTAATAACTTTTTGATTTTTTGGCTTTTGCTAGTTATCCCAAATCAAGTCCAATATATTTAGATTTTTATCTCATGAGATCTTTTTTTCTTGATTTATAATTTTTTGGAGACTATTATACCATTTTGTTATATTTTGATAATACGTATTATATATTTTCCATTTACACACACACATACTCTCTCTAGAATTTCCATATATATATATATATATGTATGTATGTATGTATGTATGTATGTATGCATCTTGATGCTCTGTTCTAAAACTATCGTTCTAATCGGACCAAATCCAAGCTTGAAAAATCAATTCTCTTGTGTTTTGTCACCAAACGCATTTCAATTTTCTTCTTAATTCTTCAATTTCTTTGCTTAAATCCCCATCCAAACCAGTATGTTTTCATTTAGATCACAGTAACACTTCAATAATGCCTGTGCTTTGTAGTTTAAGATCGAATCATTCTATAGAAACCTTATCTCATAAACCCCAACCTATTCATTAGTTCACCGTTAAGGTAGTTGATTTTTTTATTTTTTTTTTGGTGTGTGTGTGTATTCAGTAGAGATATATGTGCATATATAGTTTTTTGAGAATTGAAGTTGAAAGTGTTTTCAAAATTGGTGAAAAATGTTGAGAAGAGTTGAAATTTGTAGAAAGTGTTGCGAAATTAGTGAAAATTGATTAGTGTCTTGTGGTATGATATAGAATCCAACCAAGGTTTAGAGATAGATTGGTATGGTATTATAGTATGTCTTATTCGTTGGGTATTTCAGTGAATGTGAACATTTACAACCACTGAAGTTATTGTTGTTATGAATTATCAAATTTTAATGTTTTGTATTTGGTGATATGAACAGTACAACATAGAGATGTGAATGTTAAGATCAACATAACATTATAATAGTATAACATAAGATGCGAATGTTCACTTCACCATTGCATTTACCACAATGCACACTAAATTAATGGTTATGTGTACACAATAATAAGCAACTACCAATAATGTGAATGTTCATAGTGTCTCTATAATATCAAAACAATATGACAATATCAACAATGCATTACTCATAAATTACAATCAAGGTTAATAGTCACATTAAAAAATAGTCATACTAGCACAAACAATAATGTATTATTTTAGTTACAAACATATAGTGTGTACATAGAGATGTGAATGTTTATATTAATTATGTAATACAAATAGGTAGTTGCACTCAATGTTAATGTTCACACACTCAGGTGTATGGTTCCATGAGGGGATAATATTGATAATATTGTATTGATTTAAATGTAGTTTATTACAGGTTCAATGATATTGATAATCTTATTTCTTTGACTAGGACAAAATTGGAATAGAAGTAAATGGCTTCATTAAACTTCTAAGGAATACCTCTATGTCTATAATTTGAATTCAATAATGAAAGTGACATAGAATAACGGCAAGTCTCGATGTAATCAAAGACTTAATACCGTAGGACATTTGCTCTCAGTTGTGAATATTGTTTAAGGATAATATAGTGGATTCACTAACTACTCAATGATATATAATTAAGAAGGTCAAACAGAAAAATAGCCGCCGCTAAACAAAAAGTTTGACTAGAGAGCAGATAAGAGAAAGTTCATCGAGGGGAATGTGATTAAAGCCTATTAATTTCGAGTCGCCATAATGGCAACCTAACCTAGCTGATTGGAGATCCCAAGATTTTGGTTCGAAGGGACAAGCGAATTATGGATGACTCACCAGAAATCACTAAAGGAGTCTATCTCCTATCCATTCCTACGATGAGAGTGATATCTGCAACATATGTTGTCTGTAGGGGACTTAGGATAAGCTATGCTTTTAATGATTACTTATATCTTGAAAAACCTAAAAACGGTATCCTTCAAGAGGAGTTTTTAAGAGACTCGAAATAAGCTATGTACACACTATATAGGTGAACAATTAGAAACTTCATTTTTTCAATTAATTCTATTAAATAAAAAATTTTGACAGGGATGTATTTGTAATTTTTCAAACTACAAGGACAATTCGTATTTTAAGCAAGCCTTAGGGGGTGTATTTGTAATTTACCCAAATATTTTAAATATTTTTTTCTTTTTAAATTCAAATAATTTACATATATTTAGAAGGAAAAAATATTTTTAAATTTTCTAAAAAAATTATTAAATTCAAAAAAAATATAAAATTTATATATTTTCATATATATTAATTTTTTTATAAATATTTTTACTTTTTATCTGTTTCTAGATTAGGCACATCCAAAAAATAAACAAATTAAATTATTAAAAGAAGAGAAAATATCATATAGAGGTAATTTTGAAAAAATTAATTACAAATTAGTGAGAAGCAAAATTGAGCATTATCACCCTCTAATAATAATTCACTATATAGAAAGAATGTTAAAATTTTTTCTAATAGAAATTTTCATGGCATGCATTAGCTTGCCATGTAAAATTATGATATATTATGACAAATTATTTTTTACAACATAAAATGTATAAATTATTTTTTATGTTGTCCTTAATTAGGAAAATTTAATGTGAGAAGCTTAGTTGGAAATTCTTAGTTTTTTTTTTAAATTAAAAAAAAAAAATCGAATTGAAATTTTTTTTACTAGAAGTTTTCACGACATGCTAATGTATGCGGTGTAAAGTTATAATATTTTAAGACATAAAATGTATGTTATCTTAAGTGTAAATATTTGACGACATATTTTTGTATGCCGTTAAAATATACATTTTTTACAGCATACTTTTGCATGCCATAAAAAAAATTGGATTGAATTTTTTTTTGTAGAAGTTTTCACTACATGTTAATGCATGCCGTGTAAACTTATAATATTTTACAACATTAATGTATATTGTCTTAAGTGTAAATATTTTACAACATATTTTTGTAAGCCATGAAAATGTATATTTTTTATGGCATAGTTTTGCATGCTATAAATATATGATTTAATGACTTACGTGGTATGTATGCCGTTATTGAAAAAATATTAATGGCTTGCAAAAAAAAAAAATTAAAAAAATGTCATAGAATGTACGAATTATAACATACATTTGATGTATGCTGTAAACATAAAGCCGTAAATAGTTAATTTTGTTGTAGTGATACAATCTGTTTATATATGAAATTATGATTACAAATATTTGTAATGATTGCCTTACAGATGGTAAGGTAGGCTTTGTTTTGAGTGATGGAACTTTTATAAGAATAGATGCAACTCTTTTGTTCATGACTTTTGAAAATTTCGAATTTGGACTTTTTATAGCGATCCCGGTTTTTCCCGTCATTTATTGTATTCTGGACTTGGGTCTAGTGATGGTATGTTGTTGTCTGTGTCTCGTTTCCATCGTTCGATTCTTTGTATTTGATTCTTGGGATGTGTTGGGCGAGTTTGAAACAGGTCGGTTGTGAGTTAGAGCAAATGGTTATTGCCCAGAATTTGACTTCTTCGCTCGAGCGAGGCTTTTTGCGCTTGAGCAAGGCCTGGGTATTTGCTTCGTCACTCGAGCGACTCAAGCGAGCTTTGTGTCTTGTGTCTCTTCACCCGAGCAAGCAATCTTATGCTCGAGCGTGCGTCTGCGTCTCTTTTAGACCTGAAGGTTGGTATTCTTCGCACGAGCGAGCTTTCTTGCACTCGAGCGAGTGAGCCCTATGTTTTGTGTTTCTTCGCTCGAGCGAGAACTTGTGCCCGAGCGTGCTTCTGCATTGCAGACCTGAAGCTTGGCATTGTTCGCTCGAGCGACGCTTCTTGCGGTCGAGCGAGGTTCTTTTGTGTCTGGTCACTCAAGCGACCAATTCTTTGCTCGAGCGAGCCCTGTATATATCAGTTCGTAGCAGCGAGTTTATACATCACTTTTTCATCTCCTTTTCATCTCAAACCCTAGATCCGGCTGTCTCTCTCTCTCTCTCTCTCTCTCTCTCTACAAATACACATTGTTCTTGGGTCTCTCTACCCTAGTCTCTTTGTAAGAAAGCTGGAGCATTGCGTGGGCTTCACCTTGATCCGAAAAAGTTTGCATTTTGAGCACTTTCAAGTTTCTCTCCTTTTTCTTTGAGTTCCTTCATTTGAGGTAGGGATAAACTACTCATCTTATGAGTTTTGACATAAATTTTAGTCATTTTGATTAAATGGTGAAACTATGGGAATTTCGGAAAGTTAGGGTTTTAAATTTGAAATGTATAAAAGAGGGGTTTTCAATTGTTGAGCTCCATGTGTATGTGAGACCTTGGACAATGGGGTTATTGGTGTAAAATTGATGAAATTGAGCCTTAGGGTTGAAGTTGAGAAAATGGGAAAAATGCCCTAATTGAGTTTAAATAATTAATTTGTATAATTAATTTGGTAAGTTGTGAGAATATGAAATTGGGTTGAGAATCTTGAAATTGGGGAAAATTGTGATTGAATGGCGTAGTTGGATTGACGAATCACTTACCGATGGAAAATGTAATAAATTATCTATTTGATAGATTTATCTATCTGTTTAGAAATAACTGTTTTGGGCTATCGGTGGAGGATAGTCTTAATTGTTGTAGTCATTGCATGATGATTAGGGAAATTGAAACTAATCATTTGGATTATGTCATTGAATGTGACGATGGAATTAACACATTGAATATGTGAATTGTTGGGTCATTGTATATGACTATGTGTTTAAATACATTGTATATGTATGTTGTTTGGGAGGAGATAGGGGATGTACTCCATTGTTTGAGAGGAGATAGGGGATGGACTCCATGGATAATTAAGTTGGCCGGAGTGTCCAGGATACAAGTCCTGAAATCTTTTATATATTTGGGTGCCGGTTCCCTCGAATGTAGTTCCGTAAAATGGCATGTGAATAGAAGTATTGAATGATGTTTGCTATTGAAGTGTTGATATATGAGTTGTGGTCTCATTTTGCTTAAACTGTTTGGATAACATTGGACTATGTCATTGAATTGATTTGAATACATAATGGAAAGGGAATTGTATGTAGTGTAACGTTGATTTGTTACAAAGATGATGTATATGGTTTGCTAAGTGTTAAACATTTATCAGATGCTTATGTTTTAGTTAATTCTCATATTCTGTTTAGCATATCTCTACTGGGCTTTGGCTCACCCTACTTGGGACACCATTTTCAGGCACATGTGATATGCCGCCTCCAAGGACATAGTTTGGGAGGCTTAGGGGCTGAAGGCTTCTTTTTGTTGTTACCTTTTTGTGTTACGTGTAATTCAAGCCAAGAGCTTTATATGTAAAGAGTTAGAACTCTTCTTTTGCTGTAATCAAGTTATACTTGGAAAGATGTAAGCCCCGTAGGGCATTTATTTTATTTGTCAACATGTAACATCTTTGGTAAAGAACACTTTGATGAATATATATTATTTCCCTTATGTTTATGGATTATGTGAATGGTTGTCTTATACTGTATTTTGAGGGCGTTACACATTTTCATATTATTGGGAATGATAAATTGATATATTAACTCTGTAAATGAGCATATTAATTTGGTTTTTTATTTTTATTTTTATTTTTTTTATTATTATTATAAATTGGAATGAGTTTTATGGTGTCATATGTTGCCATGAAATATTTCATGAAAAAAAAAAAGTTTGTGTGATATGTGTTATTTTTTAATTGATTTATTTCCAGTGCTATGTCTGGGATTTAAATAAAATTTTGTTTAAAAGTCTGTGAAATTTTTAGTTAATTTCTGAATGTGATGATGACATACCAATGGATCTCTTTCGGAATATTATATGTTGTTAGGACCCTACTTGTTGTCAAATTCCATGGACAAACTTAAGTTTAAATTGAGTTGTAATTTTCCAGTTCATGGTCTTCCCGTTCGAGCGGGAAAAGTAGCGCTCGAGCGGAGTTTACACTCACAGTATTTTGTGTGATTGCAAAAATACTGAGTGGTGTGTTTTTACGCTCGAGCATGGGATCTTCCGCTCGAGCGTGAACGCTGGTTTGGAACACGTGATATAGAGTCCCCACTCGAGCGTCCATTCCCACACTCGAGCGGACCTCGCAATCTCAGCCTCTATAAAACCTCATGTTGCTCTAACTCTAGGGTTACTTTTCCTAGATCTTCTTTATGGGTTTTTGGGTTTTCTTTTGGGGATATTTTTTTGGTTTTCCTTGATGTTTGATTGAGGTTGAACTCATGTTCTTATAAGCACACATCAAGGAGTTTGTTTGATCTTTCTTTGAGAGTATTCCTCTTCGGTGGAATTCGAAGATTCAAGCACAGAGTAATCAAAGGAGTTTGATGTTGTGGATTCAACATCAAGGTAATCAATTTCGAATGAAGGTTACGGTGAAAGACATACAGAAGATTTGAAGAAAAATTGGAAGCGGTTCTGGTAATTTGTTTAGTATCTTTGTAATCTTTCTTTCTTCAGTAGTGGATTGATTTGTGGCGTTTCGCCCGTGGTTTTTTGATAACAATTGAAGGTGCTTCAATTGTGATTTTTTCACGTAAAAAATCGTTTATGTCGATTCATTGTTTTCTGAAACAACAATCTAAATCACTTTTGTACGTGCTTGATGATTTAGATTGTGAGTTTTAATTGGTTGGGAATTGAAACAATTAAATCTTGATCTAATCATGAATCACTTAGGTTTTTCAATTGGTATCAGAGCAGATCACTCTTTGTTTTTATCAAAACTATAGGAGTGTGATTTTGTGTCACGACCCCATTTCGCCCCTAATAGAATGGTGCCATGATGGCCAGTAATCCGAGATTACCTAAGGCCAACTTGCAAAGTCACACACAATCAGAGTATACATATGGGGCTTACATGTGCAGAAGCAATAAATTTAGATCTAATTAGTCCATAAGAGTTGTGTATAGATTAAATGAAATGACGTACATTTAACATAGCTTTACAATTTAAATACAAATAAAACAAGGTGCATGTTACATCTTGATCAAAAGGCTTCTCAAGTCGACATATACAAAAGACATGAAATACAAAGCTAAGAAACATGATCTTCAAGATGCTAGCAAAAACATGAATCCAAAACATCTTGCAAACACATCTAGGCGTCACCGCCTTCTTGCTCGTCACCTACATATATATAAGGAGAGGGTGAGCTTGGATACTTAGTGAATGATATTAGTAATAAAAGTTTAAATGAATGATATCCAAGATCTTTATCAAAACTATACATATCATAACTTGTACAAAACATGGGATGAATCAAGTTCATCAATCAAAGTCTTTCAAATCTTCTTGGGATGTTTAATAACATCTATATAATACAAGGGATGACATTCCTGACAAAACAAGGGAATAATCGACCCGGAATCGATTAGACAAACCCACCCGCACAAGGCCGTCGGTGGCAAGGGAGATATCTCAAACAAGGGTACTAGTTGCATTATAGTCTCCTAGCACTAAGGACTTTCCAAGAATGTCATCAAAACAAGATAATACTTGATACAAAACTAGGGATAATCATTCATACTTGAACAAACACTTTTCCAAAACGAAACAAGCAAAGCTTTTATCAAAACATTAAAACATAACTTTATTAAAAATACCACTCACATAGCTCTTCGGGTGTGGGGATTAAGGCAAGGATCCAAGGCCTACAAGCACATGATAAAACCCCATTGAATGCATTTCAAGAAGACAAGAAGAGATGCTCAAAGATGGATATGAAATGCATTCCTAAAACAAGCTTTGCATGAGTGTAAATGATCTCGGCATTTCTTTCAAACTAAGTCAGAACAAGCAAAACATGTGCTGGGAGTTAAAACACTGTTTCTCATCTCGGGAAAACATGCTGGGTACCAACCAGGTCTTGGCGGAGGTCCCATACCTCTTGGCCGAGGTATGGTCTCCTAGGCCTAGGTGCGCATGCAAGATAGACTAAGGTGCAAGTGATCATGCAGGGTAGGCCAAGGTGAGATACGATGCTTGGCCTAGGTGTGATACCTAGGCAAGAGTGGGTCTCAGTGACCACACTTAGGGGAAAGGTGAAGTTTGGAAATCTGGGTTTCCTCTTGAAGAACATGAATGCTAAAATCATAACTTTTATTCCAAAATTTGAGATTTCATGAGATGAGTTCAAAAACATGGACCTAGATACCCGTACTTGAAGTTTTCATGAAAACAAACACAAAACATGGATCTTGATACAAACTTTCGGATCAAAACATGGCTTTATTTCAAGAACACAAGAACATCACTTTCTCTTTCTAAAACCAAACTTTAAATCAATGCATAGCTCATGAATCATGCTAGATCATGCAATGCGATCGGATCAATATAAAGAACAACAAGAGTAAATCAAAAATCTAACCTCAAACATGGATCTAACGGTTCAAGGTGTAAAGATCAAGCTTGGAAATCTATTCTCACTCTAAGAACTTCTTCTTCCTCTTCCTAGAGCTTTTCTCTTTAAAAAGGAAAAGATATAACAAATGATATGTTTTCTCTTATAGCGATTCTGGGTTTTACCCCTTGTTGTGCAGTGATCCGGACTTGGTTCTGTGGATGTTAGCAATTGTTTATATCTTGTTTACATCCTTTTGTACCTTGTATTTGAGTTATAGGATGTGTTGGGCGTGTTCTGAATAGGTAGGTTGAGTTTTGGTCTCAAGTATAGTTGCCCAGGTTATTGGTGTTACGCTCGAGCGGATCATTTTGCGCTCGAGCGGGCCTTATTGCGCTCGAGCGGGATTTACACACTCCCCAGTATCTCGTGTCCCTACAAAACTTCTGCAGGTATGTTTTTTACGCTCAAGCGGGTATGTTGGCGCTCGAGCGGGTAGTGCTTTGTCTGTGAAAGTTCTGGGAGGGAGAAATCTACGCTCGAGCAGACTGGTTTTCGCGCTCGAGCGGATGTATTTTATTCTTGTGTCTTGGAGCTCGAGTGGTCCTTCTTGCACTCGAGCGTGTCCAGATTTTTGTGCTTGACGCTCGAGCGGGAGTGTCGTATATCAGTGGGCAGCTGGGTAATTTTGAATCACTTTTTACATTTCCTTTCTCTCTCTTACTTTCCCAAAATCGTTTTTGAGAGCCTCTCTCTCTAGGGTTTGATCTAGTTAGAGTGTCTCCCTATCCTTCGGCCTTTGTAAAAAGTGTGTTGATCGTTGAGGGCTACGTTTTGATCCGAGAATCATAGTGTTTGGAGCATTTTCATTTTCTTCATCTCCTCTGATTGAGCTCTAACTTCGAGGTAGGGATATCCTACTCCTCCTTATGAGCTTTGTCTTTAAATTTTAGCATTTTGATATGTTGGGGATTGTTGGGTAATTTTGAGAAAGTTTGGGTCTTTGTGTAATTTTACAAAAGATGGGGTTTTATTTATATAAGCCTATATGCATGTTTAGCATGAAGAAATGAGATAAATGTTAGGTTATTGATAGAAATGGAACCTTAGGGTTGTTTTGTTAATTAAGGGAAATGCCCTAATTACATTGATGAATTAATTTGTGAAATTTGTTTTGAGAAATGAGAAGTTGAATTGAGAATGTTGAAATTGGGAACGTATGGGATTAAAGGGTGTAGTTGGATCATTTATCACTCATCTAGTTGAAATGTTGATATTTTATCCATTTGGTGCATTTATTTTCTATTTAGAAATAACTGCTTTGGGCTATCGGTGGAGGATAGTCTTGATTGTTGTAGACAATGCATGATGATTAGGCAAACTAAAACTAATCGATTGAGTATGCTATCGAGTACAGCGGTTGGAATAATACATTAACTTTATGTATTGATTGATTGTATATATGATCTAGGTTTATATACATTGTATGTGGGAGGAGATAGGGGAGGTACTCCACGGTTTAGGGGAAGATAGGGGATAGACCTCTAAACTGAATTTTGTGTGACATTGATACAGCACTACAATGTGTATCAAGTGTGGATTATGGAAGTGTTTGAATTGATTTGATATAACACTAAAATATATATCGTTATCAATTGTGAAGTATAGAAATGTTTCTGTGTTATTGATACAGCACCAAAATGTGTATCCATCATGAATTTCGAAAGTGTTTCAAGATGAGTCTTAATCTCATTAAGTTATCTGGCTAGGTTCTAAGCCTTGTTTTCAAACTCAAAGTTGAATAAGAAATGGAAACTGATGTGTGCCATGGGCATGATTGTCGTGAAACTGTAATACGACATATGTTGGAGTACAAGTGTGGACCATCTATTGAATGTTATTATTTTAGTCATTGTTTATAGTTGGTTTAGTATATTTCTACTGGGCTGTGGCTCACCCTTTATGAGACATCATTTTCAGGTACATGTAGCATGCCATCTCCAAGGACATAGCTTGGGAGGCTAGAGGCAGCAGACTGTTTCTGTTGTTTTGTTTTCTTTTGATGTGTTAAATGTATATCAAGCCAAGGGCTTTCTTTGTATAGAGTTAGTACTCTTTTTTTGTAACCAAGTGTTGACTTGGAAAGTTGTAAGCCCATAGGGCATTTACTTTCGTTGTCAATATGTAATACATTTTGTAATGATTACTCTGATGGAATATATTTATGCTTTATTTTCTTATGTCTAAGCATGCTATTGTTGGATGATTTATGGGTTTATTTTGAGGGCGTTACATCTCTACTACCGGTTGACTTAACCCTCAGTTGGGACATGTGGCAACGTCTGGTTGGGTCTCCTCAAAAAGTGACTGAATGACAAGACAAGAGCATGACAAAGGGTGTACAACAAGTAAGATGACATGGGCACTCTGACAAGGCAATGATCTCGGAGTAAGACATAGGCTTCGGCAAGTAAGGTCACTGTGATCTCGGCTAGGAAGGATAACACTTGGCCCAGCTGTGCCACACCTCAGCCTAGATGTGCCACACCTCGGTCTAGGCCATACCAGTCCAGGAACGTGATCACTAGGTGCAAGGTTCAAGGATGTTGGATGCCTAGATGATAACATCTCGGCCTAGATGATGACATCTCGGCTAAGACGCCAGGGTGAAGGTGGAGGTCAACCAAAGTGGTTCCAAGATGGTCCTAGGTGTAAGAGGTTCAAATGTGTGACCTAGGCTTAAGATGACCTTGGCTTAACACACACTAAGCAAGGAACAAAGTATGCAAGCAACACTTAGATAAAACAAATCAAGGTCTGCAGATGCAAGTTTAAGCAAGGCAAAGATCATGCAAATGCATGTGAGCATGACTAAGACAAAGTGAGGGTTGTTACATTTTGTGTGATTGGTGATATGGATTCAATTCACGAAGGTAACTCGACCCGTAGACCTCCATTACTTAATGGTACAAACTATTCTTATTGGAAAGCTCGTATGAGAGCATTTTTAAAATCTATCGATAAGAAAGTTTGGCACTGTGTGATCTATGAGTGGAGTGAGCCTATTGTCACCATTGATGGTGTTGATATTCCCAAACCCCTTAATAAATGGGACGCATTCGATTATCAAAACTTGAGTTGGGATAGTAAGGCTCCCAATTCCCTTTTTTGCTTCGTCACACCTGAAGAGTTTCATCGTATTTGTACATGTGAGGTAGCAAAAGAGGCTTGGGACATTCTTGAAACGATTCACGAGGGTACTACTTCTGTTAAAAGGTTAAAAATTCAACGTCTCACATCTTCCTTTGAAACCCTTTTTATGTGTGATGATGAGACGTTTGATGATTTCTATGCTAAACTTAGTGACATCGTGAATTCCTATTTCACACTCGGTGAAAAAATCCCTGAAGCCAAGGTGGTTGGAAAAATTTTGAGGTCTTGACCTGAGAGGTTCCAATCAAAAGTGACAGCTATTGAGGAGGCTCAGAATGTTGATACCCTCAAGCTTGATTAGTTGGTTGGAAACTTGCAAACTTATGAAGCCCACTAGATTTCTAAGAAAAAATAAAAAGATAGTGTGGCTTTCACTAGTGCTCATGAGACTGGAAAAACTGCTAAGACTGAGTTTGATCTAGAGTCTGAGATGATGGCTATGTTTACTAAACAGTTCAAAAAATTTTTTTTAAAAAAGAAGCCAAATTTCAGAGACCCTAGTTCAAAAGACAAGAGTAATGATAAACCCAAAACTTTTCCACCAAAACTTGCTTCAAAAAATGAAAAGAAGATTGTAAAAGGGCAAGGGGTCAAGTGTTATGAATGTTAAGGGTTTGGACATATTGCTCTTGAATGTCTATCGAAAATTTTTTTGAAGAAAGTCTATACAGTGACTTGGGATGATGAACGTAGGTTAGAACAAGAACCCGAAGAAACTGAATCCGCTGAAGACAGGGATAGTGCTTTCATGGCATTCTGGTCCACTTTCACTCAACCTCCTCCGAAGCCAGTGGACTTTGCTCGTGGTCAGAATTTGTACCGTGCTCCTACCTTTGATGAGAGTAATTACTTGTATTGGAAGATCAGAATAAGAGCGTTTCTAAGTGCTTACGACCCTGAAGGCTGGCAGGCCATTGAAAAGGATGTTGAAAGTACTTACAATCCGAGCAATCAAAAAGTTCTGTTTACTATTTGTAAAGCAATTTCTAATGAAGAACAACAACGGGTTGCTCACTGCACAAAGGCCAAAGATGCATGGGACATTTTGAGTCAATTTCATGAAAGAGGAGAGTCATCTTCACCACCATCTATCACCTTTCCTGCCTTAGTTGCTTGACTGGATGAGGTCCAGGACAAAGAGGAGTAAAAAGAAGATGATGAAACATCAGAAGACAATGATGAAATTGATGGTGATGATCTACAACAAGCTTACGAAAAGCTTTACGATGAATCTCTGAATCTATCCAAGATCAATGACAAACTCACTCTCAAGCTCAAAGCATGTGAGAGCGAGAATGTCAAGCTAAAAGCAGAAATTGCAATAGCAAAGCAGAATGTCATCATGATCTCTAATGACAAGCAAGACCTATGTGGGAAACTTCTATCTTGTGAGACAGAAGGGAATGAACTTCTGAAAATATATGCCACATATGAAGAGAAGATTGAAAGCCTTCAGATGTCACAAGCTACATTGGAAGAGATGGTTTGTCATAAAGATGAAGAACTTAGAATTACTAGAGCCACAATTGCCATGTGGAAGAAAGGTTCCAAGTCAATGGAAGACATCCTCGGGTCTCAACAAATGGGTTGTGACAAAAGTAGGTTAGGCTATGGTAATGCAACAACTCACAAGGGACAGGCCTCTACATCTTATGACCTGAAGACTCAAGAAAAGGGAAAGCTGAAGGTGCATCAAGGTGATCCATCTCTTAATCTGCCTAATGGGGGGTAAGATCAACAAAAGAGAGGTAAAACCTATTTTTGTCTGTCATCATTGTGGTAGGTATGGCCACATTCGTCCTTATTGCTTTGAATTGTGTGGTAATGTGTCTCAAAAGGGTAGAAATTCTAATACTTTTTGGGTTAGGAGACAACCTTACATGTCTAGGTGGAACACCAAGATACATGAGGGTGTTTACAACGCTAAGCCATTTACCAAGACCGCCAGTCCTGATTTTGTTAAGGAAAAAAGATATAGGTGAGAAAAGACGACTTGACTTGTTTAGTTGTTCACATTGCTCTAAAAGCACGTGACTCACACATATGGCACCTTGATAGTGGGTGCTCTCGTCACATGTCAGGTGACAAATCCTGCTTCACCTCCCTTGAAAAATATAAAAGTGGAATTGTTACCTTTGGAGATGAGGGCACTTCTAGAGTCATTGGTAAGGGCTCTATAAGTGTGGCTGGTCTTCCCAAGCTTGAAATTTCATTACTTGTTGATGGCCTTAAAGCAAATCTTTTGAGCATCAGTCAAATGTGTGACGCCCACCATAAAGTATTGTTTTCAAACAATAAATGTGAAATTTTGGATAAAAAGGGAAATACTATCATGTATAGGGTTCACACATCTAATAACTGTTACGGGATTGTTACCACTAATGATCTCACTTGCCACTCAACCATCATAAGTAACATTGATTTGTGGCATCAAAGATTAGGTCACATGAATTTCGAAGACCTAACTAAGATAGCCAACAAAGAGCTTGTGAGAGGCGTACCTAAACTGGGTAAGAATCTGAATCATGTTTGTGAACCATGTCAACTTGGAAAGCAAACCCGTGCCCCTCATAAAAAGGTGAACAACTTTATAACCAAACATCCTCTTGAATTGGTTCATATGGATCTAATGGGACCTACTCGCACTAAAAGCATTGGAGGTAAAAGATACATTTTTGTAACTGTTGATGATTTTACTCGTTTTTCATGGGTAAATTTTTTAAGAGAAAATCTGATATGTTTGATGCTTTCTAGGCCTTAGTCCTTAAAATCCAAAATGAACAGGGTGTTTCTATTGGGCGTATCATAAGGATCCGAACTGATCATGGTCGTGAGTTTGAAAATAGTTCATTTTTGGACTTTTGTGATATGCATGGAATTAAGCATGAATTTTCTACACCTATTACTCCACAATAAAATGGTGTTGTTGAGAGGAAGAATAGAGTTGTTCAAGAGATGGCTAGGGTCATGCTCCTTAGTAAGAAAGTTCCTCCAAAGTTTTGGCCTGAAGCCCTAAATACTGTTGTTTATGTCATAGATCGTGTGTATTTAAGGCCCGACACTTTACAAACTCCATATGATTTGTGGAAAGGATTGAAACCCAATGTAAAATACTTCAAAACTTTTGGGAGTAAGTGTTACATCTTCAAAAATAGAGAGCCCTTGGGCAAATTTGACTCTCGAAGTGATGAAGGTATTTTTCTAGGATATTCAACCACTAGTAGGGCTTTTCGTGCCTATAACCTGCGAACTTCATCTTTAATGGAATCGATTAATGTGGTTATAGATGACATAGGTTCTCCTACTTCAGCAACAAATGAGGAAGATAATGGTGAGTCTCCAATCTTGGATATTGGACCACAAAGTCAAAGAGAAGCTGAGGTCCAAGCACTAGAAGTTGAGACAGCACCAACTTCTCAGGTAAGTCAGAGTCCAAAGAGTACACAGAGAGACACCACTTTTGATGTTTCTGTCACCACAAGTCCCGACTTCAAACCATCAGCAAGGGTGAGACTGAATCATCCAGTTCAACAGGTGATTGGAAGTGTCTTAGATCGAATGAAAACCCAAAGACAAATTCGGGATGAGGTATCTCATATGTGTTATGTTTCATTAATTGAACCTAAGAATGTAAAAGAGGCCTTACCAGATGATAGTTGGGTCAATGTTATGCATGAAGAATTAGGTCAATTTGATCGTAACAATGTTTGGATTCTAGTTCCCAGACCTAGAGACATGAATGTGATAGGTACCAAGTGGATCTTTAAGAATAAATTTGATGAGAATGGTACTGTGGTTAGAAATAATGCTAGGTTGGTTGCTCAAGGCTACACACAAGTAGAGGGTGTTGACTATGATGAGACGTTTGCCCTAGTTGCACGTTTCGAATCTATTTGTATTTTACTTGGTGTTGCATGCTTTCTTGGTTTCAAACTGTTTCAAATTGATGTGAAAAGTGCCTTTCTGAATGGGTACTTGAAAGAAGAGGCTTATGTTGAGCAACCAAAAGGGTTTGAGGACCCTAAATGTCCAAACCATGTCTACAAATTAGACAAGGCTTTGTATGGGTTGAAACAAGCCCCTTGGGCCTGGTATGATAGACTCACTACCTTTCTACTTGATAATGATTTTCAAAGGGGTAGTGTGGACAAGACTTTATTTGTGAAACATGCTAAGTCCCACATACTTGTTGCACAGATTTATGTTGTTGATATTGTGTTTGGATCCACTGCTGATCATCATGTTAAATACTTTTCGGATTACATGACACATGAGTTTGAGATGAGCATGATGGAAGAGTTGTCTTACTTCTTAGGTCTTCAAATTAAACAGTCTCCTTCGGGTATGTTTGTTTCCCAGACTAAGTATGCCAAAAACCTTGTCTCTAAGTTCGGTCTTGAGTCGGCCAAACATGCTCGCACTCCCATGAGCACCAGTCTTCACCTTTCCAAAGATTCATTTGGTATTGATGTTGATCTTACCCTGTATAAGAGTATGATAGGGAGTCTCTTGTACCTTACTATCAGTCGTCCTGACATTGTATTTAGTGTAGGTGTTTGTGTCCATTACCAAGCCTGTCCTAAAGAGTCTCATCTGATTGTTGTCAAACGTATCATTAAGTATGTGAATGGGACGTTGGGTTATGGGATTTGGTTCTCGATTGACACTACAGTTGAAATCACTGGGTTTTCTAATGCTGACTTGGCAGGGTGTGCTGATGATCGTAAGAGCACATCTGGGGGGTGTTTTTACCTTGGGAATAATTTGGTTGCCTGGCATAGCTAAAAACAAAATGCCATTTCTCTTTCGACCGCTGAGGCTGAGTACATTGTTGCAGGGAGTTATTGTGCACAAATGCTATGGATGAAACAAATGCTTCACGATTATGGAATAGACCAGAGCACTCTCACTCTTTTCTGTGATAACACAAGTGTCATTAACATTTTTAAAAATCCTGTCCAACACTCTCGCACCAAACACATTGACATTTGTCATCATTTTATCCGAGAGTCAGTGGAAGAAGGACTTGTTGTACTTGAACATGTACCTACTGCGCATAAAAAAACTGATATTTTTACAAAACCCCTTGATCTTCTTAGGTTTGAGTTCCTTAGAAAGACCTTAGGTATAGTGCTCAGTTACAAGGGAGTTACCTGTTACTGGAGGGGGTGCGAGTAATTGCTTTTTTGTGTACTTGGATGCTATAATCTCATTCTCATTGATTCCTGTCATCCTTGCATTTAGAATAATATGAACTCCTCTTATGCTACTTGCTAGATTTCATTTTTCATTGTTTATAGCTCATTCTGAATGCCTATGCTTATTGACTTCATGATCTCATTCTGTACACATTCTTGAGATAAACTGTTGCAGGGGTTTCTGCACAAGTGATGAAAGTTCTCTGTGGACCACTAACAGTGTATCTTTTACATTATTGGAGGAATTGACCTATACTGGTATATCATGGGTGATGTTGAGTTTCTTAACCATCTACTATCGTTTTTCACTTTCACGATTCCTCCCTTAGTTCATTGAAGTCCGGGCATTAGGAAAAAGCTACCTCAGAGGCACCAACCAGGTCATCCTTTTTGATTTCATGCTTCTTTGGTTTGGTCTCCATACCCTTGAGCATGCAAGCCACCAGTGAGTGCCCATATAAAAGAAAAGTCTTATAAAAAAAAGAGACTCATTGATTGAGGGGGAGCCTCCGCGCTTACTGAATAAATACCCCTTGATTCTTAGTGGTTTGACTTTTCTCTATATTGTTTCGCTACTCTTGCCGGAGGTCCAGCCATCCGATCACTACGAGGATTAACTCTAGCTTTGTGGCCTCTCTAACATTGCACACACACACACATACTTTTTGTGAGCTCTCGTGTTTATTTTTGAGTTGTGCATTCTCATGTAGCTTATGATCATTGATTAAATTTTATCTGATTTGCTCATGTTTTTGTGGTTCATAATTTCAAAATTTGTAAGTTTACAGGTATCATAGTTTGCGGATTATCTCATCTCAATATCACAGTCTTGTAGTTATGCTCACCTCTATTTTGTTACAGGTCACAGTTCTCTGTACGAGTTGGTTTTTTTGTGCACAGAAAAGCTGATTTGGGTTTTGGAGTTCTTTTGTCCCCGCTCGAGCGAAAACTCACGCTTGAGCGTGGATTTCATCTTTCTAGCATTTTTTGCAGAGTTCTTCAGTTTTGTGAGGTTGTTTTTGGCGCTTGAGTGTCAAATTTCTTGCTCGAGTGTAGCCACGCGTGTTTTGGCTCACGCTTGAGCATCAAAACCCATGCTCGAGCGGACTGGTTTGTTTTAAAACCCTTCGCTCGTCTCTTCAGTTCAATTTTCCCCCAAATTCGATCTCTCTCTCTTCTAGGGCTTCTTGGCGACTCTGTGTTTGTTCTCCCTTGGACTATTTATTGGTGATTCTTATATTTCTTGGTCGTCTTAGGTTAGTATCTCTTAGCTTTTGTCTATTTACTTCTCGTTATTTGTTTTTGTTTTTGTTTTTTTTTTGGTTGTAGCTTGTTCCTCTCATGTTCATACTCCATCCTTGTTCGTAGTGTTTGAGTCTTGTTGGTTTTGAATCTTGTTATGGAATGTTGTGCTTTGGAATATTGAGTTGTGTTCAAGAATATCAATGCATTAAGTTCTAGTTTCTATTTATTTATTTGATCTATCTCGGTATATTGGTTATGGTCACTATGTTCTCCTTGGTTATTTGGTTGCACTATGATTCATACAACTCGTGGCTATTTAATGTTGATCGATTTCAGTTTACTACTAATGCTTTGTTTTTTTTTTTTTTTTTGGTTTTAATTATTGTCTTAGGTTGGGGAATTTGTGTTTGTTCTTTTGAGAACTTCTTGGCTCAGTCATGTCTTCTTCTAAGTGTAAGAAGTCCACTGCCTCTCGCCCCTCCATTAACACAGACTAGTTTCCCTCGACTAATAAAGCCAAATTGTTTAGAGAGTTCTATCATTCACGGACTATTCATCTTGAATGCAATGTTCTACCAAACACTTTTGAATCCATCCATATTTGTCCATTGTTTGATCCTTTGGGTGGGGAGTTGGTACTTTCCTTCTTGTGTCCTCAAAATCTTAATTGGGTGAGGGAATTTTACTGTAATATGGAGAGTATTGATGAAGTTGGTCCTTCGTTTAAGGCTTGGGTTCGGTCTAAGTCTATCACAGTTACTACTGATCTCATTTGTGAGCTTTTAGGGATTAGTAAAATCTTTCCTATTTTCTATCCTTTTCTTGTGAGACCCATTTGTGATTTTAATGAGGTGGCCACTGCTTTATGTGGTACATCTCGTCCATGGCTCCCGGGCTCTTTGATCAAGCAAAATGAGCTCCTTCCTTAATTTCGCTTACTCAATCTTATTGTGTGTGCCAACATCATTGTGACCACCCACAGCTCAGAAATTAACCTAGAACAAGGTTTTGTCCTTTATTGTATTGCTTACCATCGCTCCATTGACCTTGCCACCTTGATCATTCAAAAGAAGGTTGCTGCATTTGAGTGTAACAACCTTGGTCTTCCTTATGGTTGCCTCATTAATCGTCTTCTCACCAGGTTTGAGGTTCCCTCGTTTGATGAGGATGACTTTGTTTCTCTTTCCCGACCTTTTACTAAAAAGACTGTCTCTCAGAGTCAATCTCATGTTAAGGGGGTCCCTATTGGGGTGGGTAGTTCAGGTACAGGTGCAGGGGGTGTTGCTATGGTCGAGGAGGTAGAGTATGATGTGACTGCTACCGGTGAGGCTGCTGTTGAGGGGGAGCAGCCACCTCAAGTCCATATTATCTGAGGCCAGCTCCGTCATTTCAAGCAGTCCATTGTCTCTCATTTTGATTGTCTGGAGGGCCGGATGGATATTTTTGAGGCCAGGCTTACGGATCTAGAGACTATTACTGATGCTCGACTCACCGCATTTGAGGCCTCATCCAGGCGCATTAAGGAGTCTGTTGCCCAGTCCTCTGCTCATCTGTCTCAGATCTTGTCTCTTCTCCAGATGCAGTCACCTTCACAGCCACCATCTTAGTGATCTTTATTGCATAGACATATTTTTTTGGCTAGTATTCTTTTTCTCTATTATTTTTGGCCAGACATATCTCTTGTTCTTTGTTGCACTGTTTTCTTTATTGTTTTTTTTCTCTCTCTGGACAAAAAGGGGGAGTGGATGTTAGAGATATTTTTGGATGTTAGAAATACTTGATGCATGCATGCCTTATTTTTGGATGGTTATTATTTTTGGATTTTGGATATTGGGTTGCTTTTGTTTAGATATATATATATATATATATATATATTTGGCTATTTATCCAGTTCCACAGTTTTGGTTTGTGTGGTTGTTTCTTCAGATGGATTGTTCAAAAACTGCGTGGTTCATGGTCGTCGCATTCAGTTCTTGTGGTTGTTTTTTTTAGATAGTGGTTTTGTTTTTTTTGTTTTTTTATATAAAATTGAGGTTGTTGATTGTTTTAGTTAGTTTGTGTTTTGGGTTGTTTGCTAGGAAAATTGTTTAGAATAGTTTTGTCCAGGATTTGACAAAGGGTGAGATTGTTAGGACCTTACTTGCTGTCAAATTCCATGGACAAACTTAAGTTTAAATTGAGTTGTAATTTTCCAGTTCATGGTCTTCCTACTCGAGCGGGAAAAGTGGCGCTCGAGCAGAGTTTACACTCTCACAGTATTTTACGTGTCTGCAAAAATACTGAGTGGTGTGTTTTTACGCTCGAGTGTGAACATTGGTTTGGAACACGCGATATATAGTCCCCGCTTGAGCATCTATTCCCACGCTCGAGCGGTCCTCGCGATCTCAGCCTCTATAAAACCTTATGTTGCTCCAACTCTAGGGTTACTTTTCCTAGATCTTCTTTAAGGGTTTTAGGGTTTTCTTTTGGGGATATTTTTTTGGTTTTCCTTGATATTTGATTGAGGTTGAACTCATGTTCTTATAAGCACACATCAAGGAGTTTGTTTGATCTTTCTTTGAGAGTATTCTCCTTTGGTGGAATCCGAAGATTCAAGCACAGAGCAATCAAAGGAGTTTGATGCTGTGTGTAGTCGTTTATTCGACAATAGATGTTATGGATTCAACATCAAGGTAATCAATTTCGAATGAAGGTTACGGTGAAAGACATACAAAAGATTTGAAGACAAATTGGAAGCGGTTTTGGTAATTTGTTTGGTATCTTTGTAATCTTTTTTTCTTCAGTAGTGGATTAATTTGTGACTTTTCGCTTGTGGTTTTTTTTATCACAATTGAAGGTGCTTCAATTGTGATTTTTCCACGTAAAAAAATTGTTTGTGTCGATTCATTGTTTTTTGATACAACAATCTAAATTACTTTCGTACATGCTTGATGATTTAGATTGTGAATTTTAATTGGTTGGGAATTGAAACAATTAAATCTTTATCTAATCACGAATCACTTAGGTTTTTCATATGTGTAATTTGATTATGGTAGTAATATTCTTGCAATATCAAAGGAATCATTAACATTGGAAAATTTAAATATGATGATTTAAATAGGGGTGTCATTCCATTTAATTGGAAGTAGAATGAGTAATCTTTTTTGTTGATTATTATTTTATTAATAATCAATTGAAAGTTTTTTAAAGTAATTTTGAGTTTTGTGACATAAATTGTCATCAATCATTATTTTACTTGTGTAGTAGAATTTGTTTAACCATGAACCATAATATTAATGTGGGAGTTTATCTCTTGAATTAGAAGAGATAATTCAATTTACTTTCGTCACACATATTTTTTTTGTGACAGTGACATTTGTTCGTAAATGAGTCATGTTGTTTGTGCTAATTTATGTATTATCACAAATGTGGGGGAGATAAGCAGAATTGTCTACTAATCATAATGTATGACATGTTATCCATAGAAACTCAAACAAGAAGTATTCAAATTTAAGAGTTTAAATCTTAATTTGGATGTATAAGTATTTTTTCTTAAATGCATTGAACAAGTATTTTTCCTTGAATGCATTTTAAAGATTTATACAATTAAATGAGGGTTTTGAGTTGTTTAGTTCTTGAGAAAAATCTTTATGAGGATATATGATTTTGTTTAAGTATTAATTTTGACATCGTATAGTCATAACTATTTTGGGTTTTCTATTTCATAAATTTGATCTAGAATTTTATTATTCAAGCACACCATAGTCAATAAGTAATTGCTGTTATATTTTGATTTAATCAGAATTGTGGAGGTATATTGATATTTTTATGTGGTAATGTCTTAACAGGGAAATTAATTTTTCTTAGAGTACTTAAAATGTGGGGGTGCTTAGAGGATTTTATCAAAGTAATGGTTCTGATGGTAGGTCCACAAACAATCTCAATTTCTTTCTATAGGAAAAAATTGGAGTAGAAGCAAAAATGGTTTCATTAACTCCTAAGGAACACCTCTATGTTTATTATTTGAAAATGGGAGTGACATAGAGTAACGGTAAGTCTCAATGTAATCAAAGACTTAATATCGTAGGACATTTGCTTTCAATTGTGAATATTGTCTAAGGATAAAATAGTGTATCCATTAACTACTCAATGATATATAACTGAGAAGATCAAACGAAAAATAGCGACCGCTAAACAAAAGGTTTGACCAAAGAGCAAATGAGGGAAAGTTCATCGAGGGGAATGTGATTAGAGCTTATTAATTTCGAGTTGTCATAATGGTAACCCAACCTAGGTGACTGGAGATCCCGAGATATAGGTTCAAAGGGACAACCGAATTATGGATGACTCACTAGAAATCACTAAGGGAGTCTATCTCTTATCCATTTCTATGATGAGAGTGATATCTGTAACATGTGTTGTATATAGGGGACTTAGGGTAAACTATACTTTTAATAATCACTTATATCTTGAAAAACTTAAAGGGGTATCTTTCAAGAGGAGTATTTAAGAGACTTGAAATAAGGATCACCTATATAAGTGTGAAAGTGCCGCTTCTATTAGAATTGATGAGAATTGATAAGGCTAAATTCTCTAAAGCACTCATGAAACACCAAGATATGCCCAAGGCCAAAACGAGCACAATTGTGAGAACTAAGCTATTTCTGGAGATATTCTGTGTGAATTCTATTGTCTTAGGTTACACAAACGGCTAAACAATTCAAGGCATCTCGTCCATTGATTAGCTAGTAAGTCTAATAGTCTTTCTCTAAGGAAGGTTCAAAGCCAAAAGCTACTTATCCCCATTCAAAATATTTCCAATTGAATTCTCTTTGAGTTTGCGTTGTGTCTTGCATACTTTTTCGCCATTTCATTCATGTGGGGGATTGTTGAAAAAATGGTTTGGAAACCATTAATAGTTAAATGAGAAATTGACTCCAAAATGCATTTTTTGAGAATGGTTTTAAGATAATATTTATTTAATGTAAAATTTGATTTTATTTAAATAAATTCGTTAATTTTTTGGGTCAAATTTGAACATGATTTGATTCAGAATTTGAATTCTTTTGAAAGAACAATCATGTCTTTTATGGTTGTACCTTTTCATGGAAAAGAGGTGACTCTTTTGAAAAGTCACCATGACCATTCGAAGAGGCACCAATTCATTTATATAAACAGGCCCCTATTACATTCATTTTGGATTGGAATTCATCTTGTGTTTCTTTTCTTCTGCACTCTGTCTTTTTTGTAAGAGAATTTTGCACAGTAAGGTTCGCTAGACTTGCCGTGGTAGTGCTGCTTTTGCAAGGTTCGATCGTTGTATCCTGGGAGACGAACGTCCAATAAAAACTTGTGAGCACCGTAGCGGGAGACGAATTTGTTTAAAGGAAATTGTGTCCAACACAAGCCTCGATCAAATTGTTTTTCGTTTCCAAATTTTTACAATATGTTTGTGAGTTATCTACTTCTTTGTTAGTATTTTTGGTTCTCGGTATATGGTTTGATTTGGTTTAACCCAAACAATTTACGTTATATTCAACTTATATTTTTTATAAAATTTGGTAAGATATTTGGTGCAAGTATTGCATGTTACAATTGTACACATAAGATTTTTTTTGACAATTTGCATCATCAAACCAAAAAATCCAATATCCTAAATTGAAATTTAGAAACCAATCTAAAACACAACTTGAAGATTTCAAAAAATTTCACAGGAAAAGTAACCCATACAAACTTGAATTCATATTCCAAATTATGATATCTTCGATGATTCTTTAAAATCAGCCTGAAATTGTATCTACATAATGATTTGCAATCCATGATTTGAATGGGATATAATTCAGCATACCTTCGGCAAATTGCAAACAAAATTTCATACGAGTGTGGATGGCAATACATCTTATCTGCCTATTAAAACTCAGAGAACACAAAAGGAAGTAGGGGGGGTTAGGAGGTGGGCCAGCTACTAGAAAAGTGGGCTTTAGACACTGAACCATTTGCAACGATTTAAAAATCGTCGCAAAAAATAAGCATTTGCAACAGTAAAAAAATCCTTTGCAAAATCTTTTTTTTTTTTTTTGCGACGGCAAGTGATGGTCGCAAAAAAAACACCAAATAAATACTATTATTAGAGACGGATAACCTGAAATCGTTGCAAAAGGTTTTATATTTTTGCATTTTTGTTAATTTACTACAGCCTTTTAAATCGTCACAAAAACTTAATCCCCTAATTTACGCCAAAATAAAAATCTCTTCCGCCAAACACTAAAAAATATATTAAAAAAAAAAAATCAAAATGTCCCAACTTTTCAGCCCCAACTCGTTAGCTTCCAATCAAAAAGCACAGAAGGGTTTGCTTCTAATCTAGACTAGACTAGACCAGATAACCTAGGAAGGGTTGCCAATCGACTACTAGGTTTGCTTCTTCTTTCCCTCTCTCTCTCTCTCTCTCTCTATACAAATCCCCATTTTTCTCTGTATATTCGAACCTTGGGATAATCCACTGCTGCCCTCTCTTTGATAACCAGATTTTCCCATTTCTTTCTCTATATCTCTCTCTACATATGTTTATCAATGTATGTTTGATCTGTTTGTCCCTTCTTCTAAGTTCAATTGAAACCCTTTTATTGTTTTATTATAGTTATCTATTTGATTTTCTTATTTGTAAAATATAAAGCTTTTGATATGATTTTCTCGGAAATATATATACATATACAGATACATATATATGTATGTATGTATTTGTGTATGCAGTGTGTAGAAGTGTGAGATGGCAGCTCTACTTTCAGCTTATTAAATCCAACAGATTGAGTCCAAAAAAAGGTCCCCTAGTTCCATTCGTTGCAAATCATGGAGGAGCTCTCTTCGGCATCTTTGTGTTGATAGCCACACCTCTCTTTCCCTTTTCTCAGTATGACACCTTTATTGTTTTAATCATATGTGCCTCAATCTCTAGAATTTTTTTTCTTTTTAATTCTGTTTCCCTTTCCATCCTCTTCCCCCCTCCCAATTTTCTCTGAGTTTTGGTTTGTTTGATGGAAGATTGTTTCTATAGAAGAATATTTTACTTTTAAAGGCTCAATTTTTCTTTGGCAGCACTTTTTTTGTTTTTTGTTTTTCTAAGAAAAAATATTTGATTCATGTACAATTGGCTTTTTGGTGATACAAAATTATTAATATTTTTCTAGGTTTTTGGGTTTTTATATTTAAATTCATTGCTGGATTTATTTTTCTAGGGAAAAATATTTGATTCATGTTCAATTGGCTTTTCGGTGATACAATGTAGTTTCAGAGGTTTGTTTTTAGTTTTTTTTACCTTCGCGTATCTTAGTTGAGTTGTATTGTAATAGTTTGGTTATGGGTTGGAAATTGATGTTTGATTTGAATGATGAAAATTTTGATGGGATGTGATTTTCATCTAAGGTTAAGCTTGATTATTTTTATTTTTTATTGCAAGTTGGTTTTTGGTATTTGAATTTAATTGAATACCTTGCTTGATCTGACCTACAAATGGTTGGTCCCTGAATTAATTGCAATACCTTATCTTTACAATCGTTGTGTATTTATATGATTATCTCTAAAGGGTTGTAATCATCACCGTCACAATGTATACCTTTAGGTTGAATTTGTTTGTGATTTATGTTGTAGGAAAACAACCATTAATTGTTCTTTACAAAGTTATTTTCATCTCGATGAAAATGAAACTTGAAATATCAATACTAATATGAGTGTTTTTATTATAAATTTGATGAGTAATAGTTCTTTAGATGCATAAAATTAGATTATAACATCCATTAAAAGTCAATTGACATAGAATTTATGGTTGACTATGTATGTGCTTGTGCTTTTAGTTCCTGCAATTTTTCGTTTACAAATAATATACTATGATTTTAACCGACACATTTTTTTTTTTTTTTTGTCAATTAGAGCTTGGCCCATCTGATGAGTAAGTCCTTCACTTTTAGTAGTGAAGTTCCTCTCAGTTCGATTTCAAAAATCCTTCTGGCTGCTGATTTTGGTAATACTTGCCACAATGAAAGTAATTCATGAGCTAGCTGAATAATCCTGGGACGTTTCATAGCTGTCTCATTTATCTTGTTTATTTTTTTGTCAGTCTTTGTGTTTGTATATTCTATCAGATTCAAGTGCTTGTATCTTCTATCAAATTCTGTTCTCATTCTTGTATGATGTTTTTGGATTTTTATATTTAAATTCATCGGCGACTTTTTTTTTTCTAGGGAAAAATATTTGATTCATGTTCAATTGGCTTTTTGTCATTTTTTTGGATTGAAATGTGAATTGCACTTGCCAATTGCCATTGCCCAATAATAATTTAAAAAGATGCATAACCACTGTACACAAATCATTAAACATTAATTTAGCTATGCGGTCTGTAGTCTCCATGTCAACATCATTGGCATCCAATGCTTGTTATGCATTCAAGAACAATTGTAATTCCTTTTATTGTTTGCCTCTCTCTTCTTCTTCTTCTTCTATTTTTTTTTTTAAGAAGCAATGTAATTTGTCACAAGCAACTTTAATAAATGATAAATGGCCAAAGAAGTTAGAAGAAGTAAGGGTTTGGAGGTAGTGTGTGTGAGATTCTATTTAATTATTTTTTATGACTAATAATTGGATATATGCAAGTAGTGCATGCATGGATTAGGTTTCTTTTTTATTTCAAAACTTTGAAAATGGTATTAACTTGAGGTATTTGTTAAAAAAATTGAAGGTGTTGATATTGTTGATTGTTGAGAAGTTGTACATTGAATAGGTTTTTTCCGTAGTGTAATAGGGTAAATGTAAATTATAATTTCTCTCTATTCCAAAGAAAGTTGGTTACATGCATTAAATGAATATGAAAAATCTAGAAATTCCCTAGATATTGATTTGTTATTATGTTTCAATTTTAAGCAGTAAATAACAATCCCAATCAAACAATCAAGACAAATCGATACAATGACTTTATGTGGAAAAACCACAATTGGTGCACCTTCAATTGTGATAAAAAAAACCATGGGCAACAGCCACAAAACAATCCACTAAGAAGATATAAAGGAATTACACAGATATACTCTCAATTACCTAGCGAATCCACGCTCGAATTGAACCAATCCCTATGTGCCTCTTCCAATCCCGTCTTCACCTCAGAATTGTCTTGACGATGAGCCACTCTAGAATCCACCAAAGCTTCAGGTTCGAATTCTTCAAAATCCACTGAAAAACAACTCTCTCATTTTTATGGAATGAATAAACAATTCTTTGATGTATTCTCCTTAAACCATGAGTTGAATACTCAATAAAACATCAAAGAAAACTAGCAAAATAGCCCCAGATAAAAACCCTAATATCCAAGAAGAAGATCTGGAGGCGTAACCCTAGATTTGGAGCAACTTGCGAATTTATAGAATTTGAAATCGCGAGGTCCACTCGAGCGTGGGAATTGACGCTCGAGCGAGGGCTCTATATGACGTGTTCCAAGCTAGGATGTATGCTCGAGTGGGGAAATGGATGCTTGAGCGTGAAAACATGGATCACAGTATATTTGTAGACTCACCAAACTTCTGGAACTCAGCATTCTCCGCTCGAGCGGACAAACAGCTCGATCCCTGTTATAGTTAGTGAAGTGGCAATCTTGAAAAAATTAAACACCACAAACTTCTCTACAAGGCACGATTCGAGTTGGATTCGCATCTAATAAACTCATAGCCTCACTGAAATAAAAAAGTGAAAACAAGTGCAACTGAAAGGAGTTTTGTCAAACGGGATTGCCAAGAACAAAAACCTAACAATCTCCCCCTTTGGCAATGTCGTGACAAAACACACCTAACAAATAAAATCCTAATCACCCCAACCCATTACAGCCAATAAAAACAAACTTCTTTCTCAAGGTCCAATAAAGACAAACTTCTTTCTCAAGGTCATGATCTGCAAAACAACTATTAGTGCCACAAGAGTATATGAAAAAGCTATAGACATATGACAATATTATCTTTAAGCATGAGATGGAAATATGAATACATGTAAATAGGAGATTTTAAGAACATGTAGCATGTAGCATGAATAGATGACAAGCTGAGAATTTAAGAACATGCAGCATGAAAACACGAAACCTAACACATGCACCCGACACATGGCACGAATACATAAAATCCTAAGACACATGAAAAACAGCTTTCATGAAAAACAACTTTCTCCCCCTTTTTGTCACAAATTGACAAAGGAAGTTCAAACAACGAAAGTAAGATCAAAAACCACACAAGCAGGGGCAAGATGCTGGGAAAAAAAATAATAACCTGCGAGAAGTAGGCAATAAACAAGTAGAGGATAGTAACATGCAAACCAACTAAACCAATCTCCCTTACCAAACCAATCAAAGTAATCATGCTAACAAACTCTTGTAATGATAAACCAAACTCCCCCTCACTAAAAACAAAGAACAAGAAGAAAACGACAAAAAATAATATGGTGAAGCAAGTAAGGAATTTCAGATTTGACCCTTGAAACACACAAGATTATCCAAGAAGCACAATTACTTGAAAACACAATGTGTGCAGCCTCTAGAAGATTCTTCATAAAAGAAAGTGATGCATTATGTGAAAAGCATAGATCCCAAGAAAAAAGTGTGTGTGTGGCTCTTGGAGTTCGACAAACACTAGATTCAAATCCTAGTAGTGATATGAAAGCTGGACATCCGACAAGAGAATCTAAGCACAACTAAGGAAAGTCAAACCACTAGGAATCAAGGGGTATTTGTTGAGCAATAACGGAGGCTCCCCCTCAAATCAATGAATCCTTTTTTTTTCACATTTTTTTTTTCTTTTGCACACTTTTTTCTTTTGCACTTTTTTTTTTTTTTGCACTCATTTGTGGCTGACACGCTCAAGAGTATGGCCGAACCAGAGAAGCATGGATATAATAAGGATAGCCTGGTTAGTGACTCTAAGGTAGCCGTTTCCTCATGGCTGGAGTTCAAAGAACAGAGGGGAAAGCCGTGGAGATGCAAGAAGATGGAAGGTGGTTAAGAGACTAAACATCACCCATGATATGCTAGTATAGGTCAATTCCTCTAGAAAAGCAAAAGATACAATGCAAGAAGTCCATAGAGAAAAATAATCACTAAGGCGGAAGACTCTAAAATTTGCTAATCCAAGAGTGTGTACAGAATGAGATATACTAATCAAAGAACACACATTCCAAAATGAGTAATGACCACAGAAAGCACACATATATTAACATGTAATGGATATTCTCATCAATTCCAGTATGCACTAAGGACTATTCAAAAAAATTTCAAGCATGCAGACCCATACTAAGTAAATCTTTTTGGATTTTTTTTCAATTTTTTTTTAAACAAAAGTAAGACATAAAATGAACAAGGACATACTAAATGATACCATACATTAAATGGCCCAAAAAGGAAAAAAAAAAAAAATAGAAACCTAAAAACTAAACTGAATAAACAAATTAACACAAGTCAAGTTTTCTTACCCAAACCACTTTAGTATCAACAAAGTTGTGAGGATTGCGGTTCTTGGGTGGTGTCTTGACGTTGTGGTTCCTTTCCCCTTCAATGAGAACCCGTTTTGACATGGTTTCCAACTTCCTATTCCTAGGTCTAGGAAAACACAACCTCTATTCATGTTTGGTCTCAAACATATCAAAATAACGAGGTCTAATATGACCTTTAACCTCATTACCACCAATGAAGTGTCTCCTATCCCACGAGATGTTGGAATTTCTTCCATCTCTGTGAGACACTCTCCCATGTAACTCATAACAATAAGGCCGAATATGACCATACCTACCACAATGATGACAAATAAAAATAGGGTGTACAAGGTGTACCTTCTTTTCTTTGGTCTTACCAACTTTAGAAAGTTTGAGAAGTCCATCCTCATGTTAAATTTTTTGTTCTCTCTTTCCTTGAGTTATTGTATCCTGAGATGTAGACGCATTCCCTTTTTGCTCTTTGTTGTCACCGAAGCCAATGCCACTCTTGTCACAACACATTTGTTGAGACCCAATGATATCCTCCAAAGTCTTTGATCCTTTGTTCCAAAGACCAATGGTAGCCATAGCACACTTGAGCTCTTCCTCTTTCTTGATCATTAGTTCTTCCAAAGCAACTTGAGACATCTCGAGAGGTTCAATCTTTTCTTCATACATGGCATATATTTGCTATAGCTTATTCCTCTCTGTCTCACAAGTCAAGAGTTTTTCATAAAGAGCTTGTCAATCATTAGCTATCTTGATGGCATCAATCCTAGCCTCGGAAATCTCCTCCTTAAGTTTGACATTTTCACTTTCGCATGCTTTAAGTTTCGTTGTGAGTTTGTCATTCAATTTGGATAAGTTAAGAGACTCTTTATACAACTTTTCATAATCTTGCTCAAGCTCTTTATCATCACTCTCCGAGGATTCATCATCAGTGGTATTCTCAACCGACCTCTTCGGATACTCTGTTCGTCCTTCAGTTTCGGAAGTCGCCATGAAAGCAATGAATTGTTTATGTCCCTCTTCGCCTTGATCTTTGTTGTCACTTTCATCTTCATCAGATTCTGATTCATCATCCCAAGTGATAGCGAGAGCTTTCTTCTTCCTCAAACGAGTGGGGCATTCTGAAGCAAAGTGGCCAAATCCTTGGCATTCATAGCATTAGACTCTTTCAGAGTTCCCTTGTATCTTTCCTTTCTCCTTCTTGGCTATGGAATTAATTTTGAGTTTATCTTTGCCTTTAGATTTATGAGTATGAGTAGATTCCAAAAGATTAGGATTCTTTTTCAAAAAAGATTTTTTTAATTGTTTAACAAAAGCAGCCGTAATCTTAGAATCTATCTCACAATCCTTATCAGAATCCTCTCCAACTCTATGAGTACTACTAAAAGCAATAGCATCTTTTTGTTTCTTTTTAAAATTCCTATGTGCCTTATAAGTTTGGAGATTTCCAACCAAGTGATCCAGCTTGAGGTTGTCAACATCTTGAGCCTCCTTAATAGCCATAACTTTTGGTTGGAACCAATCGGGCAAGGATCTCAAAATTTTTCTCACAACTTTGGATTTTGGTATTTTTTCACCTAAATTGAAGCTGGAATTTACAATGTCACTCAACTTCGCATAAAATTCATCAAAGGTCTCACTATCTTTCATTGAAAGGTTTTCAAAACTAGATGTGAGCCTTTGAAGTTTTGAGCGTTTCACAGAAGGAGTGCCCTCATGAATAGTTTGTAAGATATCCCAAGCCTCTTTTGCGAGTTCACAATTACAAATACGACTAAACTCTTCAGGTGTGACAGTGCAAAAGAGAGAGTTGATAACTTTACTATTCCAGCTACTATTTTGGTAATCAATTGTGTCCCACTTATCAGTTGGTTTGGGAAAAGTTACTCCATCAACAGTAATCGTTGGTTCGGTCCATCCATACATGACAGATTGCCAAACTTTTTCATCAATAGATTTCAAAAACAATCTCATCCGAACTTTCCAAAAAGAATAATTGGATCCGTCAAGTAGGGGTGGTCGAACCATAGAATTTCCCTTACGTATTGAATCCATTATAACAAATCAAACACGATCTCACTCAAAAGTTTTAAAGAACAAAAAAGCGACCTGCTTTGATACCAATTGAAAAATCTAAAAATCCCCTAAATATTGATTTGTGATTATGTATCAATTTTAAGCAATAAATAACAATCCCAATCAAATACTCAAGACAAATCGACACAACGATTTTACACGGAAAAACCACAATTGGAGCACCTCCAATTGTGATAAAAAACCACGGGCAACAGCCATGAAACAATCCACTAAGAAGATATAAATGAATTACACAGGTATACTCTCAATTACCTAGCGAATCCACACCCGAATTGAACCAACCCCTATGTGCCTCTTCCAGCCCCGTCTTCACCTCGGAATTGTCTTGACGATGAGCCACTCCAGAATCCACCAAAGCTTCAGACTCAAATTCTTCAGAATCCACTGAAGAACAACTCTCTCATTTGTATAGAATGAACAAACAATCCTTTGATGTATCCTCCTTAAACCATAAGTTGAATACTCAATAAAACATCAAAAAAAAAACTAGCAAAATAGCCCCAGATAAAAACCCTAATATCCAAGAAGAAGATCTGGAGGCGTAACCCTAGATTTGGAGCAACTTACGAATTTATAGAATCTGAAATCGCGAGGTCCACTCGAGCGTGGGAATTGATGCTCAAGCGGGGGCTCTATATGATGTGTTCCAAGCTAGGGTGTACGCTCGAGCGGGGAAATGGACGCTCAAGCGTGAAAACATGGATCACAGTATATTTGCAGACTCACCAAACTTCTGGAACTCAGCATTCTCCGCTCGAGTTGGGGAATGTCTGCTCGAGCGGACAGGTAACTTTGAATGCACTTTTGTATTTTGCTTCGGAGGAGCTGCCCCTCAACCCCGCCATGGCGCTGCCTCAGACCCGCCAAGGGGCGCTGCCCTCGGACCCCTGCAAGCTGACCGGGCAGCTCGATCCCCGTCATAGTCAGCGAAGTGGCAATCTTGAAAGAATTAAACACCACAAACTTCTCTGCATGGCATGATTCGGGTTGGATTCGCATCTAATAAACTCATAGCCTCACTGAAATAAAAGAGTGAAAACAAGTACAACTGAAAGGAGTTTTGTCAAACGGGATTGCCAAAAACAAAAACCTAACAGAATATATATTTATATTGACTGGATGAAATTTGGTAAGAATTTTTGTTAATCAAATGTTTGTATGAAAGCATAGAAAATTTTCTTATAGACAAAGAAGTTCCTTTATGCTACTTGACAAATGCTTTTTTATTAATTATTAACAAACACTTTCACTCATAAAGGCACTCATTATTCTTGGTAGTTAGTACTTAGTTTACTCTTGCAGCTATATCCAACATTGTTTGGGAAGTCTAGTTTATCTGTTAATTGCAAAATTCTCCCATTTGGTCGTTGAATTGACTCTTTTTGTGTTCATATCAAGTAATTTCTTGACATGCTTTGCTGTACTTATCATAGTTTGAAGATGGTTTTGACATGGAGGAGGAAACACTACTGATAGGAATGGGTAAGTGATCTTCTAGTGCTCCATGCATTTATCATATTAAAATTTAATATCATAGTTAATATATATATTTTTGTTGATAATCTTTTTTTTTTTTTTTTGGTGAATAAGTCATAAAATAAAACAAGCAAATTTACATATTTACAAGGGGTATACCCTAGGCCCTAACAACATTATACAACCAAAAGACTATCAACCCCAATCTAAAAACAAACTGCTAGACAAAACAAATGGAGCTAGACTGTGAATGTATCATAAGCCCCATCCAGAAGGATGAAGGACATGAATAAAAACAAAAGCTTTCATTACCTATGAACCATGAACACCAATCTGCCTTTACAAACCGCAACATACTTCAAAGAACATATCTAGCAATATTTCAGGCCACATGTATGAAAATATCCCAATTACATTCCAATTGGGTAGGTAATCAAAACAATCCTCAATAGAACAGATTCAGATAAACAAGACCCAAAAAGTACAGCCTGCTAACATCTGCAATAGGATGGACAGTAGAGAGCCATACAGAGAGGGTAACAGAGCACTATAAAAAGTCAACAGCATTTGATTAATCTGGATGGATCATTCTCAAAGCAGTGGGTGCCAAGAACCAGAACTCAGCTAAAGGAGCCTGGAAACATAAGGTATCAACACAAGCTAAGATAATACAATTCAAAAATGCATGCACACAAAACTCTCAAAAGGGCTGCAGCCACTCAATCCTCAATCACACTTAAACTCAGTTGAAACAAGTACATTAATAAATAGATAACTATGTATCTTACAACACTCAAACCACAGGGGAGGTAAAATCCCAAGGCACAGTCCTCAGATGTAGAGGACTACACTTACACAAGCCTAATTTATGGGCTTACAACACTCAACCCACCATCCCTAAAAATTAGGCCAGTTAATCTGTCATAACAAACAATTAGAAAAAACAAAACTGTTAGGGCTACATCACTCAACCCTCAAAGCTCACCATACTCACTTAAGCCTATTTAGGATCTCACAACACTTAACTCACATCCTTATAGATCAGACAGCAACCTGCAAAAAATTAACTTGCACTGAGATCATTAGTTAAAAAAATTGGAGGCTCACCCCACTCAACCCACAAATCTTACATCACTCACTCAATATTCTAGTGTAGGGCTCACAACACTCAACCCACCTCCCTAAGAAAGTACCAGCCATGTACTTGCAGGTTATTAACAGTTACCAGATTAAAGCACAGAGTCAGGTAGAGACCATTCCTTCAAGAACCAATTATTTGTTAAATCAGCCTTGATGTTAGTGATTGACATCACTCTGTGCCTCACTAATTCCTTTATCCTACTGATTATAGGCACCTCATTTGACTGTGTAGTTTGGAAGATCCTATAATCTCTTTCCTGCCAGATATAGTAAATAGAACTAGTGAAGGCTAGTTTACAAATAGCGGCAGACAGTGAGGAACCAGTAAGCTAGGAAGCTAACAATTCACAAGTTGGTTCTAGTTCATATTAGGCCAGGCCACATTACACTTAGCTGTCATGGTGGACCAGATTCTGAATGAAAAAGGGCACTCAAAGAATAGATGATTGTGGTCCTCATCATCCTCCTCACAAAGCACACACTTAGAATTATCCCTCACTCCAAGGATAGCCAGCTGTAGACGTCCCCGAACGCCCCGGGAGGGTTAGCTCCCGTTCTGTTCATTTTGGGGTCACTACAGCTCAGGACTCTCAAAAGTTACGGTTCTAAGTCTGAACCAAAGAGTCCAAATCTGGCAAATCGTTTTGAGGAAACAGATTTTGAAAGAAGTGCCAAACATGGACTGCTTTGCCAGATACAGAGTCGCCACCTAAATATTTTATTTTGGGAAATTTAGGAAACCCTGACTCGGTGCCAAAAGGCCACGTGTCCGTCATCACCAAAGTTGCCTCGGCTCGGGAACTTGGGTACGATTAGGGAAGGTCACTTCGTGAGCACCCCCGCTTGCCCGGTCATTGACCGGCCTCTACTAACCATGATATCAATTTTTGAAAACATTGTGAGTTCTTATTCCGGTTATTAACCTAGGTTACTATGTGATGCGCACAGCATACAAGTATAGACTGAGTCGCCCGAATTGGAACAAAACATTTCATGTTCGCTTTTGAAAATGGTTTGCTACCCGCAGGTAGGCTCTAAAACATTTGATGATTTATTCCAATTTAAGTAACCCAACCTTCACCCACAGGCATTCAGGCAGTTATATCAGGTAAGCACATAGCCTCATGGTAAGCATGCTATTCATGGCAGTCACTCACACGCATGCAAGGATGCTAAAGCATAAAGCTTACCGAGTACTCCAAGCCAAAATAGAAACTTCATTAGAAATCATGCATGATCCTAACTATACAGAAATGCCTAATGCAACACATGCAAAATGCGATTATAACAGGTTCGGCTATTCTAAGATGGCATATGAAATGTTACAACTATCATGTATTCAACTTTGAAATTGAAGGTACAATGCAGTTAGTATGATGCGCCGAGCCCGGTGCATGTAATACAGATGAATGATGCAAACATGCTGTCATACTGTATGCTAATTTAAATATGCCCTAATCTAACCATCATAAGCGGATAAATAAAAGGGAAGAAAGACGTGGGGTTGGAAGACATACATCACACTCACGCACACTTATTACAGTTATACCCTCGCGCAGAGGGTCCGAATAAATAATATAGTCCAAATATTACAGTCCCGAATAAAAGAATATTACAGTCCGAAATATTACAAAATCCTAATTAATTAATGAATTAACTAAGAAAGCAAATAAAACTGGTGTGCAAGCCAGGGACTGCCTTGCTTCTGATGGATGATGCATGTCCGGATTGTCTTGCGCGGAAATCAACCGGAATGCCCCAATTAGCCTCTGTTTACACCTGTTCTTGAAATGCGTGCCAAGCCCCAAAAGGTTGCTGATTCCTGGTTTTGCTGCAACAGAGAGCAGGAAAGGGGCATAGCAATGTATTTGCACAAATGTATGCATGTCTCGATACTCGTGCCACCAATCACGCGTACCGAGGCATGATGGTCGAGGAGTCGAAATGCACAACTCAATATAGGATGAATGCACATGAAACATAGCTAAAACCTAGCTCCATCATGGATAATCCGGAGTGTCGGTGACTGGGGAATTGAGACACATTCCGTCACTCGGAGTACGAAATGTACCTCGTTTCCTGTGCCCGGGCTAACTCCTATTCCGGACATGATGCAATATGCATGATATGCGTGAAATGCAACTAAGATACAATCCTAACATATACAATGCTATGGAAATGAAATGCCTCGAAATGCGTGCACACAGGCACGCAAACCGAGAAAATAACAGAATGCATTCCAAATGAGATGCCTCGAAATGCGTGCACGCGGGCACACAAATCGAGGCGATGACATGTGTCTCGAAATAAGTGCACGCGGGCACGCAAACCGAGGCGATGATAGGTGTCTCGAAATACGTGCACGCGGGCACGCAAACCGAGGCGATGATATGTGTCTCGAAATATGTGCACGCGGGCACGCAAACCGAGGCGATGATAAATGCAATGAAAATGAGATGCCTCGAAATACGCACACACGGGCTCGCAAACCGAGGCAATGGTAAATGCAATGAAAATGAGATGCCTCGAAATGCGTGCACATGGGCACGCAAACCGAGGCGATGACATACGCAATGCAATGAAATGACATGAAAATAACAAATGGGCTTATACCAACATGAGTGAGCCTCAGCCACACTCACATAGGATGCTGGCAGATAAAAATGAGGTGCCTCGAAATGCGTGCACACGGGCACGCAAACCGAGGCAATGGCAGAATGTGATGAAATGACATGGAAATGACAAATGGGCTTATACCAACATGAGTGAGCCTCAGCCACACTCACATAGGATGCCGGCGGATAAAAATGAGGTGCCTCGAAATGCGTGCACACGGGCACGCAAACCGAGGCGATGACGGAATATGATGAAATGACATGGAAATGACAAATGGGCTTATACCAACATGAGTGAGCCTCAACCACACTCACATAGGATGCCGGCGGATAAAAATGGAGTGCCTCGAAATGCGTGCACACGGGCACGCAAACTGAGGCGATGACGGAATATGATGAAATGACATGGAAATGACAAATGGGCTTATACCAACATGAGTGAGCCTCAGCCACACTCACATAGGATGCCGGCGGATAAAAAATGGAGTGCCTCGAAATGCGTGCACACGGGCACGCAAACTGAGGCAATGCGAAAATGCGAACTATGGCATGGGAAATGATATGCAAACATAGTAATGGGATTTCAGCACTAAAAAGTGGGGGAAAACAGTCCCGAAATGAGGCGAAAGGACATGAAATGCAAGGAATTGTCCCGAAACATGGATTTTGGGACCCGAAATGGCCTACAGCTATGCCAAACATGCACAATATGGGCATGCAATGCAAAGACAGAAGTTATACAGTCCCAAAAAATGCACTTTCACAGTTATAAACAAGGCCAAACAGCAAGCATAGGTATGGCAAAAATAGCATGCAAGAATAGGGGCCAAAAGGGGGGTAATGAAGCAAGTGATACAAGCAAAACCCAAACTGAAAAATTTCCTTCTACAACATTGAAGAGGAACCAAAAATATGAATATTTACAGTATATGGAAGCCTCAAAATCAGTATACAAATATGATAGAAATGTGATGCAAAATAAGGCTCAAAAATGACTATAACATGAGGTATGCAAAATAATCACCATACAGCCAAAGACCCTTAACAAAACATGTATAATGGACCAAAATAAGAACTTTTCTAGAACTGTAAAATGGCAAAAAACAAAAGCATGGTAGGCTAACTAAACATGCAAGAATGGGGAATAAAAGAGGGATATAACATGAAGTGACCTATGGAGACCGCAAACCATGAAAGGACCTAAATGAAACATGAAGTATGGACCAAAATAAGCACTTTTCTAGAACTGTAAAATGGCCAAAAACAAAAGCATGGTAGGCTGCCATTGCATGCAAGAATGGGGAAGAAAAGAGGAGTATAAAGGGAGGTACAACATGGAAGCCCCAAATGGTGTTGAGCCCTTCTTCAATGTTGAAGAGGGGCTCAAAATGAGCTTAATATCAGTTTACAACATGATCGAAAATAAACTGCTCATGGGTCAAAAATAGCATGCAAAACTATGACATACAAGAGGGTCAATGAAGCAAGTGTGTCATGGAGGGCTCAAACAGGGTTGAGCCCTTAATGGAAAGTGAGGATGAGCTCAAAAGAGGGCCCTTTTCAGTTAGGGCCGGAGCTTGAAACAAAAAGGAAGTGGGGCTTACAAATAGATCAAGAAAAAGGGTCAAAAGGGTAAAAGTATTACTTACCCTTGAAGACCCAAACTTTTGTTGCTTCTTGGATGAATTTGCAGCTTCTTTAGCCTTTAAGAATCCTTCCTTGTTGCTGGAAATGAGTTGGTGGTGGTAGATCTTGGTGGTGTAGAAGGAATGATGGTTAGGGACTTAGGGTTTTTTGAAGAATTGAGAGCTATGGAGATGGAGTTGAGTATGGAGACTTGAAGAGCAATTTTTCTAACCCTTGTAAGTGAAGCCACCAGCTGGTTATAAGGGTTCAAAAGGGGGTGTAAAGGTGGGGGAAAAGGAGAGCAAAATTCCCCCACAAAATATCCCCCGGATAAATATCTTGTCTGGGGGATATTGCCCCACAGCTGTAAAGTGCACAGTGCAAGGAACACGGCCGGCCTAATACTTTTGTTGCAGGTGGCCGGCCGGCCACACCCCCTAGCCGGCCGGCTAGGGGTCAAAAGGTTCAATCATATTTTCTGGCCGGCCAGCAACTGGGGAGGTACTCCTATGTGTGTACAACACAACCATGTAGTTAAAAGTCCGAGAAAGTGGGTCCAAGGGGTTCAACATTAGCTCGGAAAGAGGGGGTCAAAAGGGTCAAGTTGAATTACTGGCCGGCCATGAACTTTTAGGGGCCTCTCAGGTGTGTAGATCACAGATATGTGGTTGAAAGTTCAAGAATGTGGGCCCAAGGGGTTCAACATTAGCCCGGAAGAAAGGGGTCAAAAGGGTCAGGTAACCTTAATGGCCGGCCACCAACTTTTAGGGGCCTCCCATGTGTGTAGATCACAGATATGTGGTTGAAAGTTGGCAACATTAACTCCAAGGTATTCAACATTAGCCCGGAAGTTAGAAAAATGGGCGCCGGGAGGCTCCGGAGGAGAGATAACTGGTTGCTGCAACAATTGCTGGCCTCCCACCCTTCAGTGACCTCTCCAGTGATAAAACAGAGGTACCTGCCAAAAATGAACGAAAACCGTTGCAAAACGAAAGCTCGGGGACCAAAACACGCAGTTCGAGGTCCCGAAAATGGGCTGTCAAGCACCGAAAGTGGCGTTCGGCCACGAAGTGGGTTTCTCAGACCCCAGTGTCCCTCAAAAGGGATTAAATAGGAAGTATGCCAAAAATTAGAGCAATAGGAGATGGTTAAGCGGTCCCGAACTAAGGCACACGGCCTGACGGTCCCGAAAACCGGGAACCGGACTCCGAAATGGGCAAAATGGCCTACGGCCACCAAATGTAGCCTACGGACATTGAGAGATGGTCTACGGGACCTCTCCCTCCCCTCAGGAAAAGAAACAGAGAAAACTGAGTCTGGTTCGCAAACCGAGACAAGGCACAGAAGAAGGTTCGGAAGTCCGGAGGCAGGGCTCACGGCCGCGACTCTGAAACTTCTGAACGAGCACATTATGCAACATCACCAAGTGCTCAATCGGTGACATCTGAGTCTTAAGGTCGGTCAAAAATGGGGTGTCTACACCAGCCTATCAAAGGTGTTAAGCCTATTAAAGATAGCCATCTTGACAATGGTACTAACCCTAGGAATATGTTGTTTGAACCAAAGAAGTTTAGCCCAATGCACCTTGGGGTGCTGGGCTCTCCATAGATTCCAGGCTAACTAAATAGAGAAACAACTGTAACGCCCTCAAAATAATAACATTAAACCCATCAATATAGACATGTATTGATATATAAAAGCTCCACTTTCTTCTATTCATCAGAGTTCCATTACCAAAAGTATTACATGTTAACGACAAAAGCAAATGCCCTAAAGGCTTACAGCTTTCCAAGTTAACACTTGGTTACAACAAAAGAGTGCTAACTCATTTACACATTAAACCCTTGGCTTGAATATACATGTAATAGATCAAAGAAATTAAACAACAAAAGTCCGCCCGCCTCTAGCCTCCCAAGCTACGTCCTTGGAGGTGGCATGCTACCTGTACCTGAAAATGATATTCCCATATAGGGTGAGCCACAGCCCAGTAGAAATACACTAACCAAATATGAACAATGACTAAAAGATTAGCAATTGATAGATGGCCAACACTGATACATTCCCTTATCACACTTTACAGTTTCATGACATACAAGTCCATGTTACAATCCATTTTCCAATTCTTTTCAATTCTCAATTTATAACCATGGCTCAGAACCTGGCCAAACAACTCATATGAGACAGTAACTCATATTAAGCACTTTCCCATTTCATAATAGATAAGCATACTAGCTATATCACACACCAACAGATAAGCGTACAAGCTATATCATCACTTCCATAGATATGCATAAGAGCACTATCACACTTCCAAAGACAAGCATATGAGCTCTGTCAACACATTACTAGATAAGCATATGAGCTCTATCTATGGAGTCCATCCCCTATCTTCCCCTAAACCGTGGAGTACATCCCCTATCTCCTCCAATACGATACAATGCATATAAACAATAATTATACACATCATCACACAACACATAAATTTAATGTATTCTTTCAACCGTCATACTCAATGACACATTCCAGTGATTAGTTTCAGTTTGCCTAATCATCATGCATTGTCTACAACAATCAAGACTATCCTCCACCGATAGCCCAAAGCAGTTATTTCTATACAGAAAATAAATGTAACAATGGATATATATAGTCAACATTTCAACCAGGTGAGTGATAAATAATCCAACTACACCCTTTAATTCCACACATTTCCAAATCAATTTCTCATTCTTCATCATTAATTATGCAAATTAATTAACCAATGTAATTAGGGCATATTCCATAATTAACATTACAACCCTTAGGTTCCATTTTCATTAATGTTTTAACATTAATTTCACTTTTCCATGCCAAACATGCATCTAGGTTTTATATAGCTAAAACCCCAACTTTTGTAAATTTACACAAAAGCCCCAAACTTTCACAAACTTACCAAACCAACCCCAACATCTCAAAATACTAAAATTTAAAGACAAAGCCTATAGTGAGGAGTAGGTTATCCCTACCTCGAAAGATGACTCCCAACCAAGAAGGTGAAGAAAACGAAAATGCTCCAAACCACGAATTTCTCGGATCAAAAGATAGCCCTCGACGATCAACAACTCTTTTGTAAAGGCCAAAGGTGAGGAAATCACTCCTACTAGATCAATACCTGGAGAGAAGTCAAGGTTTTAGAGAGAGGAGCTCTCAAAATAGATTTTAGAAAAAGTAGGAGAGAGAAAGGAAAGTAAAAAGTGATTTAAAATCACCCAACGGATAACTCATATACGCATGACCCGCTCGAGCGGAGAACACAACGCTCGAGCGCCAAGAACAAAAATCTGAACACGCTCGAGCGCAATAAGGCCCGCTCGAGCTCCAAGACACAAGAATAAAGCACTTCCGCTCGAGCGCGAAAACCAGTCCGCTCGAGCGTAGATTTCCTCCTCCCAGAACTTATACCCAGAAAGTACTACCCGCTCGAGCGCCACCAAACCCGCTGGAGCGCTACCGCTGGAGCGTAAACAAACCCGCTCGAGCGTAAAAATCACATCTGCAGAAGTTTTGCAGGAACACGAAATACTGGATGTGTGCAATCCCTGCTCGAGCGCAAGAAGACCCGCTCGAGCGGATCGCCTAAAAACTGGACAACAAGGAATTGAAACCAAGGCCTAACCAACCTGTAACAACCCTGCTCAAAACATCCTAAAACTCAATCAAGTGGAATTAAAGGACGGCAACAAGATAGATACCACTACCAACTTCACGGAACCGAGTCCGGAATACAACAGAACAGTAAAGGGACAACCGGGATCATTATAACAACCATCAAAGGAATTTAACCAAATGACTTTGTCCTCAAAGTTAGCAGGGTTACCCTGGAAATTAGCCTTAATCTCATCTAATTCCCAGGTTTGGCACGTAGGCCATCTCCATCTCCAATCATCAATAATAGACTCAACCTTAGCTTGGTCTTGAGAGCCAGAATCATAAATCACTCTATCCCCAAACCTCTGCTTCAAAAGGCCAAGGGGATGCCAATTATCAAACCAAAGAAAAGTGTTCCTCTCATTACCCACTTTGTAACCAATATGTTGGATGAGCTTACTTTTAAGGCCTAGGATTTTCCTCCAAACCCAAGACAGGTCGCTAGGTGTTTTAACACTCTAGAAGCTTCTATTCTTGAGTAAGTAGGACTTGACCCATTGACACCACATGGATTGCTCACCCCCAGTCAAAAGATACCAAATGTGTTTAGACACAGCAGCTTTGTTCCATATCCCAAGCTCTTTAAACCCAAGGCCACCTTTATTTCTAGGAATACATAAGTGGACCCAAGCCACCTTAGCCGCAGACTTCTTGAGCTCAGGCCCAGACCAAAAGAAAGCTCTAAGGAGAGCCTTAATCTCGCTAATTACCTTCTTGGGAAGGATAAAAAAAAGAAGACCAATAAACTTGTATTGAGAATAGAATGGACTTAACAGTTATGCACTCATTTTAGGCTCGTGACAAATTTTGATGAGATTTAATTCCACTTCACTAAGTGCATACATTTTCATTTGCAAAATTCCAAAACAAAGGTATAAACATTTGGTATTATTGTGTTCTTTCAGTTTTCTAAAAAAATCAAATGTGCACTATACTTGTGTTCAAATGCATTCTGCGGTCTTGCATAGCTGATTGGCTTTATTTTGCTTAAAGCTGCAAGGTGACGCCACAACCTAGCCTTAGTTTGTAACCCTATCTCTGAAAACAGGTGCACAGGACGAATCAAATGGCTATCAAACAACCTTGACAAATCTTGTATAGGATTCATATAGGAAAATTAATTTCATTATATGACATTTTTTTTTAATGTTCATGCATGACACCAAATTCTTCTATTTATTTCCTCTCTAGTTCTCCGGGAAATATAGTGTAGATGGACTCAAGGGCTTTTGATCAAATGATGCTTGATTACCTGTAGAAACCGTCAAACTTGTGAGTAGTTCTATTCTGTTAACTATCTGCATGTTTTAGGATTAATGTGGCCAGTGTTATCAGTCTTAAACATCAATTTAAACATGTTTGTTTTTCTTGCATTCAACTATGACATTGGTACCTTTAAATAGGACCATTATGACTACCATATGTCACAATTAATGCTCTGACACAATCATATCCTCATAAAGATTTTGCCCAATAATCAAACAATTCAAAAATCTCATTTAATTGTATAAATCTTTAAAATGCATTCACGAAAATCTGTTTTAAGGAAACTACTACTGTGCACGCTTCGGTTTGCTTTCTTTGCTATTGCTATTTTATCTTATGATGTATTGTATTTGTATTTTTCAGCATGTTTCATGTTAAGCAAATTGAATTGTTATGAATCTATTTGTATTTTATCACACAAATGAACAAGAAGCTTGAAATAGATTTTTTGTGTTTATCATGAAAATATTAAATAGATTCATATGTAATTGTTACAATTAGTCCACTATTATAGTGAATGATTATGGTGCTGTGTTGGTTTTCATGCGAATATATATATAGTATTGTACTGCTTTGCTTACATTTGTTTGTTTGAAAGCCACTATTTTTTGTCATTACAATTAGTACACTGCTGCCATGTTTGTATCAATTAGTCCTTCGGGTTTCTTATAATCTATTTGTTTGTTTGTTGCTGTTTATTTGTTTCATTGTTTATTTTAAACCTAATAGTAGTCTACTGTTGCTGCCATGATTGTAAATTAGTTTATACAATGCTATGTTCTAATTGTTCAATTTAATTAGAATACTTTTATTTCTAGATCTCTAGTAAAATTTGCATTTTCATTGGTTTAGTATAAATTTATTCTATGAGCATGGTTAATGAGTTCCTATCATGCTTTGTATATATATATATATTGTTTAGAATTTTATAATATAATTTGCATGTTCCTAAGTGTTTATATTTATTTCACATGCTCATTAGGTTCTAGTATAAACATCATGTTCAATATGGTTATTTATTTCACATGCTCATTAGGTTCTAGTATAAACATCATGTTCAATATGGTTACATACTAGATTAATTCACATGTTTTTATTTTCTAGATGTAAGTTAATTTTACATGCTTCTTATTCTAGAATTATTTACATGTTAATTACTATAGAATTATTTACATGTTAAGCTAAATGGTTATTAGTTTGTAACTTGTATACATGAATATTGTGTAGTTTATTTGGGTGAATTAAATTTTGAATTAAATTTATTGATTTAGAGTTTAAAAAAAACAAAAAATGTTTGTAACTTGTTTATATTTATGTACTTGGTTAATGTATAAATTAAATAATCAATTTACTTATTGGAGTCTTAGTTTTATAATTTACATGCTTATGGAAGTTGCACATTAGGAGTTCACTGTTTTCATTTGCACAGTTTCAATAGGCTGCTTTAGGTGACTAGATTTCTAGCATATCCAGTAATTTGATTCTATGAGTACTAATATAGTTTTGTATCTTAGCATGCTCATAATTTATAACTTTATAATAAAATTTGCATGTTCAAAATTCTTGGTTTTTAATTTTTATTACATGCTTATTGTTTCTATAGTTATGTGTATGATATTTACATGTTAGTTGTCCATAAAGTTTTAATTTAATCTAGGAGTTATAGATTTTATTTTAATGTTGTAATTTAATTTGGAGTTACAAATTTTATTTTAATGTTGTAATTTAATTTTGGAGTTACAAAATTGATTTCAGAGTTTTAATTTCATTTATTGATTTGGAGTTATAAGTTTATTTGTTTATTGTGAATTAATTTCATTCTTAACTCATGACTATTAAATTTTTTAATTTAATTTGTTGGATTTTGGATTGTTTTGTAACTCTTCTAGCATGTTAATTGATTAGTTAATATTATTAATTAGTTTGCTAGATAGGATTCAATTAATTTATTATTTTTACTTTTTGCTTAGATTATTTGTTCGTATTATGTTTTGGTTTGTTACTAACTTTCTTTGTAGGCATACCTAAGCGTGGTAAGTAATTGGTTTTGGACAAAGAATAATCCTAGTTGGATTGGTTTACTTTTCTTAATAATTTAAGCATTTTTTTTACTTGAGGTTTAGTAGTGGTTACTTGCCAATTTTTAAAGCAAGGTTGTTTGCTTGGCATATTAAAGCATTTTATATGCTTGTATTGTTGTAGCAATTTTTAGATTGCTTGTAATTGTTAGTAATTTTATTTTAATTGTTTGTAAGTTTGAAACTGATTTGTTTTAATCTAGTTCATCCCTTGGACAATTTAATTCTTAAAATTGTTTATCACGGACTAGGAATCAATGGGTTTTAAGTAGGACCAATGTGACCCCTCCAGTCTTCCTGGAAACATTCTTTGCCATGTTTGATTCTAGATTAAGTGGTGCAACTAATTTTGAATTAAATTTTCAACTGTGGGATGTTCTAAGTGTTAAGTTTAATTTCTGGAAACACATAAAGTGATATTCTGTTGTATTTTTCAGAAATGGCAACTGCCACCAATGATGTTGCTACTGCTAATGTTGGTGGGGATCTGAACCCCGAGGCAGCTGACTTGCCAACCCTAACTGTGACCTCTGTGGTCAACCCTGGTGTTACTCCGGCTATTTTGAGAGGACCGCTCAATCACCATGAGCGCCCAGAGAAATTTGCTGGGTGAACTTCAAGAGATGACAGCAAAAGATGCTATTCTACTTGGCCACGCTGAACCTTGCAAAGGTTTTGAGCGAGGATCCTCCAATCGTGGCAGAGAATGAGCTAGACAGGCAGAAAGTCATGGCGCTTGACACATGGAAGCAGACAAACTATCTTTGCCAGAACTATGTGTTCAACAGCTTAGCAGACTCACTCTATAGTATGTTTTGTGCCAATAGCTCGACAAAGGAGTTATGGGAATCTCTCGACAAGAAATACAAGATTGAAGATGTCAGGGCAAAGAAATTTTTCGTTGGCCACTTTCTGGACTTTAAAATGGTAGATTCAAAAACTGTGATAAGTCAAGTCTACAAGTTCCAAGTGATCTTGCATGAAATTCATGTTGAGGGGATGCCTTTGAACGAGCCATTCCAAGTTGCTGTGATCATTGAGAAACTTCCCATGGTTAGAAGGACTTCAAGAACTACTTGAAGCACAAGTGCAAGGAAATGTTGGTTGAAGACCTGATTGTCCGACTCTGAATTGAGGAGGATAACAGAAAGAAATGGGGGAGTTCTTCCTCTATGAAGGCCAATGTCATTGAGCATGGCAAATCTTCTGGGGTGAGGAAGAAGCCTCCTGTGCACAAAGGCTCAAAGCTGGGGCCAAGGGGTGGTGTTGCAAAGAAGCCGACATATAAGCCGCAGGAACCTGTTTATCAGTTCTTAGGGAAGTGCTACAACTGTGGTAGCGATGGGCATCGGGCTAGTGATGGCCGCAAGCAAAAGAAGTCATACAAGACCAAACCTCATGCTCACATGGAAGATATGCAAGAGCACTCCCATGATGAGGATGAAATACACTTGTCTGCTATTGTCTTTGAGGTGAATATGGTGGGTTCAAGCCCAAGAGAATGGTGGATTGATACTGGGGCTACATGCTACATCTGCTCCGAGAAGAAGCTGTTTACAACTTTCGAGTCGGTTACAAATGGCGAGAAGTTGTTTATGGGGAATTCTTCCACCTCAATTGTTGAGGGGAAAGGAAAAATGTTCCTAAAGTTGACCTCAGGAAAGAAGCTGACCTTGAACGAAGTCCTGTATGTTCTGGACATTCGGAAGAATCTTGTCACAGGGTCTCTTCTCAGCAAACATGGTTTTCGCATGGTCTTTGAGTTTGACAAGGTCGTTCTAACCAAGAGCAGAGTGTATGTGGGTAAGGGTTATATGTTGGGGCGTATGCTTAAACTCAATGTAATGACTATTATCCCAAAGATGAATAAATGTGCATCTTTTTCTGCTTACATGCTTGAGTCTTCCAATTTATGGCATGGTAGACTAGGACATGTGAACTTTGAAGGGGGCTCTCCCGGCTTACGACCTGCAGGCCCTTGCTTGCCGCTTTAGTGGAGAGGTGGTGGGATACCACCAACTCCTTCCACTTCTCCACTGCGGGGGACATGACGATGACCCCTTATGATTTCTCGATGCTTACCGGCATCGGGGTGGGGGGTGATCGGATCCCCTTCGACACCGATATGGATAAGTGGGACGCCGCCCAGCTGTACCTGCTCAGCACTCAGCCTCCCCTCGCTCGGGCAGGGTTTGTCAGGTACTCTTGGTTCGAGAGCCATTTTTGGATTCAGCCAACCTTGGCGGAGGAGGCGCAGATGACCCCGGAGGAGGTGGATCAGTACACGTGGGGCTTCATCATGTTCCTCTTCGGGATGACTCTTTTCGCCAACCAGGCGAACACCGTGCCTCTATGTCGGTTGAGCGCACTGGTGGATGTCAGGCGGATCCGCCGTTATGACTGGGGTGGCACTGGCTTGGCCACTTTGTATGGTTACATGAGCTCATCTTCCCGCCTCAGCGGACAGCTTCTCGGCGGCTACTGGCGAGCTTGGGAGGTACACCTTCTTCCCCTTTTGCATTTTTACTTCACGTTTTCTGTATTCTGTACACTGCACACACCACGGTCTGCCTCTCACTGACTATATACTGCACACGCGGCACACATATACTCTGCTTTACTTTGACTGTATACTGCACACACTGTATACTCTGTACAATACACTGCACAAAACACAGCTCTGTCATTTCTGCTTTATTCTGTATTTTGCTTTACCTAATAGTCATACTTATATCTGTTCTGCAGTTGTGGGTGTATGCCTACTTTCCCAGGCTTGCCCAGTACCTGATGCGGAGACCCACTTGGCGTCCCCTTTTCTCATCGCTTTGATGTGCGATGCGTGCGGAGACCACGGGAGTCTTTTATTTTCTTCCGCCGCTACTTCGACACCATCACCGCCGCGGAGGTATGTTCAACTTTAGAATTTGCTTAGGCTTCACTTAGCACTGTATGTTTTCAATAACAGTAGATAACAAACTATATTTCATTTTCAGATCACCTGGCGGCCTTGGGCTCCGTTGCCAGCCGTGGTGAGGGATCACTACGAGGGTGCAGAGGAGACTGCCCGTTGTCGGATTCTGTTGGAGGGCCCGGTCTGTCGGGCTTGGTACCTGGGCGAGCGTTTCTTGCGTCAGACCCTGGGTTTACCAGAGCAGATAGTCTCGGGTCCACCTCCTACACATATGAGAGATACAGAGGGGTTCTCCCTTGAGCAGATGAGGGACTACACCGTCAGCTGGGGTGCAGAGCATCATAGAGGTGAGGGCGACTACACAGAGTACGTCCGGACCTACATTATGCGACCCTTGAGCGGTGGTCGCCGAGCTGAGAGGGAGAGGCCAGCGGCGCTGGCAGCTGGAGCAGGAGCTGGGGCAGGGACGTCGAGGATGGCTCGTGTCCGTAGCAGGAGCGAACCTCGGGAGGGTCAGGGGGTTAGCTGGCCAGCGCTACCCACGGTACTGACATGCCGAGGACAGGGTGGGGGGACATACCAGATTCCCTTTGCTCCTCTTCCGGCTGACCATGAGTTGGTCGGGTTCTATGATTTACCACCTCCAGTATGTACTACTTCCTCTTACGTCTTGCATTGTCATTTTATTTCAGTTTATCTTGATATTCGCAAAATACTGATGCCTTTGATACTTTTGCAGGCGTCCTCTGAGTACACCCGGCAGTCCCTGGAGTTGAATGCCTCCATGATAGGGATGCTACAGCGAACCTTCGACCTCCTGGCCCTCTATAGTATTCCGGTATGCCCTCCTGACGACGGCCTCAAACCATACTCATAAGCTGCTTCACATAATCTGGTGCACAACACAACACTCGATAAGCTGCTCACGTCATCTGATACACTGTACTCATATACTACATTCTGCACTGATAAACTGCTCACGGCATTTGCACACTGTACTCATACACTGTATCCTGTACTGATAAACTGCTCACGGCATTCACACACTGTACTCATACACTGCTTTCTGCACTGATAAACTGCTCATGTATTTGCCTTTTGTGCTTTTCAGCCCCCCTTCCAAATTCCTCCGGTGGGTGGCGCTCCGGCTGGGCCCTCTATTCCTGCTCGAGGAGGGCGTGGAGACACTGTACGTCCCCGTACCAGGGCGGGGCGTGTTCATGCCAGGAGTAGCTCTCGGGCGCCGACCCCTGATGATGACGATGATGATGATGATGAGTCCGAGGCAGAGGTAGAGGCCGAGTCATCTGAGGAGGCTGGAGACGACTCAGACTCAGGCTCAGATGGCGATGCTGATGACGATGCTCCTAGACCTTCGTCCAGGAAGAGGGTGAGGACAGATCCCCGGGCCCGAGACTACTGATGATGATCCAGATTGCTGCTTTTCTTCTTTTTTGCACTTCTTTTTTCTTCTCTTTTTTTCTTTCTTCTCTTTGCTGGTAGTTAGATTACCTTGTACTGCCGCAGGCAGATTTTTGTTTTCAAAGTTATGTACTTGAAAAAGATAATGAAATGAACAAACTTTTTGTTTAAAAAGTGTTACATTTACATATCTCATGTATTGCATCGCATCACATCATGTTACACCTCAATGTGAATGGAATTGACCTGTTGTCTGAAAAATCGAGCATTTGCACTGTAATGATCAGATAACCAAACGGCCTTATAGCAAAATAGCCCAAGCAACACACTGCTCAAACTGAACACACAATCCATACTCCGTTGGGGATTAGTCTGCATACAGCCCCTAACACCACACTCGGTTCATTCTGCACACAGCAAATCCTGAACAAACGGCCCAATCTGACAAGACGAAACACAAAGATGGAACTAGTTGAAGTTGAAGTTGAAGCACGCTCAGATGCCCCGAATTTTTTTTGTCTTCTTTTGCTTCGCACAGATGTAGAGAATGGCATAGCACTCTGAGCATAAACGATTCTCGAAATAAAAAGGATTTTCAACCGAGGTATCGAGCCTACAACTGAACACAGCGGGAAGGACTCAAACAAAAGGGTACACGACCTAAACACAACGAGACACGCTCGGAAAAGACCCAAAACAAAAGTTGAGGTGAACAAAACGAAAGACACGACACGCGTACATGTTCACGAAAGACCTCAAATCTCGAGGAGCCAGGTCCTCCGGGTATATATCCCACCCTTTCTGATTTGTGATTCTCACATCACTCGGCCCTCAGGCTCGGTTTTTTTTTTTTCTCTCAAAACCCTTTTTCTTACTTTTCTCTCACCTTACACCTCTCTATTCTTTATTCTCTCATTTTTCGTCCCTCCCCAAGGTGATTAATAAAAGAATAGGAAGTTGCGAGTCATGCCCAACACCGTTAGCTCACAGCTATTTCTTCTGGCGGGTAGAGTGCCCTCCTGGCAAGTATGTTGACGACGGGGGAAAGACAGCACGCCTGACTCAACTGTGCCCCTAGTTCATTTTGACCATTTTTTGTTTTGGTTTTCTACTAAAACAGTTTTGATCAAGATGAGAGTCGGATTAACGTACTTGTTCAATTTTTTATTTGAAAACCATGCAAGTCAGACTATAAGCACTGAAAATTTTCCTTTTTGGGTCCAAGAAAATGGTCCAGTTTTGAAAAATGAAATAATTTTTGAGAAAATGGTCAACCTTAGTAAAAAATTCTCAAAAACTATTTTTGCAAACGACCGCCGCCCAACGAGCGCAGAACTCAATCTCGAGATGCACAACCTCAGATCGGAGGCAATGAAAAATTGCCCCTTGTTTGAAGGATGCTGCACGGCAACGGAAAGTTGCCCCTGGTTTGAATGGCTACTCATGGCAACGGAAAGTTGCCCCTTGTCTGGATGATGCCGCAGCATATTGTAAACAGTCCTTACCAGTGATGATCACGACCGAACTTTCTCGGATACGGAGAAGACGAAGATGGTCAAAACCAATATATGGACACAGTCACTTTGAAGGTGTTGAGGGCTGGACTTCAGGACGCAGTTGCCTATGTATCCGGTTGTCACAACCGAACTATCGGATTCAGAGAAGGCAAAGATGATCAAAACCATTACATGGACTGAGGCGTTATGAAAGCGTTGGGGGCTGGACTTCAGGATGAAGTTGCCTACGTATCCCAAACGTGGGAATCAAGCCTTACGTAGTTCCAGTTAAGGTACACTCGGGTATTTTAACCTTCACTTTTCAGGCTCTAACTTTTGCCAAGGTGCCCGATGCGAGTTTTCGACCTTGCGAGCTTCTTTTCATTTTTTTATTTTTTATTTTTTTTTATTTTATTTCTTCTCTTTTTCTTTTGCATTTTTGTATTTTTCTCTTGCTCTAACTTTTGCCTGGGTCGCCCTTCCGGGTTTTCGGCCCAGCGAGCCTCTCGAAAGGGTAAAAGTGTAACAAGTCCATGCCAAATGGTTTTTGAAGTTGAAGCCTCTCTGTATCTAGGAGAACGGCTGTTACAATGATTTGTAGAAGGATCCATCTTCGGCTCTTCGAGCATATCTGACATTTTTGCCCCTAGTTTGAGGGGGGGCTTTTGATCTAGCTTTACAAGCTTCCTTTGATCTGATCTTCCTGATCTGACTTTGGTGCCTCTTGTTCGAGGGCTGCTTCAAAATTGGCCACACGAGCCTCATATGGCGGTTGACCGTTGAACTTTCTGAACGGGTTCAAGGTTCGAAAATGGACGGGTTGAATCTTAAGGCTGAGAGCGATCCTAGGCTGCACAATCTCAAGAGCAATTCCACACAGGTCTTCACAGGGCCGCGCAAAACATTTGTTTTTGAAAGCTTTTAAGAAAGCGACAAATCGCTCGCGCCGAAGATAATGCGGAACCAATCTGGATCAAGCCAGGGTCCTTCTCAGTACTCACGCTAACAAGCATGGTTTCATTCATTAAAGGCTTAGCATGCCTCTCCTTTTCTCAAATTGATCAAAGTTTTGCAAAACTCGAGGAATTCCTTCCTCTTTGTTTTCATCGCGGTGTTAAAGAGGTTTTGAAAAAACATAGGTCAATGCAATGATTCTCAAGGCACAGAAGAGCAGGTAGAATGCAAGGCCGTTCCATTCAAAACCTCTGGCACAACTAGCCCAAAACAAACAATAAGCATGGAAACAAGATAGCCACAGCTGTTTTATTCAGGTTTCTCGGATGTAACTGGCTCCACAGCAGAGACAGACTCAAAAAGAAAGGTTAAATACAAAAACGGTGTTCGAGGCAACAACCCCGGAATCACTCGACATCCTATACGACGGGACTGACTCGGTACCACAAGACAGACCCAAAAACAAAAAGACTGACTCAAAGCAAAGAGACAGACTCAAAAACAAAACAGAGAACTGACTCAAAACCCAAGCTAGAAGCTACAAAACAGCATTTACAAATGCTCAAAAAAGTGCGTGCCAGACGCCACATCTAAAATACACTGAGCGCTGCCCGCAGGTGGTTCAACCCCTGCTCACATACTCGCAGTATCCTCAAAGTCCAACATCTCGGTGGTAACAGACTTCGCTGAGGTAGGTGGAAGAATGACCTCATTATCGATTAGATCCTGCACTTCATGGCGAAGGCGGAAACAGTTATTGGTGGCGTGACCGGTCTGTTGGTGGTACGCGCAGTACAAAGCAGCATCATATGTGAGAGGGAGATTCTTCGGGAGAGGCCGAGGTTCAAGGGGTTTGAGGTGTCCCCTTTCGGCAAGAATCTAAAGTGCCTTAGACAGAGGCATGTAGAGAGCATGAAAGATCCTGCGCCCTCGGGGCAGGTATTTTGAAGTCTAAGCATTCTTACTAGATGCACTCGCAAAAGGGTCGGCAGGCACTGCCTTGGTTTTCTGATCTTTCCTAGGTGCAGGGTTGGGAATAGGAGGAATTGTTCTGGCATGACGGGGCCTATCCCGATTTTCTGACTGGCTTGAACTACCCTCAGGCGGAGTGGGGAAAGCATCCTCCACAGTTTTTACCACAACCGCGGATATCTGTTGCTTGTTCATCCCCCCGGCTTTCAAAGCCTCGACTGCCCACAGTAGTTGTTTAATGGGATCGGCATGTGCCTTCATTTTGTTCTTGCCTCTAGCCTCAGCCTGATCGGGGTTTGGGTTACTACATCAGAGCGAAGCCCGGTTGTTGCTGACACGTCGTTGCTGTAGCTGGCGGCAACCTCTGGTTGGCTGAGCTCTATCACAATCCGCCCCAGTAGTGGGGGCTCATGTGGCATGAAATTCCCGGCATACGGTGTCGCTGGTGGCGAAGTTGACATTCCATAGACCAGATCGGCCACGAATCTCTGGAGGTCACCAATCATTCCCATCAGCTCGAATGTAGTGGGCTCGCGAGCCTGATACAACTGGGGGGTCTAGACTGGGTGTACGACAGGCGACCTAGGCGGATGCGATACATCAACATTGGTTTCATCCCGCAGGGTGATCCCTTGATCTAGCGTAGCTATCATAACCACAATCTCTTCTGAATTCTGCGTCATCATAAGTCCTGCCTCAGCAAGGGGGAACATTAGCTATTCTGTATCAATTCTCTGAACACTCTGAACTGAAAGGAAAAACAAACAGCATTTCAGCCCAAACGGATCAATGCAGGTGTAGCCAAACAACTGTACTCTACTACTGATCACTGTTCCCCAGAATCACTGTTCCCAAATTGAACTTGATTACCCGCAGATAACTGATTTCTCAACAATACTGATACTGGTGCCCTCGGGCCTGATACTCAAACTTGCAAAATGATATGTACGTTCCTATAGAGAAACACTCTAAAAGCACATAGCAAGTAAAGAGAGCCAAAACACCCCTATGGAGGGGTAGGGTTTCCCTGTCCTATTTTGTTAGGAGCTAGGGTTTCACTATGCACGAAGCAGTTTTCAAACAACCTAACATTGGGTAAGCAACCTGTCCTAGCTTGGAATGGTCACTACGGATCCGAATATGCACTAGGTCGAATGGTCGAAAAGGGTGCCCCGGTAAAACCGGGGTTTGTGTTCCCATACTGTCAGAGCCCATAACCGGTCAGCCTTATGATCATGTCTTGACAAGACAAGCCTCCGGCAAACCGTTCAGGAATGGTAGATGGCAAACACGGTGTCCTAGGCGCACCAATGCACATGCAATGCAAAGAAACACATAAGTGTAATCAAAACAGGATATCACGAGTTCGAGTCAAGCTCTCTAAAATCCCCAGCAGAGTCGCCAGAAACTGTAGACGCGCCCGTGGGCCTCGCTACAGTTCGGACTCGATTCGTGTCACGGTTCTAAATCTGAACCAAAGAGTCCAAATCCGGCAAATCGTTTTGAGAAAACAGATTTTTGAAAGAAGTGTCAAACATGGACTGCTTTGCCAGATACAGAGTCGCCACCTAAATATTTTATTTTGGGGGAATTTAGGAAACCCTGACTCGGTGCCAAAGGCCACGTGTCCATCATCACTAAAGTTGCCTCGGCTCGGGAACTTGGGTACGATTGGAGAAGGTCAGCTATGAGCACCCCCTCTCGCCCGATCCGAAGATCGGCCTCTACTAACCGTGATATCCGCTTTTGAAAATGTTATATGTTCTTATTCCGGTTATTAGCCTAGAATTACTATGTTATGCGCACAGCAAACAAGTATAGACCAAATCGCCTAAATTGGAACAAAACATTTCATGTTTGTTTTGAAAATGGTTTGCTTCTTGTAAGTAGGCTAAAATGCAGGTTTTGCCACCCTCAAGTGGGCTTTTAGAAAAGATGGTTTTGCCACTATCTAGTGGGCTTAAAATTCACAGTTTTAATGCGTTATCCCAATTTAAGCAATTCGACCTCCATCCACAGGCATTCAAGCAGTTATATCACATAAGCATCTAGCCACATGGTAAGCATGCTGTCATGTTAACATTCACACTCATGTGAGATGCTAAAGCATAAATACTTACATCGTACTCCGTGCCAAAACAAAGAACTCGTTAGCAATCAATGCATGATCCAAGTCCATGTTTAAATGCCTAATGCAACGCATACAGAATGTCACTAGAGTAGGCTCGGCTAGTCTATGAATGACATGTGAAAATGCACAGGTAGCATGTATTCAAGTTAGATTCGAAATACTAATGCAGTTAGCATGATGCGCCGAGCCCGATGCATGCAATGCTGATGAATGATGCACGCATGCATAGCATAAAGTATGCTAAATTAAACATGACCTATTACTAACCATCAAAGCAGGTAAGTAAAAGGGAGAAAGAAGTGGGGGTTGGAAGACATGCACACACTCACCACACTTATTACAAATTTGCCCTCGCTCGGAGGGACCAAAAGAATAATACAATTCGAATAATGAATTAACTATCCTAGCTAATTAATTATTACAGGCCAACTAAATTAATTAAACAAATTAAATGTAGAATAGGGATGGCCGCAGCCCTGCCTCGGGGTACGCGAATGATGCATGCTCGATCCATCTTGCCCGGAAACCCGTACCATGCCACTGCTGCCACTGTTAATGTTGCCCTGCTCCTCTGAAAATTGCCAAAGTCTTGGGATATGTTCTCTGCACACTGTAGAACACCATCGGCTAAGAGAAATAACCACCGGCCATGGGAAATTTCCATCGGCTTCTTTCAAGTCTATCGGCCACATATTATTTGCCGGTCGGCACTAAACACTGCCGATCGGCCACAAATTCCTGCTGGGACCTGCAGTTGACAGCAGCAGAGGGCAGAACAGTACATGGCATGGAATTTTTGAGCAAATGTGAGCTTGGTACACTCTCAATCATGCAAGAGACTCAAGGGAGCGTGACCCTCGACCTTCGGGCCACCAATTATGCACTTTGATGCATGATGGCCTAAGAGGCCGAGGTTGCAATTCAATGTAAAATGCATGTAAACAAAACACATGAATACCAATACCCTATCATATTGGGGTCAAGGGGATTGGCGACCGAGGGTTGAGGCGCGTTTTGTCACTTGAAGTACAAACACTCCTCAATCCCCATGGCCGGTTTGACACCCCAAACCAAGCAATGCAATGCATTTATACAAACTTGGCTCAAATGCACAACATGAGGTTAAAATGCAAAACATGCCAAATGTAATGCAACCTAAACATGCAAACTAAGTTAGTGCATTCTAAATGTGCCAAGTATGGTACAATGTATATGAGATGCAACTAGATAAATGCCATGCCAACATGCAAGTATGATACAATGTAAGCATGAGGACCAAAACAATGCAACATGATCATGCAATGGTGGTGCTAAACCATGAGGGGCAGACCTCAGTCCATCCCAAAACAGTGACCAAAAAGTGTCCAAAATGGTGAACAAGCACTCATGCCAACATGCAAGCCAAAGGGGTCCAAAGCTAAGGCACAAACAAGGGGCATTCTACTACAATCATCATGACCACTCATGGCATGGACTAAGCGACCAAAAACAGATGTTCAATGCAGCAAAATACACCCAAAAACCCGCTGATATGTCAGCCCCAAAATGTCTTAAACATACAAGCATGCACAATGTCCATTTCGAGGAACAAAACTACAACACCTTAAAGCATGGGAAGGGACACAAATGACAATATAAGACCACCTTACATGGACTGAAATATGATCTTAAATAATGCCAAATCATGAGGATAGTCTAAGTTAAGCATGCTAGAAGTCAAAATACTCAAGGCCTACAAGCCAAAATGCAAAGCAACTACATCAAGCATGTCAAACATGACCAAAACAGTGGCCAACAGACCTTAAGCATGACAAATCATGACCGAAAGCTTCAACAAGCTAAGCTAAATCATGCAAGCATGGAAGCCTAAATAGAAGATGCATTTCTATGCAAAAGGGAGGGATACAAAACAAGGGTATTATGCATGCAAAAGACAACAAACCCGACCAAAGATAGAGATATATTATGATCAAAAGACACCTAAAAACCTCTGAAATAGGGCCAAAATCAGTCAAGCATGCATGTTGCCCTTTAAGCCAAAAACAAGGATAAAAGAGAGACAAAGGGGAGAGGGGTGTCCCTCTCCTATGCAAGACCTCAAACCATCTTCTTCACCACTGAAAATCCACTGAATTTCAGTGGTGAAAAGAGCAATACAACAAAGTCAACAAGGCTTAATGAAAAGGCACCAAAAGAGGCCTAAGAGGGGGAGTTCGACCCCCAATGCCAAAATGACCTCAATGAGATGTCTTAAGCATGAAAATACAAAGCTTTTTTCAGTTATGCACAAAGTCTAAAACAGAAAGCAAGATAGGTCAAAAGCCAATGCAAGATTGGGAAAACTAAAGTAAAGTGATTACCCTTGAAGAACCCTTGAAGAACAGTTGGTCCAGCCACCCTCTACTGACCAAAATCTGTCCAAAACCTCAACAAACAACCCTCAAAGTCCCTCAAAGTCAAAGTAAGGTGTGGTAGTGTGTGTGTTAGTGCAAAACTAAGGTAAAAAGGCACTTTTAGGCCATAAAACACACACAAAGGATGAGAGAGAGGGGAATATAGAGAGAGAGTGTGTGTGTATAAGATGTATGTGTATATAGGCTCTGGTTTTTATGTTCAAAAACTCCAACCCCCAACAATGGAAGAAGAGAGGTGCTTAAATAGGCAAAGGGCAATGATTTAAGCTTCTCAAGGAAGCTAAATGAAAGGGGCAAAGAAGGCAAGGAGGTCCAGGCTTCTTGAGGAAGCTAAGACAGCTGGCCAAGCTTCTTGGGGAAGCTTTGACCAAAGGGTCAAGCTTCCTCAAGAAGCTTTGACCAAAAGGGGGCAAAAGGGGCAAAACAGCCACTATATGCATGGGGAGGAGTGTTGGTGCATCCCAGCTGGCACAGCTGGCATGCACCAAGTCTGAAGGGTGCAAAAGGGTCACACCGGCCAGCAAAAAAAATTCACCGGCCAGAGAAAAGTGCCGGTCGGCAAAATATAGTGCCGACCGGCCATTGGTTCCAAGAAACCACTGCCGGTGGCACCAATAAACGGCTAGTGATATGAGGGGACAACCGGTGGGGTGTGGGGATGGCCAACAAGCCATTCCCTGCCTCTCAAGGCAGAAACACAAGTGTTTGGTGAAAAACCAGACACAACACGGTTGAGTCGAGAGACCCTGAGGCAAGGCGCGCAACCGAGACCTCCGGGAACTCAAGACGAACACAAATAAGGGTAATCACCAAGTGTTCCAATGGTGACATCCAAGTCTTGAGGACGGTCAAAAATGGGGTGTCTACAGCAGGGATGGAGGAAATGATGTGTCAACTCCAAGAAAGTATGAAACTCATGCAGCAGGACGCTATTCGCCAAGCGGACCGCCAAACAGCAGGCTGCGATCATGGCCCAGCAGGCAGAGCTAATCACCAGGTTGCAACAGCAAAACGGAGCATCTGTTTCGCATCAAGCTCCTCCACCACCAGGGGTTCCGACACCCGGGGAAACACCAAATGTCCAGGAAGGTACGGACATTCCAACAGGGCCGGCTCCGCCCCCAATCCTACCCTAGCTATCCAAAACACCTACCAGTCTACCGGACTCTCCCTTCGAATTCAAGGTGGACCCCACGGCATTAAAACTGAACAATCTTGAAAAGCTGTTCAAGAAATCCCAAGGAGTGAAGTCCATCTCGGACATCGAGGATGGGTATACCGACGCAGCCGTGATGTTGCCGGACAGATTTAAGATGGCGCATATTGAGCGATTTGATGGATCCGGGGATCCCATGGTGCACCTGTGACTGTTTTCAGACATACTAAGGCCGATGGGCCTCACCAGACTACAGAAGCTTTCTTTACTCTACCGGACCTTGTCAGGTGTAGCGGCCATCTGGTATGCAAAATTGGAAGACGATGTCAAGAGGAATTGGGATGAGATGCCCGAGGTTTTCATCGTTCAATACTCTTATAATACACAAATCGAGATTACAACCCGTGATCTTGAGACGACTAGGCACGAGCCTAAGGAGAGCTTTTCTGACTTTGTGACCCGGTGGAAGGCCAAGGCCTCAATGATGACCATTAGGCCAACTGAGAAAGATCAAATTCGGATGGTTGTGCGCAACCTCCAACCCAAGCTCATGCAGAAGATGATCGTTCTCCCCTTCCCTACCTTTTCAGATTTGCATGAGATGGGAGTACAGATCGAGGATGCTTTGAAATAGGGCCTGATTGACAATGATAAAGAGCAGCCCAGGAGGGCGTTTTCCCGCAGTTCGAATGCGACCACCAGTGGTGATGCAGCTGCGAGATCTTCTGAAGTTGGAATGATCACCACCAAAACAGCCACCCTCTTTGTTAGTACATCCAATCCAAACCCCCGAACCTCAGACTATCTACCCCGGGGCAAGAGAATTTTCACCCTTCTTTATATGCCTTTGTCTAAAGCTCTAGGGGTCCTACTCAAGAAAGGACATCTAAAACCGTTAGAACAACGGCCTCTACCCAATCCTCTCCCTCCAAAGCATGACCCGACTAAGTACTGTGCTTTTCATCAACAAACCGGTCATGACACCGACAATTGCGTCCGTCTCCGCCACAAGATACAAAATTTGATTGACAACAGGGTCATTCCCGCACCAAGTCCTGCAAAGTCTATCGACACTTTATCAGTGAACCTGTGGGGGATAATGTAATGTGATCAGGGGATGAACCACCTGCGGGCGGCACTCAGTTTACTCCAGATGCGGCGTATGGCACGCAATGTTTTGAGCATTTGTAAATGTTGGTTTTTGTACTTTCTGACTTGGGTATTGAGTCAGTTTTGCTATGTCGTTTAGAGTCTGTCCCGTTGTATAGAGTTAGTCTTTTCATATTGAGTCAGTTCGGTCTGTCTTGTTGTATCGAGTCAGTCCTGTTTTGTTAGAGTTGGGTGATTTCGAGGGTGTTACCTCGGACATCACTTGCTTGTTTTGTGTTTGTCTTTTCGTTTTCTTTTGAGTCTGTTTCTGCCTTGGAGCCAGTTGTGCCAACAGATTTTGAATGAAACAGCAATGATTTTCACACTCTTGTGTTTGCTTCTGCCTCGTACCAGTTGTGCCAGAAGTTCTAAATAAGATGACAGTATTTGACCAGAACTGTGTCTTTTCTGTGCTTTTAAATCATTGAATTGACCTGAATTTTTTCAAAACTTTTTGAACATTGTGATGAAAACAAAGAGGAAGGAATTCCTTGGGATTTGTAAAAGATTTGATCAATTGAGAGAAAGAGAGGCGTGCTAAGCCCTTAATGAATGAAATCATGCTTGTTAACGTGAGTACTGAGAAGGATCCTGGCTTGATCTAGATTGGTTTCGCATTGTCTTCAACGCGAGGGACTAGTCGCTTTCTTAAAAAAAAAAAATTCAAAAAATGTTTTGCGCCGTCCTGCGAAGACCTGTGCGGAATCTCTCTTGAGATTGTGCAGCTTAGGATCGCTCTCAGCCTCGAGACTCAACCCCTCTTGATTTCAAACCTTGAACTTGGATTCAAAATTTTCCAAGGCCAATCATGATGTGAGGCCTGTGTGGCCAGATTTGAAGCAGCTTGCGAACTAGGGGCAAGAAAAGTCAGATCAAGAAGCTTGTAAAACTAGATCAGGAGCGCCCCTTGAGCTACGGGCAAAAATGTCAGATGTGCTCGAAAAGTCAAAGACGAAGATCAGCAAGAATGCCAAATCCCAGAAGGGAGGAAAGAAGAAAGTATTGTTGAAGGATAACCAAGTTCCTATCCACAACACTAGGAGCAAATTCAGCCCCCCATTGGATGGACTCCTGCATCGTCAGCAAACAGCAGCCATTCTCCTAGATTCAGATGACTTCAGGATCTCAAAACCATTTGACATGGCCAAAGCTACACTTTTACCCTTGAGAGGCTCGTTGGGCCGAAAACCCAGAAGGGTGACCCAAGCAAAAGTTAGAGCAAGAAAAAGAAGAAAAAGAACAAAAAAAATGCAAAGAATAAAAAAAAAAGAGAGAAAAAAAGAAAAAAGTAGAAAAGAAATGAAAAGAATTGAAAAGAAAAGAAGAACATGCTCGCAAGGTTGAAGACCAGGAAGGGTGGCTTTGGCAAAAGTTAGAGCGCAAAAGGAGAGATTAATACCCGAGTGTACCTTAACCCCCGAACTACGTAACGCTTGATTCCCATGTTTGGGATACGTAGGCAACTTCATTCCGAAGTCCAGCCGTAAAACACTTCAAATTTGATTGTGTCCGTGTATTGGTTTTGATCATCTTTACCTTCTCTGTATCTGAGAGTTCGGTTGTAATCGTCACTCTGAGGACTGATTACAATGCGCTGAGGTGCTATCCAAACAAGAGGCAACTTTCCATTGCCATACAATGTGTCATGGTGCCATTCAAACAAGGGGCAATTTTTCGTTGCCATGCAGTGCCCGGATCTGAGGTTGTGCATCTCGAGAGTAGGTTTTGTGCTCGTTGAGCAGTGGCCGTTTGCAAAAACAGTTTTGAGAATTTTTACTAAGGTTGACTAATTCTCTCGAAAATTATTTCACTTTTCCAAAATTGGACCATCTCTTGGACCCAAAAAGGAAAATTTTCAGTGCTCATAACCTAACTTGCACTATTTTAAATCAAAAAATCAAACAAGCATGTTAATCTAACTCTCATGTTGGTCAAAAATTGTTTTAGCAGAACGTCAAAAACAAAAAATGGTCAAAATAATGAACTAAGGGCAAAGTTAAGTCAGGTGTTCTGTCTTTTTCCCGTTGTCAACATACTTGCCAGAAAAGGGCACTCTACTTGTCAGAAAGGGCACTCTACCCGCCAGAAAATGGCACAACTGAAGCTAACAACAAAGGGCTGATTCTGGAATGGATCAAGATATTCCACTCCCTCGTCTGGACACATTTGATCATGTCCAAACTCCCCAGTAGAACATCGTCAGCCGATGTCAACTGCAGATTTGCTACACACCCAGTTGTAGCACAACCCCTCTGTGGGGAAACTCACTGTTGTGAACAAGAATGGGAATCTGGTAGAACACCAGAGGCAAGAGCCCACAACTTCCTGCTTATCCATCAACCACCCAAGGGAGGGATAAAAAATGAGAAATTAAAGAATAGAGAGATGTGCGCTAAGAGAAAAAGTGAGGAAAAGGGCTTTTTTAGAAAAACAGAGCTTGAAGGCTGAGTGATGTGAGAATCACAAATGAGAAAGGGCGGGAAACAATACCCAAAGAAACAGGCTCCCTGTGCACATCTGTGTGTCATGTCTTTTGTTTTGTTTGTCTCAAATCTTGTTTTGAGTCGTTCTGAGCGTGTCTCGTTGTCTTTAGGTCATTTTACCTTTGTTTTTCATTTTTGAGTCGTTTTGGCTGTGGTTAGTTGTAGGCTTAATACTCGGTCGAGAACTCATTCTCAATTTCAAAAATGAATCGTTTTGTGCTCAGAGTGCCGTGCTATTCTCCACATTTGTGCAAAACAAGATTTGTTCTTTCATAAAAACTGTAGGGTTCAACCCAGGTCATGTGAGAACAGTAAAACCAGGACCTATCTGAAGCTATATAGGTTCCAGACTGCAAAGCAAAAGAAAATAGAGAAAATCAGAGCATCTGAGTTTGTTTCAAATTCCGTGATTGTATTCCGGATGCACCTCCTCAGACCTTGTTAATGCTACTGAAGTATGAATGGGCCTCTACCTCAAGTGTAAGCCTGCTTCAAGTCAGAATGGCAATCCAAGCAGCACATGTGGTCTTCACATGCAGATGTCATCTCTTGCCAATATGAACAGGGTGTGCCCTTTTCAAGATGAGTTAGTTGCAAAGTCCTCTAAGAGGTAAATCGGAGGCACCGGAGTACATGTTTGATGCCCCTCTATTGCATAGGATGTGCATTTTCATATACACTTTTGTTACATGAGTGCCGCGCATCGTTATGATTCATGCATAGAATATGCTTGCTTTCGATTCCGCATAGAATATGTTTGCTTTCGATTCCGCATAGAATACGCTTTGCTTTCAATGTTGCATAGAATATGCTTGTCTCATGCATAGAATATGTCTTCAATATTGTATAGAATATGCTTTCCATGTTGCATAGAAAATGCTCCCATACTTGCATAGAAAATGCATTTTATCGCACTTCTTTTGTGCACCTTACTCACACTGTCTTGCGCACCTTACGTGTACTTGTTAGTGCATTGCATCGCACTGTTTTATGCATTTAATCTACATCGCACTGTCTTGTGTACCTGTATTGCATTGTCTTGCACACCTCTTTAACCTGCGCTGTCACGCACGTTACTTGCATTGTCATGCACCTCTTTACTTGCGTTGTCACTCACACTTCACTTGCATTGTTATGCACCCATTCCTCCTGCATTGTCATGCACTAATTCGCTTGCATTGTTATGCATCGTTCCACCTGCATTGTTATGCACGTTTCACTCGCATTGTTATGCACCCTTTCAATTGCATTGTTTTGCACGATCTCTTCCTTTCCGAAACACCGGGATACGTCCTTATGTTTCTCCTTGCTTCTGAAACACCGGGATACGTCCCTATGTTTCTCCTTCCTTTTGAAACACCGGGATACATCCCTATGTTTCTTTTCCTTTTTCTGAAACACCGGGATACGTCCATATGTTTCTATACCTTTCTGAAACACCGGGATACGTCCCTATGTTTCTTCCCTTTTGGTTAAGAGCAATTGGAATACGTTCCAATGCTTATACCAGTTTGAAACACCGAGATATGTCCCTATGTTTCTTTCTCTTTCTGAAACACCGGGATACGTCCCTATGTTTCTCCCCCTTTGGTTAAGAGCATTTGGAATACGTTCCGATGCTTATACCTTTCCGAAACACCGAGATATGTCCCTATGTTTCTCCCTCTTTGGTTAAGAGCATGTGGAATACGTTCCAATGCTTATACATTTTTGAAACACCGGGATACGTCCCTATGTTTCTCCCTCTTTGGTTAAGAGCATTTGGAATACGTTCCAATGCTTATACCTTTCTGAAACACCGGGATATGTCCCTGTGTTTCTCCCTCTTCGGTTAAGAGCATTAGGAACATGTTCCAATGCTTGTGCCACTCTTTTTCCTTTCGCATGTAACGCATCGGAATCTTGTTTGAGACCTCGGGTGTCCCCAATGGTCGCTCTTAGTCTTTCCTCCGTGTGAGACGTAGCAAGAATTGAATAATTCTCTTACATCCTTTCTACATTGTAATGTAGCTTGGTTTTTGCTTAAAACTGTTGCATGTTATGCTTCGTTACAACTTTCTTCGCATGATCATAAGTTATGCTCGGCTTTATGCATTGTCTTGCATCTTGCCCTTACCTTCAGGCGCATATCTTTATCTGTAGCTTGTATGCTTTGTCTAAGTCTTCGACCTTGTCAAAAATGGGTCGTCTCTGGGCTTTGACATTCACTCCCGTCATTTTTATGACTTTCGAGTTCTGTCAAAGAGGGGCAACTGCAGACACCCTATTTTTAACCGTCCTCAAGACTTGGACGTCACCGTTTGAACACTCAGTGATCATCCATGTCCGTGTTCGTTTTGAGTTCTTGGAGGTCTCGGCTACGCGCCTTGCCTCAAGATCTCTCAACTAAGCTGTTTTGTGCTTGGTCATGGACCAAACATTTGTGTTTTTGCTTCTAAGGGCAGGGAATGGCTTATTGGTCATCCCCACACCTCACCGGCCTTGGCTTGAGGCCACCGGCCTAGTTTTCTTGCTACCGGCCAAAGGTGTTGGCCGGTCAGCATTGTTTTTCGTCGGCCGGCCATTGTTTTGATCAATCGGCCACTTTTTCTGGCCGAGACCTTTTCTTGGGGAGGCTTAACCCTTCTGAACCTTTGGTTTAGCTTCTTGTGGGAGGCTTGACCCTTTTGAACCTTTGCCTAGCTTCTCCAAGAAGCTTGACCATTTGCTCTAAGCTTCTAAGAGAAGCTTGAACCTTTCTTAGCTTCTTGAGGAAGCTTGACCCTTTTGCTCTAGCTTCCTCAAGAAGCTTGACCCTTTTGCTTTAGCTTCTAAGAGAAGCTTGGCCCCTTTGGTCCAAGCTTCTTCCTCTATAAGAGAAAGCCTCTCCCTCATTAGAAAAGGTTCCAAAAAATTTGCTAAGGCATACACATATATCTCTCTTTGTCTCTACACTTAGGCTTAGAAAGAGTGAAGCTCTTGGCCCCTTTGCACACCAACTCTTAGCCTAACACCTCCATCATCAACCTAAGGATCTTGGAGGCCATTTTCAAAGGTTGAAGGTCTGGTTTTTTGGTCACAAAGCTGTTGGTTTTGTTGAAGCTACAAGGGTAACACACTTTACCCTCTTTTGGTCTTTATTTTGCTTCATCTTTTAGCCATACTTGCAAGTATTTTAGAGCTTTGTCATAAATTGAAAAAAGTCTTATTTTGAGCTCCTTTTGAAGTTTGTTTAAGACCACTTTTGTGTTTGGGGTTGTCTACCCCCTCTTAGGCCTTGTTTGGCCTCATTTTTGTGACTTTTTTGTGAGCTTCGGGACCACCTTGTATTGGCCTTCTCACCATTGAAATCTAGAGGTATTTCAGTGGTGGAGATGATGTTTTGAGGTCTTAAGAAGGAGAGGGTCATCCCCTCTCCTTATTGTCTGGTTTACTTGCATTTTTGGCCTTACAAAGGAGCCCATATTTGCATGCATCCCAAGCTTGGTTTAGGCCCTTTTTGGTGAGTTTTAGGACCTGCGTAAGCTCTGTCCAGAGCTGGTTTTGCCATATTAGATGTCCTTCTTGCATATGTAGAACAACTCCTTTCATGGCCTTTCAAAGGAGCACCTCATTCTTGCATGTATTAGACACATTTCAGTGGGTATTTGGTCATATTTTGGCATGCCATGAATCTGTTTTTGGCTGGTTTGGTGGTCCCTCATATGCTCCATATGCTTGTAGTGTAAACCATGCTTACTAGCTTACATTGCATGTTATTTTGGCCCTCCATTCTAGCATATTTTGGCCATGCCTTAAACTAATTTTGTGCATGTTTTGGACTGCCTTAGCTCTATTTTTATGTCCTATGGTCGAATGATACTTGCCATGTATGCTTGTAGTGTAATATCCATGCATAGTCTTGAGTTTTGAAGCCTATTGCATGCTTATATTGAGGTGTTTGCATGTTTTGGCATCATTGGGTACGATATTTCAGAGCTTATACTTGTGCCATACTCCCATGTTTTCCATGCTTTAAGTGCTATTGAGAGTTGTGCTTGTATGCCATGTTACAATGTGTTGTGCATGTTATGTTGTTAGCATTGTGTATGCCATGTCACTCCTTGCATTGTGTATGCTAGGTGGTTAGTTGCATTGAGCATGCCATAGTTCATATAGCATTGTGTGTGCCATATAGTCCATAGCATTGTGTATGCTAGGTTGCATGTTTGCATATTTAGGTTGTATGCCTATTGCATATTGCTTGCTAGCATACTCATTTTGCATTAGTTTGTTTGCATGCTTAGGTTGCATAGCATTGAGCATGCATCCCTTGCCTCCTGATCAATCATGATAGAGGTTGGGGCCCTTTATGCGTTTTGTGCATTTCATTCCATATTGAATTGCACACTTGACTCTTTGGCCATCATGCATGGAAATGCGTGATTAGTGGCCCGAGAGTCGAGTACCATACTTCCTTGAGTCTTAAACATGATAGGAAGGGTGGTTGTGCATACATTGCTTTGAAAATGCATTGTCATGCTCTGTTTGCCCTCTGCTGCTGTCAAAAAGAATTCTGCACTAAGAGATGGCCGGTCAGCCATCTTCAGTGCCGGCCGGCTATCCATTGTCGGCCGAGAGCCTCACAACAGGTCGATGACCACTTTTCCATGGCCGGTGACCATTCCTCTTGGCCGGTGACCTCCCATGGTGTTCAGGGAGTGTTCCAGAACCGACCTTGGGACTCATGCAATTTTCAGAGGCATAAAGCAGTACAAACAGAGGCAACTGTGGCATGGCGATGGATTTCCAAGCGAAACCGAGCATGCATACATTCATCCCTCTTCCCGAGCCTATTTTACTGCTTTCAGTAGCTTAATTAATTTGTCAATTAGTTAGGTGGTTTTGTAATTAATTAATTAGCTTTCTAGTTGATTAATTTGTATTATTCATTCGGTCCCTCCGATAGAGAGCAAATTGTGTAATAAGCGTGCATGTGTGTGATGCATGTCTTCCAACCCCCACTTCTTTCTCCCTTTTATTTACTAGCTTATGATGGTTAGTTTAGGGCATGTTTCAATTAGTATACTTATGCTCGCATGTTTGCATTCATTCATCTGTCTTGCATGCACCGGGCTCGGCGCATCATGCTAACTACATTGTATTTCAATTCCAAATTGAATACATGTTATCTGCTGCATCTCATATGCCATCTTAGAGTAGCCGAGACTATCTTAAGTTGCATTTTTGCATGTGTTGCGTTAGGCATCTCAGCATAGTTAGGATTCATGCATGATTTCTAATTAGCTTCTCTTTTGGCTTGGAGTACTCGGTAAGCTTTTATGCTTTAGCATCCTTGCATGTGTGTGAGTGACTGCCATGATAGCATGCTTACCATGAGGCTATGTGCTTATGTGATATAACTGCCTGAATGCCTGTGGGTGAAGGTTGGGTTGCTTGAGTTGGAATAATTCGTCAAAACCCGTATTTTAGCCTACTTGCGAGTAGCAAACTTTAATCCATTTTTCAAAACAAACAGATATCTGATGCTTTGTTCCAACTTAGGCAATCCAGTCTATACTTGTATGCTGTGTGCATCACGTAGTAATTCTAGGCTAACAAACCGGAATAAGAGCACATAATGTTTTCAAAAAATCGATATCATGGTTAGTAGAGGCCGATCTTTGATCGGACGAGCGGGGGTGCTCATAGCTGACCTTCCCCAATTGTACCCAAGTTCCCGAGCCGAGGCAACTTTGGTGATGACGGACACGTGGCCTTAGGCAACGAGTCAGGGTTTCCTAAATTCTCCCAAAATAAATATTTAGGTGGCGACTCTGTATCTGGCAAAGCAGTCCATGTTTGGCACTTCTTTCTAAAAGAATCTGTTTTTCAAAAACGATTTGCCGGATTTGGACTCTTTGGTGATTTATCAGTCTTGCATTGCACTTTGCAAGATCAGATTAAGAACCGTGACAATTTGAGTCCGAACTGTAGTGAGCCCAAATGAACAAAACGAGGGATTCCCTCCCGGGACGTTCGTGGACGTCTACAAATATGTTCAACACTTATAACCAAAACACATCTAGCTCCATTCCCATTTGTTCTTTTCATTTTAGTTCATTTCATTTCAACTCATAGGCCAAGTTTATAGTTCTCCGAATAACCTAACTGAGATTACAACTTAATAGTTTTCGATCAACACAACAAACATATAAACACTTCAATCTTGCCATTTTACGAAATTTCGTCCACATGATCGGCACCCTTATATACATAAGATTTCCAGACTTTCACCCTGGACACTCCGACCAACTTAATTTTCAATGGAGTCCATCCCCAATCTCCTCCCAAAACATGGAGTACATGCTTTTTCTCCTCCCAAAACATTATACATATACAATGTATTTAAAGACACCGTCATATTCAATGACATTTAATTACACATATTCAATATCTCAACACACTGTCATATTCATTGGCATAGTTAAATGATTAGTTTCAATTCTCCTAATCCTCATGCAATTTCTACAACAATCATAGCTATCCTCCACCGGTAGCCAAATACAGATATTTCTAAACAGATATACAATCTTTGTAACAGATAATTTATCAAATTTCCGTAGGTGAGTGATTTTACAAATCCAACTACACCATTCATTTATACATCCTCCCAATTTCACATTCCTCATATCAATTTCATTATTTATACAAAATAATTATTTAACACATATTAGGGCAAATTTTCCCATTTTTCAACCATCACCCCAAAGGCTAAAATTTACCATTTTAACACATGATACCCTCATATTCAAAACCCCATATTCATTTATAGAACCTAACATAAAAATCCCTCTTTTCAATTTGGATTCAAACCCTAGGTTTTCTTAAAACACCCCAAAGCTCATCATGTATACATAACAACAAATACTTAGGTTAAAAATCATAATAAGGTGTAGAATATCCCTACCTCAAGAGCAAAGGCCCAAAGGAGAAAAAGAAGAACTTCAAGAATGTCCAAACTCAACTTTGCCCGGATCAATAGGAAGCCCACAAGATGCTCTAACTTTTTAACAAAGGAATTAGGGTTGAGAGATCCCTAAATCTTGGAGTATTTATAGAGAGAGAGAGAGAGAGAGAGAGAGAGAGTATTTTAGAGAGAGAGAGTGCCGATTTAGGGTTTTTAGTAAAAAAGAAATCAAAAAGTGATATAAAGCTGCTCTGCTGCGGACTAATATAAGTGACCCTCGCTCGAGAAAAGGAGTTGTCACTCGAGCAACCAGACATAACAAATGACCTCGCTCAAGAGCAAGAAGCATCGCTCGAGCGCAGAATACATACCTTCAGAAGTTTTACAGACGCACATTGTTGCTCGAGTGCAAAAAGCCTCGCTCGAGCGAAGAACGATACCCTACCAGAATCTCTGCAGGTCTGCAAAAATGCTGGGGATTCTTCAAGCTCACTTGAGCGCAAGAAGCCTTGCTCGAGCGAAGAAGCAAATTTCACAAGGCTCGCTCAAGCGAAGAAGCAATTTCTTGGACAACAAAAACTTGAACAACTAGCAACTAACCTACTTCAAACATGTCCAATACATTCCAATACTCAAACCCAAACACAAACGACGGAAAACAAGACATGAATAGCAATATTAAACCACGAAACTTGAGTCCGGAATATAACAAAGGTCGGGTCAAATTGGGATCGCTATATCTTGTTTGCTTGTTCAAGTGAAATACAAATTGTTCTTCTGTATTTTTTGGTTCAAATTGTTTTATCTAGAATCTATATGATTTTGCATAATCAAAATTTGCTATTGATAGAATCTGTTTCTTTATTAGTTTGTGAATACATTTTCAATTTTGACCATAAGGCAAATTTATTTTTGGTTGGTTGCTTTAGTAACTACTTTTGTACAAATTTGAAATTTTGTGAAACACTGTAAGTTTTGGTTTTAACGTAGTATATGAACAGCAAAACTAATAAATGTTGTTACATTGGCATTTGTTTGATTTTTTGTGATATCTATGTGTACATGCGTAATTGTCATACTTTAATAGGCTTGTGTATTTACTTCTTATGCCATGTCTGGAAGTTTGTTTTTAATGAATGAAATTTTCATTTTGATTGGTGGAGAATAATAAGGACTTACCTATTTGGGTGGGCTAATTATGATTATACTTTCTGGGTATAGAATATACATAGTTAGATTAATCATATTTGTAAATTGATTTTCATAGTTGGCATAATTCTTAGGATGATGGTTTTCAGATATTTATAGAAAATTAACTTATCAATTTTTATATTTATTTATTGTTCATTGATGTATTTAACTATTTTTATCATTCATTGATTTTCACAAAAAGGCACTTGGTAGTGTCTGTCATGATGATGATGATGTAGTACAAAGAACATCTACTATAAATATCGTAGCCTATTTGCATTTGAAAGATTGTTTGTCATTTATGCAGAATTTCTCAACATTTATAATAGTACCGTTGTGTGTTGTTGTTTTTTTTTTTTTTTCTTTTCTTACTTGCTTCGTTTGTGTGGGCTTTTTATATCCATTAATAGTGGTTAACAAATTATAGCATTCTTTTATCTACTTGGATAAATATATGGTGATCCTAAATTGAGTGCTTCTAAACTTTTTTTTTTTTTTTTTTGAAGCATGGTCACTTTATCATCAAGTCTTGGCCAGTTTTCATGTTTAATTTGATATCACCTGCAGAAATATGAAATTATGATTACAAATATTTGTAGTGATTTCCTTACAGATGGTAGGCATGGTTTTGAGTGATGGAACTTTTATAAGAATAGATGCAACTCTTCTGTTCGTGACTTTTGAAAATTTCGAATTTGGACTTCTTCATGTTATTGGGAATGATAAATTGATATATTGACTCTGTAAATGAGCATATTCATTTGAGTTTTTTTTTTTTTTTTTAAATTAATTTGGAATGAGTTTTATGTGTTATATGTTGCCATGAAATCTTTCATGAAAAAAAAAATGTGATGTGTTTTTTTTTTTTTTGACTGATATATTTCCAGTGCTATGTCTGGGATTTAACTAAAATTTTCTTTAAAAGTTCATGAAATTTTTAATTAATTTTTGATTATGATGATGACACACCACTGGATCTTTTTTGAAATTTTATATGTGTAATTTGATTGTGGTAGTAATATTCTTGTAATATCAAAACAATCATTAACACTGGAAAATTTAAACATGATGATTTAAATAGTGGTGTCGTTCGATTTAATTGAAAGTAGATTCAGGAATTTTTTTGTGTTGATTATTATTTCATTAATAATCAATTGAAAGCTATTTTAAAGTAACTTTGAGTTTTGTGAAATAAATTGTCATCACTCATTATTTTACTTGTGTAGTAGAATTCGTTTAACCATGAACCATAATATTAATGTGGGAGTTTATCTCTTGAATTAGAAGAGATAATTCAATTTACTTTTGTCACACATATTTTTTTTGTGTAAGCCAAGACAATAGAATTCACACAGAATATCTTCAGACACAGCTTATTTCTCACGGTTGTGCCCGTTTTGGCCTTGGGCATGTTGTGGTATTTCGTGAGTGCTTTAGAGAATTTAGCCTTATCAATTCTCATAGAAGCGGCCTTTCACACTCATATAGGTGATCCTTATTTCGAGCCTATTAAATACTCCTCTTGAAAGATACTCCTCTAGGTTTTTCAAGATATAAGTGATCATTAAAAGCATAGCTTACCCTAAGTCCCTTACATACAACACATGTTGTAGATATTAGTCTCATCATAGGAATGGATAGGAGATAGACTCCCTTAGTGATTCCTGGTGAGCCACACATAACTTAGTTGTCCGTTTGAACTTAATTCTTGGGACTTCCAGTCATTTAAGTAGGGTTACCATTATGATAACTCTTATGTAATAGGCTTTAATCACATTCCCCTCGATGAACTTTCCCTCATTTGCTTTCTGGCCAAACCTTTTGTTTAGCAGCCGCTATTTTTCGCTTGACCTTCTCAGTTATATATCATTAAATTGTTTGTGGATCCACCATATTATCCTAACACAATATTCACAACTAAAAGCAAATGTCCTACAGTATTAACTCTTTGATTACATCAAGACTTACCATTAGTCTATGTCACTCCCATTTTCAAATAATAAACATAGAGGTGTTCCTTAGGAGTTAATCAAACCATTTTTGCTTTTACTCCAACTTTGTCCTATAGAAAGAATTGAGATTCTTTGTGGACCTAACTGTTACTTTGGTAAAATCCTCCAAGCACCCCCACATTTTAAGTACTCTAAGAAAAATTAATTTTCTTATTAAGATATTACCATACAAAAATATCAATACACCCTCACAATTTTGATATAAATCAGAATATAACATTCATCACTTATTCACTATGGTGTGCTTCAATAATAAATTTCTAAATCAAATGTATGAAATAGAAAACCTAGAATAATTATGACTACACAAGTCAAAATTAATGCTTAGATAAAATCATATTTTCATAAAGATTTTTCCTAAGTACCAAACAATTCAAAAACCTCATTTGACTGTATAAATTCTTACAATGCAAACAAAGAGAAATACTTGTATCTCTAAGTTAAGATTCAAACTCTTAATTTTGAGTATATTTTGTTCGAGATTCTATGGGTATCCTGTAATGAATCATGATTAGCAGACAATTCTACTTTTCGCCTCCACATTTGTGATAATACATAAATTAGCACAAACAACATGACTCATTTACGAACAAGTGTCACTGTCACCACAAAAAAAAAAAAAAAAAAAAAAAAAAAAAATGTGTGATAAAAGTAAATTGAATTATCTCTTCTAATTCAAGAGAAAAACTCTCACATTAATATTATGGTTCGTGGTTAAACAAATTCTACTACGCAAGTAAAATAATGATTGATGACAATTTATGTCACAAAACTCAAAATTACTTTAAAAAACTTTTAATTGATTATTAATAAAATAATAATCAACACAAAAGAATCCTCATTCTACTTCCAATTAAATGGAATGACGCCACTATTTAAATCATCGTATTCAAATTTCCAATGTTAATGATTTCTTTGATATTACAAGAATATTACTACCATAATCAAATTACACATATAATGTTCCAGAAGAGATCCATTGGTATGTCATCATCACAATCAGAAATTAATTAAAAATTTCACAAACTTTTAAACAAAATTTTATTTAAATCCCAAACATAGCACTGGAAATAAATTAGTTAAAAAATAACACATATCACAAAAACTTTTTTTTTCCATGAAATATTTCATAGCAACATATGACACCATAAAACTCATTCCAATTTTTTTTTTTTTTTTTTAAAAAAAAAACCCAAATTAATACGCTCATTTACAAAGTTAATATATGAATTTATCATTCCCAATAACATGAAAAAGTCCAAATTCGGAATTTTTAAAAGTCACGAACAAAAGAGTTGCATCTATTCTTATAAAAGTTTCATCACTCAAAACAAAGCCTACCATACCATCTGTAAGGCAATCACTACAAATATTTGCAATCATAATTTCATATATAAACAGATTGTATGTATATATATATATATATATATTTCTTTCTTTCTTTCCATATAACATGTTATGTATCCGTCACGTCAACATTAGCAAACAAAAGGTACAATATTCATACACACCAAAAAACCAAAACAAGTTTAAGGATGTTTATCACAACAAATAAGCAACAATTAGCATGTACACAGTTTAATAATAAAATATTCTAAAACTAAACCAAAAATCAATAATATAGATTTGTAGAATCTAGAACAAAAATAAAAAAATAAAAAAATTGTATTTTACTTGGACTTGCAATCAAAAAAATAATATCCTTATCGAATTTGTCTTAAGATTGTCAGAAAAAATCTTATGTGTACAGTTGTAACATGCAATACTTGCACCAAATATCTTACCAAATTGTAAAAATATAAGTTGAATATAACGTAAATTGTTTGGGTTAAACCAAACCAAACCATATACCGAGAACCAAAAATACTAACAGAGAAGTAGGTAACTTACAAACAGATTATAAAAATCTAAAAACGAAAAACAATTTGATCGAGGCTTGTGTTGGACACAATTTCCTTAAGACAAATTCGTCCCTCGCTACGGTACTCATGAGTTTTTATTGGACGTTCGTCTCCCAAGATACAACGATCGAACCTTGCAGAAGTAGCACTACCGCGGCAAGTTTGGCGAATCTTACTGCACAAAACTCTCTCGCAGAAAAGATATAGTGCAGAAAAAAAGAAACACAAGACAAATTCCAATACAAAATGAATACAATAAGGGCATGTTTATATAGATGAATTGGTGCTTCTTCGAATGGTCATGGTGATTTTTCAAAAGAGACACCTCTTTTCCATGAAAATGTGCAACTAGAAAAGACATGATTGTTCTTTCAAAAGAATTCGAATTCTGAATCGAATCATGTTCAAATTTGACCCAAAAAATTAACAAATTTATTTAAATAAAATCAGATTTTACATTAAATAAATATTGTCTTAAAACCATTCTCAAATGGTGCATTTTGGAGCCAATTTCTTATTCAACTATTAATGGTTTCTAAACCATTTTTCAACAATCCCCCACATGAATGAAATAGCGAAAAAGTATGCGAGACACAATGCAGACTCAAAGAGAATTCAATTGGTAATATTTTGAATGGGGATAAGTAGCTTTTGGCTTTGAACATTCCTTAGTAAAAGACCATCAGACTTATTAGCTAATCAGTGGACTAAATGCCTTGAACTGTTCAGCCGTTTGTGTAAGCCAAGACAATAGAATTCACACAGAATATCTTCAAACACAGCTTAGTTCTCACGGTTGTGTCCGTTTTGGCCTTCGGCATGTCCTGGTATTTCGTGAGTGCTTTAGAGAATTTAGCCTTATCAATTATCATAGAAGCGGCCCCTTCAAACTCATATAGGTGATCCTTATTTTGAGTCTATTAAATACTCCTCTTGAAAGATACCCCTCTAGGTTTTTCAAGATATAAGTGATCATTAAAACATAGCTTACCGTAAGTCCCCTACATACTACACATGTTGCAGATATTGCTCTTCTCATGGGAATGGATAGGAGATAGACTCCCTTAGTGATTTCTGGTGAGCCACACATAACTTAGTTGTCCCTTTGAACTTAGTTATTGGTATCTCCAGTCATTTAAGCAGGGTTACCATTATGATGACTCTTATGTAATAGGCTTTAATCACATTTCCTTCGATGAACTTTCCCTCATTTGCTCTCTGGTCAAACCTTTTATTTAGCGGCCGCTATTTTTTCATTTGACCTTCTTCTCAATTATATATCATTGAATAGTCGTGGATCCACTATATTATCCTTAGAAAATATTCACAACTAAAAGCAAATGTCCTACGGTATTAAGTCTTTGATTACATTAAGACTTACAGTTACTCTATTTCACTTCCATTTTCAAATAATAAACATAGTGGTGTTCCTTAGGAGTTAATGAAACCATTTTTGCTTCTACTCCAACTTTGTCCTGTAGAAAGAATTGAGATTCTTTGTGGACCTACTATCGGAACCGTTACTTTGGTAAAATCCTCCAAGCACCCCCACATTTTAAGTACTCTAAGAAAAATTAATTTTCTTATTAAGATATTACCAAACAAAAATATCAATACACCCCCACAATTCTGATATATATCATAATATAACATTCATCACTTACTGACTATGGTGTGCTTGAATAACAAATTTCAAAATCAAATGTATGAAATAGAAAAGCCATAATAATTATGACTATACAAGTCAGAATGAATGCTTAGATAAAATCATATTTTCATAAAGATTTTGCCTAAGAACCAAACAATTCAAAAACCTCATTTGCCTGTATAAATTCTTATAGTGCAAAAAAAAAGAGAAATACTTCTACCTCCAAATAAAGATTCAAACTCTTAATTTTTAGTATTTTTTGTTCGAATTTCTGTGGGTAACTTGTCATGAATCATGATTAGCAGACAATTCTACTTCTCTCCCCCACATTTGTGATAATGCATAAATTAGCACAAACATTATGACTCATTTACGAACAAGTGTCACTGTCACAAAAATATGTGTGACAAAAGTAAATTGAACTATCTCTTTTGATTCAAGAGATAAACTCCCACATTAATATTATGGTTCATGGTTAAACAAATTCTACTACTCAAGTAAAATAATGAGTGATGACAATTTATATCACAAAACTCAAAGTTACTTTAAAATAACTTTCAATTGATTATTAACAAAATAATAATCAATACAAAAAATTCCTTAATCTACTTCCAATTAAATGGAACGACACTACTATTTAAATCATCATATTTAAATTTTCCGGTTTTAATGACTGCTTTGATATTACAAGAATATCACTATCGCAATCAAATTACACATAATATTTCATAAGAGATCCAGTGATATGTCATCATCACAATAAAAAATTAATTAAAAATTTCATGAACTTTTTAAAAAAAAAAATTAGTTAAATCCCAGACACAGCACTGGAAATAAATCAGTCAAAAAAAAAAAGAAAAAACGCATCAGATTTTTTTTTTCAACAAAGATTTCATGGCAACATATAACACATAAAACTCATTCTGAAATAATTTATATAAAAAAAAAAACCTCAAATTAATGCAGTTATTTACAGAGTCAATATATCAATTTGTCTTTCCCAATAACATGAAAATGTCCAAATTCGAAATTTTCAAAAGTCACGAACAGAAGAGTTGCATCTATTCTTATAAAAGTTCCATCACTCAAAACAATGCCTACCATCTATAAGGCAATCACTACAAATATTTGTAATCATAATTTCATATTTCTGCAAGTGATATCAAATTAAACATGAAAATTGACCAAGAAGATGATAAAGAGACTATGCATGATTTATACTCTTCAAAAAAAAAAAAAAGTTTAGAAGCACTCAATTTAGGATCACCATATATTTATCAAAGTAGGTAAAAGAATATTATAATCTGTTAACCACCATTAATGGATATGAAAAGCCCACACAAACGAAGCAAGTAAGAAAATAAAAAACACAACAGTACTATTATAAATGTTGAGAAATTCTGCATAAATGACAAACAATCTTTCAAATGAAAATAGGCTACGATATTTATAATATATATTTTTCATACTACATCATCATCATCATGACAGACACCGCCAAGTGCCTTTGTGTGGAAATTAATGAATGATAAAAACAATTAAACACATCAATGAACAATAAATAAATATAAAAATTGATAAGTCAATTTTCTATATATCTTTGAAAACCATCATCCAAAGAATTATACCAACTATGAAAATCAATTTACAAAATATGACTAATCTAAATATGTATATTTTATATCCAGAAAGTATAATCATAATCAGCCCACCCAAATAGGTAAGTCCCCATTATTCTCTAGCATTCAAAATGAAAATTTCATTCACTAAAAGCAAACTTCCAAACATGGCATAAGAAGTAAATACACAAGCCTATTAAAGTATGACAATTACGCATGTACACACAGATATCACAAAAAATCAAACAGATGCCAGTGAAACAACATTTATTAGTTTTGTTGTTCAAATACTACGTTAAAACCAAAACTTACATCGTTTCACAAAATTTCAAATCTGTACAAAAGTAGTTACTAAAGCAACCAACCAAAAAAAAAAAATTGCCTTATGGTCAAAATTGAAATCGTATTCACAAACTAATAAAGAAACAGATTCTATCTATAGTAAATTCTGATTATGCAGAATCATATAGATTCAGGATAAAACAATTTGAACCAAAAAATACAAAAGAACAATTTGTATTTCACGTGAACAGGCAAACAAGAAAAAATATTCTTATGGAATTTGTCTTTGTTGGAACAATCTTCTGTGTAAAATAAATAATTGAAATAAATCAAACAAATAAAAAAATAAATTACTTAGAATTTATTTTACTGAAATGAATAAGTACAAAAGTTCAGGTTGAGTGTGTGACACTCTGTCCTTAAGACAAATTCGCTCCGCTCCGGTGCTTACGGATCAATGGCGTCTATCTCACAAGATACAATGATCTTTACACATAGCACTCCGAACAATCTGTACGGCGAACAAAACCTGTGTTCTATACTCTCTGAATTTTTTCTAAATAACTAAGATAAAGAATAATGCAAACAGAGCACGAAATGGAAAGCTACAAGTGAATTCGGAATGGAGAAATCTACTGGAATGTCTTTGTATTTATAAGGCTGAACATGTTTGAATCTGTCTGGGAAGAAATAAACTGCTAGGCAGTTTCAAACCTGTTTGACAATTTCAATCTGTCCAAAAACTGCTGGTAGTTTTCAACCTGTTAGAACAGTTTAATTTGTTGGGAATTTCAGACAGAAAGAGGCACAATTTCTGGACAGAAAATTTGAATTCAAATTTGGCACAAAATTTGAATTAATTTCCTTTAGGAAAATTAATTTTCCCGCAAGAATTTTTAGAAAAAATTAAAATAAATTTTGTCCAAAAATTAATATTAGAACCGACCAACAACCCACACCTTGCACCCGAACTCGGCTCGGCTAGGCCGGACTACCGGCGATGGTGCGCGCGTGTGTAATGGTTTGAGCCAAGGCTCACTTTGTCTATAACTCCTCCCTTCTACAAACTTACGGTGTCCCTTGGGGCCCAACCCAAGTTTGTCCACCTAGAGCTTATATACTCACAAAAGCTCACTTAAAGTTTCAATGTGGAAAAATCCATTTCAAGGAAACCCACACGTTACACTTTAATTGTCCATTCCACGAACCCGAAAATGACGTCAACTTCTCATTCACTCATAAATGGTTTTGACAAACTGTCGTCACTGTGTGACTTACCATGCGGCAAGGAACGCATCACCTCTTTAAACCCACCCCAAATGGTGCATTTTGGAGTCAATTTCTCATTCAACTATTAATGGTTTCCAAACCATTTTTTCAACAATCGAAATTGACTCCAAAATGCACCATTTGAGAAAGGTTTTAAGACAATATTTATTTAATGTAAAATTTGATTTTATTTAAATAAATTTGTTAACTTTTTGGGTCAAATTTGAACATGATTCGATTCAGAATTCGAATTATTTTGAAAGAAAAATCATGTCTTTTCTGGTTACACCTTTTCATGGAAAAGAGGTGACTCTTTTGAAACGTCACCATGATCATTCGAAGAGGCACCAATTCATCTATATAAATAGGCCCTCATTACATTCATTTTGTATTGGAATTCATCTTGTGTTTCTTTTCTTCTACACTGTCTTTTTTATAAAAGAATTTCGCACAGTAAGGTTCGTCAGACTTGCCGTGGTAGTGCTACTTCTGCAAGGTTCGAGCGTTGTATCTTGGGAGACAAATGTCCAATAAAAACTTGTGAGGACCATAGTGAGAGACAAATTTGTCTTAAGGAAATTGTGCCAACACAAGCCTCGATCAAATTGTTTTTCGTTTCCAGATTTTTACAATCTGTTTGTAAGTTATCTACTTCTCTGCTAGTATTTTTGGTTCTTGGTATATGGTTTGGTTTAACCCAAACAATTTACATTATATTCAACTTATATTTTTTTATATAATTTGGTAAGATATTTGGTGCAAGTATTGCATTTGGCTTTGAACCTTCCTTAGTGAAAGACTATCGGACTTACTAGTTAATCAGTGGACGTGATGTCTTAAACTGTTCAACCATTTGTGTACGCCAAGACAATAGAATTCACACAGAATATCTTCAAGCACATCTTAGTTCTCATGGTTGTGCCCGTTTTGGCCTTGGGCAGGTCCTGGTATTTTGTGAGTGCTTTAGAGAATTTAGCCTTATCAATTCTCATAGAAGCGGCCCTTTCACACTCATACAGGTGATCCTTATGTCGAGTCTATTAAATACTCCCCTTGAAAGATAACCTTCTAGATTTTTCAAGATATAAGTGATCATTAAAAGCATAGCTTACCCTAAGTCCCCTACATACAACACATGTTGTAGATATTACTCTCATCATAGAAATGGATAGGAGATAGACTCCCTCAGTGATTTCTGGTGAGCCACACATAACTTAGTTGTCCCTTTGAACTTAGTTCTTGGGATCTCTAGTCATTTAAGTAGGGTTACCATTATAATGACTCTTATGTAATAGGCTTTAATCACATTCTCCTCAATGAACTTTTCCTCATTTGCTCTCTAGTCAAACTTTTTGTTTAGCAGCCATTATTTTTTCGTTTAACCTTCTCAGTTATATATCATTGAGTAGTCTATGGATCCACTATATTATCCTTAGACAATATGCACAACTGAAAGTAAATGTCCTACAGTATGACTTTGATTACATCAATACTTGCCATTACTCTATGCCACTCTCATTTTCAAATTTAAATAATAAACATAGAGGTATTCCTTAGAAGTTAATGAAACCATTTTTGCTTCTACTCCAACTTTGTCCTATTGAAAGAGTTGAGATTCTTTGTGGACCTACTATCGGAACCATTACTTTGGTAAAATCCTCCAAACACCCTCACATTTTAAGTACTCTAAATTAAGATATTACCATACAAAAATATCAATACAGCCCCACAATTCTGATATAAATCAGAATATAGCATTCATCACTTATTGACCATGGTGTGCTTGAATAACAAATTTCTAAATCAAATGTATGAAATAAAAAACCCAGAATAATTATGATTGCACAAGTCAGAATTCATGCTTAGATAAAATCATATTTTCATAAAGATTTTTCCTAAGAACCAAACAATTCAAAAAACCTCATTTGACTATATGAATTCTTACAATGCAAACAAAGAGAAATACTTGTACCTCCAAATTAAAATTCAAACTCTTAATTTTTGGTATTTTTTGTTCGAGATTTTGTGGGTATCTTGTCATGAATCATGATTAGCAAACAATTCTACTTCTCTCTCCCACATTTGTGATAATACGTAAATTAGCAAAAACAACATGACTCATTTACGAACAAGTGTCACTATCACAAAAAAAATGTGTCACAAAAGTAAATTCAATTATTGTAACATGTCCGGGGAGTACCCGTATGCGTTAAACAATTCGGACCCTCGATTTCTTTGATCTAGTCTCACGAGTGCAATGTGAAACGTAGATGAGAGCTCATATTTGGCAATTTTTAGAAAATCCATTTTATTATAAAAACATTTGCCAGAAATGGACTGTGTCATCAGATCTCAGAGTCGCCACCGAATATTTTGGGAAATTAGGGAACCCATGACTCGTGCCAAGGCCACTGTTCGTCATAACCAAAGTTGTCTCCGTTCGGAACCTTAGGTATGAGAGGGGAAGGTCATTAATTGAGCACCCCCGCTCACCCGATCAAAAGATCGGCCTTTACTAAATCATGATATGAATTTTATTTACTTTATATGTTCTTATTATGATTATTTAATAAATCTTAAATAATGTTATGGGCCACATTCGCATCAATCTCACTGGACTTACACCATCCTGCCTTAATCCTATGGGCCACATTCGCATCAATCTCCTCTGTTGTTATGATAATCGACCCTAAATAACGAAAAATGTTCACTCTTAGGTAGTTCTTGGTTCTCAATTTTCACTTCTCCTCTGTTTTCATTGTTACTGTTACTAAATTTACACTCCATGTACTCTGTCTTAATTCTGCTTATCCAGAATCCTTTAGATTCAAGAGCTTTTCTCTAAATCTCCAACTTTGTATTAACTCTTTCTCTAATCTCATCCACTAGCACTATATCGTCTGCAAAAAGCATACACCATGGCACGTCATCTTGGATATTTCTCGTCAACTAATCCATAACTAAAGTAAAAAGATAAGGACGTAAGGTAGATCCTTGGTGTAACCCTACAGTGATAGGAAATTCATTTGTCTCTCCAGCAAGCGATCTAATAGTGGTCACCCTTTCATACATGTCCCTAATCACATCAATGTAACCTTTTGTCACCCCTTTCTCTGTTAACACCCACCATATTATATTCCGAGGCACTCTATCATATGCTTTCTCAAGGTCGATAAACACCATATGAATATCTATTTTCTTTTCTCTATACTTCTCTATTACTCTCCTCAAAAGATAAATCGCTTCCATAGTTGACCTGCCATGCATAAACCCAAATTGATTCTCTGACATCTTTGTTATATCTCGCAATCGGCGCTCTATCACCCTCTCCCACACTTTCATTATATGACACATTAGCTTGATTCCTCTATAGTTGTTGCAATTCTGGATATCTCCTTTATTCTTATAGATTGGCACTAAAATACTCTTCCTCTACTCATCTGGTATGTTCCTAGTCAACAAAATTTTGCTAAACAATCTAGTCAATCAAGCAACCTCCTTTTTACCCAAACACTTCCAAGCTTCAATAAGGATATCATCTGGTCCTAAAGCCTTATTTGATTTCATCTTCTTAAGTGCAATCTCCATTTCAAAGTTCCTAATCTTGGGATAAAACCTATAGTCTTGGTTTATTGTATTACTGGTTATTTCTTCCCCTATTGTCGTACCTCCATGTTCCTTATTTAATAGTTTCTCAAAATAGTTCTTTCATCTTTCCTTAATCTCTTCATCCCTCACCAATACCTTAGAATCCTCATTCTTGATGCACTTAACTTGATTAAAATCTCTTATTTCTTCTTCCGTATCTTAGCAAGTTTGTATACCATCTTCTCTCTCTCTCCTTACTATCTAGTCAAGTGTATAGGTCATCATAAGCATTCAATTTAGCCTCTCTCACTACTTTCTTGACATCGTTATTAGCTAATCTATAACTGTTAAGGTTTTCCTCAGTTCAATCCTTTTGTCACTTTTTAAAGCACTCTTTTTTTGCCTTAACTGCCGCTTGAATCTCTTCCCTCCACCACCAAGTTTCCCTAGAGTTTGGTCCCATTCCTTTCGACTCTCCAAGAACTTCCCTTGAGATTCTCCTCATACAATTGGCCATCGAGTTCCACATAGTGTTAGCATCATCTTCCAAGTCCCAAGTACTGTCATTATCCATTCTATTCTTAAATATTTCTAATTTATCCCCTTTTAGGTCCCACCATCTCGTCCTACGATGCCCACCATCCTTCCTAGCTTGGTATTGCCCTCTAAAACATAAATCTAGTACCAAAATCCTATGTTGAGAGATTAGGCTCTCTCCAGGAATCACCTTACAATCATTGAATTTTAGGCAGTCCACTTTTCTCACTAAGAAGTAATCTATTTGGCTCTTAACTGACCCGCTCTTAAAAGTTGTCAAATGCTCCTCCCTCTTCTTATACATAGTATTGGCCACCACCAGGTCAGAATCAACGCAAAATCTAAGATACTCTCTCCAGCCTCATTTCTGTAACCAAAACCGTATCCACATGCACCCTTTCATAGGCTAGTTTATCTATGCCTACATGGCCATTAAAATCTTTCATCTATAATCAGGTTCTCTCCTACGGGTATCTCCTGTAAGATCTCATCCATTTGCTCCCAAAAATCCCTCTTAGTCTAATCATCTAATCCTACTTGAGGGGCGTATACACTAATAATGTTCACTATATTCCCTCCAATAACTAGTTTAACTAACATAATCCTGTCCTCTTTCCTAATGACTGCCACTACATTCTCCATAAGACCCTTGGCAATTAAGATTCCTACCCTATTTATGCATCTATCCTTACCACTATAATACAGTTTAAAATTGATGTCCTCAATTTTTCTAGCTTTCTCACCTGTCCACTTAGTTTCTTGTACGCAAGCTATACTAACTCTCTTCTTAATCATAACATCTACCAACTCCATCATCTTACCAGTTAAGGTTCCTATATTCCAAGTGGCTACCCTAAACCTATAGTCTTGGACTAGCTTCTTTACCTGCGCTTGTCCAGAAAAATGCAGGTACTTTTGCCCATTTTTCACTGCACCTAGGCGTCGATACAACACCCCTTACTCACTTTTCAAAACACCCAGAGGCAGGTACAACGCATTACTTGAGGGGAATGACCTAGCGTTTAATCGATTCAAAGTATGATTCATTGTCATAAGAGATCTGAGCGGCTTTTTTACGTGTTAGTTGTCGGCTACCTAACACACAACCCTCCTTTTTAACCCGAGCTTGGGACCGGCGGAGTTAGAGAGAGAAGGGACTATTACAACAAAATAAAAACCTCACAACTCTCTCAAACCAAAAAAAGAAACCAAAAGCTTCATGTGCCTCGGAGATTGACCACCATAAATGATTCTGTTCGCTGCTTGGAGATTGCTCTATTTTGTTCAAAAAAGAACTCAATTTTGCGGGAGCACTATTCATCCCGGGAGCACTATTCATTGTCGAAAGTATTATTCACTGTGGCAATTACTATTCACCCTCTTTAGTCATTATTCATCTTACTGGGCATTTTTCGTCCATGGTTACTATTCATCACCGGGGGTACTATTCATCGGCAGGGTTACTATTCATCTCCGGAGGTTACTATTCACCGTCGATCACTATTCATCTGGTGGGGTCACATCTTTAACAAAGCGGTAAATTACAACAATTTATATATAAGCAGTAAATTACAACAATTTAAATACAACAGTAAATTACAACAAATATGTGGGTGATGTAACCTTCCCATTAAAGCATAAAATAGTTATATAAAAATAACAATAAATAACAACAGATATGTAGGTGGTGCAACCTTCCCTTTATAATGATAAAACAAAAACAATAATTTACAACAGATATGTGGGTGGTGCAACCTTCCCTTTATAATGGTAAAACAAAAACAATAATTTATAACAAATATGTGGGTGGTGCAGCCTTCCCGTTAAAGCGATAAAAAGTAGTAAATGAAGTATTTTAAACAAGTTATATCACATTTTTAAATTAAATGAAAGTTTGCGAAAATTCACCTTTCCGGGAAATGATGAATTTTATGATTTACAAACTTTCTTCTGATAACCCTCAAGGTTATAGAATATGTTCTCAATTCTCAATTCAAAATTCAGAATTTCAACTTTAATGGTTGGTTTGGACGTATTGGAAAGAAAGGTTTTGTTCGGAAAAATAAAATATCTAATATTTTCTTTGGTATCAGAGCCAAGTTGTTGATATGTTGAGTTATTGTTTGGTTATTTCAGTTTAATTCTTCTCATGTTGAGTTCTGTACTTTAATTCCAATCTTCTTATTTCTTGCTACCTTATCTTTGTCTTCCCCTCTACTAGTAGCCACCCACCTTTCATTCCACGTCTAGTGTAAGTCCTTTGGTTAGGCAGTTGATAGGCACAGGGGTTTCCCGGAATGGGTATGAGCGAAAACATAGTATGCGAAAACAAGATAAGTTATCATTGAATTTAAGAAAATTGAATTAATTTTACAAAATCACAATGAGTCGTTTATTCTGAAGTAACTCTTCAGTTAGCTCTAGATCTACAACTCTAACTCCTATACCTAGTACAGATGTACTAATTAATGAAGAAGAACATGAATTTCAAGATGTTAAAATTGATTTAAGTTGGAATATTCCTAAAGTCAAAACTAAAGAAATCTACAAAACTAGTTTTTTACAATCCACCTTTAACGTAGATTTACAAGTCAAAACTGTTGAACAAGTTTATGCTTTAACTAAGATACGTGAAACTTGCTAATTATTATCCAAAGAGTCAATTAGAAAACATCTCAAAGATGATCATAATTTTATTCATTTAGGATTAATTCAAGTTAGAATCAAACCATTAACCCTGCAAGGACAAAACACTTCTGTCCTTTTATGTTTACGTGATGCTCACTATATTAATTATTATGATAGTTTAATGGGTATGATGGAATCAGCCCTTTATAAAGGACCTGTTCATTTTAATTGTTGCCCTGATTTTACTTTAAATCTTAGAGATCCTCATATATTAAAAGTTTTAACGTTAAATAATCAATTATCTGGTGCATTTACTAATATGTTAGAAAATGTTCATAACATTGCTTTAATCTATCAAATTTATTACAAATGTATTAAAACTAATTTGAATGTTCAAGCTTTAACCAAAGTCCAAAGGATAAAACATTACTCATCCAAGGTAGTACTACTGAAACTAACATTTCAGTCCCAAAATGATTTGTTGGAAAGATATTACTCTTCCTGATGATTGGGTTACAGTTACTGAAAATTATTCCGAAAATCAACAATCTTCCACTAGTCAGAATATTCAAAACATTCAACAATTCACCGATGGTTCTGTGCATATTAAATTTAATCGACCTTATAGTCAATCTTCTTGCCATAGTACTTCTAGTATCCCTACTGATACTGAAGAAGATGAAATCTTTACCACCCCTCTATTTACTCAAAAAGACAGGAAACTTCACCTTAGTGAACCTTCTTCACAAAACCTGCACACTACACATAGTAGAAATAGATAATTCATCTACCTCTCAAATTAGTAAACCAGTTTATTCAACCCAAACACATCTTCATGACAAAGATACTACATCACAGGATTCACCTACTCAAATTAATTTTGAAGTTGTTCTTCCTATCAACCCACAACTATTAAGTCTTAGTAAATCATACTCCTGATCTTGGTAAACTTAATGCTGAGTTTAAATGTAAAGCAAATAAGTCAAAAAGACACACCTATAGACATAATTATGATGGAAAACAACAATAAAAAATTACCAGGAAGTGGTATAAATTTATTACTGAAATCAACACCGAAATCAATTTATTTGACTATTTAAAAAATTATTATCAAAAAGTAAATATTGTTACGAAAACTAAATGGAAAACTTCCCCTAATACTTCTGTTTCATCTAGTCACCCTCCTTTAGAAACCATACTTATTGAACATAAAAGTACCATAGTTCATGCTTCTCCTTTTAAGCTTCCTAGTGATGCTTCTGAAGTTAAAAAACTTATTGAACAAAATAATTATACTAATCAATGTTTCAAAACTATTGGGAAACAATTAGATAAAATTGAAACTTCTTTTGAAGAATATTCAACGAGTCATACTTCTACAAGTAAACCTTTAGACAAACCTCTTATTAATCTTCCTAGTATTCGGGAAAGGTTAAGCCTAGTTACTCAAGATAATATTACTGTTGCAACCATTGAAAAATTATTTAATAAAATGTCTACCTCTTCTACAAACAAAGGAATTAATGTATTAACACAACAACCACCTATTCAACCTAGTAATGATTCAAACACATCAAATGGTGAAATTAGTCACTTAACCCAACAACTCCAGACCACCAATCTTAATAAAATCACACAACCTAAAGTTAATCCCACTACTCTTACAAAGAATTGGTATCTGTAGACACCCCATTTTTGACCGACCTTAAGACTCAGACGTCATCGATTGAGCGCTCGGTGATGGTGCATGTTGTGCTCATTTAGAGGTTTCGGAGTTTTGGCTGAGAGACTTGCCTCCAGGCCTCTGAACTCTTTTATGCTTCGGCTCGGTTTGTGGACCGAACTTTGTTTCTCTTCCCCGGAGGGAGGGAGAGGTCTTGTCGACCATCTCTTTGTGGTCATAGACCACTTTTCCCGTTTGGAGAGCAGTTTTCGATTTTTGGAGCCTTTGGCCGCGCACCTTGTCTCGGGACCGCTTAACGTTCTCCGTTTGGCGTGGTTTTTGAACCACACCTTGTTGCCTCTTCCTAGAGGAACACTGTGGTCCGGGAGACCACTTTTGTGGTTGCATACCACTTTTGGTGCTCGTCAGCTAGTTTTCGGGGCTTTCGGCCGTGTGCTTTGCCTCTTGATCTCTCGTCTTGCATCTGTTTTGGTTTGTTTTTGGTACAAACCTTGTTTTCCTTGTTTGGAAGGTGGTACAAGGGTGGGAGACCAGTATTTCTACTGGCCGACCATTTTTTCCTCTGCCAGCCAGTTTTCTGGTCGGACAACTGGCTTTCTTGGTCTTTGGGGCATCTTTTTTGGTCGACCACTACACCACTGCATTGTTTTCATGCCCTGGACTCTCTCCCACCATGGTCGACCAGTTTTTGCTCTCAGAGACCACTTGAAGTGGTCAGTCGACCACTTTAAGTAGCAGGCCGACCACTTCAAGTGGTCAGCTGCTTTTTGACACCTTTTTGGAGATATTTTCCTCCAACTGCAGTTGGAGGACATTAGGGCCATCTTCCATACACGTGTATGAAGGGATTGCCTTGGTGCTTAGCTTCGCCTAGAAGCTTTGCCTTTCCTCTTCTATAAGAGGGAGGCTCCTCCTCCCTCCTCCAGGTTCAGAAAATTGCCCTTAGAGAGATACATATAGTTTTGTATCTATATTGCTTGGTTCTTCATTTTTGTGCTTCAAAGGTGTAGATTTGTCTTAGTTTAACACACAAACACACACTCAAACACCTTCCTTTGGTTGCTGAGGTTCTAAGGGGTTGTTTTCGGTGTTCTTGGACTGGTTTAAGCTTAAAGAGGCTGCTGGAGTTGCAGTTGTAAAGGAGGTCTTCAAGGGTGAGTATTTAGCCCTTAAATCCCCCATTCTTGCTTACGCTTTTAGCCCTTCTTGCATCTATTTTTAAGCTTAACTCTTAACTAGAAAAAGTTCTATTTTTAAGTGCTTAAAATAGTTGTTTTAGGTCAGTTTTTCATTTGGGGTGTTTTACTCCCTCTTAGGCCTTGTTAGGCCTTGTTTTGAGCCATCCCTTTAGGCTCTTGGTGAAGCCTTTGCATGACCTTTCAGTGGTGGAAAGGTGGTTTTGGTGTCCTAAATAGGAGAGGGTCATCCCCTCTCATTGCATTGTGAATACTAGCTTCATATGCCTCATGTTTGAGCACCTTTGTTAAGCTTGTGTTGGCTTGTTCTTAGCATTTATTTGTGTTTTTTTTACTGAGGCATAACACTGTTTTTGCTTAGTTTGGTCACTCTATGCATGATTAATACACTTGTAGTGTAAATCACACAAACTAGCTTTATATGCTTCATGAGGTAGCATGTCATTCTAGCTTGTTTTCTTTCCATTTCAGCATGTTTTTGGTGATGTTTTACCATGTCATACCTCTATTTTGGTTTGGTTTGGTTGGCCCTTGCATGCTTCATACACTTGTAGTGTAGTTCCATGAAATAGCCTAACATGCATCATGTTGTAACATGTCATTTTAGCATGATTTTGGCTTAGCTCTAAGAAGACTTTATTCATGTTTTAGCATATTTAAGGCTTGATTTTTGTTGTCTTGGTCATGCATGACTTGCTTTGTATAGCTATGGTTCAACCTAGCTTGTTAGCTTTGTGTGTTGAGTCCTCTAGCATGCATTACTTGGATTATTTGAATGATTTGGCATCACTTGTTATGTGATTTCAATCCATGTTTCTTGGTCACACACTTGCATTTATCACCTATTCCATGCTTTGGATAGTTTGTGTTTTATACCTTAACATGAACCATTGCGTATGCCTTCGTGTCATAGCTTGCGAGCCATCATTTCAGTGTGTTTTTGGGGTTATTATGCCATGATATAACTCTGATTTTTATTGGTTAAGTCATCTCATGCTTGGTCTTAATAGGTGTAGTGTAATCCGCCTTATTTGCCTTGTATGCATCATGTCTTATGCCCTTCATGCTAGCATATTTTGGCTTCCTTCCATGCATGTTTTAGACTCATTTTAACATGTTCTAGGACTGTTTTGGGTTGCCTTGCTCACATGCTTCATGTTTTGTATACTTGTAGTACAAGTGCCCTTGCTTGCCTCAAGCTTTGAGCACCATTGCATGCTTCACTTGTGTTGTGTACATGATTTGGCATCACTTAACATGAAATTTTAGAGCATTTAGCATTGCCATGTTCCTACTTCAATCATGCTTTAAGTGCCTTTGAGTGTTATGCATTGTTGCCTAACTTATGCCTTAGCTTGTATGCTTGCATGCCTAGGTATTTGAGCCCTCATCTCAGCATGTTTAGGTCCTTGTTTTGACCTAATTAAGCTCTGTCCATGGTTGGTTCATGCATTTGTGCCTTGTATTGCATGCCTCATGTGTAGTTCTCTTTGCTTGTCTTAAGCTTTAAGGACCATTGCATGCCATGCTTGTGTTGATTAAGTGATTTGGAATCATTTCTTGTCTAATTTCAGTACGCTTAGTGTTGCTACACTTCCATGCTTTTCACTCTTTAAGTGTTCTTGAGAGTTGCACCTTAGTGCCTTAGTCGGTGAGCTAATTGGCATGCATGTTTGTATGTGTCTTCGGTGCCTTCATTTTAACATTATGGCCACTGTTTTGGCATGATTGAGGTCTGTCCATTTCAGTTTAAGTCCATTGAGTATATGGTTTGCATGTTGTTACACGTTTGGTGCATTGCACATTGTTGCCCTTGTTGCATTACATTGTGCACGCATGCTTTACATTGTGTTAAGAACCCTCATGATTGCCTTACATTGAGTATGCCATCTAGTTCTTAGCATTTAGCATTTTGTATGCCATGTTGTGCCTTGCATTGTGTATGCTAGGTTGCTAGTTGCATTGAGTATGCCATGTAGTTGCATGTTCGCATGCTAAGGTTCCATTACATAGCATTGTGCATGCCTTGTTTCCTGCTTGCATTGTGTTTGGAATAGGTGTTAGTCCAAACACGGGAAACGAGGGACGTTTCATACTTAAAGTGATGAATCGTGCCTTAATTCCCGGTCGCCGACGCTCTTGATCATACATGATAGAGTTTTAGGCTTTATGTGTTTACTTGTGCATTCATTTCATATTGAATTGTGCAACTTCGCCTCTCGGCCATCATGCATTGAAATGCGCAATTGGTGGCCTGAGGGTCGAGAACCTACACTTCCTTGAGTTCATGACAGGATAGGGAGGGTGGTTGTGCACACATATCTTGCAAATACATTACCATGCCCTTTCTTGCTCTCTATTGCAGCAAATTGCAGTTCAGCAGCAACATTTGGCTGGCCAGCCAGAAAAACTAGTTGGCCGACCACTTTTTTGGTTTTGCAACAACCAAAAGTGGTCGGCAGGTGTCTGGAGAGACCAAAAGTGGTCGGCCACCCTCCCACAGGACTCCCAAGGTGAAGTTTCAGCTTTCTGAAGCTTTAGTGCAAGTTTCTGAGAACAAATGAAAACAGAGGCAAATCAGGGCATCGCATTGGATTTCCGAATGAGGCGACCGAGCATGCATCCAATCTTCTTCCTCTAAGAACCTCTTGATTTACTGCTTTCCTTAGCTGCCATGCTTAGATAGCTTGCTTTTTCTTTGGTTTGTACTTTAATTAGTTAATGCATTAGCTATTCAATTCATTCTGTAATAATTAGTTAACTAGGATTAGTTAATTAATTTATTGTGTAATAATTAGTTTAATTAGCTTAGATTAGCTAGTTAGCTTCTTATTCGGTCTCTCCCTCGAAAGAGCCAAGGGTTGTAATAAGCGTGCGTGTGTGTGATGCATGTCTTCCAACCTCCATTTCTTTCTCCCTTTTACTTAACCGCTTACGATGGTTAGTTTTAGGGCATATTTCAATTAGCATACCTTATACTTGCATGTTTGCATCCATTCATCTGTATTGCATGCACTGGGCTCGGCGCATCATACTAATTGCATTGTATTTCAATACATTACTTGAATACACGTACCAAGTTGCATTTCACATGACATGATTAGAATAGCCGAGCCTATTTTAATTGCATTTTCGCATGTGTTGCATTAGCTATCTTAACATGAACTAGGATCATGGATGATTTCTAACTAGTTCTTTGTTTTGGCTCGGAGTACACTGTGAGTGTTTACGCTTTAGCATACTGCATGTGTGCTAATGTTGCCATAAAAGCATGCTTATCATGAGGCTAATTGCTTATGTGATTAACTACCTGAATTCCTGTGGGTGAAGGTTGGATTACTTGAATTGGAACAATTCATTGAAATCTGCATTTTAGCCTACTTACGAGTAGTAAACTTCAAACCATTTTCCAAACAAACGGATATGCAATGCTTTGTTCCAAATTAGGCGATCTATTCTATACTTGTTTGCTATGCGCATCACATAGTAAGACTAGCTAATTAATCAGAATAAGAGCACATGTGTTTTCAAAAACAAGATATCATGCTTAGTACAGGCCGATCTTTGATCGGGCGAACGGGGGTGCTCATTAAATGACCTTTCCCAATCGTACCCAAGTTCCCGAGCCGAGGCAACTTTGGTGATGACGGACATGTGGCCTTAGGCACGAGTTAGGGTTTCCTAAATTCTCCAAAAACAAAATATTTAGGTGGCGACTCTGTATCTGGCAAAGCAATCCACGCTTGGCACTTCTTTATTAAAAATCAGTTTTCCAAAACGATTTGGCGGATTTGGACTCTTTGGTGATTTATCAGTCTCACATCGCATATTGTGAGATTAGATTCAGAATCGTGACATTTGAGTCCGAACTGTGGTAAGCCCAAATGAACGAAACGGGATTCTCCCGGGACATTCGGGCGCATCCACAGTATCCTAAACCTACGCCCCCAGATCTTCAATTTGAAGAAACCAATATTAACAATCAATTTTCTGTTTCTGCTAAAAATTATATAAATGGAATATCGATGGTCTTAGTGAACATCAAATTCTCCAAAAACTAAATCATTTATCCATGGTTGCAAATAGTTACCTTACTAATTATCCTGATTACACTCAACCTGAAATTGTTACTTTAATTACTTCTGGATTTACTGGTATGCTCAAATCTTGGTTGGATAAATATCTCACTTCTAACCAACGTGAATCTATTCAACATGTTGTTCAATTACATGAAAATGTTTTCCCCATTTTTGATGAAGATATAGGATCTAGTAAACCTGATGGCATTAATACTTCAATCTATACTATCGTAAAACATTTTATTGGTACGCCGACTAATATTCATTCTCGTATCCATGATCAACTTAGTAATTTAACCTATCCTACTCTTAGTGATTTTAGATGGTATAAGGATGTTTTTACTTCTAGAGTCATGCTTAGAGATGATTACACAGTCGTTTTGGAAAGAAAAAATTATTAATAGATTACCTAGTCTTTTTGCCCATAAAATTCAAGATGTCCTTAGTCAACCTATTGGTATAATCGAATATGATAATTTAACTGATGGTGATATAATTAGCACAATTCAAAAAGAAGGGTTAAGAATGTGTATCGATTTAAAACTTAGTCAAAAAGCTGCTAAAGACAAACAAAATGCTAAATATGAATTAGGAAATTTTTGTGAACAATATGGTTTACCTCATATTGCTCATTTACAACGCAAAAATAATGAGAAGAAATCTTCACGTAAATATTATACTAAAAAGAAATATTCACCTACCAAATCACCTGATAAATTTTATACTAAACCCAACAAGAAATATCATAAATGATCTAATAAGTCAAAATCTACTCAAGATGTTACTTGTTGCAATTATGGTAAAAAGGGTTATTATTCTAATAAATGTAAAGTAAAAGAAAAACTTAAAGCTAAGCTTAATCAACTACAAATTATTGACGAACATCAAAGTCAAATACTCGACATATTTAAATTAACCGCTACTCCAAATCAATCTCCTATTCAATCTAGTCATTCATCTAGCGATGATATTCCCTCTAGTGAAACTTCTACCTATTATTCTCCTACTGATAATACTGACAATGAAATTGAATTAGGATGTAATGATACTTGCTGTAAACAAATCAATGTTCTTAGTAAATCACAACAAGAAGAAGATTCATTAATCGAATTAATTAGTAAATTAGAAAATTCTGAATTAAAAAGACAATATACTACTAAGTTAAAATTCTTACTCAAAAATAAAGATAAAAAATCTCGTCCTGAAAAACCAATTATTAGTTTAAATAAAACTTTAGAACAATTTAAAATGGAAAAACATAAAGAAGTAACCTCACAAGATTTACAAAAATGAGATTAACCAAATTAAATTAACTATTCAAGAATTAAAAACTAAAGACAAATCTTTATAGAAAGAAATTGCCATATTAAAGATCAATAAAAGTCTTAATGATTTCCACAAATCTAATGAATCTAGTTCTAATGATGAATCTAATTCTAGTCAGGATCCAAACCTTGTCATCTTCGATAATCACTCTAATAGTGACAATGATAATCAAGATAGTAATCGCCTCAATATGATCAATAGAATTAACATTCAAAAATGGCATTCGAAAGTCAAATTGATTACTAATGATTTTGAAATAGAAGTCATTGTATTAATTGATACTGGTGCTGATTTAAACTGTATCCAAGAAGGTTTAATCCCTAATAATACTATCATAAATCTACTGAATAATTAAGTTTTGCTAATGGAAGTCAAATGCATATTAAATATAAATTACCAACAGTACATATTTGTCAAAATAATGTTTGTTTTAAAACATCATTTGTTTTAGTTCGAAACTTAACAGATAAAGTCATTTTACGCACTCCATTTATCTTTTTATTATATCCATTCACTACTACTAATAATGGAACAACGACACAAGCTTTTGGTCACACTATAACTTTTAAATTTATGTCTCTTCCCGAGATCAAAGAATTAAATCAATTAAAAGAATGTTCCATTTCTCAATCTATTAACTGATTAACCAAACAACTTAAATTTCTTGAAGAAGAAGTCGAGTATAAACAAATTGAAACTCAATTAACTAATCCAATTCTTATATAAAAAATTAACAAATTTAAAACACAGTTGGAAACCACAGTTTGCTCTACTTTACCAAGTGCTTTTTGGCATAAAAAAAAAAACATGTGGTCACTTTACCTTATATTAAAAAATTTAATGAACGACAAATCCCTACTAAATCCCGCCCAATTCAAATGAATAATGAATTAGTTGAAATATGTAAAAAAGAAATTAATGATTTACTCGCCAATAATGTCATTAGTAAAAGCAAATCCCCTTCGTCTTGTCTTGCTTTTTATGTTAATAAAAATGCTGAACTTGAACGTGGTGTTCCACGATTAGTCATTAACTATAAACCATTAACTAAAGTTTTAGAATGGATACACTATCCAATCCCTAATAAAAAAATACCTCATTAAAAGACTTAGTCAAGTTATTATTTTAGTAAATTTGATCTTAAAAGTGAATTTTCACAAATGCAAATTCATCCTGATGATCGCTATAAAACTGTCTTTACTACACCTTTTGGCCATTACGAATGGAATGTCATGCCCTTTGGATAAAAAAAATGCTCTTAGTGAATTCCAAAACATTATGAATGAAATTTTTAATCCCTTTAGTCATTTTTCTATTGTCTACATAGATGATATCCTCATTTTCTCTAAGCCACTCAATGAACATTGGAAACACCTTAATTCGTTTCTCCATATTATCAAATATAATGGTCTAGTCATTTCTGCTCCTAAGATTAAGTTATTCCAAACTAAAGTTAGATTCTTAGGTTATGATATCCACCAAAGTACTATTCTTCCTATCAGTCGATCTATTAAGTTTGTTTCTAAGTTCCCTGATGAAATCTTAGACAAAACCCAGTTACAATAGTTTTTAGGTTCCTTAAACTACATTGCTAAATTTTACAAAGACCATAGGAAAACTTGTCAACCCCTTTTTGATAGGTTGAAAGATAATCCTTCTCCTTGGTCTTCTACTCATACTGCTATTGTTCAATCAAAAAATATGCCAAGACCTTGCATTGTCTTGGCATTCCTATTGAAAATTTATTCAAAATTATTCAGACTGATGCTTCTGATGTTAGTTATGGTGGCATTCTCCTTCAGAAAAGCACTCCCTAGTCATTTGAAGAAATTGTTCGTTTTCATTCTGGTGTTTGGAACAAAGCATAGAAAAATTATAGTACTATTAAAAAAGAAATTTTATCTATTTTTTATGTATTAGTAAATTTCAAGATGACATTTTAAATCAAAAATTCCTATTACGTGTTCATTACAAAAGTGCTAAATATGTTTTGGAAAAAGATGTTTAAAATATTGCTAATAAACATATTTTTGCTCGATGGCAATCCATTTTAAGTATTTTTTATTTTGATATTGAATATATTCCTGGTAGTCAAAATTCTATCCCTGATTTCCTTACCCGAAAATTTTTATAGGGAGGATAGCGCATCATGCCTACTCCTTATTGTTCTCACACATATTACAACTCACAAGATATCGCAAAACTATTCGATATTATAAGATTAAAATATCATATTTAAAGTCACTACAAAATGACCCTTACTTTCATTAAGACCCCTACCTTCAGTTCAATCAGTTTAGAAGTTATCACAATTTCATTGTTCATTACACTAATCTAGTTAACTTTCATATGGATAGATTAGATGTCCTCAGTGGATGCTAATCTACTTCTGTCATTTTTCTTACAGATGTCAAGCCACAAACCTACTACAAAACCTCTTGCCATTGTGCCATCCAGTCAACCCATTGTTGCACCTCCAATTGATCTAGTCAACCGATACCAAATTCTTGGTAATATTCCTAAACCTAGTTACACTTCAGCTCTGGCTTTAAACCCTTTTCCCTGCCAGTCAATTACACCAATGCCTCCTAACAAGTCTACCCCAAGAACATATTATGTTCTTAAACAGTCATCGAATCTCTTTTACAAAGAACCAGTCCACAAAAATGTCCACAATGTCCTTGAATTAGTCAAATCCTATTTCCCTAATGGATGGCATTTCATTCCTTCCCATCCCAATAAGTCAATAACCTTTTATACGGATATTCTTTTCCACCATAAGTCAATCGTCATTAAACCTATCTATGATCAAGTCCAGACCAGTAAAATCATTTATCATTCCTTGCACATTCGTAATATTGTTCCCATGGAAGAATGGGGTCTCCCTTTTTTCTGCTACGAGACTTTCCCAACCATGATATACAATATAGTTACTATGATTACATTAATGCTTGCTTCAAAATCCTCCTACATCAAAATGAGTCATATGGTTATTCTTGGTTTTTCTCATTTGACCACAAATTCAAATCAGAATTCCCTTCTTGGTTCCTAAGATGGTGGTCACAGCATGTTGCCATCCCCGAAATCATCCCTTCTGAGTTAATAGAACAAGTCAATTACTTCTCTTCCATTTACAAGCTCAGCCAGCATAAAAGCCATTTTCCTTGGTTACTCCATTTCATGGCCAAATATAAAGTCCCTTGGATTTTTAAATGGCAATACAGTCTATCCAATAACATAGTCAGTCGTTAACATTTTGTTAAATGGTGGGATGCATTCAATGCCCATCGTATTATTGAACAAGTCCAGCAGAAATTTCTAGTTAAAATTCATGCCCCAACTCCTACAATGGTTAAATCTCAGCAAAACCCAAATGCTTCAATCACACAAGGAAGCCCACTTCCTCTCACTATAGTTAGGCTTGGAAGCCCATCAACCAGCATTGAACCTTCCAAATTCGAGTCATCCAAGGCCAAGCCCGAAGCAAAGCCCAAGTCAACCTCTAGTGATGAATTGATCCAAATGGCCAAATCATTGATGGCCCAAGCAAAGTCACAAATTAAAGATGAAGCCACGGATGATTCGGCCTCCTCTGAAGCCTCAACCAGTCATGATCCATATGGTCCACAATTCCAAGATGCTCAGGACCCATATGCCTAAAAAGTCATTGGATTCCATATATGTACATCAGCTTCAGTCACTACTCTTACTTTGAGAAAAGCTGCTGATATATATATTGATTCCCCATCAGTCAATTGTGCAGTCACGTTCCCTCACTGCAAGTAATTAAAAAAAAAAATTTTAAAAAAAGAGAGAGATGGAAGCAGCACATAAATAAAACAAATTAAATAAATTTAAATAAACTAAAATAAAAATAAATTAAATTAAATAAACTTAAATAAAATAAATAGAATATTTTAAAATAAGCACAGATAAGCAGAAATAAAATAAACTTACAATCATTTAAATTAACTTACAATCAGTTACTGGAAGTAATCGAAAAATACAGAATTGTTTACTGGAAGTAACTGGAAAATACAACTTCTACTTGCATCCTTAAAAACTGAATTCGAAAACAAACTTAAAATTTTACAGAAACTAAGAGAAACTGCGAAAGAAAATTGTGAACTCTTTCTTCCTCTGAATTGGCCTTGACTGAGGAGCCTCTTTTATAAGCAAAGTGGATAACTGTTAAGCTTGTGAACTTGGAACTGTGAGGCCCGTGACTGGAGCTGTGAGGCTTGTGACTTCAAAAGTTGGAAAATACTATGAAACTTGTGACTTCTGAAAAGCCTAAAAATAAGAGGCACATGGGTGCTGAAAGCATCTTTCTATGACGAAGAACTTTTTTACTCTCATTTTTTTTTTAACTTGCAGTGAGGGAACGTGACTGCACAATTGACTGATGGGGAATCAACATATATATCAGCAACTTTTCTCAAAGTAAGAGTAGTGACTAAAGCTGATGTACATATATGGAATCCAATGACTTTTTAGGCATATGGGTCCTGAGCATCTTGGAATTGTGGACCATATGGATCATGACTGGTTGAGGCTTCAGAGGAGGCCAAATCATCCAAGGCTTCATCTTCAATTTGTGACTTTGCTTGGGCCATCAATAATTTGGCCATTTGGATCAATTCATCACTAGAGGTTGACTTGGGCTTTGCTTTGGGCTTGGCCTTAGATGACTTGAATATGGAAGGTTCAATGTTGGTTGATGGGCTTCCAAGCCTGAATATGGTGAAAAGAAGTGGGCTTCTTTGTATGACTGAACCATTTGGGTTTTGCTGAGATTTGACCATTACAGGAGTTGGGGCATGAATTTTAACTGGAAATTCCTGCTGGACTTGTTCAATAATACGATGGACTTTGAATACATCCCACCATTTAACAAGATGTTGACGACTGACTATATTATTGGATAGACTGTATTACCATTTAAAAATCCACAGGATCTTATATTTGGCCATGAAATGGAGTAACCAAGGAAATTGGCTTTTATGCTGGCTGAGTTTGTAAATGGAAGAGAAGTAATTGACTTGTTCTATTAATTCAGAAGGGATGATTTTGGGGATGGCAACATGCTGTGACCACCATCTCAGGAACCAAGAAGGGAATTCTGATTTGAATTTGTGGTCAAATGAGAAAAACAAAGAATGACTATATGACTCATTTTGATATAGGAGGATTTTGAACCAAGCATTAATGTAATCATAGTAACTATGTTGTATATCGAGGTTGGGAAGGTCTCGTAGTAGAAAAAAGGGAGATCCCATTCTTCCATGGGAACAATATTATGAATGTACAAGGAATGATAAACGATTTTATTGGTCTGGACTTGATCATTGATAGGTTTAATGACGATTGACCTATGGTGGAAAAGAATATCCTTATAAAAGGTTATTGACTTATTAGGATGGGAAGGAATGAAATGCCATCCATTAGGGAAATAGGATTTGACTAATTCAAGGACATTGTGGACATTTTTGTGGACTGGTTCTTTGTAAAAGAGATTCAATGACTATTTAAGAACATAATATGTTCTTGGAGTAGACTTGTTAGGAGGCATTGGTGTAATTGACTGGCAGGCAAAAGGGTCTGAAGCCAGAGCTGAAGTGTAACTAGGTTTGAAAATATTACCAAGAATTTGGTATCGGTTGACTAGGTCAATTGGAGGTGCAACAATGGGTTGACTAGATGGCACAATGGCAAGAGGTTTTGTAGTAGGTTTGTGGCTTGATGTTTGCCCCAGCAATCACTACAAATATCTGAGTACCCAACTTGGTTGCCCTATCGTGAATGTCCATCGAAAAAGAATCGAAAGAAAGTCTATACAGTGACTTGACACAATGGCAAGAAGTTTTCTTTTGAACAGCTTTTCTAACTTGCTCACTTTTAAGGCGGTCGGATCAACCTCAAACTCAAACGGTGTATCCACTGGATTAGCTGGTGCTTTAGACAGCTGAGGTAGAATTGGGGGTGGAACTGGCCCCGTTGGAACGTCCGTATTTTCTTGGACGTGTGTTGTCTCCCTGGGTATTGGTGTCACGACCCAAACCCGCCCCTATGGGTTTAGCACCGTAACCGGCCAGTAATCTGTGATTACCGAAGGCCTGCTTAACAGTAATAACAATAATACAGAGTACAAGGACTGGCGGAAGCCAAAACAGAAATAAAAGATGTCCAATGAGCTGTGACAGTCTGTATGCAAAAAGACTTTTCATACATAGTCATATTTAGAAACAAAACAGTATATAGATACATATACAATCATTCAGGTTAGGGACCAAATCCCTACCATAACAGTACAATACAAGTCTATACAGTACTACAAACAGAGACAGAAGGGTGAACTAAGACACCCCAAAAAGCCTAAGCTTGAACACACTTGGAACCTCGCAGTGAGGCACGTTGGTTGGCTTAACCAAAAAGGAGTTTAACCCAACGCTCCTAGCTCCGATCTGGTGCCTGGATGCCTACATATATATATATATATATATAAACAGTAAGCTAAAGCCCAGTGAATAGCATATGCGTAAAGAGGTTAAGAATGAATGTTCTTTCAGTATTTAAAACAGTCATTTGAACAGTATATCAGTTATTTGATCATAGCAGTCATAAGTGGTACATCCAATAGCAAACAGTACAGTAGGTCTTAACAGACCGAACAGTCAGTTGATGGCCATCATATCAGTAAACAGTAATGGTTCCAAACATGGGAACCGACAGAGATCTCTGTGACAGTAGCAGTACAATACAGTAACAGTAAATTACTATGGATGCCACGAATACAGTTCGCAAATAGGACAAGCATTCATTCAGTAAGAAATATCATTTCAGAAAGCAGTACAGTTGATCATTCAGAAATTATTCATGATTGAATATATCTTTACAACATTGTTACTCACAGATTTCTGGGCAACAGATAGGCTAGTGAGCATCCTCGGATGCCAACCCTACACAGTTACAGGATGAGCACACACTAAGTTGCACGTTGGGAAACAAAGACTTAATCCCTATCTTGACTCGGTGTGGTTCTATAGCATTATCCTCATTAAGATGCCTTAAACTAGACCTAGGAATGCCTAGGATGGAATGAGGATGCAAAGATGCACTTTAAAACACTTTTCAAAATTTTCAGAAAACAGGGGTCTCACTCGAGCGTGGATTTCTACGCTCGAGCGGACATACAAACAAAGGAGCTCCACTCGAGCGTGACTTTCCTTGCTCGAGCGGACTGCAAAAGTACTGGATGCAAGAAATTCAAGCTCGATGGGCGCTCGACCCCCGCTCGAGCGTGAGACACAAGTCCTCGCTCGAGCGTGCATTACCTCGCTCGAGCGGACTGTAAACATATGCAAAGTACTGGATACACGCATTTCACGCTCGAGCGTTACTTTACTCGCTCAAGCGGACTGCATAAACTCAGAGTGTACGCTCGAGCATGAAGTTCCTCGCTCGAGCGTGGATCCAAAATTTGGAATTTCCAGATTTGTCTCCAAGCATGAAACTCAACATTCAACACGTCAAATTCGATCATTTTGGGCTAATTTTCTAGAAAACACTTTAAAACTCATAATATAACATGTTTCAAATATCAATTTGTAAAATCAAAGCCCAAAGGTGAGTCAATTAAACACCAATTTCAAATAAACATCAAGAACATGATGAACATGCAACATGCATGAGTTCAATTGAAATCAAAGCTTCCAATACAAGAACAAATGAGCCAATCCTTTCAAAAACATGATGAATTCATGAACCAAAGCTAGAATGTAGACATGCATGTAAAAATTTCCATGAAAACAACCTCAAAACTCAACAATGTGTACATACATGCATGATTTAAGCTTCAACTTAACATTTTGAACCAATTCTAGACTCTACTCACCAAACTTCCATAAAACACGCAAGATACAACTTAAATACAAGTTCAAGAAGATGATTCTCCTACCTTAGGTCCTCAATTTCAAGTCTAGGAGCTCAATTATGCAATCCACTCTTTAATTCTTCAAGTTCTCCAAGTAATTCTCTAAATGAAACCAAACTCCCCTCTCTCACTCTCTCCTACGATTTTGTCTCCAAAAACGGCTGAAGAAACAATGCCAAATGTGTATTAATCAAGTCCAAACAAGTATTGACAAGGTGGCCCACTAATATGGCAAAAGGGTAATTAACGCAACTAATGTAATTCAACATTATTTAATCATACCGAATCACATTTCAGTTAAACATACCATAAAATCTCATAAATTCTAATTAGCATAAAACACTAATCAGTTTCGGATTCAGCCGCCGATAAGGCCTTCAATTTGCAGTTTAAAACATAAAACATGAACAGATCATTTAGCAGTCAAACAGATAGATTTGCATTTAAACTAATATTCTCAATCAATCAGTTCAGAATTTCAGTCAATCAGTCACTTAACATGCTTAATCATAGATTAGCACTAATCGGTGGTGAGGGTTATCACAGTCTCCCCTCCTTACAAAGAGTTTGGTCCTCCAAACTCGAATTACCTTCATTTTGGAAGAATACTAGATTCAGAGGGAACAATTTAGGATATCTCTTGATCATATCGTCTTCCCTTTCCCAAGTGGCATATACGCCACCATGGTTTTGTCAATCAACTTTCACTAACGGAATCTCTTTGTTCCTCAACTTCTTGATCCGTCTGTTTACAATCTGAATAGGTCGTTCTTCATAAGTGTAGTCATCACTTAGCACTATACGGGTAGGCTCAATAACATGAAAGGGATCCCAAAGATAATCCCTCAACATTGAAATATGGAAGACATTATGCATATGCTCCATTTCAGGAGGAAGCGCTACTTGATACGCCACCGGATTGATTTTCTCAATAATCTCATACGGCCCGACATATCTCGGCGCTAACTTACCCTTGACTCCAAAACGAGTCTGGCGCTTCATCGGTGTCACTTTAACAAAAACGTGATCACCTACTTCATATTCTCTGTCTCGCCTTCGGACATCCGCATAACTTTTCTGTCGGCTTTGTGCGGTTTTCAGCCTCTATTGAATCAGTTTCACTTTTTCGGTGATTTCATGTACAATCTCGAGCCCGAGCAAAGGCCCATCTCCAACTTCTGCCCAGCAGATAGGAGATCGACATTTCCTACCATATAAAGCCTCGAAAGGCGCCATGCCAATGCTTGAATGAAAACTGTTGTTGTAGGCGAATTCAGCCAACGGTAAGTGGCTTTCCTAATTTCCCTGAAAATCAAGGACACACATTCTCAGTAAATCCTCCAGAGTCTGGATGGTTCTTTCTGATTGGCCATCTGTCTGAGGATGGTATGCACTGCTTAGTCTCAGTTCAGTACCCAATGTTGTCTGTAGGCTTTGCCAGAATCTCGATGTAAACTTCAAGTCTCTATCAGAAACAATGGACACAGGCACTCTATGCAATCTAACAATCTCATCAATATAGATTATAGCCAATTTGTCAGCATTATAAATTGTTTTGACAGGTAAAAAGTGAGCAGATTTAGTTAGTCTATCAACAATAACCCAAATTGAATCCATACCTTTACTGGAGCGAGGTAAACCAACAATAAAATCCATAGTGATATGTTCTCATTTCCACTCCGGTATCAGTAAGGGTTGCAGGAAGCCTGCGGGTCATTGATGTTCGGCTTTAACTTGTTCGCAATGAAGACATTTCGACACAAAACTTGTTCGCAATGAAGACTTTCGACACAAAGTCAGCAATCTCTTTCTTCATTCCCAACCACCAAAAATTCAGTTGCAAATCTTGGTACATTTTCGTATTTCCTACATGGATAGACAGTTTCGAATTGTGACCCTCTTGCAGAATTTTTCTTTTTAGTTTAGAATCACTCGGTACACATAATCTTCCCTGGAATTTCAACACATTGTTCTCAAATTTGAAATCCAGCCTCGGTTTAGATTCTCGTTCATCGATGATCTTCTTCAAGAAGTCATCATGTTGTTGTTTCTCTTTAATCTCTTCAATAAGTGCCGGTTGAGCAGAAATAGCAACTAAGGTTCCACCTTGTTCGCGCAAAACAATCTCAACTTTAAGTCTTTCAAGGTCACATAGCAATTCTTTCTACCTGGTGAGTAAACAGGCTAAATTTTCGATCGATTTCCGACTCAATGCATCGACAACGGTGTTAGCTTTCCCCGGATGGTACAAAATTTGCAAATCATAATCCTTTATCAGTTCTAACCATCTCCGCTACCTCATGTTCAGTTCTTTCTGTGTGAAGAAGTACCTCAAACTCTTGTGGTCTGCATACACCTCACACGTTGCCCCTAAAGGTAGTGACGCCAGATTTTCAGTGCAAACACTACTGCAGCAAGTTCTAAATCATGGGTCGGGTAGTTCTTTTCATGCGGTCTCAATTGTCGGGAAGCATACGCAATCACTTTACCATTCTGCATTAAAACACATCCCAAACCCTTATAAGAAGCATCACTAAATGTAGTTTAACCATCTGTACCTGAGGGTAGGGTAAGAATCGGTGCAGTCACAAGTCGAGTCTTTAATTCTTGAAAGGCTGATTCTCTTTGATTGGTCCAGTCAAATAATATCCCCTTTTGAGTCAATTGAGTCAATGGTAGGGCAATTTCAGAGAAGTCTTTGACAAACCTTCTGTAATACCCGGCTAAGCCTAGAAAACTTCGGACTTCGGTAACATTTGTCGGTCTAGGCCAATTCACCACTGCTTCGATTTTCTGCGGATCAACTGAAATTCCATCCTTACTGATTACATTGTCAAGCCAAAATTCACATTTTGTCAATTTAGCTGTAGACGTCCCCGAACACCCCGGGAGGGTTAGCTCCCGTTCTGTTCATTTGGGGTCACTACAGCTCGGACTCTTAAAATGTCACGGTTCCTAATCTGAACCAAAGAGTCCAAATCCGGCAAATCGTTTTGAGAAACTGATTTTTTGAAAAAGTAGTGCCAAATATGGACTGCTTTGCCAGATACAGAGTCGCCACCTAAATATTTTATTTTGGGAAATTTAGGAAACCCTGACTCGGTGCCAAGAGGCCACGTGTCCGTCATCACCAAAGTTGCCTCGGCTCGGGAACTTGGGTACGATTGGGGAAGGTCACTTCGTGAGCACCCCCGCTCGCCCGGTCATAGACCGGCCTCTACTAACCATGATATCTAGTTTTGAAAACATTGTGAGTTCTTATTCCGGTTTATTAGCCTAGGTTACTATGTGATGCACACAGCATATAAATATAGACCGAGTCGCCTGAATTGGAACAAAACATTTCATGCTTGTTTTTGAAAATGGTTTGCTACCCGCAGGTAGGCTTGAAACATTTGATGATTTATTCCAATTCAGATAACCCAACCTTCACCCACAGGCATTCAGGCAGATATATCAAATAAGCACATAGCCTCATGGTAAGCATGCTATCATGGCATTCACTCACACGCATGCAAGGATGCTAAAGCATAAAGCTTACCGAGTACTCCAAGCCAAAATAGAAACTTCATTAGAAATCATGCATGATCCTAACTATACAGAAATGCCTAATGCAACACATGCAAAATGCAATTATAGCAGGCTCGGCTATTCTAAGATGGTATATGAAATGCTACAGCTATCATGTATTCAACTTTGAAATTGAAAGTACGGTGCAGTTAGTATGATGCGCCGAGCCCGGTGCATGCAATACAGATGAATGAATGCAAACATGCTGTCATACTGTATGCTAATTTAAACATGCCCTAATCTAACCATCATAAGCGGATAAATAAAAGGGAGAAAGACGTGGGGTTGGAAGACATACATCACACACACGCACACTTATTACAGTTGTGCCCTCACGCAGAGGGTCCGAATAAATATACAGTCCAAATATTACAGTCCCGAATAAAAGAATATTACAGTCCGAAATATTACAGAAAATCCTAATTAATTAATGAATTAACTAAAAAAGAAAATAAAACTAGCGTGCAAGCCAGGGACTGCCTTGCTTCTGATGGATGATGCATGTCCGGGTTATCTTGCGCGGAAATCCACCGGAATGCCCCAATTAGCCTCTGTTTACACCTGTTCTTGAAATGCGTGCCAAGCCCCGAAATGTTGCTGATCCTTCGTTTTGCTGCAACAGAGAGCAGGAAAGGGGCATAGCAATGTATTTGCACAGATATATGCATGTCTCGATCCTCGTGCCACCAATCACGCATACCGAGGCATGATGGCCGAGGAGTCGAAATGCACAACTCAATATAGGATGAATGCACATGAAACTACAGCTAAAACCTAACTCCATCATGGATAATCCGGAGTGTCGGTGACTGGGGAATTGAGACACATTCCGTCACTCGGAGTACGAAATGTACCTCGTTTCCTGTGCCCGGGCTAACTCCTATTCCGAACATGATGCAATATGCATGGTATGCATGAAATGCAACTAAGATATAATCCTAACATACACAATGCTATGAAAGTGAGATGCCTCGAAATGCGTGCACACGGGCACGCAAACCGAGAAAATGACAGAATGCAATCTAAGATACAACCTAGTATGCACTATGTTATGAAAATGATATGCCTCGAAATGCATGCACACGGGCACGCAAACCGAGAAAATGGCAGAATACGATGAAAATGAGGTGCCTCGAAATGTGTGCACACGGGCACGCAAACCGAGGCAATGGTAAAGTGTGATAAAAATGAGGTGCCTCAAAATGCGTGCACACGGGCACGCAAATCGAGGCAATGGTAAAATGCTATGAAAATGAGGTGCCTCGAAATGCGTGCACACGGGCACGCAAACCGAGGCAATGGTATACGCAATGCAAATGACATGGAAATGTGATATGGGCTTATACCAACATGAGAGAGCCTCAGCCACACTCACACAGGATGCCAGCGGATAAAAAAGAGTGCCTCGAAATGCGTGCACACGGGCACGCAAACCGAGGCAATGAAGGAATGTGATGGAATGACATGGAAATGACATGAAAACATGATATGGGCTTATACCAACATGAGTGAGCCTCAGCCACACTCACATAGGATGCCGGTGAATGAAAATGGGGTGCCTCGAAATGCGTGCACACGGGCACGCAAACCGAGGCAATGACGGAATGCGATGAAATGACATGAAAACATGATATGGGCTTATACCAACATGAGTGAGCCTCAGCCACACTCACATAGGATGCCGGTGAATGAAAATGGGGTGCCTCGAAATGCGTGCACATGGGCACGCAAACCGAGGCAATGACGGTATGCGATGAAATGACATGGAAACATGATATGGACTTATACCAACATGAGTGAGCCTCAGCCACACTCACATAGGATGCCGGTGAATGAAAATGGGGTGTCTCGAAATGCGTGCACACGGGCACGCAAACCGAGGCAATGACGGAATGCGATGAAATGACATGGAAACATGATATGGGCTTATACCAACATGAGTGAGCCTCAGCCACACTCACATAGGATGCCGGTGAATGAAAATGGGGTGCCTCGAAATGCGTGCACACGGGCACGCAAACCGAGGCGGTGGCAAAATGCGATGAAATGACATGGAAATGATGGCAATCATTCTAATGGAATTTCAGCAGTAAAATATGGGGGAAAACAGTCCCGAAATGAGGCGAAATGACATGAAATGCAAGGAATTGTCCCGAAATGCGAATTTAGGCACCCGAAATGGCCTATAGCTATGCCAAACATGCACAACACGGACATGCAATGCAAAGACAGAAGCTAGACAGTCCCAAAAAAGGCACTTTCACAGTTATAAACATGGCCAAACAGCAAGCATAGGTATGGCAAAAATGGCATGCAAGAATAGGGGCCAAAAGGGGGGTAATGAAGCAAGTGATATAAGCAAAACCCAAACTGAAAAATTTCCTTCTACAACACTGAAGAGGGACCAAAAATATGAATATTTACATTATATGGAAGCCTCAAAATCAGTATACAAACATGATAGAAATGTGATGCAAAATAAGGCTCAAAAGTGGCTATAACATGAGGTATACAAAATAATCACCAAACAGCCAAAGACCCTTAATAAAACATGTAGAATGGACCAAAATAAGCACTTTTCCAGAACTGTAAAATGGCCAAAAACAAAAGCATGGTAGGCTACCATTGCATGCAAGAATAGGGAAGAAAAGAAGAGTATAAAGGTAGGTACAACATGGAAGTCCCAAATGGTGTTGAGCCCTTCTTCAATGTTGAAGAGGGGCTCAAAATAAGCCTAATATCAGTTTACAACATGCTCGAAAATAAATTGCTCATGGGTCAAAAATAGCATGCAAAACTATGACATACAAGAGGATCAATGAAGCAAGTGTATCATGGAGGGCTCAAACAGGGTTGAGCCCTTAATGAAAAGTGAAGATGAGCTCAAAAGAGGGCCCTTTTCAGTTTGGGCCGGAGCTTGAAACAAAAAGAAAGTGGGGCTTACAAATAAATCAAGAAAAAGGGTCAAAATGAAGAAAAGGTTACTCACCTTTGAAGACTCAAACTTTTGTTGCTTCTTGGATGAATTTGCAGCTTCTTTTGCCTTTGAGAAACCTTCCTTGTTGCTGGAAATGAGGTGGTGATGGTAGAGCTTGGTGGTGTAGAAGGAATGATGGTTAGGGACTTAGAGATTTTTCAAGAAATGAGAGGTATGGAGATGGAGTTGTGTATGAAGGCTTGAAGGAGAGTTTTTCTAACCCCAAAATACTACAAGGCTTGCTTGCTATATAGGCCAACAAAGGGGTGTAAAGGTGGGGGAAAAGGAGAGTAATATTCCCCCACGAAATATCCCCCAGATAAAGATCTTTTCTGGGGGATAAAGCCTCACAGCTGTAAAGGGAACAGTGCAAGGAATACGGCCGGCCTGGTACTTTTGTTGCAGGTGGCCGGCCGGCCACACCCCCTAGCCGGCCGGCTAGGGGTCAAAAGGTTCAATGAGATTTTCTGGCCGGCCACCAACTAGTGGTGTTCTCCTATGTGTGTACAACACAACCATGTGGTTAAAATTCCAAGAAAGTGGGTCCAAGGGGTTCAACATTAGCCCGGAAGGAGGGGGTCAAAAGGGTCAAGTTGAATTAATGGCCGGCCATGAACTTTTAGGGTCCTCCCATGTGTGTACATCACAAATATGTGGTTCAAAGTTCAAGAAAAAGGGTCCAAGAGGTTCAACATTAGCCCGGAAGGAGGGGGTCAAAAGGGTCAAGTTGAATTAATGGTCGGCCATGAACTTTTAGGGTCCTCCCATGTGTGTACATCACAAATATGTGGTTCAAAGTTCAAGAAAAAGGGTCCAAGGTGTTCAACATTAGCCCAGAAGTACGAAAAACGGGCGCCGGAGGGCGTCGGAGGATGTATAACTGGTTGTTGCAACAATTGCTGGCCTCCCACCCTTCAGTGACCTCCCCGGTGATAAAACAGAGGTACCTTCCAAAAATGAACGAAAACCGTTGCAAAACGAATGCTCGGGGACCAAAACGCGCAGTTCGGGGTCCCGAAAATGGGCTGTTAAGCACCGAAAGTGGCATTCGGCCACGAAGTGGGCTTCTCAGCCCCCAGTGTCCCTCAAAAGGGAGCAAATAGGAAGTATGCCAAAAATTAGAGCAATAGGAGATGGTTAAGCGGTCCCGAACCGAGGCACACGGCCTGACGGCTCCGAAAACCGGGAACCGGACTCCGAAATGGGCAAAATGGCCTACGGCCACCAAATGTAGCCTACGGACATTGAGAGATGGTCTACTGGACCTCTCCCTCCCCTCAGGAAAAGAAACAGAGAAAATCGAGTCTGGTTCGCAAACCGAGACAAGGCACAGAAGAGGGTTCGGAAGTCCGGAGGCAGGGCTCACGGCCGCGACTCTAAAACTTCTGAACGAGCACATTATGAAACATCACCAAGCGCTCAATCGGTGACGTCTGAGTCTTAAGGTCGGTCAAAAATGGGGTGTCTACATTAGCATACAGTTTCTATTCTCTTAGGGTCTGTAGGGCAATTCTCAAATGATGTTCATGTTCTTCCATGCTTTGGGAATAAATCAAAATGTCATCTATGAAAACAACTACAAATTCATCTAGGAATGGTTTGAAAATTCTGTTCATAAGATCCATAAATGCAGCAGGTGCATTGGTAACTCCGAAAGGCATAACTAAGAATTCATAATGTCCATACCTCGTTCGAAAGGCAGTCTTTTCAATGTCCCCTGTCTTGACTTTCAACTGGTGGTATCCAGATCTAAGGTCAATTTTGGAGAACACTTGGGCACCCTGTAACTGATCAAATAAGTCATCAATACGAGGCAATGGTTATTTAGTTTTCACTATTACCTTGTTCAGTTCACAGTTGTCAATGCAGAATCTCAATGAGCCGTCTTTCTTTTTTACAAACAAAACTGGAGCGCCCCATGGCGAAGTACTGGGCCTGATGAACTTCTTATCTAACAACTCTTGTAGTTGAACTTTCAGTTCTTTCAATTCGGTCGGTGCCATTCTGTAAGGAGCTTTAGATACTGGCTGTGTACCCGGAATTACATCAATGGTGAACTCAATCTCCCTATCAATCAAATCCCCTGGCAAATCATCTGGAAAAACATCTGGGAATTCTCTGACTATAGGAATACTATTTACATCAGTTTTAGCATCAACAGGTACAGTCAATACACAACATAGATGCCCTTTACACCCCTTTTTAATCAGTTTAAAAGCTTTCATGGATGAAATCAGCTATGGGGAAGGTACTACTCCAACTCCGTTAAACACAAATTCAGGCAGTCCAGGTGGACGGAAAACAACTTGTTTTGTTACACAGTCTGTGGTAGCATAGTATTTTGTTAACTAGTCCATTCCCAATATCACATCAAAGTGATCAATATTCAGAGGCAGTAAATCAATTCCCAACAATAATTTCACATGCATGGTACATATAAGCACAAGTCATAGATCCCCCAACAGGTGAAGATATAGCTAACAGATAGTTCATAGGTTCCAGTGGTCTATTTAATTTTCACGAAAAAGCAAGCAATACATATGAATGTGTAGACCCCGAATCAATCAGAATATATGCATTTTGAGCACAAATTGAGAGTATACCTGACACAACGGTCTCGGTATTCTGTACATCTCCAGATACGAGTGCAAACACTCGGCCTTGGCTCATAGGCTCTTTTCCAGTCGCTTTGGGGTTGGATTTCGGTAGAGCAGTTGATGCTGCTGCGCTTGGTGCAGTTTTACTATTGCCTTGAGGAGTAGAAGGGCAATCTTTGACCATATGGCCCACCTTGCCACACCTGTAACAAGCACCTGAAATTTTATAACAAACCCCTTTATGTTTCTTACCACATTCAGAACAGGGCGGTATAGAACCACTCCCCTGACTGGAACTAGTTGTTGACCCTGTATTTTGCTTTTTATTTAATGAACTGTTCCGGCCTTTCTTAAACTTGATGCCTCGTCTTTTACCATGCCACTCGGTCGCTGGTGTTTCAGTCTGTTTCAGTGCCTCGATGTTCGCCTCAGCCATTATTGCTCGGTCAAGAATATCCACGTATTTCAGTAACTTCAGAACATTTATCCTGTCAAATATTTCAACATTAAGGCCGCCTTCAAACTTCTTGGCCTTTTTGTAATCGGTATCTACCATGTGTGGTGCATATCTAGCGAGTTCAGTGAATTTCGATTCGTACTCAGCTGCGGACATAGTGCCTTGTTTCAGTTATTCAAACTTAGTCACTTTTCTGTCCCTGACACACTGTGGAAAGTATTTCTCAAAGAAGGCTCCCTTAAACTGAGCCCAATTCATGGCAGTATTGGTGTCGCGGACCAGCATCCACCACCTTCTGGCCTCTTCTTGTAAGGTAAAGGTAGCCAGTAGCACTTTGTGTGCTTCAGAACACGGAAAAACTTCAAATAATTTCTCGGTCTCTAGGACCCATGCTTCGGCCTTTAGCAGTTCGAGGCCTCCTTGGAATGACGGTGGTTTCATTTTACTAAACTTCTGCGTTCGGGCAATTATGTCATCATTCACATTCGGTTCCGGCTGTACTGGAGGAGGTGGGGGCTGTTGGTTCTGTTGTAGCCTTAAGGCCTCAGTCAGCAGTTCCACTGTTCTTTCGAGCCTTGCCATTTTGGCCTCAGATGATTCAGGTTCATCATCATTTCTTGCATTATCCATTTCACTATAGACAATTATGGCAATTATAAACATAGACAGTTGCATACTTAACATATTAACACATTAGCATATATATTCATGTCATGGCCACACACACTTATCAATGCTCATGCAATACCCTAATCACTTCTCTAGGACATCCTATAGCTCATTTGGATACGTGTGTGTGGTATTCGTGGTTTGATATCACTCTGATACCAATCTGTCACGACCCAAACCCGCCCCTATGGGTTTAGCACCGTAACTGGCCAGTAATTCGTGATTATCGAAGGCCTGCTTAACAGTAATAACAGTAATACAGAGTACAGGGGCTGGCGGAAGCCAAAACAGTAATAAAAGATGTCCAATGAGCTGTGACAATCTGTATACAAAAAGACTTTTCATACATAGTCATATTCAGAAACAAAACAGTATATACATACATATATAATCATTCAGGTTAGGGACTAAATCCCTACCATAACAGTACAATACCAGTCTATACAGTACTACAAACAGAGACAGAAGAGTGAATTGAGACACCCCAAAAAGCCTAACCTTGAACACACTTGAAACCTCGCAGTGAGACACGTCGGTTGGCTTGACCAAAAGGAAGTTTAACCCAACGCTCCTAGCTCCGATCCGGTGCCTGGACACCTACATATATATATATATATAAACAGTAAGCTAAAGCCCAGTGAATAACATATGCGTAAAGAGGTTAAGAATGAATGTCCTTTCAATATTTAAAACAGTCATTTGAACAGTATATCAGTTATTTGATATAGCTGCCATAAATGGTACATCCAATAGCAAACAGTACAGTAGGTCTTAACAGACCGAACAGTCAGTTGATGGCCATTATATCAGTAAACAGTAGTGGTTCCAAACATGGGAACTGACAGAGATATCTCTGTGATAGTAGCAGTACAGTACAGTAACAGTAAATTGTTATGGATGCCATGCATACAGTTCGCAAATAGGACAAGCATTCATTCAATAAGAAATATCATTTCAGAAAGCAGTACAGTTGATCATTCAAAAATTATTCATGATTGAATATATTTTTACAACATTGTTACTCATAGATTTCTGGGCAACAGATAGGCTAGTGAGCGTCCTCGGATGCCAACCCTACACAGTTACAGGATGAACGCACACTAAGTTGCACGTTGGGAAACAATGACTTAATCCCTATCTTGACTCGGTGTGGTTCTATAGCATTATACTCATTAAGATACCTTAAACTAGGCCTAGGAATGCCTAGGATGGAATGAGGATGCAAAGATGCACTTTAAAACACTTTTCAAAATTTTCAGAAAATCGGGGTCTCGCTCGAACGTGGCTTCTACGCTCGAGCAGACATGCAGACAAAGGAGCTCCGCTCGAGCGTGACTTTCCACGCTCGAGCGGACTGCAAAAGTACTGGATGTAAGAAATTCACGCTCGACGGGCGCTCGACCCCCGCTCGAGCGTGAGACACAAGTCCTCGCTCGAGCGTGCATTCCCTTGCTCAAGCGGACTGTAAACACATGCAAAGTACTGGATACACACATTTCACGCTCGAGCGTTACTTTACTCACTCGAGCGGACTGCATGAACTCAGAGTGTACGCTCGAGCGTGAAGTTCCTCGCTCGAGCGTGGATCCAAAATCTGGAATTTCCGGATTTGTCTCCAAGCATGAAACTCAACATTCAACACATCAAATTCGATCATTTTGGGCTAATTTTCTGGAAAACACTTTAAAACTCATAATATAACATGTTTCAAAGATCAATTTGTAAAATCAAAGCCCAAAGGTGAGTCAATTGAACACCAATTTCAAATAAACATCAAGAACAAGATGAACATGCAACATGCATGAGTTCAATTGAAATCAAAGCTTCCAATACAAGAACAAATGAACCAATCCTTTCAAAAACATGATGAATTCATGAACCAAAGCTAGAGTGCAGACATGCATGTAAAAATTTCTATGAAAACAACCTCAAAACTCAACAATGTGTACATGCATGCATGATTTAAGCTTCAACTCAACATTTTGAACCAATTCTAGACTGTACTCACCAAACTTCCATGTAACATGCAAGATACAACTTAAATACAAGTTCAAGAAGATGATTCTCCTACCTTAGGTCCTCAATTTCAAGTCTAGGAGCTCAATTATGCAATCTACTCTTCAATTCTTCAAGTTCTCCAAGTAATTCTCTAGATGAGACCAAACTTCCTTCTCTCACTCTCTCCTACAGTTTTGTCTCCAAAAATGGCTGAAGAAACAATGCCAAATGTGCATTAATCAAGTCCAAACAAGTATTGACAAGGTGGCCCACTAACATGGCAAAAGGGTAATTAACGCAACTAATGTAATTTAACATTATTTAATCATACCGAATCACATTTCAATTAAACATACCATAAAATCTCATAAATTCTAATTAGCATAAAACACTAATCAGTTTCGGATTCGGCTGCCGATAAGGCCTTCAATTTGCAGTTTAAAACATAAAACATGAATAGATCATTTAGTAGTCAAACAGATAAATTTGCATTTAAACTAATACACTCAATCAATCAGTTCAGAATTTCAGTCAATCAGTCACTTAACATGCTTAATCATAGATTAGCACTAATTAGTGGTGAGGGTTGTCACAATTGGAACCCTAGGTGGGGGCGGGGGTGGATGCGAAGCAGATGCGCCGGCTTGTTGTGGTTGTTGCTGTTACTGTAGACACTCCATTTTTTACCGCCCTTAAGACTTGGGCGCTACTGATGGTTTACTTGGTGGTGAAAGATGTGCATAGCAAAAGTTTGATTTCTTCGGCAAGAGGAGAGTCAAATCCAAACCTTACACCCCATTTTTGGACTAAAAAGATTTTAGATCTTAAACTCCTTTCTTTCAAAATATTTCGAAAAAGGTTTCTGCGATGTTCCGAGGCTCGCATTTTGTCAAATGTTGCACTTTTTGGTAAACCAAGCAAGGACAAAGTGGAAAATGAATGAAAGAGATGAAATTTTTGAAAAATCTTTCAAAACACCTTGTTTAGGGGTTTGGAGTTGAAGAAAAGAAGAGAAAAAGGAAGGAACCAAGTTGGGGGAAAAGTCGGGCATGGATCATTAAGAGAGAGACGAGCAGTCCTCGCTAAATCAGGTCTATCCTTTTGAATACTTGGATTTCGGCTATGAGGCCACCATCGTTGGAAATCTTACTTCCGGGGCTTCATTTTTCACTCAAGAATCTCCTAAAGCCAAGTCCGGATGGGGGAGATATGATTGGTTGAAATTGGGCATCATTCTAGTTGGACCGAAACTGAGCAGTCTTCATTAAAAGAGAGATATCTCTTAGCACACTTGGAATTTTGAGGTGAGGCTTCCAAATTTGGAAATAAGACTTCCGGGGCTACAGTTTAGGCTCAAGAATGACCTAAAAATGAGTCCAGATGAAGGAATTTGGCTTGCTTCAAGTCAGGGACCAGCATTGATTTTTTCCATCGGCCTCTATAGAACTGCATCGGCCACAATTGGACCTCAGCAGCTATAGGTCGGCCAAAAGTGAACCTTATCAGCCACAAATGTTGGCCAATCGGCCAAAAATGTCCAGAAAGCCTAGAATTGGCAGTTATTTCTCCTTCAGCTGTTTCCAGCTTGTGCCACCTGTCCCAAATCAGATGTTTTCGACCAAGCTTGATGTTTTGCTATATAATGAAGCCTTATATCTCATATTCAAGGGTTAGAACATTTAGAGAACATTTTTGGCATAAGGTTTGGGAGCTTCTCACACTAGAACCTCTCTCTTTACAATCTTCTCTTGAGAATTTGTGCTAGAAGACTTGCATATAACCATCTTCAACCTATCAACCCTTAAGAAGACTTGATCACCATTGGGCTGAGGTCCCTTGGAACTTGGTTTGAGCTCCAAAATGTGGTTTTGGCTCGAGAAAAATGGCTGTTTTTGCTGCTGTACTCCAAAGGTAATCACTCACCCCTTTTACCTTTGCTTTGCATGCTTGTTTTACCACCTTTGCAAACTGTTTTTGGCTTGGTTTTGAACTGATAAAATCTCTATTTTTTATTCCTAAAAGTGATGGTTTAGGCCTATTTTGTGTTAGGGGATTGTCTCTCCCTTTTGTTCTTTAGCTTGTATAGCTTTTGAGCCATCTTCTAAGGCCTTTCAAAACAGCTTTTCGTGGCCTTAGAACCACTGAATTCCAGAGGAATTTCAGTGGTAAAAACCCTATTTTGAGGGCCCAAATAGGAGAGGGTGGTCCCCTCTCCTCTTGTCTTGCTTGCTAGTGTTGATGGCCAACCAAATGAGCATGTGTTTTTACTTCTTTATGGCTTTGTTTAGGCTCATTTTTATGACTTATCAGACCTGCCATAACTCCGTTTTTGGTTACTTTAGTCATCTCTTGCATGCTTATTGCACTTGTAATGTAAATCCTCTTTGCTAGCCTTGTTAGCTTTACAAAGTAGCATGCTTTTGTGGTTTAAATTAGCTTAGTTCAAGCATGTTTTTGGTTTTATTTTGACATGTTATAACTCTGATTTTGATTGGTGGACTCACTCCTTGCATGGTTTATACACTTGTAGTGTATTTCTCACAAACTAGTCTTGTATGCTTCATGAAGTAGCATGCCTTTCTAGCATGATTTGATTCTATTTCAGCATGTTTTTGGTGATGTTTTTCCATGTCATACCTCTTTTAAGGTTTGGTTTGGTTGGCCCTTGCATGCTCTATGCACTTGTAGTGCAATTCCATGAATTAGCCTAATGTGTATCATACTTTAACATGTCATTCTAGCATGATTTTGGCTTAACTCTAAGAAGCTTTTGGTCATGTTTTAGCATGCTTAAGCTCTGATTTTTGTTTTTTTGGTCATGTATGCCATGATTTGTATAGTTATGGTTCATTCTAGCTTGTTAGTTTTGTGCATCAAGTCTACTAGCATGCATTGCTTGACCTATTTGAATGATTTGGCATCATTTGTTATGTGATTTCAAAGCATGTTTCATTGCCATGCACTCACATCTTTCACTTTTTCAATGCATTGAAGGGTTGGTCATTTATGCCTTGAACATGAGCCTTTGCGTATGCCTTCATGCCTAAGCTTACGAGCTATCATTTCAATGTGTATTTGGGGTTATTTTTTCATGATATAACTCTGATTTTTATTGGCGAAGCCATCTCATGCTTGGTCTTGATAGGTGTAGTGTAATCCACCTTACTTGCCTTGCATCCATTATGTCTTATGCCCTTCATGCTAGCATATTTTGGCTTCCTTCCATACATGTTTTAGACTCATTTTAGCATATTTTAGGATTTTTTTGGGTTGCCCTTGCCATATGCTTCATGTTTTTCATAGTTGTAATGCAAGTGCCTTACTAGCCTTAAGCTTTGGGCACCGTAGCATGCTTCATTTGTATCATGTACATGATTTGGCATCATTCCACATGACATTTCAGAGTATGTAGTGTTGCCATGTTCCCACTTCATTCACCATTTGAGTGCCTCTAAGGGTTGTGCATTTGTTACCTTGTTTGTGGCTTAGTGTGTATGCATGCATGCCTAGGCATTTGTGCCCTAATCTTAGCATATTTTGGTCTTTGTTTAGATCTATTTGAACTCTGTCCATGATTGGTTCATGCCTTTGTACCATGTATTGCATGCCTCCTTTGTAGTCCTCTTTGGTAGCTTTATGCTTTAAGGACCCTAGCATGCCATGCTTGTATTGATTGAATGATTTGGTATCATTTCATACCTTATTTCAGTGCTTACAGTTTTGCTACACTCTTACATTTGTCACTCCTTGAGCACTTTTGAGAGTTATGCTTTTATGCTTAGTTGGTGGGCTAGAGCATGTACATGCATTGTCTTGCATTTCATGCCATCATTTCAACATTTTGGCCACTGATTTGGGCATGATTGAGGTCTGTCCATTTTAGTTTAAGTCCATTTTACATGTTTTTGCATGCTTGTTAGATTGCATGTTGTTACATGCTTGTTCCGTTTTGTTGTTGTTGAATGCTTGTCGCATTGCATGATTCTTGCATGTTGTTTAAATGTTTAGGTTGCATTACATGGTGCTTGCATGCTCATGTTGGATTACATTGTTTCCATGTCATTAGCTTGGTTAAGTTGTGCATGCATTGCATTGTGTTTGGTTTGGGTGTTAAGCCAAACACGAGGAACGAGGGACGTTTCATACTTGAAGTGATGAAACGTGCCTCAATTCTCGGTCGCCGACCCTCTTGATCATGCATGATAGAGGTTAAGGCATTTACGTATATTTATGCATTTCATCCATATTGATTTGTGCAACTCGACCTCTTTGGCCATCATGCATCGAAATGCGTGATTGATGGCTCAAGAGTCGAGCACTACACTCCTTTGAGCTTCAAACATGATAAGGAGTGTGGTTGCACACACATTTTCTTGCAAATACATTGTCATGCCTCTGTTTGTGCTCTGTTGTAGCAAAAATGAAAGTTTGCAGGAAGAAATGGCCGACCGGCTATTCGATGTGCCGATCGGCTAACAATATTTGGCCGATAGCCTCAAAATTGGTCGATGATCATTATCCACTGGCCGATGGCCACCCCTCTTGGTCGATGACCTCTCAAAGTGTCCATGAGGTGGGTCAAAAGCACTATGGAAGTTGGCATAGTTTTCAGAGGTGCAGAAGTGTGCAAACAGAGGCAATATGAGGCATGGCAACGGATTTCCGAGCGAAATCGATCGAGCATGCATATGCCCCTCTTCTCGAGGCCGTTTTGACTGCTTTGTATAGTTAGTTAATTTGTAATTAATTAGTTAATGTGTTATCTAATTTAATTCATTATTGTAAATTCTTGATTAGCTTAGCATAACTAATTTTCAATTCGGTGTTTTAATAACTAGTCTAATTAGATTATTAGATTAGTTAGAATAGCTTAGCGTAGCTAGCTTGTATTATTCATTCGGACCCTCCGTCGAGAGGTCGAATTTTGTAATAAGTGTACATGAGTGTGTGAATGTCTTCCAACCCCACGTCTTTCTCCCTTTTACTTAACCACTTACGATGGTTAGTTCTAGGTCATGTTTTGATTAGCATCCTTATGCTTGCATGTTTGCATTCATTCACCTGTCTTGCATGTACCGGGCTCGGCGCATCATACTAACTGCATTGTATTTCAGTACATTTACTTGAATACGTGTTCAACAACATATTATCAAGTTGCATTTCATATGCCATCTTAGAATAACCGAGCCTATCTTAGTTGCATTTTGCATGTGTTGCATAAGGCATTGTTGACATAGCTAGGATCATGTATTGATTACTAACTAGCTATTGTTTTGGCTCGGAGTATTAGGTAAGCTTTTACGCTTTAGCATCCTTGTATGAGTATGAGTGTTGCCATGATAGCATGCTTGCCATAAGGCTAACTGCTTATGTGTTCAACTGCATAAATGCCTATGGATGAAGGTTGGATTGCTTGAATTGGAACAAATCATTGAAATGCGAGTTTTAAGCCCACTTTGCAGAGTGGCAAAATCATGTTTTCTAAGCCCACTCGAGGGTGGCAAAATCCACGTCTTAGCCTATTTGCGAGTAGCACCTTCAAACCATTTTCAAACAAACATGAGATGTTTTGTTCCAAATTAGGTGATCAAGTCTATACTTGTATGCTAAGCGCATCACATAATAATTCTAGGTAAATAACCGGAAAAAGAACACATGTGTTTTCAAAAATAAAAAATCATGCTTAGTAAAGGCCGATCCTTTGATCGGGCGAGTGGGGGTGCTCATTGCATGACCTTCCCCTCTCGTACCCAAGTTCCCGAGCCGAGGCAACTTTGGTGATAACGGACACGTGACCTTAGGGACAAGTCAGGGTTTCCTAAATTTTCCAAAACAAAAATATTTAGGTAGCGACTCTGTATCTGGCAAAGCAATCCATGTTTGGCACTTCTTTATAAAATCAGTTTTCCAAAACGATTTGCCGGATTTGGTGATTTATCGGTCTTGCATTGCATTGCACTTTGCGAGATTAGATTCAGAACCGTAACATTGAGTTCGAACTGTAGTAGCTAATGAACAAAATGGATTTCGCGCCATTCGCGTGCGATGCCAGGACATTCGAGCACGTCTACAGTTACTGAAGTCTGGCAATCAGTTCTGCTTGTTGAGCCACAACCTCTGCCTGACACGCAGTAACCTCCGTCTGGCGAGTAGCATCCCGCTGCATGGCTTGCATAGTCTCTTGGAGCTGACGCATCATCTCCTCCATTCCGGCCATAAGGTGCTGATCTAACTGAACAACAAGTGTATCTCTCTCTGCGGTAGAAACAGAAACCTCAGCCCGACTACACACTGGTGGGGTAGATAAGGACCGCTGATCTGGTAACCGCTGTACTGATGAACTGTGCCTAACTAACCTCCGTCTAGTAATCAAGGGTAATGAAAAGAACACTGCTTGTCCGTCAACTAGATCCTCAGATCGATGAAGCCTTCTACCTCTAACCTAGAGTGCTTTGGGGGAAACTGCCTTCTCGGAAGCAATGGTGCAATACATACCTTGTAAAAAGATAAAATAAAGCAAAATAAGGAAACAAACAGTCAGAAAAACGGACAGCATTTCGGCTTAAAGTAAAGACAACACACAGTTGGCTTTGTAAGCTGAACACACTGTTCTCAACACTGATCACTGCCCCCAAATCACTACCTCAAATCCGATACCCCCAAATACTGATGTCCTAAGACTGATACCCAAACTTGCAACTGATACATACAACCTGTAGAGACACACTCTGACAGCACATATCAAGCAAGTGAGAGCCAAAACACACCTATTTTGGGGTAGGGTTTCCCTGTCCTAATTTCGTCAGGAACTAGGGGTTCGTTACGCAAGCAAACGGTTTCAAACAACCTACATTCGGGTAAGCAACCTGTCCTAGTTTGGAATGGTCTTTACGGCTTCCGATATGCACTAGGTCGAATGGTCAAAAAGGGTGCCTCAGCAAGAGCCGAGGTTTGTGTTCCCATCGTGGCAGAGCCCGTAACCGGTCAGCCTTATGGCATGCTTTTCCAAGCAAGCCTCCAGCAAACCGTTCAGGAATAGCAGACAGCAAACACTGTGACCTAGGCGCACCAATACAAATACAATGCAAAGAATCATATAAGTGTAAAAAAAACAACATATCATGATATTCGAGTCAAGTTCTCTAAATCCCCAGCAGAGTCGCTAGAAACTGTAGACCGCCCAAACTCTCTTCGCGCAGCCCCCCTTTTGGAGAGGACGCGAATTGGGTTCATAGCTACTACAGTTCGGACTCCTGTCACGATTCTGAATCTAATCTCACAAAGTGCAATGTAAGACTGATAAATCACCAAAGAGTCAAAATCCAGCAATTGGTTTTGAAAAATCAATTTTGAATCAAAAGCGCCAAACATTGACAGTTTTGCTAGATTTCAGAGTCGCCACTTAAATATTTTGTTTTGGAAAATTTAGGAAACCCTGACTCGTGCCTAAGGCCACGTGTCCGTCATCACCAAAGCTGCCTCGACTCGGGAACTTGGGTACGAGAGGGGAAGGTCCTGAAATGAGCACCCCCGCTCGCTCGATCAAAGATCGGCCTCTACTAAACATGATATGTTATTTTTGAAAACACATGTGTTCTTATTCCGGTTTATTAGCTAGCTTACTATGTGATGCGCACAGCATATAAGTATAGACTAAATCGCTCGATTTGGAACAAAACATCTCATGTTTGTTTTTGGAAAATGGTTTGGAATTGCTACTCGCAGGTAGGCTAAAGCGCGGATTTGCCACCAAAACAAGGTGGGCTTAAAATATGATGATTTGCCACATCAAGTGGGCTTAAAACGCACATTTTGATGAATTATTCCAATTCAAGCAATGAAGCCTTCATCCACAGGCATTCATGCAGTTAATAATTTAAGCAAATAGCCTCATGGCAAGCATGCTATCATGGCAACACTTTACACACATGCAAGTATGCTAAAACATAAACACTTACCGAGTACTCCGAGCCAAAACAAAAAAGCTAGTTAGAAATCATGCATGATCCTATCTATGCCAACAATGCCTAATGCAACACATGCAAAATACAACTAAATAGGCTCGACTATCCTAAGATGGCATATGAGTGCAACACTCGATAACATGCTTTGAAACACATATTCAAGAAAGTATTGAAATTCAATGCAGTTTGAATGATGCGCCGAGCCCGGTGCATGCAATACGAATGAATGATGCATGCATGCAAAGCATAAGTATGCTAATTGAAACGTGCTATAAAACTAACCATCAAAAGCTTGTAAATAAAAGGGAGAAAGACGTGGGGTTGGAAGACATTCACACACACACACAAACTTATTACAACATTGTGTCCTCTCGACGGAGGGTCCGAATAATAAGCTAAGCTAAGCTATTATTACAAACCAATTAATTAACTATACTAAGCTGATTAATTACAAACCGAATTGAAAACTAGCTATGCTAAGCTAATTAAGAAATTACAATAATGGATTAAATTAGTTAAATACATTAACTAATTAGTTAAGCTAAATAAAGCAGTTAAATGGCCTCGAAGGAGAGGGTGAATGCATGCTTGGTTCACTTTGCCTGGAAATGCATTGCCTTGCCATAAGTTGTCTCTGTTTGCACTCGCGGTGACCTCGGAGCATCGAACGCATTTTCAGGTTGCCCGTGCCTCAAAACAGGAGCATTCTGCACAAAGTTGCTACAAGTGGCCGGCTGGCCACTTCAACTGGTCGGCAGGCTACTACAACTGGCCAGCAGGCCACCACAATTGGCCGGCAGGGTAGTGCAAGTGGCCGGCCGGCCACTTCCTTTTCCAGATCCTCAATCTTGCTGCAACAGAGATCAACAAAGGGCACAACAATGCATCTACAAGGAAATGTGTGTGCAACCACTCTCCTTATCATTTCTCAAGCTCAAAGGAGCGTAGTACTCGACTCTCAAGCCACCAATCACGCATCTCAATGCATGATGGCCAAAGAGCCAAGCTCGCACATTATTAGTGAATGCACAAACAACATATAAGAACCTCCGCCTCTATCATGCATGGTCAAGAGGGTTGGCGACCAAGAAACGCAACATGTTTCGTCACTTTGAGTGTGAAACGTGCCACATTCCTTGTGTTTGGACATCCGATCCAAATACAATGCAATGCAAACAAGATACTTATTTTTAATGCTAATATGGCATGCACAAGATTCTATCGTGTAAACAATGCATGCATGGCATGTTTAGAAGCTAAGGCATCAAAGCTAGTGAGGTGTATTACACATGAAGCATACACTACAATGCTCAAATGATCAAACCACATATGGACAGACCTAAGATGCTCCAAAACAGTGGCCAAAACACTCTAAAACTTAGGCCCAAAAGCAAGGAACGCATGCTCATTGGTTTGCTCGCAACCAAGGCACAAAGCTTAATTTTCAAACACATTGAAAGAGCGACATTTGTAAGAGCATGATAGAGGTACAAGCACTGAAATCATATGCCAAATGATGACATATCATACAAACGACACAAGTATGGCACGCTAGAGTCCTTAAGCATTAAAGCTAGCGAAGTACGCAACACTAGGGCTATACAATACAATGCTCAACGGACTAAACCAATCCTAAACAGACCTCATGCATGCCAAGACAGTAGCCAAAACACTCTGAAATGATAGCATGATAGGCAAGGTAATGATGCTCATGCATTGGCTCATCCACAAGGCATAGGGACACAACTCTTAAACACAATTAAAGAGTGATAAACATGAGAGTTTAACAAGGCTATATGCTCTGAAATCATGTGAGAAATGATGCCATATCACATAAACATCACAAATAAGGCATGCTAGAAGGCCTAAGACACAAGGCTAATAAGGGGCACTACACAAGAGGCATGCAATACATGGCACGAACGGCTAAACCAGCCATGGACAGAGCTCAATTAGGTCAAAACAAAGACCGAAACGTACTGAGATGGAAGCTCAAGAGCTTGGACAAGCATGCATACGTATTGGTCCATAAACGAGGCACAAACCACAACTCTTAAACACAATCAAAGAGTGGAATATGTGAGAAATGAGGCTAAGGCATGTAATCACCACAAGTAAAGCATGCAAGAGGCTTTGAAACTCAAAACTAGTCAAGGCCCTTACACTACAATCATACACAACAAGCCCCACATGGCCAAGACCACTCAAAACAGAGCTAAGGCAGGTCAAAATAATAGCAAATATATGCTAAGATAGAGCTAACACAAGCTAGGATTAGAGGCATGAAGCATGGAGCATACTAGGCAACAAAGAGGATTACACTACAAGTGTGAAAACCAAGCAAGAGGTGACTCCACCAACCAAAATCAGAGTTAAGGCATGTTAAATAATGACCAAAAACATGCTGGAATGAAGCCAATACATGCTAGAAAGATGAGCTAAGACATTAAGCATACAAGGCTAGTTTACAAGAATTACACTACAAGTGTAAGAAGCAAGCAACCAATGACCAAACCAACCAAAAACAGAGCTAAGGTAGGACCAACAAGTCACAAAAACAAGCTTGAGCTTGATGATAAAAGAGTAAAAGAGCATGCTCAAGTATGAAGCCCACAATGCATGCAAGCAAGACAAAAGGGGAGGGGGATCACCCCCTCCTATTTTGGACCACAAGAGCAACTTTTTACCACTAAAATTTCTTTGAGTTTCAATGGTAAAAAGGCCAAGCAAGGGAAGAATCAAAGCTTAGAGAGAATGGCTCAAAGCTTAGCAAATAAGGCATACAAGGGGATGAAACACTCCCAACTCCCACAAAGCCTTAAACAACTATCTTTAACACTTAAAAACAGAGTTTTTTATAGTTGACAACTAGGCCAAAATAAGCATGCAAAGGTGGCTTAAACTAGTATACAACAAACAAGCTTAAGATGAGAAGAAGCTTACCCTTGTAGCACAGTAAGAAGGCAGCAACTTCAGCAATAATTTCAGACCAAAACCAATGCTAAGACTTCAAAATAAGCTCCAAGGTACCTCAGCTCCAAAGTTATGGTGTTTGACTAGGTGTTTGTGTGCAAAAGTGTGAAGAAATAACACTTTTAAGCATAAAATAGCACAAATATATATATATATATAGAGAGAGAGAGAGAGAGAGAGAACTCTAGAGAAAGGGAGATATTTTTGCTCTGAAAATGTTGAACCCTTCTCAAGGGGGAGGAGGCTCCCCTTATATAGGCCAAGCAAGCCAAAAGGCTTGCTCAATCCCTCCATACACGTGTATGGAGGATGAGTCCAGTGAGCCACAGCTGGCTCAAAAGATCTGAAAATATCTAAAAAGGAGAACAAGTGGCTGCTGCCTAGTTAACTGGCCGGCCGGCCACTTTAAGTGGCCTACAAGGGAGGAAAGTGGTCGGCAAGTGCCACAAGTGGCCGGCAAGGTCCTCTCCTCTCCCCAAGGCAAGGGACAATAAGGGTTGGCGCAAAAACCAAGGCCAAAATACAAAGTGTTGAGAGGCTCAAAAACAAGGCACTTAGCCGAGACCTTCGGGCGCTTGAAACAAGCACAAACATGTGCAATCATCGCGTGCACAAACGATGACGTTTGAGTCTTAAGATCAGTCAAAATGGGGTGTCTACAGTTTCCGCACAAGTGATCAAAGTTCCCTATAGACCACTAACAATGTATCTTTTACATTATTGGAGGAATTGACCTATACTAGTATATCATGGGTGATGTTGAGTCTCTTAACCATCTATCATCGTTTTTCACTTTCACGGTTCCTCCCTCAGTTCATTGAAGTCCGGGCATTAGAAAAAAGCTACCTCAGAGGCACCAACCAGGCTATCCTTTCTGATTTCATGCTTCTCTGGTTTGATCTCCATACTCTTGAGCATGCAAGCCACCAATGAGTGCCCATAGAAAAGAAAAGTCACATAATATAAATATAAAAAAAAAAAAGGGACTCATTGATTAAAGGAGAGCCTTCACACTTACTCAACAAATACCCTTTGATTCCTAGTGGTTTAACTTTTCTCTGTGATGTTTTGCTACTCTTGCCAGAGGTCTAGCCATCCAATCACTAAGAGGATTAACTCTAGCTCAGTGGCTTCTCAATGATTGCACACACGCACATACATTATGTGAGCTCTCATGTTTGCTTTTGAGTTGTGTATTCTCATGTACCTTATGATCTTTGATTAAATTTTATTTGATTTGCTCACGAGTTTGTGGTTCATAATTTCAAAATTTGCAAGTTTGCAGGCTTCATGGTTTGTGGATTATCCCATCTTAGTGTCACATTCTTGCTGTTATACTCACCTCTGTTTTGTTACAGGTCACACTTCTCAGTACGAGTTGGTTTTATTTGCTTCGAAAAAGTGTTTTGGTCATTGGTGGTTTTTTTGTCCACGCTCGAGCGTAGATTTTATCCCTCCAACATTTTTTCAGCGTTGTTCAAGGTTCTGAGAGGTTTTTTTGGCGCTTGAGCATCCAATTCCTTGCTCGAGCGTAGCCACGCGTGTTCTGGCGTGTGCTCGAGCGTTAAAACCCATGCTCGAGCGGACTGGTTTGATATAAAAATCCTTCCCCCGTCTTTTTAGTCCATTTTTTTGTCCCAAATTTCATCTCTCTCCTAGAGCTTCGTCGGTGGTGCCTTGCCTTCTTCTTGCATCTTGGATTGCCTCGCATGTGTGTTTTTCCTTGGTTTTGTGTGCTCTTCTTCCATCTCAGGTTTGTCTCCTTTTTTCCTCTTTTGGTACTTTGTTTTATTGGTATTATTTTTTTTATTTTTCCCCGATTGATTGAGGTTTTGGGTGTGGTTTTTTCATCTCTGTGTTTAGTTTGTTATTCTCCACTTGTTCACACACTTTCACTGTAGGTTGTACCTGTTGAGTTTCTCATAGGGTTGATTTGGGCATCTTTGTATACAACATAATGGTTCTTTGTCATCCTCATGAATCTTTGGTTTTATGCTCTAATGGGTTGTGGGATATTGGGCTTTGTTGATTGGTTTTATCACTGATATCAGTTCTCTTGTGATTTTCACTATATCTCTTTGGATTTTTGCTCTTCATGGTAACTATGATCTCACTAGCTATTACTACTGAATGCTGTTTTGTTGTGATTATGAGAGGGTTGATCATACTGATTTTGCTATTGCTCTTGAATGTTTGATTCTTCTATATTTGGACTTTTCTACTAATGTTTGGTCTGTGTTTTTTGATTTTGGTTCTTGTCTTGGGTTTGAGGGTTTGTGTTTGTCTCTTTTGGGTATACTTGGTTTAGTCATGTCCTCTTCTAAATGAAAGAAGTCAACTGCCACTCGCCCTTCTTTTAATACAGACCGATTTCCCTCGGCTGAAAAAGCCAAGTTGTTTAGAGAGTCCTACCCCTCTAGAACTGTTCATCTTGAACGCAATATTCTGCCAAACACTTTTGAGTCCATCCACATTCGTCCTTTGTTTGATCTTTTGGGTGGGGATTTAGTTCTTTCCTTCTCAGGCCGTCAAAATCTTGATTGGGTGTGGGAATTTTACTGTAATATTGTCACGACCCCATTCCGTCCCTAGTAGAATGGTGCCGTGATGGCCAGTAATCCGAGATTACCGAAGGCCAGCTTTCAAAATTCACACACAATCAGAGTATTACATATGGGGCTAACATGTGCGGAAACAATAATTTACAATACAAGTGGTCCATAAGAGCAATGCGTAGATCAAATGAAATGGCATACATCTTTACATAACTTTACAACTTGAATGTAAGCAAAATAAAATACATATTACTTCTTGACTAAAAGGCTTCTCGAGCCGACATGTTCAAAATACATGAAATACAACTAAGAAGCATAATCTTCAATATTGCCGACATCTTCACTGCTGACATAACATACATGCAAAACACACATCTCGGCGTAGCCGACTTCTTGCTTGTTACCTACATATATACATAGGGAGGGTGAGCTTAGATACTCAGTGAATGGTATAAGTAATAAAGGGGTTAAATGAATGACATCCGAGATCCTTTCAAAACATACATATCATAGCTTGTTCAAAACATGGGATGAATCAAGTTCATCAATCAAATCTTGGCCTTTCAAATCTTCTTGGGATGTTTAATAACATCTACATAATACTTGGGGTGATGACATTCCGGGCAAAACAAAAACATAACCTCGGCATCGAGCACACCCGTTCATAGTCCGTCGGTGGCCGATATCTTAACAAGGCTTAATGTCCCCTAGCACGAAAGGACTGTGCTACCTAGGCTTAAAGTCCCCTAGCATGGAAGGACTCTCAAAACAAGATGTGCAGTTGCATTATAGTCCCCTGACACTAAGGACTTTCAAAACAAGATGTGCAGTTACATTATAGTCCCCTGACACTAAGGACTTTCAAAACAAAATGTGCAGTTGCATTATAGTCCCCTGGCACTAAGGACTTTCCAAGAATGTCATCAAAACAAAATAATACTTGATATACAAAATAGGGATCATCATTCATACTTGATCAAATACTTTTCAAAACAAGGCAAAGCAAAACTTATCAAAACATTGTAACATAGCTTTATTAAAAATACCACTCACATAGTTCCTGGGATGTCGGGATCAAGGCAAAGGTCCAAGTCCTACAAACACATGGCAAAGTATACTGAATGTACTCTTCAAAACAAGTCTTACATACATGCAAATGATCTCGGGAAAACATGCTAGAAGTCAAAACACTGTTTTACATGTCAGGAAGACATGTTGGGTACCAACCAGGTCTTAGCCGAGGTCCCACACCTCCTGGCCGAGGTGTGGTTACCTAGGCTTTGGCGTGCGGCTACATGTCGAGGTGCGCACAAGACAAACTAAAGGTGTAAGTGATCATGCAAGGTAGGCCAAGGTGAGATACGATGCTTGGCCTAAGTGTGAGGTCCAGGTAAGAGTGATCTCGACGACTACACTTAGGGAAATGAGTGTCTAGAGATCTGGGTTTCCACCCGTGAAGAACATGAAGAACATGAAGAATATGAATGCTAAAATCATAACTTCTTTATTACAAAAATCTGGAATTTCATGCTATGAGTTCGAAAACATGGACATGGGTACCCATACTTGAAGATCATGTGAAAACAAACACAAAAACATGGATCTTGGCATGAGCTTTCAGATCAAAACATGACTTTTCTTGAAGAACACATGAATACTATTTTCCTCTTTCTAAAACCAAGCTTCAAAGCAATGCATGGCTTACAAATCATATTCAATCATGCAATGCAATAACATGAACATAAAGAATAACATGAGCAGATCAAGAATCTAACCTTAAAACACGGATCTAACGGTTCGATCTCTAGGGATCAAGCTTGGAAATCCACTCTCTCTCAAGAACTCCTCTTCCTCTCCTAGAGCTTCTCTCTCCTCTTCAAAACAAGGATATATAAATGATAGGTTTCTCCCTCTGCCGGCTGACTTAACACTCAGCTCAGACACGTGGCAACGGCTAGTTGGCTCTCCCCAAAAAGGTGATAGATTGACAAGACATGTGTAAGACAAAGTGTATCTAACAAGCTACCCGGTAAGGCACTTCGGCAAGTGATGACATCGGCTAAGGACAAAGCTTCGACAACTAAGGTGACAATGACCTCAGCTAGGAAGGACAACACTTGACTAAGCTGTGCCACACCTTGGCCTAGATGTGCCACACCTCGGTCTAGGTCATACCACTCCAGGACAAGATCACTTAGGTGCAAAGGTAACATCTCGGCCTAGATAATACACATCTCGGCCTTGGTGATGAACACCTCAGCCTAGATGATGACATCTCGGCCAATATGTCAGGGCGAAGGTGGAGGTCAAACAAAGTGGTTCCAAGATAATTCTAGACTGAAGATGACCTCGGCTTGGAATGATCTAGGCGTAACATAACCTAGGCTTGGCATGACCTAGGCTTAACATAGCAGGGAAGGGACAAAGCATGCAAGCAACACTTAAGCAAAACAAGACAAGATTCATGAATGCAACTTAACATGGCAAAACATATAAATGCATGCAAACATGACTAGGACATGAATGTGGGTTGTTACAAATATGGAGGGGATTGACGATGTTAGTCCTTCGTTCAAGACTTGGGTCAGGTTTAAGTCTATCACAGTTACCCCTGACCTTATTCGTGAGCTTTTAGGTATTGGTAAAGTCTTTCCTATTTTTTATCCTTTCCCTGTTCGACCCACCTGTGATTTCAACGAGGTGGCCATTGCTTTATGTGGTACATCTCGTTCATGGCTCTCGAGCTCTTTGATCAAACAAAATGAGCCCCTTCCCCAGTTTCGCTTACTCAATCTTATTGTTTGTGCCAACATCATTGTGACCACCCACAGCTCCGAGATAAATCAAGAACAAGGTTTTGTCCTTTATTGCATTGTTCATCACCGATATATAGACCTTGCCACCTTGATCATTCAAAAAATGGTTGCTGCTTTTGAGCGCAATAACCTTGGTCTTCCTTACGGTTGCCTCATTAATCGGCTTCTCGCCAAGTTTGAGGTTCCATCTTTTAATGAGGATGACTTTGTCTCTCCTTCCCGACCTTTCACCAAAAAGACTATTTCTCAGAGTTAGTCTCATGTCAGGGGGGTTCCTTCTGGAGTGGGTACTTCTGGTGCAGGTGCCAGGGATGTTATTGTGGCCGAGGAGGCAGAGTATGATGCAGTTGCTGCAGGTGAGGCTGCTAGTAAGGGGGAGCAGCTTCCTCCTGTTCGTACTATCCGAGGCCAGCTCCGTCAGTTCGAGCAGTCTATGGTCTCACATTTTGATCGTCTGGAGGACTGGATGGATATCTTCGAGGCCAGGCTTACTGATCTTGAGACTAGCGCCGATGCTAGGCTCACAGCATTGGAGGCCTCATCCAGGCACATTGAGGAGTCAATTGCTCAGTCCTCTTCTCATCTGTCCCAGATTTTGTCTCTTCTACAGATGCAACCACCTCCACAGCCACCGGCTTAGTGATCTCTGTTTTATTGGCTAGTATTCTTTTTGCACAATGATACCTCTTGATTTTTGTTGCACAGTTTTCTCTCTTGCTTTTTTGTTTCTTATTCCCTTGTGTTTTCCTCCTGGACAAGAAGGGGAAGTGGGTTATACTTGATGCATGCATGGATATTGGATATACTTTTGTTTCATAGAGATACTTGATGCATGCATGGATATTGGATATACTTTTGTTTCATGGATATACTTGATGCATGGTTATTATTTTTGGGCATGGATATTGAGATATTGGTTTTTCATGGATATTGGGATACTTTTGTTTAGATATATATATATATATATGGCTAAAAATCCAGTTCCACAGTTTTGGTTTGTATGGTTGTTTCCACAGGTGGATTGTTCAAGGATTAAGTATTTCATGTTCGCATTCAGCTCTTGTGGTTTTTGTAGTGGTTTTTTTTTTTTTCGAGGTTGTTGATTGTGTTAGTTAGTGTGTTTTGGGTTTGTTTGTTAGGAAAATTGTTAGAACAGTTTTATCCGGAATTTGACAAAGGGGGAGATTGTTAGGACCCTACTTGTTGTCAAATTCCGTGGACAAACTTGAGGTTCATTGAGTTTTAATTTTCTTGTGTTTTTGGTCTTTCCGCTCGAGCAGGGAAAATGGCGCTTGAGCGGAGATTCCACCCTCACAATATTTTGGCTTGTCTGCAAAATATACAGAGTGGTGTGTTTTTACACTCGAGCGTGGGATCTTACGCTCTAGCAGGAACCCTGGTTTGGAACACGCGATATAGAGTCCTCGCTTGAGCATCCATTCCCACGCTCGAGCGGACCTCACGATCTCAGCTTCTATAAAACCTCAAGTTAATCCAAATCTAAGGTTATGTTTTCTAGATCTTCTTTAAGGGTTTTAGGGTTTTCTTTTGGGGATATTTTTCTGGTTTTCCTTGATGTTTGATTGAGTTTGAACTTATGTTCTTATAAGCACACATCAAGGAGATTGTTTGATCTTCTTTGAGAGTGTTCTTCTTCGGTGGACTCCGAAGATTCAAGCACAGAGTAATCAAAGGAGTTTGATGTTGTGTGTAGTCATTGATTCGACAATAGATGTTTTGGATTTAACATTAATCTGATCAATTCCGAGACGAAGGTTGCGGTGAAAGATATACAGAAGATTTGAAGACAAATTGAAAGTGTTTGGGTAATTTGTTTGGTATCTTTATAATCTTTTTTTCTTCAGTAGTTGATTGATTTGTGGCGTTTTGCACGTGATTTTTTTATCTCAATTGGAGGTGCTCCAATTGTAGTTTTTTTCCACGTAAAAATCATTTGTGTCGATTTATTGTTTAGAACAACAATCTAAATCACATTCGTACGTGCTTGATGATTTAAATTGTTAGTTTTAGTTGTTTGAAAATTGGTACAATTAATTCTTGATCTAATTTCAAATCACTTAGGTTTTTCACCAACCATATAAATATGATCACAATCTATGATAATATTAGATTTTTCATATATGGTATTGTCATTAATCACGTTATTTTGAATTTCAGAAGCATATGGGAATGTAACGTTGGGTTTGAAAATGTCACATTGGGTTTGAGAAGTTACATGTTACATTTACATTTTGAATTTTAAATTTCCAATCATATAGATATGATCACAATCTATGATAATATTGAATTTCCCATATAGAGTATTGCCATTAATTAGATTATATTGAATTTCAAATTTCTAACCATATAAATATGATCACAATCTATAGTAATATTAGATTTTTCATATATGGTATTATCATTAATCAGGTTATTAATTAATTAAGATTGGGGGTAGATATGTCCACAAGAAAATCACAGAACCTATTGGGTTATAAGTTTTTTCATAAGACCATATCTTGTATAAGTCTTTCAAATGGGACTTATAAACAATTTACCCTATAATTAAATGTCTTATTTGATTTCCTCCTTATGATATTTATAATTTACTTCTAAACATTTAACAAAAATAAAATAAATGAAAATGTGTTGAGGAATAGTATTCCATCAAGTCCAATTTGTTTATATTTTTATCTCATGAGATCTTTTTTCCTTATTTTATAATTTTTTGAAGACTATAATACCCTTTTATTCTATTTTGATAATACATATTATATATTTTCCATTTACTCTCTCTCTCTCTCTCTCTCTCTCTAGAATTTTCATATATATATATATACACATCTCGATGCTCTGTTCTGCAACTATCGTTCCAATCGAACCAAATCCAAGCTTGAAAAAATCAATTCTCTTGTTTTTCTCACCAAACATATTTCAATTTTCTTTTAAATTCTTCAATTTCTTTGCTTAAGTCCCCATCCAAACCAGTATGTTTTCATTTAGATCACAGTAACACTTCAACAAGGCTTGTGCTTTGTAGTTTGAGATCGAATCATTTTATGGTAGCCTCATTCCATAAACCCCAACCTGTTCATTAGTTCATCGTTAAATTAATTGATTTTTAAAATTTTTCTGTGTTTGTGTGTATTCAGTAGAGATATATGTGTATATATAGTTTTTTGAGAATTGGAGTCAAAAGTGTTTTTGAAATTGATGAAAAATGTTGAGAAGAGTTGAAATTTGTAGAAAGTGTTGTGAAATTAGTGAAAATTGATTAGTGTCTCGTGGTATGATATAGAATCCAACCAAGGTTTGGAAATAGATTGATATGGTATTATAGTATTTCTTATTGGTTGAGTATTTCAGTGAATGCGAACATTCACAGTCACTGAAGTTATTGTTGTTATGGATTATCAGATTTTAATGTTTTGCATTTAGTGATGTGAGTACAACATAGAGATGTGAATGTTCACACCAACATAACATTAAAATAGTACAACATAAAGATACGAATGCTCACATCAATATTGAATTTACCACAATGCACACTAAATTAATGGTTATGTGTACACAATAATAAGCAACTACTAATAATGTGAATGTTCATAGTGTCTCTATAATATCAAAACAACATGGCAATATTAACAATGCATTACTCACAAATTACAATCAAGGTTAATAATCACATTAAAAAATAGTCGTACTAATACAAACAATAATATATTATTTTAGTTACAAACATAGTGTGTACATAGAGATGTGAATATTCATATTAATTTTATAATACAAATAAATAGTCGCACTCAATGTCAATGTTCACACACTCGTATGTGGCTCCACGAGGAGATAATATTGATAATACTATGTTGATTTAAATGCAATTCTTTACAGGGCAAATGATATTATTGAATCATCTGCTCCTGTACTTTTTCTTTGATAATAATGGTTGTTTATCAACTGCTTTTGTCCTTGTTGATTTAAAACTTTCTTGCATTGGTTTTTTTTTTTTTTTTTTTTTAATCTTAGAATGGGAGAGAAATTTTCTCCATATAATAAGGTGATATTCTCCTAAAATGAGGTAGAGATTTTCTTCTTAAAATGAGAAACCCTTTTTATTTATTTTTTTATTGTATATTAGATTGAAAATGAAAACATATGCAAAAAAGTTGAAAGAATAATTTGATCATATTATTCTAAATAAAACCTAATAAAATACTAAAAAAATATATAAATTAAATAAAATATAAGTCTTAAGAATGAGATTTACTTAAAACAACTCTCAAATGTTTATTATGTATAATATCAAATTATTGTCGGTGTGACAAAGAATATTAACTAGGATTGTCTTTTTGAATATGTTGCAATGTGATTTAAAATCATTTCCATTGAGCTTTTCAATAAATAAAAAAAAAAATTGAAAATTGTGATTTAGAGTGATGTGATGATATATTATCATTTCTGTTGTATGTGCCCACTTTATTACCGACATCAGCCAAACAGTATGATTTTTTAATTTAATATTATTATTTTTTTAATTTGAACACTATGCTATTTTTAGGCAGATTAATTAGTGTAGTCAAAAACAACTTTTTAATTGGCATGACATTCTTCATAGTTCATACTAGCACATGATGAGTTCAGATCATAATATCCAAAATACATTGCACTTCATAAAGTAGGTAACCATGGTGGAAATTAAACCTTTCGATCTCTTCTTATTCAAATTAAAAATACAGGACACTAGTTCTAACAATTAAATTTTTTATTAGAATAGGTTTATACACATATACACATTAACGTGGTAAGTTTCACATCATTGAAATAATGAAGATATCAACGGATAAGAATAACTCTAATATACTTCATCAACTTAATGTGTACATTTTATATATTTTTTGTAATTTAATTATGTGTATGTATACAATCTCTTTTTACTATGTAGGTCATATAAATATAAAAATAATAAATAATAATAAACTTTAGGTAGGCCTAAAGTGAATGAAAATGTAATGATCAAGGTAATGAAAGGAAAAATACCACTTTTGCAATAAACAATTGCTTTATATTAAAAGTACTTTAGGAATTACTCAAATAAAATATATTAATTAAATATTATTTTAAATATAACTCGCACCACATTAAATCAAATCTATACCATATTTTTATATTCTAAATAAATTTTTTGGCCAAATATTCTGATCATGATGAGATTTTAAATTCAACTCAAAATGTTAATATTCTGGGTAATTAGAGTTGTTGTTGATCTACAATAATTAATTTAAATTCTCTACATTTTAAGTCAAGTCTGTTCAGACAAATTCTCTACATTTTAAATTAAATCTGTTTAGATCTCAATCCATCCGAATCAATCCGAATTGAGAAATTTTATTTCTACATACTCTTTTATTTCTGTACACATAATATCTCAGTTCACACATTTAACGAATTTGAAAAAAAAAATGTTTCACTTAGTACACAACCCTTTATACCAGAAATACCCTCTTTTTCATCCTTCCATCATTAACTCTAATCTCTAACCCTAACTAGTCACTGTCGCCCCCTCCACCATAACCGCCGCCGTAATCCTTCCCAAAATACTAGAGTTGAACTCAAAATGTTTCAGAACTTGGGTAGTATAATTTTTGACATAGTTAGAACTTGAAACAAGGCTTAGACATGGACTTTCACAACCCAAACCACCTGAATTCTATTATATATATATATATATGAATTATAAACATAAAATATTATAAATTATATTTTATTTTCTCACTGTTTGGATTATAGGCCCCGTTTGGTGTAGCTGTTAAAACAGCTTATAGATTATAGCTTAACAGATTATAGATTATGACTTTAATCAGAAGTTGTTAATCTGTTTGGTGTAGCTGTTGGATTATAGATTTAAGTTGCTGAGTAGTGTTTGTTAAATAAGCTGTGAAATAGCTTTTTCAATTAATTTTTATTTTTTGTTTGTCTACATTTCTCATAAAAAATAATAATAATAATCTATAGTCCATTTGAGTCTTTTTCTATTTTTAAAAAAATAAAAAATAAAAAAATTTAAGAGTATAACCATAAATTAACATGTCCACAGCAGAAGCTGATAATCAGAAGCAAGGGGTGAGCAGCTTCTCAGAATCAGCTTTTTTGAGTTAAAATAAGCTGTTAGAATCAGAAGCTGTTTGAAATAAGTTTAACCAAACAGTCCAAAATAACTTTTTCAAAGCTAAAAGCCATAAGTTGGCTCTGAAAAGCTTAAACAAACACCCCCATATTATATGACTAATTACACATCAGTGAACGTTTTACAAAATATTTATAGATTAGTAAAAAAAATTATAAATATAATTATTAATATTTATAAATTTTGTCATTAATTTGAAATTTCTTTTTTTAAAAAATACACTAAGAAGTAATTTTCCTTAAATTATATTAAAATGTAATATATTCTTCCGTTTGATACAAATAACATAAAATAAATTTTCTTATTATGTTTTGTTTTATTTATTTATTTATTTTCAAAAAGTATAATACATTAATTAGTTTAGGACAATTTAAGATATATATATATATATATATGTGTGTGTGTGTGTGTTTGAAAATGAATAATCCAAGCCAAACCAAATTTTAAAAAGTTAAACTCGAGATAACTTGAACAAATTCTCTACATTTTAAGTCAAGTCTGTTCAAACAAATTCTCTACATTTTAAATTAAATCTATTTAGATCTCAATCCATTCGAACCAATCCGAATTGAGAAATTTTATTTCTACATAATATTTTATTTCTGTACACATAATATCTCAGTTCACACATTTAACGAATTTGAAAAAAAAAAAATGTTTCACTTAGTACACGACCTTTTATACCAGAAATACCCTCATCTTCATCCTTCCACCATTAACTCTAATCTCTAACCCTAGCTAGTCACTGTCGCCACCTCTACCATAGTCGCCGCCGTAATCCTTCTCAAAATACTACAACGCATTGTTTCCATTCTTTCTATTGCCTATACAACTAGAGAGTTCACACTTGTATTGCACCATAATTGATATAATTTATTCCGAAAGACTAAACTGCTACATGCAGTTAAAAAGAAAAGGGCAATGGTAGAGGGCCACAATTTTTGTGGCTCAAATGGCTCAAAACTGCCAAAACGACGACGTCGTTTTGGCAGTTTTGAGCCATTTGAGCCACAAAAATTGTGGCCCTCTACCATTATTCAAAAGAAAAGGACACTGCAAACTTGACAAACCTAACTCCATTTCTCTAGATAAGCTTTTTAAATGACTTTTAACCATTGATTGCACTTGTTCCTTTTCTACATTAAAATGGCTCACCTCTCTATATTGATATGAGGACATGTTATCATCTGTAATGCTTGATACACGAATGGAGTGGTTGCTTAATCCAATCTTGAATTCATACCCCTACTCAAGCGGTAAAGGAAGGAGGTTGGCGGTGGTGAGGCAACTGATTAGGAGTAAAATTTTTGGATAGCTTGAAAATTAAGATTTTATATGTGAAAGATAAAATAATATTTTAGTATTTTTATTTTAAGACAAAAATATAATTAAAATTTTTTTTTTTCATTAAATGTGTGAAAGGAGAAAACTTTTTGTGTGTGAATAAAATTACCAAAAATGCTTTAGAGCTCTAATATAAGAGCTCTAATAACTCTAATGGGAAGGTGGGTCCCACCCTGATGTGATGTTTGTTCCTTATTTTGTTTTTTTTTTTTTTTTTTTTTGCTTTGACACATCATTATTTAGAGCTCTCTATCATTTCCCATAAAATTACCCATCCGAACCGCAGACCTAGCATCACACCAAGGATCCTCTAGGGTTTTTTTTCCTTAAAGTTTCCTAAAGTAGTTTGTTGTATGGATGAGATTTAATTCTAAAAAATTAATGTGACTTGTCATTAAATCTCAACCATACAACACACCACCACTCTAAGAAACTTTAGAGAAAAAAAACTCTAGAAGATCCTTACTCATTTTGTATAAACTTTTTTCTCTCTCCCCTACGATCACAAGAGGCATTGTTTCAACATACAGATATTTGGGAAAGCAACAACGCTCCAAATCATAAAGCTATGAACCTAGCCAATAAGTCCTAACAACATGAGATATATATATATATATATATAAATAAAACAGTTGTAGGCATGAACATAACAAATTTGACAGTTTTTGCATTATATATATTATATTTTGTCTTTTTGTCATTTGTACCACCTAAGCTCAGCTCTCTTCAGCCTTTCTCTGTAAACTTAATTTACAATTCAACTTTTTTTTTTTTTTTTTTTTTTTTTAGCAACTTGCAACACCACCACCTTCCACCTCCCTTCCCACCCTCTTTACATTCATTAAAAACAAAAACAAAAACAAAAAAACAAAAACAAAAACAAAAAAATGTTACAGAGCCCCAATTATCCTTTGCTTCTTACGACACTCTAATGCAAATAACTCCATCTCCCTGCTTCTCTTCCCACCACAACCACCACTATCACCGTCACCGCAGCCGCCACCAATAACCGGTACCTTAAATATGTTGACTCCAAATAGTCTGACCATTTGAACCGGGTTTTCGGGGATAAAAAACCCGGGAAAAGCCGACCCGTTTCTCGTATTCCAGTCAATGAAAAGCTGCTTGTCCGACCCGGTTGACCGGTGAAAACTGACAATGTCACCGGCCTTCAAGCTCTTCTCCTTCACAAATCGGCTCCAACCTTTAGTCAACACATAACTTTGACTACTATTCCAATACGAATACCGAAACCGCCACACCTTTCCAGCAACATCCTTGAAATTCAGAAGCACTCCTTTGGAAGTGCTTCCACTCTGCAGAGGAAAGTGCTTTTCGGCGTGCTGTTTCGGTATAACGAGTCGGTTCAGCTTGCCGACATCGCTAGGCGTAACCGCTTTTTCGAAGAGCTGCTGAGTCGATTTAACAGTCCGATCAGAACCACCCAATGAATACCCAGTTGTTTTGTCTTTCCAAACCCTCTTGTCATTGCCCAAAACGTTGTAGTTTCGCCGACTCTGCTCGAGCTCATCGCTGTAAGTATGTTTTCGGAGCATGTCGACGATCTCGGCCTTGGAATGGGAATTCAGGAACGCCGACTCGGCCTCGTCTTCTTCCTCGTCCGACACCGATGATTTGAAGTTAGTAATCGCGTCGCGGCCTCGGAATCGCTGCGCCGCCGTGTCGTAGGCTCGGGCGGCTTCGTCTTCCTCGTTGAAAGTGCCCAGCCAGACTCGCTGGTGCTTCTCGTAGATTTGAGCTCCCCACCGCCCGTTAGGCTGTGGGACCACCCCTTTGAACTTTGACGACGGGAGCTTTCGAGACTCGGCCTCGACGCCGCCTTCTGCATCGAGGACCACGCTCGTTCCGCTCCCGACTCGACATAGGCTTTCCGGCGACTTTGACGCCAGAAAAATCGATGTCGATGAAGGTTCAATTGATTGAGATAGAGAGTCACTTGTTGTGCTCTCATCTATGTAGCTACCATCCATTTTTTTTTTTTTTTTCGACAGAAAGAAAGGGAGGAGAAATTTTGTTTTGAGAGAGATGTATGACGAGGAAAGAGGAGAGCGGAGAGAGGAGGTGAGGTGTTTGAGTTGGGTTTGATGGAAGGCTGGCATATATCTATATATAGGGTCTACCTTTGTGTTTGTTTGATAAAATTGTTTATTTTATTATTTTTTTTGTTGTCTGCTAATACAAGTTGTATGTAATGTTGGTAAATGAAGATGTGGAGATGTGGGTGTGGTGGGTCAACCCAAGAGATGGTAAGGAGCTAGGAAGATTCATAGTTAGAGAGAGAGAGAAAATATTGGGGAAGGGGGTGTGGGTGTTGAGTAGGAATAACTATAGTGTGTATGTGTTGTATATCATGTATGAGTTGTGGGCTATGTATGTGAGGTGGGGGCCACAAGTAAGCAAGTTGATGGGGTTCACATGAGTGAAGACTGCGTTTTAGAAAGTTCATCCCCCGGGCTGTGAGCAAGGATCCTCTCCTTGAATTTTTTCCTTGACTCCTTTCTTACAGGGTCTTTGGGTTTACTTTTAGGCTCAATTTTAATAATTCGAACCGTTCATATTTTAAGATTTATTCAGTATACCATACCTATAAAAAATTAAGTTAATCGGATATCAGAAAGTATCTGTTTAGAAAAATCGAACTACAAACTATTTTTTAATAAATAGTTTTCCTAACACATACTTTCTGATATCCGATCAACTTGATTTTTTACAGGTATAATATACTGAATAAATTTTAAAATATGAACGGTTCGAATTATCAAAATTAAGTCTAAAAGTGGGCCCGAACTGCAATGAGGGAGTCAAGAAGAGGATTGAAGGAGAGGATCTCAATTCCTGGGGTTTAGCTGCTTCTACTGACCACCAGCATGGCCTCTCTCTCTCCTTCTCTTTGATGCTTATCTAGAATAATAGACTTTGTTTGGGAAGGATTATTTGGACTAAAGCCTCCGTTTGGAAAATAGGTTGGCTTTTTAGTTTTTTGGCTTTTTTGGTTATTTTAGCCTGAGCTTAAAAGCTTGGTTTGGGAAAGGCTTTTTGGCTTTTTGGCTTTTTTAAGTTTTTTTGTGAGAGAAGAATGTAATGATTATGGGTTGGATGTGATGTTTTGTTTGTTATGGCTAAAATAGCCTATTTTGTTTTTTGTGACTAAAATAGCCAAAAAAGTCTGCAAATCCACTTGCCAAACACACGCAGTCTATTTTGATAATTAGATTAAAAGTTAATTTTTTTAAGTTATATTATTTTTTTATTTTTTTATATATTTAAAAAAAAGTTTAAAAAAATAAAAAATTAATTTTTAACCTATTCTTCAAATTAGGTTAAAAAAGTTAATAAAATAAATTGTTACATATAATTCATAATCATTTATTTTTTTCTCTCATAATTATCAAATCAATTAAAAAAAATCAACTATTTTCTCAAAAAACTACTTTTTTTTAACTAGGTAAAATAGTATTAAAAAAATCAAAAGGGTAACGACGGTGTTGTCAATAGAAAAGTTTTGGATAAATTACACCAACATCCCTCTATAATCTGTAAATAATACTACATTCTTTTTATTATCTGAAATTATAAAGACATCTATTGTCAGCTAATATCATTTGAAGGTTGTTTTGGAAAAATAATTAAAAGTTGACTTTTGATTTTTAATCAAGTTTTTTGCCTTTTTCAAAAAGTCATTTGAAAAGTTGGTAAATTTTATTTTTTTTCTTTTTTTTTTTTTTTTTACCCAATGGTGGATGCCATTGTGGTTAAGGCTTGGGGTTTAAGCCCCAAGATCACATGTTCAATTCCCCTCTCCCTTGGGCTAATCTCCTGGGCGAAACATAGTTGGTTAGAAGGTTGGACCTCAAGTTGTCTAATCAACACTTGGTGGGGGTTCAATACTCCCCTGCTGTGCGAATCTTGACTTAAGCGGAGCCTGTCTTGGGAGGTCGGGGCAAGTTCCCAGGTTATAATCTCCTTACTCGGAACGGCTAACAGGACACCCTGGTGATCTCTGCAAGGGGCGGTGCCTTGGACCTATGGGATGATAGGGAGGATTTTCCTGTAACAAAAAAAAAAATTATTTTTTTGACTTTTTTACTTAATATTTATTTATGTTGTCACATCATCATCAAATGATCAAAATATCCCCTATTGTATAAAATAATCAATTTCACCCATATGGCTCATTTAAACATCATGGAAGGAATAACTATAATTTCACATGTAACTTTTAGTTACCTTGCCAAATAGTTTGATGGCAAAAAAAATCATTTTGGCTTTTTTGGCCCAAGCTGCAAAACGCAACTTTTTTTTCTTTTGTTCTCAAATGAAACCCTAGTGTGATGGTAAAACAATTATGAAAAATTATATATATAATTATTTTTTAAATACAATAAAATATGAAAAATATGATTAACTGATAATTAGAGAAAATATGAGAGAGAGAGAGAGAGAGGGAGAGAGAGAGAGAGAGAGAGAGAGTTTCTTTAATAGATTGTCACATTGTAGAATTTGAAAAGTAAGTCTAATTTTTTAGTTTAAATAACATTGCTCAACAACTATAATATTTACAATATCATTGGGTTTGAAAAGTAAGCCTAATTTTTTAACTTGAATAACACTTCTCAACAATTATAATATGTACCATTCTCAATGTTATTTTAGAAAATAATAGAGGTAAAAATATGATTTTAAAGCAACAAAATGGGTGCAAGTATAATTTACCCAAAAGATTTTGATAATTTAGATTGATAAGTTGGCATGAATACTATCATATATATGTTTTTTCTATTTTAAGAACCCTTCTCATTTAATAATTGTCAAACAATTTTTTCTATTAATCAAATCGTTGCAAAATGTTAATTAAATTTTTTCAATCATCAAATTATATAAAAATTTAATTGTAAAATTACAAATGGTACCCTTCTCAATGATATTTTATATTATTGGGTTTCAAAAGTAAGCCTAATCTTTTAACTTGAATAACACTTCTCAACAATTATAATATGTACCCTTCTCAATGTTATTTTAGAAAATAATAGAGGTAAAAATATGATTTTGAAGCAACAAAATGGGTGCAAGTATAATTTGTTGGTCAATCTTCACTGCATTTGGTCCTATCTTAGTCTTTTTTGAACTTCTACCTTTGTCAAACACCCCCACACTTTTAAGTATTTGTAGAAATGTAGTCGACCTTTCCATAATTCATAAGGAGTGCTGTTAATTTTCTTGTGAGGTATCTTATTGAGGACATAATTAGCAGACAAAATTGCTTCCCTCCACAAATTCTAAGGTAAGCTAGAACTTAATAACATGGCATTCATCATTTCTTTAAGGGTTCTATTCTTCCTTTTAACAATTTCATTTTGCTATGGAGAATAAGGTGCTATAGTTTGGTGAATAATGTCATGTTGTGCACAAAATTCACATGTCCTAATCTACCATGTCATAAATTTGACTCAAGAATATAAGCAAAAGATATGTTATTCTTATTCATAATAGATTTTGGTACAACAGTCATTACATTCAACTTAAAGAGACCATCGCTTATGTATCCCTTACCAACATACATACCACTCTTTGTTAATACAAATTTATCAAACTCAAATACAAGCCTAAAATCATTTTTACTTAACAAAGAATCGGAAACTAAATTCTTCCACATGTCTGGTACATGCAACACGTTGTTGAGAGTAAGTTCCTTCCCCGATGTCATCTTTAAAATAATTTTCCCTTGTCCAGTCACAGCAGAAGTAGATGAATTTTTCATGAATAGTTGTTCACCATTTGCAGCCTCATTATAAGTAGTGAACATCTTTCTGTTCGCGCAAATGTGTCGAGTTGCCCCTGTGTCGACCCACCACTCTTTAAGATTTCCAACCAAATTAGCCTCAGATACCATAGCAAAGAGATTGATGTCATTTACCCTGTCAAAAATGTAATAGACTTTCGTCACATTGGTTTGATTGGTGGTCTTTTTATTTGTACTTTCGCGATCTTTCTTAGGGCAACGACAATCAGAGGCACAATGTCATGTCTTGCCATAGTTATAGCATTTTTCTTTGAACTTTTTATTGCCATTATTGTCGCCTTACTTAAGACCATCTCCAGCAAACTTTCTTTTCTTGTTATGTGGTTTGGGCACTTGTTCCACTACATTAGCCTTGGACTCAATGGGATTTTTACCATTCCTTTTTTCAGCCTTATAGTTATGTTCCTTAATTCTCAGTCTTACAATACGTTCATCAATGGTCATCTATTTGCGTTTATGTTTTAAATAATTTTTAAAATCTTTCCAAGTTGGTGGTAATTTTTCCACTAATGCGGCGACTTGGAAACTCACTAAGAGACATACCCTCAGCATGAATATCATGCAAAATTAATTGAAAACTTTGAATTTGAGAAATTGCCGTTTGGGGGTCTATCATAACAAAATTCAAAAATTTACCAATAACAATTTTTTTTGTACTAGCATCTTCTGTCTTGTATTTTTCTCCAAAGAATCCCATAATTATTTTGCTGTTTTCAGAGGGTTATAAGCATTATATAGCATGTTGTCTAGGACATTGAGGATGTAATTTCTGCAAAGAAAATTACAATGCTTCCATGCATCCACCGCGACAACAACTTGCCGATCACTTTCATTCTCTTTAAGCACTGGAGCATCTTCATGGAAAAATCAGACAAGATTGAGAGTTGTAAAATAGAACAGCATTTTCTGCTGCCATCTCTTAAACTCGATGCCATTAAATTTTTTCGATTTTTCTCCATGACTTATTGGAACTTGAACATGGTTTTGGGTAAGGACAAGAGTTGCTGTAACAATTGGATTTAAAGTACTACATTCAATTGCAGAAGCCATAATATCTTATTACAAAAATCAGAAAAAACCAAAACTAAAACCAAAACACAAATTAATTTTCCAGTTATTAAAACCAGAAAATAAGTTACAACACAAAATAATTTTACTTTTTTAGTTACTAAAACCAAAAAAATAAAAACAATACAATAATTTTCTTGTTACAAAAGTCAAAAAAATATTTTATTGGATTCAAATAAAACAAGTTTATAAAATGAAATTATTAATACAATGAAGACTTATTAAAGGAAACAAAATCTGCCTTAAGACAGATTTGTCCTCTCCATGGTGCTTTCAGATTATGGACGTCTATCTCCCAGAATAAAATAAACAACGACAATTTAGTAGCAGCACTACAAACTAACGTCCAACGAATACACTTTGTGTTTATATTCTTTCTCACAGAAAATTTATGCAACAATATGCAGGAAATCAAAGCAGAGAGGAAGAACAAAATTAGATTGCAAATCCAAATGAGGAACTAACTATTTATAGGAGTAGAAGGTGCTTGTTCGAGTGAAGTCAACAGGTATGAACTTGTTCGGGTTTGAACTACAGGTATAGAACCTGCACAGAAAAGACTAAAGAGGTGCAAAAGCCTAACTGCCAAAATTTGAATTTTTCAACTAAAATTTGAATTCAAAACGATCAGAATTTATTTTCAAAATAAAAAAATCCAAATGTTTTTTGTCCAAAAAAAATTAGTATTGGGCTGGACAAGCCCAATCCAACCACACACTTGCGCCCAGCCCGCCCGAACGGTTGTGGTGGACGCGTGTGTGTTTGTTTTAGGTCCAATGGGTCTAGCCCACTTTACCCATAATCTCACCATTCCACAAAACTTAAGTACGCCTTGGAACCCTCCCCAAGTTATAAACCCAAGGCTTATAAACCCACATCAAGTTTGCATACCAAAACAATGTGGGACAAACTTTACCTCCAACCTTTATGGAAATTTCACCAAACACATCATTTTCATGGAACTCACTTTGGTTTTAATTTTTCATTCACCCGATAATGGTTTTGAGCAACCAAATATACGATGTGAATCGTTATGCAACAAAGAACGCGTTGCCACATGAACCCGTCAACTTTGGCGCGGTCCCACCTAAAAATTAGATCAAAATTTAGAAAAAAAATCTATTTTTTTCAAATCATTTCTCAAATCACTTCTTATAATTCCCCACATGAATGGAACAGTGTTCAATATAATTTACCCAAAAGATTTAGATAAATTAGATTGATAAGTTGGCATGAATACTATCATATATATTTTTTTCTCTTTTAAGAACCCTTCTCATTTAATAATCGTCCAACAAGTTTTTCCACTTATCAAATCGTTGAAAAATGTTAATTAAATTTTTTCAATCATCAAATTATATAAAAATTTAATTGTAAAATTATAAATGGAGAGAGAAAGAGAAGGTGAGAGCGATCTACATAGAGGGAGGGGTGAGGGAGGGGTGATAATCTGGTTCCACAAGTATGGGGGTCAGGAGGCAATGTTAATGAGGGGATGGATGAACATAACGACAAAGCTCATCCCATAGTCAAGATCATCTCCTTAACTTTTCTCCTTGACTTCTTAGTTGTGGGATCATTGGGTCCACTTTTAGGCCCAATTTTTATAATTTGAATCGTTCATATTTTAAGACTTGTTGATTATATCATACCTGTAAAAATTAAATTGATCAGATATCAGAAAATATGTGTTCGGACCATCGAATTAAAAACTATTTTTTTAAAAATTTAATAAATAGTTTTCTGAACACATGCTTTCTAATATCCGATCAACTTGATTTTTTACAGGTATAATATAATTAACAAATCTTAAAATATGAACGGTTCAGATCATCAAAATTGAGCTTAAAAATGGGTCCAATTACCCAGCAAGTAAGAAACTAGGGGTGGACGCGGGTCGGTTGCGGCCACGAAACCTCCAATCCGTCATCCGTCCGCCAGATTAGCGGATTGAAGAAAATCAATCCGCATCCGTCCGCCAATCCGGCGGATGTAGATTGAGCGGATTGGCGGTTTGGCGGATGGATGCGAATCGGTTTGGCGGTTTAAAATTTTATAAATTTTCAACATAATTCAACTTGTGTACTTCCTCAAAAAAAAAAAGAAAAAAAAAAGTATTATAGTCAATGACTTAAAAAAAGATTACAATCACTGTATGCCTTATCCAAAGAAAGAAAGTTTGAAACTTTAGAATATCACGATCACTGCATGCTTCATCCACATATTACAATTACAGCATGATTCATCCCTATAAAGTATTACAATCTGTGATTCTTAAAATATAATAACAATACAAACCGCCAAAACCATAAACAGAGCAGTAGCAGAGATTGAATGTCTCTATATTGTTACATCTACACATGTTTTTGAAAACAAAAACCAACCAGCATATATCATATTTTTTATTTATTATTTTTAGAGTTAGATTTAAAAACTAAAAAATATAGATGAATAATACGTTTATTTTTTTCAATTAAAAAATATATTCAAGTTGAAAACTTTTTTTCAATAGAATATTTAAACTCTTTCTCAATTGAAAACACAAACATAATATTTAAACAAATTGAAAATACGAAGTCTTATAAATTACTACAGGTGCTCGCGATTTGGCGGTTTGGCGGTTCGGTTGCGGCCAAAAAGTCTCAAATCCGCCATCCGTCCGCCAAATTGGCGGATTAGAGAAAATCAATCCGCAACCGTCCGCTCATCATCACGCATCCGTCCAAAATGCGGCGGATCGGTTCGGTTCGGTCGGTTTTGACGGATCGGTATATCCGCTGCTCATCCCTATAAGAAACCAAGGAGGATAGGCAAGGAGGGGATCCAGGTTCCATCCCACAAGTCTTGCCTGGCATGATTTGATTCGTCATTTTTAATCTCTTTATTTTTGTCTTTATTGGCTAGGTTCACCTTAGCATCTCTCTCTATCTCTGAAAGCCATTCCATCATCTGATGATTTTCCAACCAACATTTGACAACTATTCTTTCCAAGTGGGCGTTAATTACTTGTTTTGTTTCACAATCTCATCATCTACCCATCCACTATATCATCCCCTACACTTCCATTTATTACACACATGATCCTATTTGATTTCATTGAAGTTGCCCATTAATTAAACCTAAGTAAGTTTCTTTGCAGTTATCTATATGGAAGATCTAAGATTGCTCTAGTTCAATATTGGATTCGAGGGTGTGGTTGGCTCCTATTGGGGCTTATTTGGATTCATTTTAATAATTTAAATTATTTAATGTGAAAACTTGTCAAATATATCAATTTATGTATAAAAATCATATTGATTATGTATCGATAATCATTTTCTCATATTATATTTGTACTAACGCCAAGTATGATTTTAAAAATAAATTATTGATACAAATATAATTTAATTAAGTGACTATCAATTATATTTAAATATTCATATGACATTAATTATGTGGTTCAGCACAATAAATTAAAAATATAAAATTTATCTGGTGATACACGACAATAATAACAGTAGTGCTACATGCACCAATTAATGTACTAACTAATGTACGAATATTGGTTATGATATTATTATTGATCTCACTCATTAATCACATTATAAATATCAAAAATTTCTTAAATTATGTCACATCATCAATTGGTACAATAGTTAGTACACTAATTAATACATATAATATTATTCTAATAATAAATCTACAAAAAAAAATGCTTGAAAAATTATTAAAAAAAGTACTACTGGGCTCGCCTCACTTGCAAACGAGAAAACAGAGATAAAAGAGAAAAATAAATAATAAATTAAATGTTTTTTTGATTCATACAAGGGAGGTCCAAAATCAATCATATGTTATTTTAACCCATTTGATCATCTTTCTTGGAGCCTATGTAACTTGATTGCGCTTATGCCACCTATTTCACGGTATAGATGGGCTGAGAAACATGTATGTTCCGTGGACTAGTCAGCTTGTAATCACACCCACATATATAGCGATGATGAACATGAATGGGTGAGATTCTGTACGGACAAGTTCTGCGATCTCTCTGTGGACCCACAAGCAACTTGATCAAAACCAAGCGCTCAAGACCGTGGGTTTAGCCCTTGGGCTTCTTAATTGGGTCCCACTTTTGAAGATTCCCCTCATTATTATCTTTTTTCCAAATTTTAATCAGATTTTTCTTTTTTATCAATTAATTATAATTTTCTTTTAATTATTTTAAATTTATAATTATTATTATATATAGAGCAGGTAGATGTACGGTGTTGGTGTAGGGGATACGGAAAAGTTGCCTGTATGTGATTGTTACCACTCTCCCCACAAGTGGGAAATGTGAAATGTGAAATATGTTTGGAGAGGCATTATAGGATGAGCATGAAGTCGATTATCAACAATGGACCCTACATGATCATGTTTTTTGGGTGCCAGTCATATCTGATATCTTTCACTCATCACAATTTCACAACACCCTCATTCACCTTGTCGTTTTCCTCTTTTTGGTTTTGGAAAATATTATTTATCATAATTTTTTGTTTTGAAAAATGATGTGTACGATGTAAATTTTAAATTGATGAGATGTGAATTACGATCAGAATAATTATGGCTTATAAATATTTTTTTTTGAATAATTTTTTTATATATAACATGGTGTTGTTTTTTTTTCTCTTACTATTTTTATAGTTTAGAGTTAATTATCTAAAGGAGGGTGAGAGTTGATGACGTGATAATTTGACATGTTAAATTAATTATGTAAAATAATTTGACTTATAAATATGCCAATCTAAACGTGACACTAATTCTATGCGTATTGGCACATTGACCTCTTTAAATGAATAACAAAGATTCCTAATAAGAGGCCTTTTATTAAATTAGGATAAAACAAAATAAGATAAAATTTTAAAAAGAACATAGAAACAGTAGTGATAGGTGAATAATATGCACATTTCATCATATGTATCAAGGTGACATAATATTACTTGATAGAATGATGTCAATCTTTATATAGATGTTAATTTAAACGGATTAAACATGTTAAAATTGTATTACAAGAGTTTGAAATTAATCAGATCTATTCATTTTTTATTAGGTCGTGTCAATTTTAGTTTTTATCAAACTTAATCAACTCGTACCTATTAACTATGTATTCAGTTTGTGTGATATCGAAAATTATCGCTATAAACTCTTCAGTTATCTTTGTCCCCATTTGGGAAGTTAGTTAGGATTAAAAAAGTATAAAATAAATAAAATAAATAAGGTAATAAAATAAAATATCGCATCTAAACTATAATCACTTCACTTTTTCTTTCATAAAAAAATTAAAAAATTCTCTCCAAATGAAATTAATGTAGTCAAACTAAATTAATTAAAAAATCAGATTAAAAAAATTCTTCCCAAACACCAATCCAGAGTGATATCATTTACCACATGATAATGTTTGTATCCCATTATTAGTGACTGTATAATAACTAGGTCTTTAATGTTGGCTTGAAAATAGGGTCCCTATTTTGAGATCACAAAGAAACATTTCAATAAGAACATTAAATTTGGCAATTTAGTACAAAATCTACATATGTGGATAGAATTGATGCATAAAAAGTTGCACAAAACAGAGACAATGAGTGCAACCCAAACTTATTTTTGTTTTATGTAATTTTCTATTCACTAATTTTGTGCACATAGCAAAGTTAAATCATATAAAATATTTATAAAACTCATCAAACTATCCTATAAAAAATATATATGGAGGATCTCAATTGAGAGAGAGAGAGATGAAACTGGCACATCACAAGCTCTTGGTTTTTCTTTTTTCTTTTTTCTTTTTTTCTTTTTTTGTGGAACTATTTAAAAGCACTAGGTGATGGTGGAAAAAAAAAGTCTCAATTTAATCACAAAAAATGTTAAATGAATAATGATATGTTGAGATGAGATCATTACAAAGATGTCAGCATATAAATGTCACTAAAATGGTGAAAAGAAAAAGGATAAAAAAGTCATTAACCCCAAAAAATAATAACCATCCCTTATTTTTAAGTAATAAAAAGAAAGAACTCTCATTTTGTTTAGCTAATCACAAACAACTTATGCCCCCTTAATCTTTTTTTATCTCAGTGTACTTTTGAGTCCTGAGTTAATAAAAAAAATTCCAAAAAACAAAAAACCTAAAACTGAATTTCTGGGATTTTTCAACTGGACAAATATTAAATCCATTTTGATGTTGGAATCTTTCAAATATATATATATATATATATATCCTTTTTGGGTGATAAGGCTGGCATATCCCACATTTTGTGGACTCAGTCCAAATTATATATATGTACTACCTAATGGGAAACGGTAAACAACAACAAAAACAACAGCTACTGATGACCAATGTACATTCTTATCAACAGCTACTGGATGGGGATTTGGGGTGGCTGCTGTGCGGGGTGCACAGCAGTCACTGTTGTGCAGCTAATTGGACTATTTTTTGGATCATTTTGATAATTCGAATCGTTCACATTTTAGAATATATCAAGTAAAATATATTTGTAAAAAATCAAGTTAATCGAACATCGTTTATCCATTCATCTACACACATTTGTATCTACAAAAATAAATAATAATTGTAATTTAAAGTATTAAAATGAATACAAATATGAGTGGATGAATGGATAAACGATATCCGATTAACTTAATTTTTTACAAGAAAAATGAGTGGGAGCACTAATTAGTGCTATCACTAATGATGTGGCAGTAGGCCCCATCATGAATGATTTGATGTTTTGGCCTTGGTGTTGTATTTTTTTTATTTTTTTATTGAGTGTCATGTCATTAGTGGTCTTTTTAGAGCTCCATAATTAGTGGTTTCTATCATTGTTGTTTTTACAAATATATTCTATTTGATGTATTCTAAAATGTGAACGGTTCCAATTATCAAAGTGAATCCCCAAAAAAACCTAATTGGCTGCACAGCAGCAGCCACACCAATTCCGACTGGTGGTGCATTAACCTTCTCGTACGACGGATTAATGAATAATTCTATATAAAAAATAAAAAATAAAAATAAATAAAAATCAGCGAAAGAGATGACCCGTATCAGGTGGTAGGCCCATTTTCATTTTCGTTTTTTTTTTTTTTTTCCTTCTTTTTTATCTTTTTAAAATTGTTTTTATTTTTATCTTTTCACAATTTGTTCATGTTTTATTTTTTCTTCCAATAGTTAGGTGTGGCAATGTCTAATGTGAATTTTTTAAATAATTTTGTTAGGTACATATAGTACTCCATATCAATAACAACTTTGCTAATACACTAACCATAATAGGACCTTACTAATTTGGTAATTTGCTTAATGTCCTTATTTTTATTTTAAATTTTTTGTGTTAATAATATACTCTCTCTCTCTCTCTCTCTCTATATATATATATATATATATTCATTTGGGATTTCACTTATATTTCATAAAAATTAAAGCAAGTATAAGTTTTGTATATTGATAATCATCTTTCCACATATAATCAAGTGGCTTAAACCAATTAAGTGGTGAAGCCGCTCTCTTTTTTCATTAATAATTCTAGTGATCATCAAAAGTAAACTAAAATTTTAAGGTGAAAGTGATGTGTAAGGTGTAAATTTAAAATTAGTAGGTTAATTATGAGCCATATCTAGAATGAATTTAACCTACAAGGGTAGCCCAGTTGGTTGAGGGCAAGGGACCAAGGACCTAGAAGTATGCTCCTTACTAGGTCTCAGGTTCGAATCTCACCCCCAGCTAGCTACTGGCGGGCCACTGCGTTTTTGCCCGGTCGATAAGCTCAGGGCCCCGAGATTAGTTGAGGTGCAATACTCTAAAGGAGTGCTGGCCCGGACACTCGGTTATCAAAAATATATATATATATATATATATCTAGAATGAATTTTATCCTTATATTTTTAATTTGGATAAAATCTTAAATAGTTTTTCTAAGTAGCACACCATGTTTTCATTATTACCCTTCTATCTAATGAGTGGATTAACATACATATATGGTGCACTTTTAGTACAATTCTTTTTTTTCCGCTTGCTTTATGAGATTAATTTATTAAGAATATCCAAATTAATATTCTATATTATCTTTCAGGTGTCACTTGTTTGATCCCCACTACAAGACATGTTAATTGGTTCGTAAAACTATTTCAAGCCCCTAATTAATACAAATTAGATCCTATGTCCCAATTTTTTTTTGTCGTCTGTCCTAAATTTTTCAGTATCACAGGACCAAAGTCATAAAAATAAATTCTATGGTTGAGGGGATATTTAAGACTAAAAAAAAGGAAATTGGATAGAAAATCCTAAACCAATTTAACATGAGAATAAGGTCCCGTTTGAAAATCATAATTTTTAGTTAAAAATTCACTACAAATTATCACAAAACTCTCTTGATTTTTTTATATATTTTTTTATAAAAAATAATTAAAATAATTAATTCTCAAACGTAGCCTAATTCTCTAATCCCAAACACCTACACCAATAACTAACCTAATGCACTTTCTTCACTAGGTATTGCTTAGGCCTTGTTTGGTGCTCCTCTACTCATATCCCTTTCCTCCCATTAATCATCATCTTCATCTACACATTCTTTTATATAATGGATTTTGAGGTTTGGTCACTTGATGCTCCATACATCTATCGTGGTTTATCTCTTGAGTTGTCCATGACCATATACCTACCCTTTCCACGCGGATAAAATCCTTTATTTTCCTCTTTTAACATGTACTTAAGTTGCTTTTTGAATCTTTTTTCACACCTTGCAAATAAAAATTAATCTCACTTTGTCATAAAACCAGTTTAAGCTAATCCAATCAATATATTGTTTCCATGATCTTCAAAACAACTACCCACATTTAGCAAACACAGCCAAACAGACCATAATGTGTTTGCCCATTTTTAGTGGGGATTGAGTAGTGTGATGAAGTGAGGAGCCCTAGTTCACATGTCATCATCAAATCAAATCCCCAATCGAGTTAGTGCCTACTATGCCTCAAAAAGCAAAAGGGTGTGTCTATCTAGATATGTTCTTTTTCATTAACATATATATATAATATTAACTTTGTGATTATCTCTTAATGAATTGTTAATTATGTGCAGTACATGTTCCTATTTTTCCACTCCCTAGGGTTTTTTTAGTTGGGGATGACTTAAGTTTAGATGGGTATGCCACGTCATACACACCAACTTATATGCAACTACTTTGGCCCTGTTTGGTACAGCTTAATTTCAGCTTATTTCAGCTTTCAGCTTAATTTAAGCTATTTTGATGTGTTTGGTTTAGCTTATAACTTATAGCTTATAGCTTTGTGGAAGTCAGAAAACAGCTTATTCTTTAAGTGGGGCAGGAGATGCTTTAAGAATAAGCTGGAAATCAGCTTAAGCTGAAAGTTATAAGCTATAAGCTGTTTAGCCATAAGCTATAAGCACTTTCCCACAGCTCTACCAAACAGGGCCAAATAATAAAAAAAAAATTAAATATTACACGTTGATCATCAAATAATTCAGAATCTTTAAATTTGGATACTTTTGGGATATATTTGATTTAATTAACCTAATTTTTTTTAAGTACCTTTTGTCTATAATCCAACGTCTAAAGCATCACAAGCATGAATTTGGATTTTGTTGCTTTTTGCACATGTCGACGAGATGATGAGGATTTGAATCCAGAAACATATATTAAATTATATAGGAAAATTATTAGAAAATTACTTTTCAATTATTTGTATCTCAATTAGTTCATAAGATATTTTTATATTTAAATAAGTTTTATTATTTTGAATATTTGATTTACCAAATCTTAATTATCATATTCAAGATATTTATGAATAATTTTATCCTTACAAATATTTTTTGAACTCTTAACAATTTGGTGATGTGAATATTTACATAAATAAATTTGACAATATGAATATTTACAATGACAATATGAATGTCCATATCATAGAACATTTACACTGTCAATGTGAATATTAATGCATGCTTCACTCTATTATTATTAGGGATATTTTGATAATTATATCACCCCATAGAATTTATTGAAACATAAAAAAAATAATTTACACTAAATAAAACATAAGTGGATGAAGAGTGATTTATGAATAAATGCCCCCTAAATTTTTGAGTATTTTTTATTTTCGGTTAATATGTTTATAATTAAATTACAATGCAAATTAACATCTCTCTATAGACTCAAACCTAAAACATCATTTATCTTCACACCAAAGCACCTCTCTATGACTACTTAAACAATTATCTGAGGATCTTATTGAGTAATTACACTTTGCACTCTTATGGTTAAAAGTTAACTTTTTGATTTTTTTGATTTTTGTTTTTTTTGTATACAAAAATATAAAAAGTGATGTGACTTAAAATGAGTTAAAAGTTAAAACCTAACTTTTTACTTGCTTCCCAAATTGCCTCAAAAATGTGGCAAACAAACAAGTTTTAAGTGGTCTGAATAAGTCTTTCATCCAAATAACTCAATTCAAATCTGTTCATTAATAACCGATGTTAAGTAGGTTGGATTAAATTAGGTATAAGTTAAACAAATGAAGTCAACAAATTGAATTGTTTACTTTATTGAATTCATCTTCTATTATCTTTCTATCGAATGACTAATAAATTTTTAATGAAAATGGTCCTAAGTGTCATGTAAATTTAAACATCAAGGGAATTATGTTTTCTTCAAACTCGGAAGGAAGTTGAGTGCAATTTATCTTTAAAAAAAAATCGTCTTTTTTCTCATTCACTTTTAATATTATTTTTATAAATTCTTCTACTTACATAGAAATTAATCAAAAAATTAGACACACCTTCTCACATGAGTGTAAGATTCACACAAAAATAAAACTTATGTTATAAGAGGAGATTATATTTGATTTTGTAATCAATTTCTATATAGATAAAAAAAAATTCTTTTGTTTTTTAACAAAATCTTTAGGCCATGTTTGTTTGGGCAAACTGGATTAGATTGTATTAGCATTTCCATGACTAATAGTCCTAGAACTACGAATCCCTTTGGATTGTGCATCTTATCCTATGTTTGGATTGAGTTAGAATTATAAGGAGAGATTAAGAAAATATTATCCAATCCGATGTTTGTTTAAGGGAATTGGAATGGATAGGACATGACAGGACATGGGACATCTAATATATTGACCATAATGCCTCTATTATAGTCATTTGATAAGTTAGTTTAGATTTTGACTTAGTACCTCAATTTATATCACATCCTCTATGTGGAATTAAATAGTCTATTATATGTGAGATATAATATCTGGATAGATTGTTAGTCCGTATTTCAATTTTATAACCAAATATTAGATTAATAATTTTATTAGATTATTAGTCCAATCTAAACACATGTCTGCCCAAATAAGTATGATGTTAGTGAAAAGGTTTGTGGAAGTTTCTTCTTCTGTTGCTGCTTCAACAACACACAATATTTCGGACAAGTTTTAAGTGGTCTGAATAAGTTTTTCATCCAAATAACTCAATTCAAATCTGTTCATTAATAACCGATGTTAAGTGGGTTGGATTGAATTAGGTATGAGTTAAACAAATGAAGTCAACAAATTGAATTGTTTACTTTATTGAATTCATCTTCTATTATCTTTCTATCACATGACTAATAAATTTTTAATGAAAATGGACCTAAGCGTCATGTAAATTTAAACATCTTGTGTTTTCTTCAAACTTGGAAGGAAGTTGAGTGCAATTTATCCTTAAAAAAATTCGTCTTTTTTTTCATTCACATTTAATATTGTTTTTATAAATTCTTCTGCTTATATAGAAATTAATCAAAAAATTAGACACACCTTCTCACAAGAATGTAAGACACATGAGTGTAAGATTCACACAAAAATAAAACTCATGTTATAGGAGGAGATTATATTTGATTTTGTAACCAATTTCTATATTGATAAAAAAAATTCTTTTGTTTTTTAACAAAACCTTTAGGCCATATTTGTTTGGGCGGACATTTCCATGACTAATAGTCCTAGGATTACGAATCCTTTTGGATTGTGCATCTTATCCTATGTTTGAATTGAGTTAGAATTATAAGAGATTAATAAAATATTATCCAATCCGATGTTTGTTTAAGGGGATTGGAATGGATAGGATATGACAGGACATGGGACATCTAATATATTGACCATAATGCTTCTATTATAGTCATTTGATAAGTTAGTCTAGATTTACCTCAATTTATATCCTACTCTCTATGTGGAATTAAATAATCTATTATATATGAGATATAATATCTGAATAGATTGTTAGTCTATATTTTAATTTTACAATTAAATATTAAATTAATAATTTTATTAGAGTATTAGTCCAATCTCAAACACATATCTGCCCAAATAAATAGGACGTTAATGAAAAGGTTTGTGGAAGTTTCTTCTTCTGCTGCTGCGTCAACAACACGCAATATTCCATACGTTTTTGCTTGTTTCTTTTTCCTTTTTCTTTTTTGGGGGAAAAGGATTCTTTTTCTTAATATCATCTCATCATCATCATCATCATCATCATCATCATCCTAAACTTTTGCTTCTTTTTTCAATCCGTTCACACTCAATTTACAACTTCCAAAGCAACTCTATATATTAATATTAATAGTTATTAACAAAAGTGGAAATGAAATATATTTTTTGTATGATCTTTGACTATTACTTGATTTTTCTTCTACCGACGTGGACAATGACCCACCTCTTATGGGTCTTTTAACTTACTTAATGGGACCTTCTTAATCAATACAATTAAATTTAATCAATCAACTAATCACACTATTTAATTATCCTCATCTTTACTCCATTGGTAACTTGTATAGAAGAGTACAACATGCGTGGTTATTGTCCCATGGTCCATACAACTTGCAAGTATTACAGTCTCAATATTGTAATTTATTGTTTTGGTTTTTCTTTATTTTGATTTTTTTTTTTTTATTATGTAGAACTGTATGATACAATTTTTGTTGATATAATTTATGAATGAAATTAAATAACCATGGCAAATGTTATGTTACAAATCTAATGGTAAACTTTAAAACAACTCTTCATGTAAGGTTGTGAAAGCAATTAAACGAGTTTTGAAAAATATAATTGATATTAATATGAAGTCTAAAAAAAATATTCGAAAAGTTTTTAAAAAATAAAAAATAAAAAGTGTAAATTAAATTCATTCATGATTTATCCTTGTTATACTAAACTTAAATCTATACAACATTTTAAAAAAAAAAAACCATTTTCATGTTTTTTTTCAGGTTCTTAACTTTTTCAAATACAAATATCTAACAGTATGTTTATATATCCAGAATAAAAAAAAAAAATCAAAAAAATAGAATTTTAAGCAATAGCCAACATTTATTATTTATTATTTTGTCCTAAAAGTTCAATTAACACTTCAAATATGATGATACCAAATAGAACCCAACTTGAAGGTATCTGTCTAGAAGGACCTAGTCAAAACCAAGCAACTATGTTATGGAGTGCATACACGAGAAAGTTCTACTTGGGTCATAAATATCAAACAACATCAATGCCAAACCATTAATAATGTATGATGAAAACACCCAAAAAAAAAACTTGACCCAATTTTTATTTTGCTTTTTATTTTTAATTTAAATAATTTAGCCCATATATTTTTAGTTTAGTTTCAATTTAGTGTTTTTATTGAAATTCAATGTTTAAATTAATGGCTTTGTTACACATGCCAGTCTCCTACAGTATACACATTGAAAAATTTTATAGTTATTTGAAAAAAAATAATCAAATTAAAATTGAACTTAAAGTGTAGAATTTAAATTATTCAAATTAAAATAATAGAGATAAAAATAAAATTTTGATTAACTATAAAAATAAAAAATATATAATTTATCCAAAAACATATATAACTCGTTTAGGAATATGCTTTTTTAATAATTTTTTAGTTAAAATATGATGTAAAAAAATTAATATTTTTTCATTTTTTATAAAAAAAAATATATATATATATATAAAAAGTAGAGAAAAAAATAAAATTTTTAATTTTTTAATATAAATTAGAAATTTTTTTAATAATTTTTTAATTTTTAAATAAAAAAATGAAATTGCCAAACAAGCTCTGAGTTTACTTTTTAGGCACTTGGGCTGCTAGTGTGGGCACTTCTTAATGTAAGGAGGCTGCTTTTGTTGACTGAAACCATCACCACCATTGGTCCACATGTGGGATCCACTATGCCCACTTGATTCGCCCTATTGGTTGAGAAGCCGTTACCTTAATAAGGTGAAACGGATAAGTAACTATTGGGGCACCTTTGTTTAGGTTGTAAAATGAGAACACAATATTATAAACTTAGAAAATTTATTTATTAAAAAAATTAGTAAAATAAATTAATGAACTAATCATAATTATTTTAAGTATGACTTATATTTTACTAATTTCAAATTTACACAATATAACTTATTTTGAGATAAATTTTCGTTATTCATAACATATTTAATGGAAATAAGAGAAAAAAAATAATTAGACAGGCTTCGTTTAGGAACAAATTATTTTAGTAATTTTTTGACTTTTTACAAAAAAGATATGTAAAAAAATAGATAGAGTGATGTGTTGTGATTTTTTGACTTTTTAACAATCAAACATACCATTAATTTCTTCATCTGGAATAGTGTCACCGGAAATAATGTTGTGATAATCAAATTAACTGATTAAATGCTATGTACCACTTCGATGATACAATAGACCCCATGTTCTACTAATGTATAAATAACATATAAGACGTTACCTCAGATGATAAAATAATTTCATATAAAAATTTGATTATGCTAACATAACTAGTTGGATCAGACACTAGATTACTGATAACAGATTTCCAAATATCTCTCTTATAATTTTCCAAATTGGCAAGGCCTTCTAGAGTCCATCTACTGTTATGACCTAAAACATCAATTTCAATGGGGTCTCAAGTCTCACTTTATTTGACCAAATCAATGGGAAATTAATTGGGAACTTTGATCTTTCGATGGCCTCTGCCAATATCTTTATTGGTCGTTTTTAACTAGTCTTTTTGATGGACCAACTTCACCACCCATAGAATTTATGAAAATGATTGATCCTTTCTATCTGTCCTCCATTTATGCATCAAACAAACCACTCTTGTGTTTGGTTGTTTTTCACTCGGTAAAACCTTTATTTTTTTTTAAAGAAATGTTGAACGGCAGCTCAACCTTAAATATATATATATATATATATATATTAGAAAAAAAAAAAGAAAAAGAAGAATGAGATAAGGATAATGTTAAATGAGAAAATTGATGATAAATCTAATTTGGAGGGTGTCTAAGGCATTAGGTTTAGTAGATATTTTTTGTTAGTGAGAGATCTACCATTTGTGAAATAGTTTGTTGAGAAGTTTTTTATTGTTTTGAAAGACATTTTATTTTCAATTTTATTTCTTAATTTATCTGTTACTTTTTTTTATCTGTTGACTTTCATTGACTATCTGTTCAATTTTTTTTTTTTCTATCTATTCAAAGGTTTTCCTATGTATTCAAATTATTTTCCCCTATTTGTGTAATTTGTTAATCTTTTCAATTCAAATTTCCAATATTTGTCCAAATAAAATTTTATCTGTTCAAATTTGTATCTATCTGTTTAATTTTTTTCCATATTTGTCCAATTTTTTCCCTTATCTACTTAACTCTTTTATCTTTTCAGTTCAAATTTTGTTCCTACCTGTCAAACCAACTCTATCTATTGAAGTTTTGTATCTATCTATGCAAATTACATACATACATACATTCATACATATATATAGACTATGTTATGTTGAAACCCTAATCATCAAAACCAGCAACCCCAATCCTACATGCGAACATTATGCAAATCATCTTTAGAGGACAGTATAGCCTTGATTATTTTCAAGTTCCATTTTTTGCTGCTCCTTCATTTCCTCAACAAAAAATTAGAGAACCACAAAATAGACAATTGAAACTAAAATAACTAAATCCAAATAAGCAAAGCCTAATCCCATACTCAATAAATGAATGAAGTTGAAATAAACAAAACTAGTCACAAAACCTAGTTGCCCCTCTACTTTCTCCCCCCTCACTCCGCCACTCCCACTACCACTTTACTCTCTGACAGTTTGGACCAATGGTGGAATAGATCTGAGGTCAAAACTTCAAAAAAAAAAGAGGGTAAATTATGTAAATAGTCCATGTATTTTACACGATGGGTTAATTTGGTCCCTGTAATTTTAATTTGCTCGATTTTATCCCTTAATTTAACGGATTGTGTCATTTTAGTCCAATAAATAACAGTTGTTAAATTAATTTAACAAAATGTCAAATAATGTATCAATTTGGTCCATGTAGTTTACACGATATGTCAATTTGGTCCCTATAGTTTCAATTTTCTCAATTTTGACAGGGACTAAATTGGCACATTGTGGAAAATAGAGGGACCAAATTGACACATTGTTTGAATTTCCGTTAAATTAACTTAACAATCGTTATTTATTGGACTAAAATGACACAATCTGTTAAATTAAGGGGCAAAATCGAGCAAATTGAAACTATAGGAACCAAATTGACACATCGTGTAAAGTACAGGAACTACTTGCATAATTTTCCCCCCCCCAAAAAAAAAAGATTTGAGGCGGAGAAGGGAGATTGATGGAAGAGGGACGACTGACGCATATTGATTTTAATAGGAGTCTATTTTTGACTGACGCACTATGATTTTCGACAGATATCAATTGACATCCATTTTCGTACAGTAAAATCGCAACTTCAACAGTTTTGAGATGGAATCATCAATCAAAAAGGTCTGTCTCTAAGAGTGGAGGTGATCGATGACAGAGTCACGACGGTAACAGTGGGACTCATGGGCGGAGTGAGCAAGCGAGAGAGAGAGAGAGAGAGAGAGATAAAGAGATTGGAGGCATGAGAGTGAAAGTGAGAAAGAGATACACACAGCGACGGCAACAAGGCCAGAGGTGGTGCAGTTGTGAGTGGATCAACAACCACCGTGGCTACAGATTTGGATATCATGGAAAAGGCAGAGTCGCGACGGCACTGATACAAGCAATGATAGAGGAGAACGACGGTGGAAAAGAGAGAGTGATTGTTTGGAAATGAGAAAGTGTCATGTGTATGATATATATATATATATATAAAGGGATATTTTGGTCATTTTACTTAAACTTGTATTTTTTGACAAAGTGTTTAAACACCTGAACTTTTAACTAAACAATATTAAAATTTAGACTTTTGAACCAAATGCCTTTATTAAATTTGTTAGAACAATTTGGGGTCCAAACAAATATTTTTGGAAAAATTATGCAAATAGTCCCTATAGTTTACATAATGTGTCAATTTGGTCCCTATAGTTTCAATTTGTTCAATTTTGCCCCTTAATTTAATGGATTGTGTCATTTTAGTCCAATAAATAACGGCTGTTAAGTTAATTTAACGAAAAGTCAAATAATGTGTCAATTTAGTCCATATATTTTTCATAATGTGTCAATTTAGTTCTTCTCAAAATTGAGAAAATTAAAACTACAGGGACCAAATTGACACATCGTGTAAAGTACAAGGACCAAATCAATATATTATTTGACCTTCAGTTAAATTAACTTAACAACCATTATTTATTGGATTAAAATGACACAATCCGTTAAATTAAGAGACAAAATCGAGCAAATTAAAACTACAGAGATCAAATTAACATATCGTATAAATTACAGAGACTATTTATATAATTTCCCCAATATTTTTTTTTCTCATGCAAAAGACACAACCAAAGGTGTCATATATACAACTCTATTACATGATTAAAATCAATCAAAATATGATAGATTGTTAAGCTTTGTACCCACTCAAGTTTGGGTCCCATATAAAAATATATATATATAAATACAAAAAATCATAATAGATATAATATTTGTAACAGAAAAATCATGAATATAGGCTATATATGTTGCCGACATGGCACGCATAAAAGAATTGTTAGAAAAAGTCAAAATTGGTTTTATACCACTTGGGGTTGTGTAAGGTGTTTTGTATAGTTGGCGGCCAATAGCTTTACACATGTTTTGTTTTCTTCTGCTGCAGATAAGCATTTATCTTTTCTTCACTAGTCAATCCCTATCTGCCCAATTATTACTACTCCTAGTAAAATAAGGTTAATTACACTAATATTGCCTTTAAATATTAGAGAACTCGATCCATAAATTTAATTATAGAATTTTTTTCATTACAATAAAAATGAATTTTTATGGTTTTATATCAACGACATACAGTAAATACAAGCTATAATTTTTTACTTTTACGATTTATTCTTTTTGCATATCATAAATAATTTCATAATCACGACATGTCTATTACGTAGGTTGTAAGTGCTAATAACGATAATTTTTTTATAACTTGTAATGTTAGCCGTAAATAATAAAATTTTATATGATGTGCATATTGCATGTCGTCAATACATCAATTATACACAACAGGCATACATCAACTGTTAAAAATATTAAACATTTCACGGCGCACAAAAGGCCAACTATTAAAAATTACACTTTGCACGACGCACAAAAAGTCAACCATTTAAAATATTACACTTTCCACGACATGCAATTGCTATCATAAAAGATAGGACTTAAAAGAAAGAAAAAAAAAGTAGCGCCAAAATGAAAATTTCAAACGCCAAACACCAAAAAAATCATATTAAAATAAAACTAAATATATCAAAACCACCACCACCAAAAAAAAAAAAAACATATTAAAAAAAAAAACAAGTATCCCTCTATTTCTCTCTCTCTCTCTAGCTCTCCATATGTTTCTCTTTTTCTCTAACACTCACACAAGCTCAAACCCTAGGCCACCATTCAAACCACATAGTCTTCAACTACTCCGAACGCGAAGCCCAAAACCTCGAAGATGGTCTCCAAACCCTAAAGCAAATGCGCTCTAATCTCGAATGCCCCATTGCCGATTCTCTCTCTTCCCGCCATGACCTCTTACAAAACTATTTCAAAGCTCTCTACACCGTCAAATCTCGATTCCTTATCTAAGCCAACAAGGACCATGTCAACATCATGAATTTCACCTGGTACGACGCTTTCAAGACCAAATTGAAGGCTTTGCAGCAAAACATCTACCTCGAGAAGGCCTCTGTGTTGTTCAATTTGAGGGTTGTGCAGAGTCAGATTGGATTAACGTTCAATCGGTCCTTAATTGAAGGGAGGAGACAAGGTTCGCATGTGTTTAATATTGTGGCTGGGGCATTCGCATTTTTGAGAGATAATGAGTCCGTGAAGGCGTCGATTGGGGGTTTAGCGACCGTAGATGTGTTGGTGGAGTGTGCCGAGATGTTGGAGAGGCTTATGCTGGCTCAAGCTCAGGAATGTGTTTTTGAGAACTCTATTGCTAAGGGAAGTACTTTTGGGATTCGTGCTAAAATCTCTAGACAGGTTAGTGCTTGTTTAGCTTTCCTGAATTGCTACTATTTGAGTTTTAAGTATTGCAATTGTGATTATATTTCAGTTCAGTGAAATGGTTTTAGATTTAGTGGAAATGTAACCAATATTTCATGGGTTTAATAGCAAATGTGATGGAATTTACTTGGAATTGTAGTAAGTATGCTATAGTTTCAGAATACATAATATAACTAGACTGTTTGCACACTTGATAAGTGATCTATGAAAAGCAACTAATTGAATGAGGAAGGAGGGGGGAATAAAAAAAACACGTGAAAAGTTATTACAATTTGAAATTCAAAATCAAAATATGAGGTAGTTATTATTGTTACTGTTGAAACAATCTTCTGTGTAAAATAAATAACTTAAAACAAATCAAACAAATAAAAATAAATTACTTACAGAATTTATTTTACTGAAATGTAAAAGTACAAAAAGATCAAGTCGAGTGTGCGACACTTTATCCTTAAGACAGATTCGCCTCGCTACAGTGCTTACGGATAAATTGTGTCTATCTCCCAGGATACAATGATCTTCAGAAATTGTAGTAGTACTCCAAACAATTTGTACGGCGAACAAAAGCTTACGTTCTATACTCTCCAAATTCCCTAAAATGATATGAAAAATAAGTTGATGCATGAGAGCAAAAACTGGAAAAAAACCAAGACAATTTCAGATTTTTCAGGATGTTTTGACTGCTGGAAATGGATCTCTATTTATAGGCAACTTGGTAACCATTCAATCTGTCCGAACAGGTACAAATTAAAGTGAACAGGTGCAGAATTCAAACTGGACAGATTTGCTAGCAGTTTTGAATCTGTTCGGTAGTTTTGAACCTATCCAAATTGCTGGCAATTTTATAACTGTTATGAACAGTTTGAATTGGCTGGAATTGGATTGGAAAGGCACTGTTATGAATAGTTTGAAATTGAATTCAAATTTGAATTAATTTTGTCTAGGAAAATTAACTTTTCCGCAAGAATATTTTTAGAAAAAATTCAAATAAATTTTGTCCAAAAAATTAATGTTAGAACCGACCCGACCCAACTCACATCCATAACTCACACCCGACACGGCTCGGCTCAGCTGGGCCGGACAGCAATGGCGCGTACGTAGTGGTTTGAGCCAATATTCAATTTGTCCATAACTCCTCCCTTCTACAAACTTAGGGTGCCCCTTGGGGCCCAATCCAAGTGTTGCCACCTAGAACTTATATACATACACAAGCTCTCTTAAAGTTTCAATGTGGGACAAGCCTTATAAGAAAACTCACATTTTATTCTTTAATTGTCCATTCCATGAACTCGAAAACGACGTCAACTTCCCATTCACTTATAAATGGTTTTGACGAACCGTTTGCACCGTGTGACTTGTCATGCGACAAGAAACACGTCATCTCCCACCCCAAAAGACGAGTGGACCCCATCTAAATTTGGGCTCAAAGTTGGCCCAAAGTAAACGTATAAAAACCAAAATTTCTAACAATTCCCCACATGAATGGAACTTGACGGAGAGAAAATGTAACAACATGATCTAATTACAAAGAGTACAGATATTGAAAATATTCTGCAAATGATAGGTAGCTTTTGACTTTGAACCTTCCCTTGTGAGACACTGTCGGATTTACTAGCTAACCAGTGAACATGATGTCATGAACTGTTTAGCCATTTGTGTAAACCAAGACAACAAAACTCACACAGTATATTACCAGACACAGTTTAGTTCTCACTATTGTGTTCATTTTGGCCCTGAACAACCTGGGTTTCATGAGTACTCTAAAGAATTGTAGCCCTCCACAAATCTCATAGAACCGGCCCAGTTCATACTCATATAGGTGATCCTATTTCGAGTTTTTTAAATACTCCTCTTGAAAGATACCCCTTTAGGTTTTTTCAAGATATAAGTGATCATTAAAAGCATAACTTACCTGAAGTCCCCTGCATACAACACATGTTGCAGATATCACTCTAATCATAGGAATGGATAGAAGATAGACTCCTTTAGTGATTTCTGGCGAGCCACACATAACTTAGTTGTCCCTTTGAACTTTTAGTTCTTGGGATCTCCAGTCATCTAAGTAGGGTTACCCTTATGATGACTCTGATGTAATAGGCTTTAATCACATTCCCTTCGATGAACTTTCCCTCATTTGCTCTCTGGTCAAACTTTTTGTTTAGCGGCCGTTATTTTTCAATTGACCTTCTCAATTAGATATCATTGAGTAGTTAGTGGATCCATTATATTATCTTTTGACAATATTCACAACTAAAAGCAAATGTCTTATGGTGTTAAGTCTTTAATTACATCGAGACTTACTATTACTCTATGTCCCTCCCATTTTCAATTGTAAATAACAACATAGAGTTGTTCCTTAGGAGTTAATAAAACCATTTTTGCTTCTACTCCAACTTTGTCCTATAGAAAGAATTGAGATTCTTTGTAGACCTGTTATCGAAACCGTTATTTTGGTAAAAACCTCCAAGCACCCCCACATTTGAAGCATTCTAGGGAAACTTAATTTCTCTTGTTGATGTATAATAACACAAAAATATTAATACACCCCCACAATTCTGAGGTAAACCAGAATATATTAATTGGCATGCTTGAACTAAATAACAATATGTAAATTGCTTTGTGAATATAATCACAATACTAATTTGTCTAGAATACAATTAAACTTCATAACTTTTTTTGAAATACAAAGGAAAAATGGCTAACATCGGTTGTGGCCACAACACTTTCAAATAATATTTCTTTAGCCATGCATTATTTCTTTTTGGTTTACTGCAACCCTTAATTCCAATCTCAACATGGAATAAAAATATCACTGTATAATGACATTTACATCTTATTTGTCTTATCCAATATTGGTGACTACGTCGACAATCACCAAAGCGTCTTTCACCTATGAAATATTTTAACTGAAGCTATGAAAGATGTGGTTAAAAGACTTCTACTTCTCAGGAAGTTGGAGTTAACTCTACTTTTCCTCCCAAAAATGGCCTGGATAAGATTGTGGATGCTACTCCTGAAATTCCTTCTGCTGATGAAAGTTGAAGTGACCTTTGGAACGATTTGAAGTTTTTTCTTTTCACATTTTGCTTCTTCTCTCTATCTTTTTTTTTCTTTTTTTTTTATTACTTTTCTGTTGTACTGGGGCTCAGTCTTCCTGACGAGCTACCCCCTTAAGTTGGTCAAGATAATTTCTCTTTCTTCTTGCTACTATTTTGTGGGGCCAATTGTGCATTTAATAGAATTTTACTTCTGATATTGCAGTCTGATATGTTTTCCTTCATACTTGTGTTGCTCATATTGTTTGCCCCCGACCGAGCACTGTTGGGTTCATGAGGTCGAATAGATGATCGGTCTTCATGGTTACACTGATCTTTGTAATTAAATGAGAGTGACTTACTTAGGTCCAGGTTGACTTCAAGAAAAACAATTGTTTGCCCCCACTTGGAGCTAAGTAAGATTGGTACTGAAGAACTCGCTCTCTGGAAGAGCTTCTTAAGTTGATGTTGATAGCATAAGTGCCTTTGAATAGGATGGAAAGATGTCATACTCAGGTCCAGGTTGGTACCAAGAAAACAATTGTTTGCCTCCACCTGGAGCTGAGTAAGACTACTGTTGAAAGCTTGATCTTTGAAGGATGTATCCAAGTCTATCCCAACTTTGTTTGGGTGCAGCAGTACTTAGGTGTTGATGTGATGATACTTAAGAAATTCTGTGATTGCCAAGAAAAAAAAGAATTGGGTATCAAAAAATTTGTTAGGGCGGTTTCCACCAAGCAGTTCCACTTGGCTAAGGTCCATTTAGAGGCCGAACATAACTCTACCAAGCAATCCCACGTGGCATGTTCGAATGCTGACCAAAACTAAGTTTCGCTCGGTCGTTCCGAAACTTTTTCCGTGTGGTTAAAACCAAAGCTAAATCTGTTTGGTAAACACCAAAGCTAATTACGTTTATGTTGAAATATGCCCCTGGGGCTTAAGTTATAAAGTCCAAGTTAAGTAATAATCTATTCTGATCACTAAGCTTGTACAAGTACTTGGAAATAAAAGTTCAGAGAAATGGGAAGGCATTCTCATTAAACGAAAGATGGATGCTTTTACACTTGAGAGATAAATGTGAGGTTGATTCTATTGATAGTATTTTTTGAGGTTTGCTACATTCCAAGGTCGAGGTATGGCCTTGCCCTTGATATCCTTCAACTAGTATGCTCCGTTTCCAGCGACGACTGTAACCTTATATGGACCTTTCCAATTAGGTCCTAATTTTCCTTCGCCAAGCACCCTTTTGTGATCCATAACTTTCCTCAAAACCAGTTCTCCAGGTGTGAATTGCCTTGGGAAAACTTTTTGGTTAAAACTCTTGATGAGCTGCTGCTGATATGCTACAAGTCTAATCAGTGCTGCTTCTCTTCAGCTTTCTGCCATATCCAATGCTTGTGCAATAGCTTCCTCATTACTTGCACTTTCAAACAACTCTGATCGGATGGTTGGGAGACCAACTTCAAGTGGGATAACAGTCTCCATTCCATAAGTTAGGGAGTAAGGTGTTTCCCCCGTTAAGCATCGTGCCATGGTTTAGTAAGCCCATAACACATAGGGTAACTCTTCAACCCACTTCCCTTTTGCACTTTCAAGCCGCTTCTTACTCCGTTTATGATGGTTTTGTTCAACGCTTTTGCCTACCCATTACTCTGTGGGTAGCCCGGAGAGGAGTTCCCATATTTGATCCTGAGGTCGGCACAAAATTTTCTGACGATCTTTCCGTCAAACTGTGTTCCATTGTCTACAATCTGTACCCGTGGGATGCCGAAACAAACTGTAGACACCTCATTTTTGACCGCCTTTAAGACTTGGACGCGACTGATGGTTTTGGAAGTTATGCAGTGCAAAGGGTCGATTTCTTCGGCAAGAGGAGAGTCAAATCTCAACTTCATACCCCTTTTGGACCAAAACAATCTTGATCAAAAAATTTTAGACCTTAAAACCCTCTCTTTCAAAAAGTTTTTGAAATAAAGTTTTTACGATGTTCCGAGGCTCGCATTTTGTCAAATGTTGCGCTTTTCGGTAAACCGAGCAAGGACAAAGTGGAAATGAATGAAAGAGAGATGAAATCTTTGAAAAATCTTTCAAAACACCTTGTCTAGGGGTTTGGAGTTGAAGAAAAGAGGAGAAGAGAAACCAAAACTAGTTTGGGAGAAGTTCGGCATGAATCTGGATATGACCAAATCTGTGCGGCTTCACCGAAACGGGCATAACTCTTTGCACAGAAGGAATTTTAATGCGAGGTTGGTGCCATTGGAAAGCTAACTTCTGGGGCTTCAATGTGGTCACATGGAAAACCAGAAAATCAGATGGCCGACCAGCTTTTCTGGTCAAAAGTGGTTCAGCATGAATTTGGGAAGGAGAGAAAACATCTGCGCGGCTTCACCGAAACGGGCATAACTCTTTGCACAAGAGTAATTAAGATATGAGGTCACCACCGTTGGAAAGCTTACTTCCGGAGCTTCATTGTTCACTCAAGAATCTCCTAAGGACAAGTCCGGGTGGGGGAGATATGGTTGGTTGAAGTCCGTTTGGACCAAATCTGCGCGGCTTCACCAAAACTGGCATAACTTTTTGCACAGGAGGAATTTTAATGCAAGGTTTACGGCATTGGAAAGCTAACTTCAAGGGCTTCATGGAAAACCAGTTTTGGGGCTTGAACCTTTTGACCCCTGGTCGGCCGACCAGGGGGAGTGGCCGGCCGGCCACTTGAACTGGCCGGCTTGCTTCTTGCTTTTTGCCCTCTCTGAATACTTTATAGCTGTGCCAGCTGGGGGGCATTTGGTGCATCCTCCTTACACGTATGGAGGATCTTTGAAGATTCCAAGAGAAGCTTTGGCCTCTCTTAGAGAAGAGAGGCCCTCCTATTCATATCTAAGGGTTAGACATTTTTGCTTAAGGCTTATAACCTCCCTCCTCTATTGTCACTATTCCAAGCTCCAAAACCCTAATTTCCTTGGTCCATTTGCACTACAACCCTTAGCACCACACCTCCATCATCCATTCCAGCACCTTGGAAGTCATTTGCAGAGGTTGAAAGCTCACCAACTTGGTCCAAAAGCTGCTAAAGGTCAACTCTTCAAGGGTAAGTATATATTTCCCTTAAACTTGCATTTTTTTACTTCATTACTTAGCTTCACTTGCAAGTATTTATGGGCTTTTTCATAAACTAAAAAGTGTCATATTTTGAGCTCCTCTTCAACTTTGTTTAAGGGCACTTTGCTGTTTGAGGTTATCTACTGCCCCTTACCCTCTATCTCTCTTTTAGGGCTATTTTTGCATCATACTTTAGCCTTACTTGTGAACATTTTCAAATTTGTTATAAACTGGAAAAAGCTTTTTTTTGACCTCCTCTTTAAGTTTTCTTGAGGTCACTTTTATGTTTGGAGTCATCTCCTTCCTTACATGCTTCATTCCTTCATATTTAGGGCTATGCATTAGAGCATTTGCAATGGAGCTGTTTTGGCTTCTTAGCCACTGAAATCCAGAGGATTTTTAGTGGCTTTGATGAGGTTTTGAGCTTTGAAATCATAGAGGGGTGACCCTTTCACCCCTCATTTTCTTTACTAGCATCATTGGCTTTCCAAAGAGGCTCTATTTTGCATATATTGAAGTCACTTTTTGGGCCCAATTTTGTGGGTTTTAAGGTCTGTCCGGGGCCCTTTTGATCATATTTTATGTCTATAATGCATGTGTAGAACAATTCCATTCAAGGCCTTTTGGGGGGGGGCTTTCATCGTATGCTTCCTTGACTGATTTCAGGGCCAATTTTGTGAGTTTTAGGGCTGTCATAATCCATTTCCAGAGTTGGTTTTTCCATGCTTCATGTCTATCTTATATGTGCTTAACAACCCCTTGAATGGCCTTCCAAAGAAGCCCCTCATTTTTGCATGCATTGGCTGCATTTCAGTGATTATTTGGGCATATTTTGGCATGTTTTATTCACTGTTTTTGGCTGGTTTGATGAGTTCTCATTTGTTTCATATACATGCCATGTAAACCATGCTTGCTAGCAGAATTTGCATGCCATTTTAGTCCATCATGTCAGCACTTTTTGACCATGCTCTAAACTAGAAATGTGCATATTTTGGGACTGCCTTGGCTCTGTCTTTTGACTTCATGATCAAATAATGCTTGCTTTGTATACTTGTGGTTCAATGCATGTGCCTAGTATTGAGTTTCGGGGCTTATTCCAAGCATCGAGTGCCATATTTCCATGTTTCAGGATCATTTAGCATCATGTTTTAGTGCTGGAAATTACATGTTCATAGGCCATCTCTCATCCCTTACCATGCTTTGGTAGAGTGGCATTTGATGCCTTAGGTTCGGTCCTCGGTATGCGTGCATATGTGCACGCATTTCGGTCATCTCATTTTCATCTTATGGCCACTGATGTGAGTGTGGCTGAGGTCCACTCATGATTGGTGTAAGTCCATTATGCATTGTGTATGCCTTTCAATTCATAGCATTGCGTATGCTAGGTTGCGTGTTGTAGCTTTGTGTATACCATGTTACATCGTGCATTGTGTATGCCTTTCAATTCATAGCATTGTGTATGCTAGGTTGTATGTTAGCAGCTTTGTGTATGCCATCTCATTTGCATTATGCTTGGGATAGGAGTTAGCCCGAGCACGGGAAACGAGGGACGTTTCGTACTCCGAGTAACGGAACGTGTCTCAATTCCCTGTCGCCGACACTCCGGATTACCCATGATGGAGTTTAGGTCTTGTTGTGTTTATATCTGCATTCATTTCACATCGAGTCGTGCAATTCGACTCCTCGGCCATCATGCATCGATATGCGTGATTGGTGGCACGAGGATCGAGGACTACACTCCCTGAAGAGTAGTCATGCATACATATGTGAAATACTTTGCCATGCCCCTTTGTTGCTCTCTGTTGCAGTAAATCAGAAATCAGCGGCCTTCTGGAGCGTTGCGCAATCTTCCGAAAACAATTGCAAATAGAGGCAAACCGGGGCATCGCAATGGATTTCCACGCCAAGCAACTCAAGCATGCATCTCCCATCATTCGGAACAGAGCTGAGGCAGTCCATAGGCTTGCATGCTAATTTACTCGTTTTCCTAGATTAATTTGTTAATTAATTAGGGTTTTGTAATATTTAATTATTCATTTCGGACTGTACTATTTATTCGAACTGTATTATTCTTTCGAACCCTCCGAGTGAGGGCACAATTGTAATAAGTGTGCGTGAGTGTGATGTATGTCTTCCAACCCCACGTCTTTCTCCCTTTTATTTACCAGCTTATGATTGTTAGATTAGGGCATGTTTCAATTAGCATACAGTATGATAGCATGTTTGCATCCATTCATCTGCCTTCAATACACCGGGCTCGGCGCATCATACTAATTGCATCGTATTTTAGCCTACTTGCGAGTAGCAAACCGTTTTTTAAAACAAACATGAGATGTTTCGTTCCAATTCAGGCGACCCAGTCTATACTTGTATGCTGTGTGCATCACATAATAAATCTAGGCTAATAACCGGAATAAGAACGCATAATGTTTTCAAAACTCGATATCATGGTTAGTAGAGGCCGATCTTTGATCGGGCGAGCGGGGGTGCTCACGAAGTGACCTTCCCCAATCGTACCCAAGTTCCCGAGCCGAGGCAACTTTGGTGATGACGGACACGTGGCCTTAGGCAACGAGTTAGGGTTTCCTAAATTTTCCAAAAATAAAATATTTAGGTGGCGACTCTGTATCTGGCAAAACAGTCCATGTTTGGCACTTTTTTCAAAAAATCTATTTTTTAAAAAAAATGATTTGCCGGATTTGGACTCTTTGACGATTCATCGGTCTTGCATTGCACTCTGCGAGATTAGATACAGGACCGTGATATTGAGTCCTGAACTGTTGTGAGCCCAATGAACAAAACGAGGGGGGGAATTTCCTCCTGGGGCGTTCGGGGACGTCTACACAGACCACAACGTTCCTCATGACAAACTACTTTGTGTTTGTTTCTTTGATGCTTGCCAGTGCTTCAACTTTAACCCACTTGGTGAAATAGTCTGTTGAAGCAATGAAGAACTATCTATTCCCAATGTCCTGTGCCAAAGGTCCAACGATATCCAGACTCCACTAGGCAAAGGGCCATGGGCTGGTGAGTGGAGTAAGAGTTTTGGTTGGCTGATGAATTAGTGGAGCGAACCTTTGACACTTGTCACACTTCTGAACGTACTGCTATACATCTTGTTGCATCTGTGGCCACCAGTACCCATGAGTGAGGGCTCAGTGCGCCAATGACCTTCTACCAACGGGGCACCCACAAATCCCATTGTGAATTTTGTAAAAAACATTTTCGACTAGATTTGGGTGCACACACAACAGATAAGGACTGAGATAAGAGCGTTGGTATAGCTTCCCAAATGGTGAGACCTAAAACCGAGCTGATCTATGTCAAATTTTGGTGGCTTCCTTCTTATCTTCGGGGAGAGTGCCAGATTTCAAAAAAAAATAAATATTAGATCCATCCAGCTCGGCTCTAGGTTATTGTAGAGGACTGGAGATGCAATGCTTGGTTCTGGCACAAATTCAACCCAAACTTTTCTAGCATCTTTGGCATCTATTGATGAGCCGAGGCAGGCCAGAGCATCAGCGTAGATGTTTCTGTCCTGACTGATTCGTTCCACTCGTATGGATTGGAATTTTTTAAGTAGATCCCTTGCCTTGTCTGCATACATGGTCATTCTTTCGTCTCGTGTTTCATAAACCCTAGTGAGTTGGTTAACAACCAACTGAGAATTGCTGAAAACCAAAAGTTGTTCTGCACTAAAGTGTTCGACACTTCGTAAACCAACTAACAGTGCTTCGTATTCCGCTTCATTGCTAGAAGCCTTCCAATCAAGCCTAAGAGCTTGCTCCCAGATAAATCCTTCTAAGGATATAAGTACTACCCCTATCCCCGAGCCTCAGTTATTGGATGATCCGTCGACGTAGAGCTGCCAGATGTTACCAATGAAGAGTTTTCATGCTTCTGAAGTGCATTGCTTTCCTAGTTCGATGGTGCGTGGCACCTGTATCGAGCTGGAGTTTTGATGTTTGGGTGGGAGTGAATTCGGCAACAAAATCAGCCAAGACTTGGGCCTTGGTTACTGTTCTGGGTTGATATCGAATGTCAAACTCACCAAACTCAACTGCCCATTTCACTGTTTAGCTGGAGAAATCAGCTCAGCTGAAAACAGATTTTATGGGGAATTCAGTGAGGACATTTATGGTGTAACCCTGAAAGTAATGTTGTAGGTTCCTTGAGGCAATAAGTAGTGCGTAAGCCAACTTCTCCAAGGGTAGGTACCGTGTCTCGGCGTCTAAGAGAGTCTTGTTAACGTAGTACACCGACCTCTGTTCCTTTTCAACCTCTCGAATCAGCACTGCACTTACGGCGTGATCTAAAACTGCCAAATACATGTACAGTTCTTCTTCTAGCTCTGGAGTGGACATGAGGGGTGGTGTACTGAGATACTTCTTGAGGTTTTGCAGTGCCTCAGTACATTCAACACCCCATTCGAATGTGGCCTTTTTCCTTAGCAGCTGAAAGAAATGTTTCATTCGATCTGAAGACTTACTAATGAACCGATTCACGACGACTGCCATTCCGACTAGCTTCTGTAGCTCCTTAGTCTTTGTTGTTACTTCAAGCTCTTGTATTGCTTTGATTTGGTCCGGATTTTCCTCGATTCCTCTACGAGTCACCATGTACCCCAAGAATTTCCCTATTCCTACCCCGAAAGCACATTTCGAGGCATTAAGGCGAAGCTGATGGTTTTTCAGGATACTAAAAAATTCTCTCAAGTCTATAAGGTGGTTCATAGCAAGCTTGCTTTTTACTACCATGTCATCCATGTAAGCCTCCATAGTCATTCCGAGTTGCTCCTTGAACATTCGAGTGATCATTCGTTGGTAGGTTGCTTCGGCATTCTTGAGGCCGAACGGCATTACTTTATAGCAGTAAGTGCCTCTTGGAGTAATGAATGTTGTTTTCTCTTGATCTGGACCGCACAGTGATATTTGATGATAGCCGCTATAAGCGTCCAGAAAGCTCATACGCTCATGTCCTGCAGTTGAATCTACTAGTTGATCAATACGAGGCAGAGATAAGCTATCCTTGGGACAAGCTCTGTCAAGACAAGTAAAGTCAATGAAGACTCTCCATTTTTCATTCTTCTTTTTTACTACAACTGTGTTGGACAGCCATTGTGGATACTGAATCTCTCGAATTGCCCCCGATGATAGGAGCTTGTCGACCTCGGCAATAACTGCTTCGGTATGCTTAACTAAGGATCTTCGGCTTTTCTGCACAATAGGTCGAGCAGAAGGGTTGATGTTGAGTTTATAGCAAGCAAAATCTGGATCCAACCCTGGAGTATCATACGCTGACCAAGTGAATACCTCCATATTTTCCCTCAACAAATCCAGCAACTGAAGTTTCTCATCAGCGCCTAGCGAGGTACCGATAAGGAAATACTTTTCTGGGTCATCTTCCTTTACTAGGACTTTTTCCAAATCCTCTACTATCTTTTCCGCTAGGGTTCTTCTGATAACCTCCAAGACTGGTTGTTCGACTACTTTAACTGTCTATACTCGATTGCAGAGTTGTTTAGCCTTCATGGCTGTCATGAAATAATGTTTTGATACAACTTCGTCCCCTGAGATCTGCTCTACTCTATGTTCCGTTGGAAAGTGGATAAGCTGGTGGTAGGTTGAGGGGATTGCTTCCATTTGACGAATCCAAGGACGACCTAGTATGGCATTGTAAGGAAAAGGTGTATTGATAACCAGGAATTCTATCTGTAGGGTCTTTGTCCCAGGCACAACTGGCAACACTATCTTGCCAAGTGGCCATTTAGGCTGTGAATTGAAGCCGACCAATAGAGCTGCCGTTGGGGTGAGGTGCTACTCAGAGAGACCAAGCTTCCTGAACAAGTTATAATACAATATATCTGCTACACTACCCTGATCTACCAGGACTCGTTTTACGTCAAATCGTTTCCCAATTCCTACAGTTATAATCAGTGTGTCAGTATGTGGGTGTTGAATACCTTCTAAATCCTTCCTAGTAAATGAAACAGTGCATAAGGTGGACTTTGGTACTGGTTGTACCTTTTTCGGTAGAGGCCCTGCTGACATGACTTGCTGAATCTGCACAGCTTTAGCAATTTCTTCTTGAAGTGCCTCATCGCGCTTGTGGCTGGTTATTCCATGAATTACATTTATCACCAACCGAGGAGGATGCTCAATGTTCAATTCTAGTAGAGGGTTCCCTTGTTCGGCCACTACTTTATCCTGATCAATGTAGTCTCAGAGGTGCCCAGCAGCTACCAAGTCCTCCAGGTGTTGCTTCAATACTCTGCAATTCTGAGTCATATGCCCCATGTCTTGGTGATAGGTGCATCTGAGCTTCTGATTGTGCCGAGTTAGATCTCCTAACAATTTTGGCAACCAAGTAAGGAATGGCTCTCTTTTGATCTTTTCCATAATTCGATAAATTGGTTCCTTGAATACTAGAGATGGCAATCGGAACCCGGCCCAATGGGGACCCGACCCTGAATTGAGCGGTTATTTCCCAAAAAATACCCCCGACGGGCCGAGGACGGTATTAAAAAATATATCCCCGGTGATGTTCGGGCCAAGGACGGGGATACATGTTTCAGTCCCAGACCCGGCCCGACCCCGACCCCGACCCCGATCCCCACCCCGTATAAACCCTGATGTGAAATTACTATTTTGCCCCTCATTATATATAATGCCGTGTAGGGTTTGGTGTAGAAACACTCTGCTTAGTGCTCTCACACACAAAACACGATGTTCTCTCTCTCTCTCTCTCTACGCTGTTGCCAAGAGCTAGGGTTTCGCCTCCACTTCTCTCACACAACAATCAACGGCTGCCGCTCCTCCATCACCGCCGATCCTCCCTCACCGCTGTTCGTACCTCGCCGCCGATTATCCTCTCTCACTGCCGCTCTCTCTCTCTCACACAATGAACGACGTTGCTGCTCTTCCGTCACCACCGATCTGAAGCCACCACCACCACCGATCCCTCCGTTGCCACTGATCTGAAGCCAGGACCATGACCAGGGCAAATCGTGATGCAACCCCCTCTCTCTCTCTGTATATATATATACATATCTGTTGTTGATTGATGCACACATTTTTTTTTCCAAGTTGTTATTTATATTATATATGTTGTTGTCTGTTGTTGATGAACAATATATCTGTTGTGTGTGTGTGTGTGTGTGTTGAACAGATTCGTAATGTATACATACAGATTATTTTTTTTTTTTTTTTGTTCTTGTGTTTGTATGTGTGTTGAACAGATTTTTTGGAGATTTTTCAGGGCCGAGGAAACCCAATCCCCGTTAAGAGACGGGGACATAGGAGGTAAACGGTTCCCCGCCGAGGATCGGGGATGGGGCCAGGGATTTTTTTACTGTCGGGAATCGGGGACGGGGAGGGTCATCCCCGGCCCCGCCCTGCCTCGTTGCCATTTCTATTGAATATAGTCACAATTGTTTCATGGGATTTAGACTTGTCTACTTCATTCACCGTGAGTCCTCGATGTTCCCTTCAATCTGTTCTTTTTTTGTGCCAAGCTGTTTGTTCAGTTGATGCTACCTCGATGGGGATCGGATCATCTTCGAGTCAAGCGTACTGCTCAATCCTGGCACGTAAGTCCATCAGTGCTATGGATGGGCGCTTGGTAAGTGACTGTTTCAGCTTACTTTACGGGCGCAGGCCGTGTTTAAAAGACATTACAGCATCTATTCACTGCAAATGTTTTCCTCTAGATCATTATACTCCTCCCAATACCTTCTAGCATAATTACGCAGCGTTTCCACCTATTCCTTTCGGAGACCGAACAGTGTATTTGGCTCTTTTGGGATCTTAGTGTTGAAGACAAATCTGGCCAAGAAGTCTTCAGAGAGCTGTTTCTAGTCGTAAATTGATCCAGGGAGGAGATGATCGAACCACCGAAGTCCGAATTCTCCCAAGCTGAACGAAAAGACTTTGCACATCAGTGCCTCGTCTTGGCTCTATAAGGACATCATCTACCGATAATGGCTGATATGTGTTAGTGGGTCTGACTTCCCATCGTATGACGTGAACTTTGGCGAAGTGAATTTTTTAGGAGCTCTCATAGCTTGGATTTCTGAGGAGAAAGGAGAGGAGATGAGCCGATCCAATGCTCGATGCTCTCTCTGATGGACAGTACGGTCAAGATGATCCCGCCGTTGCTCATTTTGTCTGTTGCCAATCAACCAAGTATGGAGATCCTGAGGAGGATATTCTGTTTGCTGGTTAGCTGCTTTTTGCCTCTTAGCCCTTCTCCGGCGTGAACCACGGGTGTGGCTGCTCGCTACTTCACTTTGTATCAGGATTGGCAGGCTTTGCTGCCCAGATTCATTTCTGAGGGCCTTCTTCACTAGTGGTTCACGATATGGGCTCTTCTAGCACAAGCGTGAGGGCTCTGCGTCGATCCTCTTCTTCGTCGGGTCGTCTATCATCCTTTTGAGTTGTGCTTTCATTTCCTGTATCTCCATTTCCATGGAATTAATGATTCAATCTCTATAATCCTTCTCTAATAGGAAATTGTGAGAAGAACCTCCAGTGAAGGGCAGTCGATGCTCAACAGATTCAGGAGTTCGGTTGTTGTTTTCGGTCTGTTCTTCCAGAACTATCGAGAGTACCAAGCATTTGTCCTTCGTATTCTCCGTTTGTGGAGTCAATACCGAGAGTGGAATTGTGACAACCCTCGCCACTGTTTACTGATAACACCACTAATTACTGCTAAACTGAGACTGATCATGATAAGTAATTGAATTAATTGAAATTTTGAGTTAATTGATTGAGTGTATTAGTTTAAATGCATGTCTATCTGTTTGTCTGCTAAACTATATGTTCATATGATATGTTTAAACTACAAATTGAAGGCCTTATCGGCGGCCGAATCTAAAATTGATGGATGTTTTATACTAACTGGAATTTATGTGATCTTATGCTATATTTAATTGAAATTTTATTGGGTATGATTAAATTAGATTTAATAATGGTAAATTACAAGAGTTGGCCTTAATCACCAAATTGCCATCTAGTGGATTTATCTAGGCAACCCCTCTCCACTTCATACATGTTGATATAACATTTATTCAGCTCATTTCCTAGAGCAAAACCAACTAGAGAGAGAGAAAATTGGGAGAAAATAGAATTCATCAAAGATTACTTGGAGAATTTGAAGGAGAATTGCATATTGAGCTTCTACATCTTGAACTTAAGACATAAGGTAAAGAATTTCCCTTCTTGATCATGAAATTTAGTAGATTCTTGCATGGTACATGGTAATTGAGTGAGTTGAGTCAAGAATTGGATTAAATTGTTGAATTGGAGCTTGATTCATGCATGCATGTGCATATCTTGAAATTTAGAGTTGTTTTCATGGAAATTATTACATGCATGTCCATATTATTGTTATAATCCATGAATTCATCATGTTTTTGGAAGTTTAGACTCAATTGAGCTTGCATTGAAGCTTTGAATTTGGTTGAGCACTTGCATGTTACATTTGAGTCATGTTCTTGATGTTTATTTGGAAATTGTGTTTAATTAAACTACCTTTGGGCTTTGATTTCTCAAATTGATCTTTGAAACATGTCATATTATGGGTTTAAGGTGTTTTTCCAGAAAATGGGCCCAAGAGGTTGAGTTTTGATGCATTAGAGTTGAGTTTTGAGCTTGAGGTTCAAATCTGGGATTTCCAGAATTTGGACTCACGCTCGAGCGGGGGACTCCACGCTCGAGCGTACAACCTGTGTTCATGCAGTCCGCTCGAGCGGGTAAAGTGATGCTCCAGCGAGAAATGCGTGTATCCAGTACTTTGCATGTGTTTACAGTCCGCTCGAGCGGGAAAATGCACGCTCGAGCAAGGACTTGTGTCTCACGCTCGAGCGGGTATCGAGCGCCCATCAAGCATGAATTTCGTGCATCCAGTACTTTTGTCATGTTTTGCAATCCACTCGAGCGTGGAAAGTGACGCTCGAGCGGGGATCCTTTGTTTGCATGTCCGCTTGAGCGTAGAAACCCACGCTCGAGCGGGACCCCTGTTTTCTAGAAATTCTGAAAAGTGTTTTACAGTGCATCTTTGCATCCTCATTCCATCCTAGGTATTCCTAGGCCTAGTTTAAGGCATCTTAATGAGGATATTGATGTAGAACCACACCGAGGTAATTTAGGGATTAAGTTATTATTTTCCCAACTGTGTAGCTTAGTGTGTGTTCACTCTGTAACTGTGTAGGGTTAGCATCCGAGGACGCGTACTAGCTTATCTGTAGCCCAGAACTCTGTGAGTAACAATGTTGTAAAGATATGTTCAATTGAGATTATTTTCTGAACAATGACTGTACTGCTTTATGAAATGACATTGTTTACTGAATGAATGTTTGTCCTATTTGTGAACTGTATTCGTGGCATCCATAGCAATTTACTGTTACTGAACTGTTACTGCTACTGTTACAGAGATCTCTGTCGGTTCCCATGTTTGGAACTATTACTGATGGCCATCGTTGACTGCTCAGTCTGTTAAGACCTACTGTACTGTTTTGCTATTGGATGTACCACATATGACTATTATAGTTTCTGAATGACTGTTATGGCATGAATTATGAGTCACAAACTGAATGACTGTTATACTGATAAATAACTGTTTTCAATACTGAAAGGACATTCATTCTTAACCTCTTTACGCATTTTTTATTCACTGGATTTTAGCTTACTGTTTATATACATATGTAGGTGTTCATGCACCAGACCGGAGTTAGGAGTGTCGGATTAGCTCTTATTTTGTCAAGCCAACCATCGTGCCTCACCTTGAGGTTCCAAGTGCTGCCAAGCTAAGGCTGCTTCGGGGTGTTTTAGATCTCCCTTTTCTGTCTCTGTTTTGTATCGACTGTATAGACTGTTATTGTATTGTTATGGTAGGGACTTGGTCCCTAACCTGAATGATTGTGTTTGTATGTATATACTGTTTTGTTTCTGAATGTGAATATATATGAAAAGTCTTTTTGCATACAGGCTGTCACAGCTCATTGGACATTTTTTAATTACTGTTTTGGCTTCCGCCAGCCCCTGCACTCTGTATTACTGTTTTACTGTTAAGTAAGCCTTCGGCAATCTCAGATTACTGGCCGGTTAAGGTGCTAAACCCATAGGGGCGGGTTTGGGTCGTGACAGGAATGTCCTCAATTTCCATCGCCGGAATCAAGTGCAGAACTCAGAGATGAAGCCGCTCCACGCTCACAGCACCAATTGTGCGTACCGAATACCGCACTAGATAATTGTGGATCGGAGCTCTGCACTTGATTGGACTATCCAAGAATTAAGACCCTACAACAAGGAGCACCGTTAGAGCTGCCCGGCCGGGGTTGGCCGGATAACCCCTCCGGTGTGGGAATGAGTAATCGGAGAAGGAGGAAGGTGCTCTCTAAGTGTAGAGAGTTGTGTTTTTAGTGAGTAGGGTTTAGTTTAGATCAGTTACCTTCAGTATAAAATGAGTGCAGTTTATATAGGACTCCTTACTTGTTGCCCAAGATGGTTTCATAAAGCTTTAGTACTGTCAAGTTTCCTCTAGCATTGCTCAAGATAGGGGACCGTCTGGTAGTTGATAAAGGGTGTATATACTCATTGTAGTCATGCTGATAACAAACCACATTCTTTTGATTAATCATTTCTGTAATTCTAGGTGTAGGGGACTAGCTGAAATGGCAACTTGCACATGCATGCGTTCACTGCTTCCACGTTTCTCTGATAAGTCCCTTTGGCTCGGTACCGTCATGCCTCAGTTCGGCCCTCTACGAGATTGCTTGCAGAGATGGGCTGGTCTAGTAGGACATCTTTGTATGAGCTCAGCCAATTTTGGTTTGGTCCAAGGATCAAGTCCTCAAGCTCGGCCCAACCCAACATCGTTACTAGACTGACCTTTCCACTGCGAGTTCGGCCCAAGTACTTAAGGACTTGGGTGGATTTTTGATGATGTAATTAGGCCTAACTAGCTAGTCCATTTGTTTACCCAGCTCCTCTGGACTTGAGTCTAATGGATTGAGCTGGCCCAAGGCTTGGATCCGACCCATTTCATATTTAATCCATTCAAACTAGTTCCATTTGAATAATAAAATACATATCACATCAGCAAATATAAAATTATAAGATTTATTAGTTTGTAAAGCGTTGCTCATAATATATACATATATATTGTGTGAGTGATTTTCCGACCACACTGCCAATCAAGCACCCAGCTGGAGAACACTGGCAGAATAGACTAAGCCTGAGCGACCTGCAACAGAAAGAAGAGATCCCGGCAGTGGCTCATCCACCCGGGGGCACTCCGACGATCAAGTCAGTTATCTCTCAAAGATATCAGAAGTGCTCAACTCACTATTTTGAATACAAATTGCATACCTTAGACCCATGGGGGTGCCTCTCTTTTATAGCAAACTCAATCCCAGTCCCAATAGAAGCCTAGCTCTAATGGACTTAGGATTACTGCTAATCTTGGACTCTCAGTAGGATTAGGATAAACTCTCTAAGAGTCTTATCTTAATCCAAACTGAAGTCTTCTCCTATTCTAGGACTCTTGTCCCTTATCCGCTTATCTCGGATTCTGGTATTGCCACAGAATACCTCGGCAGTGCCCCAAATATCTCGGCAAACATGATCTACCCACGTAGCACCTCGACTAACAACCTCGGCCACGTGGACTACCCCAAAAAATATGTCCCCACACATGCAAAACATGATCTGCCCACATATGGGGACATATTTTTTGGGGTAGTCCACGTGGCCGAGGTTGTTAGCCGAGGTGCTACGTGGGCAGATCATGTTTACCGAGATATTTGGGGCACTGCCGAGGTATTCTGCGGCAATACCAGAATCCGAGATAAGCGGATAAGGGACAAGAGTCCTAGAATGGGAGAAGACTTCAGTTTGGATTAAGATAAGACTCTTAGAGAGTTTATCCTAATCCTACTGAGAGTCCAAGATTAGCAGTAATCCTAAGTCCATTAGAGCTAGGCTTCTATTAGGACAAGGATTGAGTTTGCTATAAAAGAGAGGCACTCCCATGGGTCTAAGGTATGCAATTTGTATTCAGAATAGTGAGTTGAGCACTTCTGATATCTTTAAGTGATAACTGACTTGATCGTCGGAGTGCCCCCGGGTGGATAAGCCACCACTGGGATCTCTTCTTTCTGTTGCAGGTCGCTCGGGCTTAATCTATTCTGCCAGTGTTCTCCAGCTGGGTGCTTGATTGGTATCGTGGTCGGAAAATCACTTACACATATATATATATAATTTTATAAACATAAAATTAATATATGATAAGACACCATTTTAAGGATTGTTTTAAAATGCTAGAAATCATATGAAATGACTGAAAAGCACAAAAAACACGAGAACGATATAAAAAGAGAAGATTATTTTGAATTTTTATTATTCAAAAATACTCATCAGTCTCAAAAATAAAATACTAAACATTGTTGGGTGACCAAGTAACAAATTGTGCACGAAATCTGTTAGAAATTGGGCGCCCATGTGGCATGATCCTTAGAACCTTTTGAACCTGAACCTTTTGAACCTTATCCATGTAAGTTTGAATTTGAATTCAAAACTTATTTGGATAACCATTCAGGATATCTATATCTATCATATCAATAGATATGGATAGATGGATAGATAGATATTGGTTATATATCAGATTATATGGTTAATCTAAAGATATACATATATCAGATATACGTTATGTGGTTTTTACCCATAACCTTTTTTTCCCAAACTCTCTCTCTGACTCTCTCCCAGAAAACAACGATCAAGCCATTTTGCACTTTGACTTGTGTGGGTGATACTCATTTTGTAGTATCACTCCACTGTTGGGTTCGTTGACTGATCAGATTTTGGAAACACGTGATTTACCCACGAGGTTGTGTCATTAAGGTATGATCCGAATTATTTTTATCGGCTGCGTTAATTTATAATACTTTATGATTTACATTGGTATCAAAGCCTATATGGGTTTTTTCGTGCTTATTTTTTATACATTAAAATATGTGTATTTTTTTTTATATAAATATATACACATTATATGCATGAAAATTAATGGAGGAGGAAGATGAAGTGCACGGTTTTTTGCATTTCAACTCTCATTGATTGAGAATGTGATACATTTCATTTTTATGTTCATTAAATGTTATTTTTAATGCCATAAATGTTTTTATTGTGAAAAATGGAGTCCGACAGTACAAAAATCGAACCAGAAAACACCGTCGAAGGCGGAGCGTGGGCCTCACGCGCCACCTGACGCCGTGGGAGGCTTCCACGCGCCTCCACGCACTGTCACGCGCTCTCACATGCCTCCACCCGCCTCCACGCGCGCGTTGTTCCGTGCTTTCCACTCACGCGCCCTCCGCGCCACACACGCGCGCCGCGTGCTGAGCCGCGAGCCGAGCCGCGCGCTGAGCCGCGTCGTTTTTCCTCTGCCGGCTTGGCTACTGATGTAAGGGTCTGTTTGTTTTGTTTTTAAATTCAGAATTACGTTAAATGGTCATAATTAATTCGTTATAGCTTTGTTTTAAGCGTGGTTAGTACCGTTAGACTCAGAATTATATTTTCTATCTTTTGTAAAATTTTGAAAATTTTATGAAAATAAAAAGTATTTTTCCTGTGATTATAATTCATTATTTATGCTTTAAAATGCTTCTGGTATTGCATAAATTATTTTCTGGGGTTGAATTTTTTATTGTAGACTTCTGAAATGTTTTTCTATTTACTGGAATAATTTTTTCAGTTTATCAGATTCTGAAATTTTTTATTTCTAATTTAATGTGTGTTTATTAGTTATTTAGAATTTCAAAAAATTTCAGAAGTGATACAGTTTCTGTTATGGCATAATTTGAATATTAAATATAGCATATTATTTTTTTTTAGGGTTTGTAATATGTTGTGATTAGAATAGAATGATTAATTATTTTTTATTTTAATTATGTTATTAAATGTAACATAGCATGTATTGATTGTGAATCTACATTATGATGTTATTGTACGGAATTAGAATTTTTTATCATGCTTTTAGACATGCCATAGTTAGTGGGAGGTTATTCGGTTGAGAGAAATCTTGGTAGATTAACTCCCGAAAACTAATTTTTTGCGCAGAAATTAAATTAAATTTTAGATAATTGTCACCTGTGGCGCAAGAGATGATTACGAGCATAGCAGATTTTCGATCTTGCGACTTGTGTAATATTGTCACTATTTAATTTAGATTTTTGTTGCAAAATTATATTATGCTAATCAAATTAATCCCAATGCGAATTTCTGTCTAAATTGACTTAGCTTATGGAAGTTAATTAGTTGACCTAGACTTAGTAAAGATGTTCAAATGTGAACAATGTAATCCCATTCTTTAGATGAGCAAAAGTCTTGGAGACCTTAGGTCAAGTCTTAATTGAGCCAAAGTAAGGAAACATGACTCAAAGTCGCCGTGGTTTTGTTGCCTTGTTTGGCATAATAAAAACTAATGTGTGCGCTATGGTTAGCGGCACGCTACGTAGTTTTGGTTGGCGAGTTTTGGAGTTATGAAATTAGTAAGCCCTCAATAGATTTGTATATGATCTTGACTATTAAGCTGCACGGATTGACTTTGTAATTTGACTTGTAAATAATGTTACATCATTAGATGAAGTAACATTCAAGAGTCACGTCATCCAAGAAATGCGAGCTTAAATAAATTAGTCATTAAGTGTAAGACGAGTAGCCAGTATGAGCAGTGTTTTGCTCTCTACCCAATTATTGGGAGTGGATGGAGCAAAATTTCATGCACTATAATAGTGTGCGTTGAAATATCACGTGAAGTTAAAAGATTAGCGCTTAGAAGCTGCAAAATCTATTAACACTAAGTGAAAAAATTAGCGCTTAGAAGTTGCAAAATCTATTAACACTATGTGATAAGATTAGCGCTTAGTGACTGCAAAATCTATTAGCATTGCCAACTTGTCTAAGTCTGGACACTTACTGTTTCCACACTTGAGTGTGAGACATGAGGAGGGGCTTCTTTGTATGATTCCTTAGCTAGGCTAACGTTTTTTAATAACGTTTACCACTAAGCGCAAATGTTGCAGCATAATAATGAAAAGGTCAAGGCCGACAAGGTTGTTATGACTCTAAGAATTGACGCATGACTCGTGAGAGCATTGTGTTGAATTAGACTCTTTAGCCTAATTCGGGCTTAAGTTACTTCAGGAGCTGTCATAGTTGATAGCTTATTCTCTCCTTCTTGTGGATAGTAGAATTAATTGCAAGTAACTATGAAGCAAGAAATAGATATGGCAAGAGGAGTATCGTCATCTTTCAACTAGATGCAGTAAAGTGTATGGAGAATAAAATTGACTTGAAGGTGTAGGGGATTAGCACTTACTAATTAAATTTGCGACTTAGGCGCACTTGATATCTCCATGACATCCTTTTTATGATCTAGTGAATAAAATTAGTCGTGAGTCATTACCTAGTTAGGCCTAAATCTTTAAAACTTGTCTTCGAGAACTCACACATTAAGATGATTGGAATTAGTTTATGACATTGGTCATGAACCAATAGCTTATTATACTTAATCACATTAATGAGATGATGACAAGATGGTTTGAGTAGGCCTTCTCGGGCCCACTCGCTTATGACATCCTGCTCTCATGTGAATGTGTAACTTTGTTCGCAATGGGTGCGCACAAGTAAGTAGGAAAGCCGTAGAAGGTCATTTGTTTTGGCGCATTTAGTCCACTATGATATTTGTGACTAGATATGTGTAAGGGTATGATAGCTAAGCCTCAATATTGACACATTTATAGATTACGATACGCATCTGAGTCAAGACTATTTGATCTCCCATAAGTCAAAAGTTTTGAGATGTTTTTTGACATTGCACATATGAGGTTGAGGTTGAGATCAATTAGATAACAGCTTTCGTGCTTTTAGTTTTGACCAAGGTGACGAGTATCTATTTGAGTTATTTTTAGAAAACTCTGTGAAGAGAGATGGATGCTTAGAAAATTGATTATTCCTAGTACTCAACAACACAATGGTGTAGTAGAGATAAGGAATTAAATATTGTTAATGTTAGGTGGATAATGGCGCAAAATGTTTCCCAATTGAAAATTGCACTAGTTTGTTGCCTATATACCTAACTAAGTGCCCTCCATATCAGATTTTACACTCCATTTGAGTAATAGGTTAGCGGAGAGCCATCTATGGGCGATCTGTAACCGTTAAGCAGCTTATCTTTATTTTACTTCTCATAAGATTGCGAAGTTAAGACCTAGGGTTCTATTGCACATTATTGTATGCTGTCTTGTAAACACAAAGGGACGTGTGGCGCATTATTGTATACGGTCATGCAAACCGTCCGGGTCATGTGCATATAGGTAAGCAGCTTTGTGGTAGTGTAACTAAGTCACATAAAGTTTTATTAGTAAAGGTGATGTGAATAGAGTTTTTGGAACTCTATAAGATAGAGAATTCTAAGCATAGCGCTCTATGTAGCCTAGTTGAGAATGGAAAGAAATTTTCAATATCCTAGGGACAGTGGGAGTGATGTGCCTACTAATGGATTACTCCGTTAGAGAAGAATACTCTACATTCTTAGTTGCGTGGTAGCGAATGTGAAAATTTTCCACGTCATCACTGGGTAATTGAGAGGGAAACATTCATGATTGCTCCACAAAATGATAAAGAGCCTAGGATAATGCCTAAGGCTCTAGTCCCCTATTTTTAGAAAGTGGATCAATGTTGCGCAGTTTAAGACAAAGTCTTTGAGGATTAACCATTTTTATAATTTGGCTGACTTTCCATTATGACGCAAAACTGTTATAAAGTTATGCGTAATTTGGATAGTTATTGTTGAGGTATAAGGCTAGCTAGATACCGAAAAGTCGCACCATTGAGGAAAGTGTAGACCATGAAAAGACTTCCTCCTGGGGAGTGAGGTTATTTTGACATAGGCTATGATTGACATAAGTTCGGAACATTCATTTGTGGACATTGTAACCCAACTTTCTCGTTAGAGAATTGGATAAGTAGATCCGTAGGGATTTACCTTCTGCTTTTATGGTCAAAAGTTAGAAGCGCAAAAAGGTTGCTAGTTCCAATAAATCTTTTGCAGCCTAAAATAGTTATCCAAATAGTGGTTCTTAGAATTCGTCAAGCCATGATAGGCCAACGATGATCGATGAAGACCACTGAGGCATGATTAATGGTCCAAAAGAATTTTTTCCTTACTTAGTCATTATGAGCCAGGAATTTATAAGGTTGTCGCCACCTAGGATGGGCAGTCCTCTATTTTAGATATGATGGACATGGGTGATGTAATTTATATGCTCGAATATACGATCCTTAGGGATTGCTTTTGGAGAACTCATGTTTTGTCTTCGATGACTTACATAAGGAATATCCTAGAACGATTCTAGATGCAAAATTGTAAACCCATTGACTTACCTATCGGTAAAAGCCAGAGCCTTAGCTATTGAGTGAATCCTCAGATTGTCTTTGGGAGAAACAAATGACCTATATTCCTTGATCTTTTCTTTGTTGTGGAAGCCTAAAGTACGCTATGTGGGCGTATTCGGCATGATAAGTGTTATCTTTGGTAAATGGTCAACTGAATTGTTTAGACATTGACCGTGCTCATTAGACTGTGGATAAAATGTTTTACTAGTAGTATATTAATTAGCTCCTTGTAAGATTTAATGCGCTAGTTGGGTGCATATGTGCTAGTTGGGCGCATCAAGAATGAACGCAAATTGGTCACCAAAATATCTTTAGAGAGGTTATTGCGCAAGAGGTAGTGATCTTAAATCACTTCATGTGAGGCGCACATGGTGGATTCCGTTGTATATACTTATCGCAAGAGATGCTGATAAGGCTTATATTTGGAATCTAGAATTGCGCAAGCAGTGGTCAAATTTTTTTTTAATCTATCACTTATTTTGAGATGATGGGATGTTGACACTATTATGGTTTGTGTCATAATGATTAGCAGATGATAATGTCAGTAGGCAAGATTGGCTTACTCACACGAGCAATCGCCCTTGGCGCTTGGGAGCGAGCAAGGATGAGACTAGTGGTTTATTTTTATTTGGAGCCAAGAGAGGCTTAAATAATCCACTATATATATCGCCTTGGTTACAACCAAGATGAGGTCGTGTTAAGGATCAAACATGGATATTAGTACTCACTTTCCATGTTGTGCCTGTTATGATTAGCCAAATGCGAGATCTCATTTGGCGCCAAGAAGGCGAGCAAATAGAGAATTTGGGTTAGGCGCTAGAAAGCGACTAGACTTATATCTATACGGTGTATCGAGGATGACGTCACTCTTTTGGAAGAGTTACTCTACCGTAACATGTATTCATACTATATGTGCTTGGCGGCTGAGTAATGAGGTGAGAGAATGGATCCCTGTTTTCTCACCGTGTGAGTCTTACGTGTCATTATTGATATGACTTTCATTTATGTACCCTTTTGTGACTTTTGACTATGTCATAAGGTAAGGGGTTGATGTTCTGCTACTTTGGTATGTTGCCTGAGGTCATGTATGATTCGGCCTTAAAGGACATCACTCGGAAAGCGGTCAATCCTAAACTAAATGGCATGAGGGCAAAGGGAAGATCATCTAGTATTACACCACTGTTGTATATTCACTGCCGGCAACTCACATCGCTCTATATGAGAGGCGGATTGAGTGTGAATATATTACAAGAATTGAGAAGGTCAAACATGCTCTTTGAGGGATTAGAAATGTTTTTTAGACCGGTGTAATTAGATGGGTCTGGGGTATATGAGACACTATTTCTGTTCTTTTTGAGTTGATGTCTCTATGCTGGCTCATTTTGAGTTTCTAGTATAGAGCTCCCACATGCAGGTGTTCTTAGCAGTCGCACGGTGCAGTGGCTAGTATGAGATTGTTTATTTTTTAGAGGAGATTGACATAGAGATGTGGCAGTGTCATGCCAACTCATGTCCGAGTGGGAGATGTTAGAAATTGGGCGCTCATGTGGCATGATCCTTAGAACCTTTTGAACCTGAACCTGAACCTTTTGAACCTTATCCGTGTAAGTTCGAATTTGAATTCAAAACTTATTTGGATAACCATTCAGGATATCTATATCTATCATATCAATAGATATGGATAGATGGATAGATAGATATTGGTTATATATCAGATTATATGATTAATCTAAAGATATACGTATATCAGATATACGTTATGTGGTTTTTACCCATAACCTTTTTTTCCCAGACTCTCTCTCTGACTCTCTCCCAGAAAACAACGATCAATCCATTTTGCACTGTGACTTGTGTGGGTGATACTCATTTTGTAGTATCACTCCACTGCTGGGTTCATTGACTGATCAGATTTTGGAAGCACGTGATTTACCCACGAGGTTGTGTCATTAAGGTATGATCCGAATTATTTTTATCCGCTGCGTTAATTTATAATGCTTTATGATTTACAAAATCAGATTAAAGGCCAAAATTGCAAAAAATTGTAAATTTAAGTTATGTTCAAATAAAAAATCTAGAATATAAAAGAAATTTCTTAGAAAATGCATGACTCAAAACATATTTATATAGATCCCAAAATTAAGCAATCATATACATTTTTTTTAACTATAATTATATTTTTATTAAGAGGCCTAAACGGCAATATTCGCTCAAAATCTAGCATAGGTCACTCCTAGTTGTGAGTTGAACTTGTTGAATCATTTCCAATCAAATATGAGTGTTTCAGACTTGATCCCTTGAAAATTTATCAAATTTATCAAATTCATCAAAGGGTCAAATTGCTCCATGAATTTATTGTCAATTACTACTTCATCGTCAACTTGTTTTATTTATAGTTTTTGTTATTGATATTGTTATCATAAAATTATGGGAAATTATATATATATATATATATATATGGAATGTAATGATATATGCAAATAGAAAATTTGTACCAAAAAAATTTATATAGAATAGCATGACATATTTGTGTCCATTAATTTCATAAAAAAAATAAAAATAAAAAAGTTATGATTTTCTATGATGAACGTTATGATTGTTTATGATGTGTATTATGATATTTTGTAGTAAAATTATAAATAACGAATTTATGATGTGCACCTTAAAGCTCGGGATGATAATGTTATGATAATTTGTGATTTTTGTTATGACACCTTAGGGTTTTGTTCTGATATTTTTCATTGAAACAAAAAAAGTAAGTTGTAGTGCAAAAGTTATGATATTTTGTGTTTAAGTTATGAAATTTTGTGAAAAAATTATGAAAAACATACTATATATACTTTTTGAGGGTGTATATTATAATATCTCTCTTAAAATAAATTACAATTTCTAAAATGTTACTACCATATATTCTTATAAAAAATTTCATATGAAATTTTTATTTATAAATCATTTTATATATATATACTATTATATATGTGAACAATTCACTTTAGTTTCTTGAAACCTATTACTTCCTTTTGCCAAGTGAATTTTTTTATATCAAAAAAAGAAAAAAAAAATTATAAAGTAAAGTGTACAAAATTTGAACCTAAAGTCTTGGATTTGAAAAACATCCTTCTCACTTGATCAACAAATACTATATCAGTTCCACAAAAAAAAAAAAAAAAACACTATATATATTTCTAATTCAAAATCAAAATTTATATTTTACATATCTAATAACATACCCATTAAGTAGGCTTATGCCAATAATATATATATATATATATATGAGTAAAATTACAGTCATACTTTTTTATAACATTTTATGTGATAGCATAGAATTCACTCCCATCATGGTTAGACGGTGGAAATCAGGAATGTATTTAGGATTATGTTTTTGAGGGGTTATTTTATAATTTAAAAAATTAGAAATTACTTTATATAATTTTAAAATTATTTATAAAAAATTTAAGAGTATGAACTCTTATAATTTTTAATTATTTTAAATTTTTAATATAATATATAATATTTTTTAAATTTTTGAGGTGCGGCCGCCCCTAACCCCCTAATCCATCATTGGTGAAAACTACTATAAAAAAAATTGTGGAACTGTAATATGACTCATATATATATATATATATATATATATGTGTGTGCATGCATTACGAGATGGGGAAGGTGAAGAAAGTGATGTGTTTTGTGGAGAAGGAGACTTGTTACGTATATCGAGGTCAATCAAAGTCAAGTAAATGCCAAAATAGTAAATATATTCCTCTCTCTTTCTCTCCTCTTACAAAAAAAACCACGCGTTTACAGCGTTCATTGGTTTTGAAAAGTAAGCGCAGTCCTGCGTTTGTTGTTTTGTACACGGAAAAAGTTGAAAAAAACTTGCTGTCCTTTTTTATTTAACAGTAAGGTCGAATTTTCATGATTGAAATAGTTTGATTTAGTTACAAATTTTTTGAGTTGTTTGTCCACCTCTAACCAGGACAGTGGCTGGCTCACCGGAATAGAAATAATATAATTACACCAATTTTACATCCAAACATACATTTATAGATATAATGAATAAGGATAAACATTGAAAAATTACTAAAAGTCAGCGGTGACTAGTGACCGGTGATAATGAGATGAATAGATAAGTAATATTAAACAAATAAGTAAATAAATAACTGATACTTAAATCATAGTTAAATATTTGAATAGATAGATTATACGTACGTAGATATATGACATTTGAACAGATAGATAAATAGGTAAATTTTGAACATATAGATGTCGTTTTGGATAAGTAATATCATTTTGATCCCAAAAAATTTAAGTTTATTGGCTCAAAAGTTTCAAAAATAGACGTTTCGCCTGAGTGTCCTATTTATTAATATAAATCCCGTTACCTTTGTGTCCAGCAATAAAAAGAATTTAAAAAATTGTTTATGTATAAAATCACTCAAATCTAAAACAGGACAGGAGCACAACCATCCCAGACCAAAAAAAAAGCAAAAACAAAAAATGCCCAGAATTTTATTTCAATGGTTAAGGTTTACTTGAAGGATGGATCCCACACCAAAAATCTAAAATATGGACCATATATCTCAAATAAAAATTGTTGAGTTAATAATATAATAAGTTTTAGTCAAGCAAATTAAACTAGCATTTATTGTTTCATTTTCAAATCTGAACAATACAAAAGGGGGCTAAAAAGCCTTCAAACACAACCAAACTTCCTCTAATATAATACACACTGCAAACGTGTTATTATTTATTAAACAAAACACTAAACTAATTAATAAATTATTATAAGTTGCTTTACCCACTGATTATACGTAGTCTATTTATTAAGTGAAACACTAAACTAATTTGACTATATTATAATATATGTTGCTTAACCCACACATTACAACATGCAAACTCTATCACACTACACTAGAATTTTTTGAAACCTCGTTTTTTTTTTTTTTTTCATGTTGGTAATTTGAATATTCAAATTTGGCTTTAAGCTATAGAAAAATAAATCAAACCAAGCCTTAAGTCCCATCAAATGGAGTCGGCTGCATGAAGCCTTCTTCTTCACTCGATTCTGTCTAAGACCATTTCGTTAGTTAAATTAAAGATATTCATATCTCTATTTACTATATATAGTATATACAAAAATGTCATACATAATTCTTTTTTTTTTCAATTTTTTTTACTACTACTACACAAATAATAGGTCTTAACATTATTTATTAATGTGGGTTTTACTGTATTTATTAGTGATTAAAATTAATAAAAAATTATTTTATATATAATATTACACCTAAACGTAATAGTCAAAAGGCAGAATCAGAATTACAGCTGGAAGTGGAAATGTCGCCCAATAAGACAGGAAAGGAATATTTAATAATGGGTGAGAAAGTCATTGTCTTGTTTTAAATTTCTCAGAAATCTTTATACACATCCATTCAAATTGGGCTCATATATTGAAAAAATTACACATAAGTGCACATGATAAAAAAATAATTTTTAATGGGGGAATTTTTTTTTATGATACTTGTTATTAATATTTATAAGATAAGATAAAACTTTTTAATATTTCTACAGAGAAAATTTGATTCTGAAAAATTTTAAGAAAATTGAAATTTCTTTAAGTAAGGTGAAATTTCTCAAATTTTCAAAGAGAAATTTAAAAATTTCTCTACGATCATATTATAGAAATTTAAAAATTTCTCTGAGTCGGGTGAAATTTTTCTAAATTAAATTTTCTCTGTGAAAATGTTAAGGGACTTTAGCCCATAAAAAAACATCTTGGACCTCTCCTACTACACAAAGTTAGAGAGTGATATTTCACTAATTTTCTCTTTAAAATGTATGGGGGTGTTAGAAAAAAAAGGGCAAAAAAAAAAACATAGCAGAAGTTACGTCTCAAGAAATTCTTCACCCTTGGGTAAATAATTATCCTAGTTCTCAATGGTAATTTTCCCTTTATAGATTGCATTCACATAGAATAATATCTTCCGCACCATTCTCTATTTTGAAATTTGGAACATTATAAATCAGTGTATATAATCAAAAAAAATTATCAATCTATAGTTGTATAAATCTTTTTCTGCGTACACAAAAAAGTTGAACCTCAAAATATTATGACACTTCTGTAATAATGTGACCCGCTCCTTACTGATATGTAATTTTCTTTTAGAATTTTCGATTCTTTCATTTCATTGTATTTCTTTTAAGTCATGAGATCATATTTGGTAATTCTTATTTGATGGGTTTAATTTACGACTAAAAATAAAATGGAACCCAAAAAAAATAAAATCATAGAAATTGAAAGACAGAAATAATCACAATGTGAGACGGTCAGAAACTCTTCTAAAACTTCGTTTAGATTGACTTTTTTAACCTTGTTTGGTTTTTGTTTTTGAATTTTTTTGACTTTTATGAAATAGAAAGTGTAATGATTACGGTTTGAATGTAATATTCTATCTTATTAACTTATATAATCTATTTTGTTTTTTATGTTTTTTCTTAATCCTAAAATATTTACCAAATGAGGACTTATTAATGTGGCTTAGAATATTAATACGACAAAACCCATACAGTAGTTGGCTAGGTTGATCAGCTTTATTCAGTGGGACAATGTTCTCACCAAAACTGTCCCATGGACCTAGTCTTCTCTTCTCTCTCTCTCTCTCTCTCTCTCTAGTTGAGAAATTAGTTGGAAGGTGCATGGAAATAGAGACAAACAAGTGAGGTTGACTGGTGTAGAAGATATGATAGCCATTCTATCCATAGAGATTCTCAATTTGTTTTCAACAATGAGAACTGGTCAACATGTATAGAATGATATATTTGTATCTTCAAAGTTTTGCTGCTAGCTTTGAAGTTATTGACATTTCAGCTCATCAAATGGGAAACAATAGAGATTCTTTTTTCAGTGAGTGGATATCATAGAGCAAAACTTTAGTAATTTGCATGTAATTCTCACAATCTTTTGACCTTGGCATTTTTATCAACCATACCCCCAAAAAAATAATAGTAATTAAATAGAATTTTGATAACGAAAATGTGACGAAAATAAGGGCATTTTTATCAAACCATTTATGACATTAAATAAGTTAAGAACTAAATTGACACAATTGAAAACATCAAGGATCAAAATGTAACAAATCACATTCTTTGTAGACTTTTTTTTCTCATTTTGTTAATTTTTAAATGTGGTTTAACAAAAATTCCCATACTTCTGTTATCAGTTGCAGAGAGAAATGGAGGTATGAGACTATTTAGTAACAAAATTAATAAATCGGAGACTGAATTGACACATTTGAAACATCAGGACTAAAATTTAACCGCCACATCATTTTGAATCCACTTTTTATCTCATTTTTATGTAAGAATATACTTCTCCATTTTCTTAAGAATATACATTATGCAGTTGAGAAATTCATTTGAAGTACTATTTTTCCATCCAAAAAAGAATTTTGTTGGATTCGAAATAGGAAATAATAAAATATATTGTTCTGCCAAGTTTCAAAACTCAGAAATCAAAATTTTAAAAATAAATAAATTCAAACATAGCACAAGAGTATTTAATGTGTTTAGATTAACACTAACACAAGCAATTAAGGTATATTAAACAGCTTTACGATGATTTTTGTTACAGTAAAATGCAAAAATATACAGCAGTATACAAATAATGATTAATTCCAAGCTCAACCAGTCAGTGTCAAGGCATTGAGACAAGGATCTGCAAGACCTCATGCAGTGATAATGTCCTGGGGGCCGCTTGGAACCACCACGGGGCAATCGTCTCCATGCATGAAATTTGAAATATTCACATATTATATTCATCAAATGCCCGAAAATTGGGTATGATACATTGGGAGGCATATGGTTTTTGTTCAGTTTGATTTATGAATGAGATACAATGCATCCTACAAACCATGTGGTTTCAAGACCCCATATCAGTGCGAATTGTTGGGGAAAAAAAAGAGTTGAAAACCCAAAAGTCAGATCTTTTTGGAGCATCGGTGTCATTCCTCACTTCACATGATGTGTAATTTCTATAAATACATTCGAGGTCCTCTCTTGACACCCTCTTGGCACGTGGGACGTTGATCAAAATCAGTATTCTCCTTTTCAAGAAGACTCCTTTAATTTGAGTTCAAATTTGATATGAAGCCTTTAGCATGTTGGCTCTCCATTTCAAGAGTCATCAATGATTTCTGCCTATGATATCTGTTTCTCTTTGCAGAAAGCGCTGAAAGCAGAAACATAAACAATATATTAAGTTAAATGTCATTGTGTCAAAACAAAATTGGAAAACTAAAATTAAGGAAAACTTTTAAAAGAAACAGAGTATGAATTGCAAATTCAATCAAATGCTTTTAATTTCAATTGTTATGAATCTCAAAGCAATCCAATAGATTGATTGAGTCCTAAATCTGTAATATTTTGATTATACAAAGAATTAATGATTTCATGTTTCAGATTTTCTTAATGTTGATTAATCTAACTCGGCCCACATAACCTTCATGGAAAAAGTGCTACCTATCGTTTCACCATCGTGCCCTAAAACTATTGACAAATGTCATTAACATTCCAGACATTCAGGAAATGACAATTTCTATCCTAACAAACAACTAAAATGCAGCAGATGGTTCCATAATCACAAGATAAGAAAAACATGCTAGCTTCAAACAGATAAAGAAACTAAAATAAAATCAGAAAATGGTAAACATGTAAATTTTTAAAATGCACTTACCCATCAATTCTTGAGGTAGAGCAAAGTCATAATCGTGATGCCCCCTCCTGATACAGCACATGTATATCACTAACCAAAGAATGCAAAACATAACCACAGCTGATATGCCTATTGCAATTTTGCCACCAGTAGACAAGCTGTACCTTCGCCAGAATAGTGGACATTCTGGCAAAGAAGGTACACCACACAAGCCTTTATTGCCTGAGAGACTGAAACAAATATTGAACTCATCAGATGAGTATAAAAAAACAAAGAAAAGTGATCCAGAAGATATCTTAGCCAACCACTTGAAAAAAAAACAAGACGTTATTAAGCAAGTAATTAAATTTGAATAGCCATGGACACTGATGTACAAAAGAAAGTGATCTGGCAGTTCATGATTTAAAAGTACATGGTTTTAGACTCCTAGAATTTGCAAAAATTGAAGTTTTCAATGTTCAATAATATTTTGGTGATTCTACAAACTAGGATTGTTGTTATATTTTAAGGAAGTTCAAAATAAGCAGTCAGTTAAATATCTAGCGTAATGTGCTTTTCACCACTAGCACTGGCATTCTAATCATCCTTTTATGCTAGCAATTATAAGCGCATTACTCTGCCATATGACATTTCACAGCCAACATTTTACATGATAATCCCACTTCTCTCAAGGCTCAATTTCTTTATATTAGTAGCAAACAGCAGGGAAGACAAAATTGGAACCAAACAAGAAACAAGCCAAATCCACTGCAAAGGTATGGATTCACTATCAAAACTGACCGCATTTGCGGTCAAAGTTTCGAGGAAAACACTTCAACATCTCCGATATTGCATTTTGCATACTAATGAGCCATGCTTTACCACTGCTGAAATATGTGAATTAAAAGAGCTCTGAATCAAATGAAACACCACCACATAAATGATGGCCCTGAGAAGTATCAAGAGTGCATAAAGAAGAAAGGAGAAGATAAGGAACGACAATATTTAAAATAAAATAAAAAAAAAAGAGAAGAAGCAGAAAACAACTGCAGCAAAATTTATTGACTGCAACAACTGCAGTCAATAAAACTTGTGTAAATATAACCCCTTAGTACTAAGTTACAAGAACTACATGTAGATTCCAAGATGCTATAAATTCATCAAAACTGTGGGTACGTATCTGAACCTCCTACATTGCATAGTCACGCTATCTCTATGATAATGCCTCCGAAGATTGTGGTGCCATGCGTCAACCTCATGAAGTGACACATTGACCAATGAGAAACCTCCATGTGACCCCCTCTACAGGCCGAACTATAATAGCTAAGACAGGTGTGCATGGTACCCTTGTTCTGAGACATTAAAACACGTCCTAAATTGATCAAGCATTCCTTGGGTTGGTGTCACATGTTGCCTTGCAACGTCAACTCCATGACATTTTGCTCGTGATGGTGTGACCATTTGAGTGCTCAAGAGTGGCCCTTGGAAGTGCCTAGGTGATGGAAATCGAGATTCCAAGTCAGCGGTTCGGTGCCTCAATGTGGCCCCAAGATTGGCCCCAAGCAGCCCAAGGCATACATGCCACCATGCAGCCAGCAGCATGCCCAAGAAGCAAGGCCGCAGCAATGCCACAGCACAGGCCGCAGCCCATGCCAGCAGCCAGTCGCAGACAGGCCGTAGCTCAGGCCGCCTGCCAGTCTTGCCAGCCACAGCCCAGGCCACAACTCAGGCCGCAGCCCAGCAGCAGCGGCCAATAGTGCAGGGTTTTGGCGCGTTGTTTGGGCATCTAAATGAAAGAGTTTTTGGCTGAAATTTTTATTGGAAAGAGATCTTGGGGGAAGTGTTTTCCCGACCAAGTTTCGCAATTTTTCTCAATTTGTGGAATTTTTGAAAAATCATTAAGACTCCTCGTACATAGGGCATGTTTCCTCTTGCTAGTTTGTCAAAGGCTTAACAAGCATATATAAGGGGGCATGGTGTGCTACCTACTTGCCTCCCCGCCCAAACTAGGCTTGAAGTGAACAACCTTGAGGCAACTCAGGACGGGCTTTAGGCATCCAGAGGAGTGTCTAGAGTCTCCACACAAGTTTGGGAGCCCTGTGGATGGTGCGAAAATATAAGCACTGCGCAAGGTTTAACACGTTTCCATTATGCCACGCATTATGGCAACTTGGGAACTTGTTTTAGGCCGAATGAGCTATCGAGGCACCACCAAAGGCCTCGTGTGCCAACTCAAATGCTTGGTTTGGGCTCAACCTTGCATGTGGGGATCCCGTGGCTTAAGCTAAGCGGTTGGAAAGCAATACCACATATGTGGGCTATTGAACAAAAGCATCAAACTATGCATTGACTAAATCCATTGAGAGATGGCATTATACTACAAGCAAGCTACGGATTGAAACATTACCTTACTCGAGCAACACGTTGGTGCAATGCTAAGGTGCGCAATGGCCTTAGGCAGAATCTAACACCCGTGTTGGCACGAGGAATACGCCGTGGGCAAGAGATTGACCCTTAGTGTCTTGTGGGCTTTACATGACCATGTGGCCATCCAATATGCATCAATTAAGGCATGCTTGACCCTATGACACTTTGCGATGTTGTCAAAGACCCAACATGCGCTATGTTGGCTTGTCGGCTAAGTCGAGGGCCTTCGATAGCACATTGTTGTGTGGCTAGGCACCTTGATGACAAGAACCTAAGTTGGGCGAGCACCTTGCTTGAGATAAGCTTGGCGTTATGAAGCGACTTATGCCGTGCTTGGTGCACTTGAGGCGTCAAGTCTACTTGTGGCATCTGGGTGAAAACGAAACTTCCTTGTGGAGTTGTTTTGCTTAACAAAGCATTGGGCCCTAATGTTCAAAACGGGTGAGATCGTTAACACTCGATTTGTCAATGAGCTATGCAGGCTTAAACTTGGTGGAGTTTGAGCACCACACGGGAAAAAAAATTGATCCGTTGTGCCTTTAAAGGAGTCGGCCCGTGACACTTGGCCAAGGATTCTCCACCTGAGCAGTCTCCTCCGCTTTGACATCCTCAATGCTCTCTAATTCAGTCAAGCAGCTCCCTACTATTCCCACTCTCTAGCTGAGCATGCTCCCTATCATACCCGTTTGGTCCTCATCTTCAAATCAATCAAACATTCCCTATAGAGCAGTGTCTCACCAAGTCTCCCTATAGCTGGATTCAAAACTTTGATATGACCACATTAGATAGGTTAGGAAAGGATATGAGCAAGACCACCAAAAAACTTGCGACTCAAGGGTCCACCAAGGCACCCCCCTCCGTTCAAGGAATCTGTAACAAACCTTCCGAGGCTTAACATGCCTACCTACTATATCGCGTTAATACAACCCTGAGGGGGTCTTATTGTTAACAAAATGAACAGTAGCAAAACCTCCAGATAGTTGGACAAGGGGGGTGGAGCCACCTACCCATGACCAAGCTGGCCCCCAATGATTTGATCCTCCTATAAATTGAGACCTCCATGCAATTGATCAACTCCTTCCAACAAGCTCAAGAGCCCACTCCACCTCTCTCTATCTAGGTGTAGGTACCTAGTTACCTACCACATGTCAAATACACAAATGGAATTATGTGTCTTGCACGTCGGTAATTAGACATACATGTCTTAGCTTTCAATCTACTGTCTGCATGTTCATGCTGACATTGTTGGTGCCTAAGTTCTGAACTCCATCACAATGAAACTTGCCTACTTGACATCCCAAAGGATTCAAGATTTTAAGTCATCTCATGATTATGGTGTTCTTACCACGGGGTTTGAACCACGACACTCGTCTACCTAGGTCAAGCGGTAGGCTCTAGGTACGCTTCGGCATGACCCACAGGACTCTGGAGTCTTGTGGCTTGGTGGTTGAAGATGAAGTTTCACCGTGACACTGAGCTGCATTTGGCCAATCCGCTAAGCGAAAGATCATATCATTGGGACCATGTAAGGAATCTTACAAATCAAGGTAAATCGTAACAGAATGGTACACTTTGGCATATTTTTTCTAGCACATTCTAACAGAATTCCATAATATTCCCAGGCATATTCACGTGACCAAAACTCTACAAACAAAAAGTTCTACAACTTGTACATCAAACTAGGAATACTCATTTTCTTCTGGAGGCTTTGCTTTTTCTCAGAGATCCCAAGGCTCTTCACTGCCCCTCTCTCTCTTTATGGTCTACTTCATATCTTAACCCAGGTATCCCCTTTAGTCTCTGGTGCCATTGATGTGTTCTTCCACTTTCTGATGAACCTGATCTCCAGTCTATAATTCCAACACTAGGATTATCTTGACTCTCTCCTCGTCCACCTTGGGCGGAAAGGCCAACTCAACCATGAAGCCACCAAAGCCTTTGCTTTAGGCCCTCAATGTAATAAGGCCTCAAAATTTTGAAAGCTTAAGGCCGACGCTACTTATTTTCATAAAAGGCGGCCCAGTTTAGATGGAAAAAATCTACTACAAAATATACGCCCATTTTTTTGAAAGTCTACCTATTATAGTTAAGACCCTATATAGTTTCTTTTTTCTTTTTATTTTTTTATTTTTTGAAAAGGAAAGCACCAATCCAAATTAAGAAAACACTCCAATTAACATAATAAATTATATAAAGCATAAGGTTTATGAAGCACATATAGAAGTAAAAGGGAGTCATATCCATATCTATAAGCTATTATGAAATTGAAATTGTAATAATTCTTGCATAGTATTAAAGTATAATTGCTAGAATAAACACAATAAAAGTTTTTCAACATTTTCTTATTTTTTACCGAAGAAAAAAAAATAGTGAGATTAAAGCAGTCCCGTATTATCGAAATCAACGTATCCACTAAAAAAGAAGAGGGGGGGGGGGGGGGTGGACTGACTATTGGCTCTTCAATTAATATCTAATTCCTAAATAATGGTTTCTCACTATTCTTTGATCTCATGGATAATATAATCCTAAAAATTATAATTTTTTTTTAACTTATCCTATTTATACCTGTATTCTATTTTTTTATCCCGTATCCATAGAGTATAAGATTCTTTTTCAATGCATGCATTCCTCACAGAATATTATTGGCAATACATGTAGAAGTTTTTTTTCTACAAAAAGAAGTTTTCTATCATTAAAACTGATAAAATCTTACCTAAGATTGTCACAATAAATTTTAAGTGAATTAGCTATACTATAAAAAAGAAATTAAAAAAAAACTACAAATATTGAAAAATGTAAAAAGCAACATTTAAAGTAGTCGCTTTAGATCTCAAACTGTCAGCCAACTCTGTTTGGTGGTCCCCAGCCAGCTATAACTTACAAGCCTATCATCTTTCCAAATCACCTCCTGCCATCCCAAGACCCTCGTTCCACACTCAGTATAAGAAAACTAAATAGAAAATAAGTAAATCAAGCAATTACAGAACTACATACTCAATAGCTCCACCATGGACACCAATTGAATAAAGACCTTCTGGCACTTGTCCTTCCAGTGAGTTGTCATTCAGTATCCTGCAATATATGTTAATGTACGTCACTGAAAAGTATCGACATGGAAATCTCACAAAATTTAACACTCAAGTAAAATGATTAACAGCATATGTATCATTTAAGTTCAAGATCAATTGGATAAATTCATCTTCTAATTTTCTGCTTTTAGCATTTTCTTTTTAGCAATTAGGTAGTTCAAAATTTGTTGGGAAAAAATAATTAACTTTATGTTAATCCATAGCAAATTACTGGAGATGATAAGTAATGGCATCTTTGATTAATTGTTTAAAAATTACTACTACACAAGCGGAATAAGCATAAAACTTACACAAGCTGCAAATTTGAAGAAACAAGACTATCTGGTATGGACCCAGTAAATCGATTGTTAGACAAATCCCTGTATCAAAAGATGTGAAAACAATAAGTAATGACAGCAGAAAAATGAGAAAACATGGACCTAGTAGTTGTGTCACCGCTTGGTATAATATTAGATAAATAGCATATTTAGAAGACCACGAAAAGATGAAAAAAAAGAGGTAGCTAGAATCAGAATGAAAAAGACAGCAAACATAACAAAGTATCTGATGGAAGGCTTGACATATATGCCACGGAAATAAATGAAAACAACAGAAAAGGCACCTTCTTTGTGGAGTGATTCAAATATACGGTGGACACTGAAGCTGATTTTTTTTTTTTTTAAAAAATGAGATGAGAAGTACAAGTAAATAAACATGATAGTTTTAAGCCAAGTAACTACAAGGAAAGTTGTGTACCTAAGGCACAGTAACACGTGTGAAAGAGAGAAGATTCTAAAGCATACATTTATCAATCAGCCAATGAAAGGTAATTCTCAAAATGCTGCTGGACAGCAGAAATGATACAGGGTAAGTTCTAAGATGACATAAGAAGACTTTGTATAGAGTAAGGAACAATGCTACCCCAGTGTACTGATGGTTTGTAACCTTACAGCTTTTTAAGAGAATTAAGACCCAGGCCTGAGGGTAGAGAACTTCCCAACGAATTAGAACTCAGGTTCCTGCAATTGAAAAGAATGTTTCCAAATGGTTAAAGCCGTCCAGAAGTGCACAAAATTAACATCCAGAGAAGCAAAGGAGCATGCAATTGAATAAAATTGACATAGAAAACAAAGAAATATAGCTGCAAATCAAGGAAATCAATAAAAAAATATATTTATTAAAAAAATACAAATGAATAAAAACAATATTACATGGACGTTCAAATAAGATATGGAACTATAGAAAGAAAAGAAACAACTACTAAGATGAGCATGCAAAACCAAACAGAGCTTTCAGTTGAGTCAATGTTGAAATCTCAACAGTAACTCAGATTTGTTTTCACTCAGTATAAAGATAATTGTCATTTTTTTCAAATTTGTGATTCTTTTTTGACAGTTAAATAACTGGAACAAATTGTCTAACTGAGGGATCACAGATCACCAGTTTCAAACATGGTTAAATTAGTGCGACTTGGAATCCAATTTCAAGTAATGAGAATTCACATTCACAAGCATATCCTTCTATGTGCCACTGAGAATAAGAAAGCACAGAGAGATGAAACACCATGGATAAGGTTTTCTTTGTTTCTTTTTCTTCTTTTCCCCACTATAGAGGAATTCAAGGAATGGTTGAATTCCTTTACAACACTTCAACATTACTGTAGTTTGCAGATAATTTTACTGAAATTGAAACTTTTTTTAAGTTACTTTTGACCAATCACGGAAGTAAGGAGTGGAGTAAATTATCTGCATGGCCCAACTGTGGATAATATGTTTTGCTCATGTTGGTGAAGTAAATTAATAAGTTATACTAGTTCTCCATCAGCTTAAGCCTTTTCAATAATAGACTGCTAAAATGTGACATACTAGATACTATTCATGGAATGTGTGTTAAGCAACCACAAAGGCACAAACTAGCTCCTAAGCAAAAGAAGCCAATACTTGCTGCTAGGCAATTTTGCCACTACATTTTAACGAATGACGTAAGAGCAATAGGTTGGCAAAGTTGTTCAACAAGATTATAGAATAAAAAATATTAAATTAACACTAAAAAAACATATACAAGGGACGAGCATTTAATACTTAAGAAGCATGAACACTTGTTGTGTTCGTATCGAACACATGTGACACGCATCACCAGTTTGAAGAAAATAATTTGTGGACCAAAGATTGAAAGTAAAATATTGATAATTCATACATATTAATTTTTCTTCCTTCAGGCTTTTTAATCTAGGAACCTAATGTTAGAATAGTTATTTTTGTTCTTTTGTTCTCTTACTAATATTTACTTAAGTTGAGGATACGATGGTCATATTGCTATTTTAGGATTTTTATATATATTTGACTGATGTAAAATTGAGGTAGAACAATTATTTCAATATATACAAAAGTTCTCTCTCTTCTTCTTCTTCCTCCTAACTTTCAACCCTAATTTCTTCATTTTACATTCTAACTTGGTATCAGAGCAATCTCTTCTTCATCAGAAAGGTTTCTACAGATTCTAGAGATCGATCTGAGGTGACCAAAACGTGCTGATGTCATCAGTCGTACGATGACGTCAGCATGACGTAAGCACTGTACGGACGGTCCTTCACCCCTAGACTCGAAATTGCCTCCTGAGATTTATGGTGATTTTTGTGAAATTTTTTTATCATTCCTGATGTGAGTTTTCGATTTTTTAAAGTATTTCGTGTTTTTGGGATTGTTTTTTTAAATCTGCCTTTGGGACTATTTTTTTCTAGTTTTTCTTGCTGGTCTCACTTCCCTAGGAGCCAAAAATCACCACTCTAAGGGTCCTTGATCTTAATTTGTAGTTTTACTACTGTTGGGTTGATATTTTGTTCGATTATTGCCTGTTTTTGGTCCAGTAACCCTATTTTCTTCGGTTCTACCTATTGAAGGCTCCTATATAAGGGCTGAAATCCTTCTAGCAAAGGATATTTGTCCTCTCTTTATTGATTGCTACTGTTGAGTTGATGTGTTGGTCTAATTTGGGTCCAAAATTGGTTGGCAGACCTGTATTCTCCTCTCTTTTGCCTGTTTTTTTGTAGATTTTTGGTTTTTGAGCTAGTTCTGTGTCTATATTGGTGATTATTGGTGTGGGTATTAGCTGTTTGAAAGTATTTTGCCCTTTCGTGCTCGTGTTGAGAATTTTGTGTGGTTGATCATTATGGTTGAGATTGAGGCTAAGGCTATAACTATGGGTAAGGATGATGACATGCATAAATCTATCACTACAAAGAAATTGAATGGTGCTAATTATTTGGCTTGGGCCCACGTTGTCAAAATTTTCTTACGAGGTAAGAAGAAGTCCCGCTTTATTAGTGAGCTCCCTCCTCCTACTGATGATAAAGATTGTGATGATTGGTGTCGTGAGGATTCTTGTGTTATGGGTTGGATTTGGTATAGTCTGGAACCACAGGTTGCTACTACCGTGGAATTTTGTGATACCTCTAAGGCCATTTGGGACTCCCTTGCTGAGTCATTTTCAAATCAAAGTAATGTCCCTCAGGTCTACGAGTTATATGAATAGATTTTTGCTATGCGTCAATATGGCCGGTCTCTCCCTGATTATTATAGTAGTCTCAAGACTTTGTGGGATCAGTTACTGCAGCATCGACCTTTCACTACTGATGTGAACAAGCAGAAACAAACATTGGGAGGAGTTTATGATGGCTTATTTACTTTCTGGCTTAGATCCTGAGTTACGAGGGTTCAAAGATCAGATTCTTGCCAGTGACACTCTACCTTAAGCTGCCAATGCCTATTCTAGGCTGTTACGCTCTTCATTAGGACAAGCACAATCCACTTCTAGGTCCTCTTCTTTATCATCTTCTGCATTGGTTTCTAGTAGTAGTGATCATAGGTTTACTCGTGGGGGTTTTCATAGTTCTTCTGGTTCCCGGAGCTCTTCTTCTGGTTCACGGGGCTCTCGTGGAGGTGGTTCTCGTAGTGGCGGCTCACATTGTGGTTTCCGTGGTAGAGGTAGTAGTGGACCTGGTTCTCGTACACGTGGAGATCGTAAGTGTACTCATTGTGGTTCCCAAGGTCATACTGAACCTTGGTGTTGGCAGAAGTATGGCAAACCTGATCATGTCCATCAGGTTATGGATGTCCCATCCTCATAGTCTTCCTTGTTGTCCATTGGCTCGGATGCTTCTCCTGTTACTTCGCGTGAGACACTCACTACTCAAATTAGTGAGCTTACTGCCCTTGTTCAGTCTCTCCAGCCTAGTCTACCTCCATCCTCTACTGCTACCATGGCTAGCTCAGGTAATATTGCATGTGTGGCTAAGTCCTCTCAGCCTTGGCTCCTAGACATTGGTGCTAGTTCTCATGTCTCTGGTAATTCCTCTCTTTTTGATACTCTTAGACCTGTTGATCATACTATTATACTTGCTGATGGATCTTCTCGGCCTGTCTGTGGTCAAGGTCCTCTTCATCCCACTCCATCCCTGTCCTTACCTTCTGGTTTTTATGTTCCTAAATTTTCATTTAATTTGCTTTCTGTTAGCCAATTGACTCAAGCTCTCCATTGTTCGATAACCTTTTCTCCTACTTCATGTGTTTTGCAGGACCTCCAGACCAAGAGGATGATTGGTTCAGGGCATGAGAAAGATGGCTTATACCTTTTGGACGCTAAGACTTCTCCTCATCCTCCATCTGTTGTGTTAAGTGCTAGTGTATCTCCTCTTCAGTGGCATTTTCGCTTGGGTCATCCCTCCTTGGCCAAGCTCAAGTTAGCTGTTCTGGGTTTGAGTCATGTTTCTCAGATTGAGTGTGAAGCCTGTCAATTTGGGAAGCATCATCATAGTTCTTTTCCTCGTCGTAGTGTTAGTTGTGTGTCTGAGTCTTTTGCTCTTGTCCATACAGATATTTGGGGCCCTTCTAGAACTCCCACTGTTAATAGGTTCTTTTATTTTGTTATTTTTGTGGATGATTACTCTCGGATGACTCGGTTGTTTTTAATGAAACAAAGATCTGATTTGCCTTCCATCATCTCTAAGTTTTATAACGAAATCTTTACTCAATTTGGCAAACGTATTAAGATATTTCGGTCTGATAATGCCTTAGAATATGTGCAATCTATTATAACTACCTTTTGTGATGCTCATGGTATTATTCATCAAACTAGTTGTTCTCATACATCCCCGCAAAATGGTGTTGCAGAGCGGAAACACCGCCATTTGCTAGATGTTGCTCGCACCCTGATGTTTAATATGCATGTCCCCAAACAGTTTTGGGGCGACGCCGTTCTCACCGCTTGTTTACTTATCAATCGCATGCCCTCTAGTGTTGTACACACATCTCCCTATTCTCTGTTATATCCCACCACATCTCCTTTTCCCTTGCCTCCTCGCATTTTTGGGTATGTGGCCTTTGTCCATGTTTTTGACCCTGGGTTGGACAAGTTATCTCCTCGTGCACGCAAGTGCGTTCTTAGGTTATTCTCCCACTAAAAAAGGGTATCGGTGTTATCATCCTGAGTCTCGTCGCTACTTTGTCAGTGCTGATGTAACTTTTTTGAGTCTACTCCATTTTTTTCTTCCTCTAGGCAACAGTTATCTACTGATCTTCTCTCTTCTCGTAAGGGGGAGCCAGCCTCTCTCACTCCTACTCTTCCCTCTTATGCTCCTTCCACATCTACTCCAATATCCTCTCCATCTCCTCTCACTTCTACCCCTCTTTTACAAGTTTATCAACGGTCTCAAGCTCATCGCATTGTGTCTTATGGCCCGACCAGTTCATCTCCTTCGTCTGAGGCCCATATTCCACCTGCTGCTCTACCATCTGATGACCTTCCTATTGCACTCTGCAAAGGTAAACGCACTTGCACTCAATATCCTCTTTGCTTATTTCGTTTTTTATGATCGCCTCTCTCCTGGTCTTCACTCTTTTGCTTGTAGCTTGTCTAGTATTTCCATTCCTTGCACCTATCTGGAGGCTATGTCCATCTCTAGTTGGAAGTCTGCCGTGGATGAGGAAATGCATGCTCTTCATCAAAATCAGACCTAGGGCCTTACCCCTCTGCCATCTGGCAAATCTATTGTGGGTTGTCGTTGGATTTATACTGTTAAGTATCTTCCTGATGGAACTGTTGAGCGACTTAAAGTTCGCCTGGTAGCTAAAGGCTACACCCAACCTATGGTATTGATTACTTGGAGACCTTTTCTCCTATGGCCCGTCTTAACTCTGTTCGGATTCTCCTCTCTGTTGCAGTTGATCAGTCTTGGCCTTTATATCAACTGGATATCAAGAATGCCTTTCTCCATGGTGATCTCCACGAGGAGGTCTATATGGATCAGCCCCCTGGCTATGTTGTTCCCGGCAAAGAGCATCTTGTTTGTCGATTACGGAAGGCCTTGTGTGGTCTTAAGCAATCCCCACGTGCCTGGTTTGATCGCTTCAGTGATGTTGTGCTTTCCTATGGATTTCACCGTTCCACCTTTGATCACTCTGTTTTTGTTCGCCACTCGTCTACTGAGCGTATTGTTCTTATTGTTTATGTGGATGACATCATCATTTCAGGGAGTGACTCCAATGGTATTGCTGCTTTGAAGCAATATTTGGGACAACAATTTCACACCAAAGACTTGGGCCATCTTTGGTATTTTCTTAGGATTAAAGTTGCTCGCTCTTCTCAGAGCTTGTTTCTTTCTCAACGGAAGTATGTTCTTGATCTTCTTACCGAGACTGGCCTCTTAGGCCCTCGCCCCAGTGATACTCCCATGGATTCTAGCATCAAGCTTGATGGTGACACTGGCGACTTCTTTCCTGATGTTGGTCGTTATCGTCGGTTGGTTGGCAAGTTAATATATCTCATTGTCACTCGTCCAGATATTACCTATGCCGTGGGTGTGGTCAGTCAGTTTATGCATGCTCCCCGCCAACCCCATTTTGTGGCTGTGTGTCGCATCTTGCAATACTTAAAGCGTGCTCCAGGCCGGGAGTTGCTCTATCACCCATCTTCCTTTTTGTCTGTCACTGGCTTCAGTGATGCTGATTGGGCTAGTAATAAGACTGACCGCCGTTCCACCTCGGACTATTGTACTTTTGTTGGTGGTAATCTTGTCACTTGGCATAGCAAGAAACAGACTGTCGTTACTCGTTCTAGTGTCGAGGTTGAGTATCGTGCCATGGCTTATACTGCTTCTGAGATGCTCTGGGTTCAGTCTCTTCTCCAAGATTTTGGCTTTTCTGTTTCCACTCCTATGAGCATGTTTGTGACAATCAGGCTGCTATCTTCATTGCCAATAATCCTGTGTTTCATGAACGCACCAAACATATCAAAGTTGATTGCCATTTTATTCGTGATCTCTTACTCTGCAAGCATCTAGTGACTCCTTATGTTCGTTCTGAGGATCAATTTGGTGATATTCTAACCAAACCTTTGGCTCGGCATTCGTTTCTTCGTTTGTCTGCCAAGCTGGGCATATTCGATCTCTATGCTCCGGCTTGAGGGGGAGTGTTAGGGGAGTGTTAGAATAGTTATTTTAGTTATTTTTGTTCTTTTGTTCTCTTGTTAATATTTACTTAAGTTGAGGGTACGATGGTCATATTGCTATTTTAGGGTTTTTATATATATTTGACTGATGTAAAATTGAGGTAGAACAAGTATTTCAATATGCACAAAAGTTCTCTCTCTTCTTCTTCTTCCTCCTAACTTTCAACCCTAATTACTTCATTTTACATTCTAACTCCTAACAACCTAAAACTTTCAATTTGTTTGGTAATAGATCTTTTTTAAATAGATATTAGGGCTTTCTCTCACACCTTTTTTTTTCCCCCTAATATATAAAATGTGAAAAATAATTCTCAATATTTTGCTATAATAAAATATATAATTTCAATACAATTGTAACATAAAACAAATGAAAATCGAGTTTACATATGGCCTTTTGCTACTTGGGGAATAACACACCAACCAGTCCTCTTGCTGAGAATGCAATTAAGATCTAGAAATGAAAAGGGAAGTCGAGTGATAAATTATCAAGGACTAGTATGAACAATACATGGTATGCTCAAAGCTACTGAATGTCTAATAATAAGAGGCCAGACAAACACTTTTCATTGAGCCATGCCATGCTTATTTGGGTTACAAAACACAATGTAAAATGCTTTAGAATGGAATGACTTAGGATTAGATGGGATAGAACAAGAAAATCAATGGAAGTTCAATGCAACTTTAAGCAAACAAGGGAAGAATGAACATTGATAATAGGTAATACCCAAAGGCAACCGCCTTCACTAATCCTTCACCATGGAAGAGTTGAAGAGAAACTGAAGATACCATTTTACCAGAAATTAGGGTGAAGCATGGATTGGTAGGCTGGCCATGATTTCTGAACAGAATGTTGTGTACAGAAACATGCTACCAAAAATGTAGTAGTTCAAATTAGAACAAGGAGAATGACAAGCAATAAGGATGGAAGTTAGAGACAGCATTGATTGAAGGCAAATGAAAGCAAACCAAACAAGACAGTTAGGTTATGTGCTACTAGAACAAATGGCAGCATCTGACCGAGTGATATACTTTCTGTTGAAGGTTCTGAAAGAACAGGAGAAAGCCAAAAGTAAGATTGGAGAGCCTTTAGGAAGAACACTGCCACAGAGACCCTTGATTTACATAAAGAAAAATGGAAAATGGCTTTTATTCAGCTTACTCCAAAAGTCCAACAGATTGAATAAGGCTTTTCTCAGTTGACTTGTATGACACATAAGTTTATTAGACTCGGCATGTTCATTGAAATCATCATCAAGCAACTATATGCAAAGAGTCATCAACAGATCATGGTCATACCACCATATTGTGAGGGCCAATTAACCATCATCAAGGTAAGAAACCCACCCAGCACTTTAATGCACCAAGTCCTCATAAAACCTGAGTTTGGTATAGAGGCACCACGCACAACATACTTGCATTTTGCTCGACTCTGCCCTCCATATATATGGACATAATATCACTAACATAAAAGAATTTATCTCACAGTATGTAGCAGATGAGTGTTAATACAGACCCAAAATTATCTTTAAATATTATCAAAAGCATGACAAGTTGATAGATGGTACTTACAAGCTTACCAAGTTTGTCAAAAGACCAATCTGGTCACTAATATACCCTTTCAAGCCTTGACTCCCAAGATCTCTGCGAAAAAAAAAGAAAAATCAAAGGAAAACATCAAAATACTGGCAATAATTTCATCAAATTCTTCAATAACATCTATTTTGAATCATTGTGTCCAATGTATTTATCCTGTGGAAAACATGAGATCACAAAGACCAGATTGTGTTTATGAAGGCCAAAAATAACCTAATTAAATTTATTAAATAAGATACCAATATTGTTTTTATCATTTCTAAACAACAAGAAGGCCACTAAAACTATTGTAGGAAGAGAATGAATATTCAACTAATGTCAAATTTTCTTTCTACGTGTCAAAGTAAGATCAATATCAAGGAATCCCAAAGCATTTCAACAATCCCAAGTCCAAAAGCTTTCTGTTTGGCATTGTTTTCAAATTTTGTTTCCTTGTTCCCAAAAACAAAAACCAAAAAATACAAATAATAAAAAATAAAAATTGAAAACAATACAAAAACTGTGGTTGGCAGAACTGAAAAAAATGAAAAAGAGTAATGTATTCAAACTTCTTTTTTTTATATAGAAGCGCGTATTCAAACCTTGGCCTAATAACCTTGAGATTATGGGTTCAAGTCTCGCGACAACCACTTTGTGCACTATGCCAAAGGTTAGATATGTACCAAATCTTTCCCTCCCCAAACACACATTAACATGTACTATTTGGACATTTCACAACAAGGATACGGGAAATGATGCCAAATGAGCACCTAACTTTTGTCGAAACATGGGAAAGAAAAGTAGCATCAGGAAATAATGAGATACTGTGAAGACAAAAAATCTGATGTGGAGCAGCAGCCGACGTTTGGAATTCCAACTTTCCAACCCCACCCCCCAAGTCCCACAACACCCAAATAAATATATATTTAAAAAAAAAAGGTGTTAGTTAGAGCCTTAAGAGATGGCTACATTGAGCATCTAGCATAGCATTGGAGATTCCATGTAGTTATAGGAAAAACAAACACCCATGGAATATGATCCCTAATTAAAATCAGCAGGTCCTTGGTCCAGGAATTAGATCCAGTTAGCCCTTGCAACAAGCTAACAGGGTAGCTGATGGACAGATAAATCTTGCCATAATTGTACAACTATGTGCATGGTGATTCAAGGATACGCTTGAGGTCTCAGGAGGCATATGGCTAAGATAAAAAAAATAGATGATTCATGATGCTGGTGTTTCAGTGACTGCACCAATGCATGTCATATCTAAACAATGTGTTCAGAACTATAGGTATTCCTGAATTCCAATTCATCTAGCTTTCACATAATCATGCCAGTTACCATCTAAAATTCATCCCCTATAAGTTCAGGATGATCTGACCATGCCTGTCTGCCAAAAAATGCAAATCATACCAAAACAATGATGATTAATCTACTCTTTTTCATTTGTTAAAAAAATATATACCATTTCTAGATTTCCCAGTCTAATTAACCAGACTTATCAAATGAAAATAACCAGGTAACGTAACTCTCAACTCCCAAATGCTGCCATAGTTCCACACAAGTTGCCTTCATAGACAAAAACCCAACCATATATTCAAAGTCTCGGCGTTTACCAAATGAGCACACATATATAACAATGGACATGGGAAGTGCTTACATTTGGAAGATCACAAGAGCAGTTTCATCCTTATTAGGATGGCAAGTAACACCTTCCCAAGCATCCCAATTAGTAGGAGCACAAGGGTCTCCATTCCAACCCATTCTATCTGGAACACGAAGAGACTCTTTCAAAGCCCTCATAGCAACCACTGCATAAACATGACCGATTACACACATAACAAATTAAAGAAACGCATATCTATGCTAAGATTTTTATTATCCTCCATGTTCCCTATTAAGCATAAAGATCATTGGTAAGAAAGAAAAGACAACAAAAAAGTTGAGTACCCATATTTTCTATTGCTCAAACTATGTTTTCTATAGCCTCTTTTTTTTCTTTTATTTATTTATTTTTATTTATTTTTTTTTTTTGGTTTAATTCATCTCAGAAAAACTATTACTTTTATGCGAAGTGCTAGAGACCCGCAATTTGGACTCCTAAATTTACCCATAATGATATGGCAAGGGAGATAGGCCCTACACAATTCAGTGTGTGACAAATCAAAAGCTAACATATATCTTGCCACATCATTATGGGTCAAATTGTGAAAAGTTTTTTGTGGGTCTTAAAAATTTCCTACTTTTATTTGTCTCAATTAAGGTTTTTTTTTTTTTTTTTTTTGAAGTTCATACAATTCAATTGGAGACAGTTCATCCATGGCACTGGTGGAAACCTAACTTAATGGGCAAAAATATAATTTTACAATTTGAACAACTTAAATCATACAACGAAACACCCATTTTCTTCTCCACTACTCATTCCAAAATAGTGAATAAAAAAAATTGAGGTTCAATTGTATGATTTAAGTTGTTCAAATTTCAAAATGACATTTTTACCTATTAAACCATCTCCTATTGGATCGAAATAGCTCAAATTAAATAACTGATTGAAGGACTACATATATGAAATTAATAGTTTAATGATGAACTAGAAAAATGTTGATAGGTTAGGGGATAAAATAAAAGTGAAATTAGCCTCTCTTTTTTCTTTTTCTTTTTTGTTATCTTAGATAACAAATATTCTAAGATTTAAAACTTTCATTCTCTTGTTTTCCTAAATTTCCCAACAACCAAACAGGCCATAAAACAAAAGCAAATGCATATGTGAGTATTGTTTTCTATTCCATAATAATTCAAAAGCCCCAGAGCAAAATTCTAATTTTATAAAAGTGCATACATACACACAGACATATACCTTGATCAGGAACAGTAGAGAGATCCGCCGGGACGATCGCATAATTCTCGAGCCCACAAATTATAGGTACACCAACAACAGGGACAAGCTTCACACTCAAAATGGTACTACTCAAATTCTTCACTGTACAATACCAATCATACGCAGCAAAACTCCCAACCTGTTTGAATATATCAACCCTACTCATATTCTCACCATTTACCACCACATCAAACACTCTCTGCCCTTGCCTGTTCACACTCACATCAATCTCCGCAAAATGAAACCACAACAAGTAATCCAGCTTCGCATCCACAGGCAATTCGTACTCCAAAGCACCATTTCCAGTCCCCATAAGCGCCGTCTGATACAATTTCACCGGAAAATAGTTCGGACTCTGATCCGTATTCACCACATTCTTTATCGCCGACACGGCCTTGACTTCGACCGAGTTCGGAGACCGAAATTCCGCGTCCGACTGCCAAGTCCGGCCGAAGAGATCGACGTCGTTGCTGAACCCCGGGCCCCACTGTTCCGAACCGGAGCTCAACCGACCGTAATTAACCAAAACCGAACCGTTTCCGATCGAGGCCGAATCATACGACGCCGGATCGATCTGGATGAGCTCGAGAGAAGCGATGATTGGTGAATCGGTGGCAATGCTGTAGAAACAAATGTCGGCTTCGCCGTCGGAGACGAAGGCGAAGAGATCGGAGTATGCGCCGATGCGGCTAACCTGCTCCGGCCAAGGGGAGCGCCAGCTGAAGACGAGAGTGCCTTCGACGGAGAGGTCGAAGCTGGGAGAGTGGGACTTGCCATCGTAATTGTCGTAGACGGTGAAAGTTCGGATGTAGAACCGGCCGGTCGGGAGCGGGACGATGTAGCAGTTCTTCTTGCCGGAGGAGATTGGGAAGAACCGAAGGGTCTTCTCTTGGAGGCTTCTGAACCGGAGTGGTTCGGAGACTAGACCGGAGGAGCCGGAGGTGAAGAAGCGGTCAGATAGCCAGGTGGTGTTGAAGGTGTCGGTGGAGTCGGTGGATCCGCCGCAGTCTATGTGGTAGACAGTGTCTGTGAGGAGTGTAAGAGAAACAGTTAGTGAGAGTTACAAATATATATACATATATAGATATAACATAGATATATATATATATATATAGAGAGAGAGAGAGAGAGAGAGAGAGAGAGAGAGAAATAGGGAGCTTACTGAAAAGATAGGGGAGACAAAGGGAAGGGAAGCAGAAGAAGAAGAAGAAGAAGGGGAGGAGGGAGAGAGGAGACATGTTTTGTGGTGGTGTTTGGACACGGTGATGAGGAGGGAAGAGATATGACGGAAAACGAGTAGAAAAGATTAGAGAGACGGATGAGGGAAATAAACGAACTGATGAGGACTGGGTGAGAGATAATTCGATTACATGTTATAACTCACTTTCCGAATTATAAGTCACTTTCCCTCCAATAAAAAAAATTATTTAAGAAACTTATAAGTAATTTTTAACTAAAAAATTAATTATAATTATTTTTTTAAAATAATTCATGAGTAATGTTATATGTATTGATTAATATATTAATTAATGTATTAATTGATAATATAATATTATTTAAAATATTTTTATATTTATAATAATATCATAATTAATATTAATATTCTAATTAATATATTAATTAATACATACAGAGCCTTCCTACATAAAATTTTTAAAATTACCAACTTTACTACTGATTATTGGATGCGCTTCATTGACGTGGGGTCCGTTAGTTTGGCGGGTCCAATTAAGGTCAAGTTTGACAATCTTAATATAATTTATCTTTTTATTTTTTTTTCATCACATCATCTTTTTATTTTTCTGTATATCTTTTTATAAAAAAATAAAAAATGTATTTATTTAAATCATTTCAAACAACTCCTAAATATTTTGTTCATTGATTGATGCCTACCTCACGAGCGTACTTTTGGTAGAATCGCTTTGGCAGATTTTTTTTTTTTTTTTAAATTTTAATTTCACTTTTATTTCGTAAACTGCCACTAATTTTTATTTTATTTTTTAATTATTAATTTCAGAAAAATATATTAAAATTTTATTTTTCAAGTGTTTATATCTCAATTAATTTATAAGATATTTTTTTATTTCAATAAGTCCTATTATTTGAATATTTGATCTACCAAATCTTAATTCTCATATTTAAAGTATTTTATGGTTATTTCTACCCTTACAAATATTTTGTGAGCATTCATGTTTTACAATGTAAATATTTATATTGACGGTGCGAATATTCACATCACGGAACATTCACATTATAAATGTAAATATTATTAGGAGTATTTTGATAACTATATTATTCATAAGATTTATTGAAATATAAAAAATAATGTGAACTAAATAAAACATAAATAGATAAAAAAAAATTATGAAAAAGTGTCTCTTAATTTTATCTATTTAGGCTTCGTTTGGGAAGCCATGGTTTGGACTTTTTTGGCTATTTTAGTCCCAAAAAACAAAATAGGTTATTTTAGCCATAACAAACAAAACATCACATCTAACCCATAATCATTACATTCTTCTCTCACAAAAAAACTTTAAAAAGTCAAAAAACCAAAAAGTCTTTCCCAAACTAAGCTTTTAAACCCAGGTTAAAATAGCCAAAAAAACTTAAAAAGTCAACCCACTTTCCAAACGGAGGCTTAGTTTTAAATTTTTTTTTTATTTATAGGTTAACGTAGCCCAATTGGAAATCATTGGAAAAATCAGAAACTGATGACGTCTTTTTATTTTTTATTTTATGTGATGAGATATAATTTAGGACAAGGTCTATTAGATCATCTCTAACGGTTCATTAAAGTTGACATCAAATTTAAAATTTGATAAAAAAAGTTATTGTTTGGTGCTTCAACGGTTGCACCAAATCGATATCAAAATGAGATTTTACCAAACAATTCATCAAACTGAGGGCAAAATACTAATTTCATGAAAACACTATTTGTGACCGTTGGGGAGACCAACCGGTCAACCAGCCGGTTGCCCGCCCAGTTGACCAACCGGTCGACCATCAAAAGGTTCAAATTGTTCCAATAAAAGGTTCAAACAGTAATAAAAAAAAAATTTGCTTTACCGGTCGACCAGCCGGTCGACCACTAAAAGGTTCAAAAAGTTCAAAAAAAAATTCAAAAAAAAATTCAAAAAAAAAAAAATTTCGCCTAACCGGTCGACCAACCGATTGTCCCGGCGCAAATTTGATGAAAGTTCACCGTTGAAGCGAGTAATATCAGATTTGGTAAAATGAATCATTTTTTGTTCAGATTTGATGAAAAAAAAAATACACCGTTGAAAATGCTCTTATACAATCAAACCTATACTGTGGGATGTAATTTATTTGATGAAAGTTCACCGTTGAAGCGAGTAATATCAAATTTGATAAAATAAATCATTTTTTATTCAAATTTGATGAAAAAAAAATACACAGTTAAAAATGCTCTTATACAATCAAACCTATACTGTGGGATGTAATTTATTAAAAATAGTGAGAGAAGTGATTGTTATAACTTTTCGTTTTTCTTTTTAAATTGGGCATCAACCTTTATTGGTTGGCATAATTGTCTTCAATTGAGTATGGGACACTCTAAATGGTTAATTAATTTTAATATCACATTAATATTAATTAAAAATATATATATATAATATGTTTAATTTAATATTATATATGCTAAAATATAATTTAATTAGGAGGTCATCATTGTAACTTATCAAAAATATAGTATATAATTATGATATTATTTGGGTCAAGATGTAACTAGACTAAAGTAATAAGTTGAGCTTAAAGATAAGTATTTGTGTGTAAAAGTCTCGAGGATTTTTTTTTTTTTTTCTGTAACTTTATTGAATATTTTGATTATTTATTTACCTATTTAATTATTTATCTCATCTTTGTCTGCTCCATTTAATTTATTAAAATTAAAATTATTTAGCTAGTTGCGATCCAGTCCTAAGCACTCGGGGTTAAGTCATGATAGAACCACATGAACTGAAATAAAAAACTTTAAAAAGTATACAGATAAAATCATAAAGAAATCACGATCCAATGTATTATTTTTTAAAAAAAGAATTCAATTCAATGATAAATCTTACAAATTTTAATAATTAAATTTATTAACTTTTTCATTAATATGTAAATATTTGTGAAAGTCTCGTTGCAGTGTAATTTCCCCTAAAATCATTAGCTTGGAGATGAAATAGAAAAATTAGTGATAATTTAATCCAACCCTAAGCACTCGGGGTTAAGTCGTGACAGAACCACATGAACTGAAATCAAACACTTTAAAAAGTAAATAGATAAAATCATAAAGAAATCGCGATCCAGTGTATTATTTTTTTAAAAAAGAGCTCAGTTCAATGATAAATCTTACAAATTTTAATAATTAAATTTATTAACTTTTTCATTAATATGTAAATATTTGTGAAAGTCTCGTGGCTGTGTAATTTCCCCTAAAATCATTAGCTTGGAGATGAAATAGAAAAATTAGTGATAATTTAAGGGATAAAAGTAAAATTAACCTTTTTTTAACTACAAATATTTGGTCTTAGAATATTTTAAATTTGTAGATAATTAAATTAATTTGAAAACTTATGTGACACTTTGGTATATGGCTCCCATCAATACTCCTCTATACTTTATTTTGTGGGTTCCACTCTAAACTTATGTTGATAATTTAAACCATTATTCTCGTAATTCCAACAATTTAGATAAGTTATGCAAAAAATTAATTTGTGATATATGAACAAATTACATATTGTTTGTTAAAATGGACAGTAATTGTTAGTTTAAACTTAAACCTTTCATTCTATAAAACAAAAAATAATTTGTTTATATATTCATCAATATCTGATGAAACTGATTTTTTACAGATACGGTCTTCGTTGTGAAATTTACAACATGCTCGATTTATATTGTTATTGTGGGCCTAGAATGAAATCCAAAAAATGAAATATGGAGAAATATGAAAGATAAGAGTATGAAAGTGAGCCATTTCTGACAATTTGATATTTTAAAATTTGGATTTTGATAGTTAAAAACAAAAGTAAAATGATGATCAACCTTTTTTTGATTGAGATCTCAAACACTATGTTTGGTTAGGGGATTTTGAGAGAGCTTTTGAAATAAAAAATCTCTTTCCAAATCCTAAATCCTAAATTTTTGATAAGTCAAGTAGTGTTTTGATAATTCAAGTAGTGATTTGTTGTCTCCAAAATTAACTTTTTCACTATTAGGTAAGATTTGAAGAATCAAATGAAGATGTTATTACCATATTTTTTTTTAGATTGATGATGCTCTTTCCATATTAACACAGACAATAAAAGGATTTGTATTGAATGGTTTGAAATTTATCTAAATTATTGCCTAAATTTGATATTATTGGCTTTATGTTATATGTTTGGATAAATTATAAATACATTTCATGAGATTTATTTAAAATACAGATTATTCCTATAAATTTGGAAATTACATCCCGCCCTTCAAGTTTATAAATATATAACAAATGATCCCTTTTATTAATAAATCATAAAGTGAATTAATTGTTTTTAATAATACCAGAAATTTATTTCAATAACAAGTCAAGAAATTTTATTATTGTAGAGCAAGTAGTTAGATTTTTTTTTTTTATTAATTTGTTAAATAAAAAATTTTAAGAAGGAGATTTTTATAATTTCTAAGACAACCTATACTTTAAGTAAATCTCAAAATGTGTATTTGTATGTGTTGTTGGACTATGAATTTTTTAAGAGATTTGTAAAAATATAAATAAATAAAAAGACACAATAAGGAGAAGAAAAAAGAAAAAATTAAAAGAACCTAAATTTAGTTGTTTTATTTTCATTTATTTTAATAAATTTAAGTTCCAAGCAAGCATACCACAAGAGATTTTGATATAGGGGTAGATTTGTCTATTCGCAAAAAAATGCCATGCAATGGCTAAGGGTGCCTTAGAAATTAGACCACCCTTGATATGGATTTCAATTTTCAATAACAGGATTTAACACAATTTTTTTTTTTTTTTTTTTGAAAAAGAAATTTTGTTTTTGGAAAAATCATAAATTAATCTGATAAAAGTAAACATAAAAAAAATATTTTTAATATTTTAAAAATTATTTTCACTTGAAAAATAAAAATCATATAAAATTAACAAGTAATATTTATTTATTTATTCACTAGTTTTATTATTGAATTTTTTTATAAAAATAAATTATAAATATTCAACCATACAAATTACTTTTTTTTTTTTTTGTTATAGGAAAATCCTCCTCCTCTCTCACAAGTTCAAAGCAACACTTTTTGCAGAAATTCCCAAAGTGCCCTATTGTCCATTAAAATCAGAGAGTATAACTTGAAAATTTGTCCTAAACTTTCAAAATAAATTCTACTTAAATCAGCACTCGCACAACAAGGAGTATTGAACTTACATCAAATATTGTGATAATAACAACTTCAAACTAATCTCATAACCAATTACGTTACGTCCAAAAAATTAGCCCAAAAAATTTTAAACTTAGAGACATGAAATCTTAATCTCCGACCTTTACCAAGGGCGCTAGATGCCTTGGGTTGAAGCAGATCACTTCCGACTCGCCTCTTATACAAGGTAGCATAACAAAATAAAATAAAATTTGTCTAAGAGTAATTTATATGGAGAAAGTTCTATTCTCGAGACTTGCACTTGGCACCATACCCGATTATTATGATTTAGTAATTTCATGCAATTGAAGTTGGTGGGCCATTGTGTTTGTTTGTTGGGTATAAAAATTGGATATGAATGTGAAATTGGATATAATATAAGGTAAGTTTTATATATTTTTTGTCTCTTTATATTTTGTATTTGGTCACTTTAGATATAGAGAGTCTGAATAGTATATAATGCAAAAAGAGGATATGCAATATCACTTTCATGGTATTATATATCCTCACCGTCAGATATAACTCATCTTTCATCAAAATGTCAAAAATAATTACTCTCCTTTTATCACATCCTATATCATATATTAATAAAACATAATATAAATGACCTTATAGTATATATAATCTATCTCATATCCTATAACATATTATATCACAAGTTTATCTTTAAATATTAACCCTTAGGCCCTGTTTGATTGTTCGGATTAGATATAAGGGTTTGCGTATGTAATACCTAAGGATAAATATTATAAAATGGATTATATATAAACTATGTGGTCACTTATATTATGTTTAATTAAGATATGATATATGACATATGATTAGATAAGAGGAGAGTAATTATTTTTGATTTTTAAATAAAAATACGTTAAAAATTATATTGATGATGTAAATATTTACATATTAGAGAATTAAGACAGTTTCTAAAATTATAATAAGAGACAACTAGTATTAATCAAACCTTGAGGGTGCAATTTGTAATTTATCCTAATATGAAAAACAAAATGCAACCTGTCGTTGTCGATGGTGGAAGTAGGTTGAAGTAAGTTGTCACCCCCGTGACATGCACACGTCAATTATGGCTATTTTTAGAATGATTTATTTTTTTCAATTAAAAAAATAAGTTCAATTTTTTATGATTTTAAATCCCATTTATCTGGTATGAATTGTGATCAATGTGATGTCTCAACAGAGAATTATTCTCCACAAATAGACACATTAATAAGTTAAAACAATTTACAAATAAAGCATAAAAAATAGGACCAACGAGTCCAATTTAAAAGATGTCTAGCATGAAAAGTAAAAATTTGAACATTCTAAATAATTGTTTTGATAATGCGCTTAAACTTATCTTATACACATGGTTCGATTCTCAAAATTTATGTATTTACACTGTATAAAATCTATAACCTTATGAGTAAATTTTAAATATTATTTTTGTATTTGCATAACCAATTAAAAAATAAATACAAAATATAAGTAAAAAGGTGGAGTCAACAATTTTGCAAATCCATTCATTTCCTATGCACATAAAAGTCATTTTTTTGCTAAATGAATTGTTATTTAAAAAGTTGGTTGATTCTAACTTTTTCACTTTAAAGTACAAATGAAAATGCATTGGGCGTGAGCTGCTTTTTGGTGTTCTTTCAAAACTGGTTATGGCTTACTCATGTCTAATTAATTAGTTAGTTTTATTATTATTATATCGTCATGTAAAATGACTAATACGGATATTAGTACACAACAAATCTGTTTTTTTTGGTAATTCATATTCAAACCATAATGTTTTGATTGTTACTAAATTTCCAAACAATGATTCAAAATTTTAAAATGCATGAATTGTACAAAATTAATACACCTTTTGAGTCTAGCGAGTGAGAAGATTTCAAATAAGTGGTTATATTTATAGTTAACCATTCAATCAATCCTCTGAGCATATTATTTAGTCATATTGAGATAATGTTAATAGAACTATGATACTTCGATCGTAAAATTGGATTTCTTGAGAATTATTCCAAATTTTTTTAAAGAAAATTAGTCTAAGGTCCCTTTTCCACTTTTAGTGATGGAAGAGATCCACAATATTATTTTGTGATGTTTAAGATCCCTTAATCCTAGACCCATATATCCAGAGAAATTCCAATCTCTCGCTTTCGCCTTCTACAGACATAAACACATTTCTAAGCTTTTCGACACAATGTGAACATGTATAAACGAGGATTATAGGATATTAACAAATTTTAATATATACTTTCTACATATCTCCATGTGTCTGTTTGTACATACACGAGCTGGGTTGTACTACTTCATTGCCAAGTCCATCGTCGAAGAGACGTCGCGCAGAGAGATCTCTGTTCACTCAAATCCAAGCAGAGAAGGTTATTACCAGCAAGGTATGGTTGATCGAAGCCGTCCTTTCTGTGTCATATCTGACCGGAGGTATGACTTTCTGCCTGCGTGGTGCGGCGTTCCAGTGGCTGCCCTTTGCTAGTATATGAGTTTGGTGAAGATGTCAAGGCATTCATTGGCCATGTATATATACATATATATATATGTAATGTAGAGGCTTCATTGCATTTTTCCCCCTTTGTATTTATCTTCTTGATGTATACAAAGCTGCCCATGATGTTAAGCAGAGAAATTTCCCTTTATCTCTAGCATCCCAATCACAGAAAATGGAATTTCTCTGGATTGGGTTGAAGAGGGAGATTTCTCTGGGTTGAGTTTATTTCAAATTTCAAATCTTTATTACTTCTTCACTCAAACCCAAAGAAAAATAAACTCTATTCACTAGTCTTAAAGAGAAAGAATGGAGTACTCTGTTTCTTCAGGTGATAAAGAGAAGACAATTGACCAAAAGAAGAAAATCCCAGTTACTTGGCATTTCAATTTCTGGGTATGCAAATCAAAATAACCCTCTATCTTGTGGGGTTTAATTTTCTTTCTCTTGTATGTTTATTTGAGATAAAAACATGGAATAGAAGAAAGAAACAGAGAAATTCAAAGGGTAAACAGAGAGGGACAACACTGATGCGTGAAAGTAATACTAGGAGAGTCTGATATGTTTTTTAGAACAAGACAATGTAGGAGACAAAGAAAAAGAGAGAGAGAGAGAGAGTGTGTGTGTGTGTGTGTGTGTGTGTGTGTGTGTGTGTGTGTGAGAGAGAGAGAGAGAGTGTGTGTGTGTGTAGGTGATGGTTGAGAACTACACTTTCAAGAAAGGTATCTAATTCTTTTTCAATCAATGCATTCATAAAGAACACATTAGGCTATCTTATGGTTTCAATACTTCTCTCATGTTTCTATTTTTTCCTTGTTTTTTCTCTTTCTGTTTTAAACTGTTGAACTATTTATCTTTTAATAAGCTTTTGACTTCTTAGTTGCATCAACTAAGGTGTGCATAATACCGCCGAAACCGCCAAAACCGCACCGAACCGCACCGCCAAGGCAAATTTGTTATTATTTGCCAATCAAACCGCCGGTTTTTGGTAAGAAAAATGGTAAATTCTAGTGACACTTTTATCAATCTACCGGTTTCTAATTTTCTTCCAAACCACACCGACCCGCACCGCTATTAATCATGTTTTATAAGATTCTAAAAATTCTTTTTTACTTAAATTTGCTTGTTGTTCTATACCTTAGAATATGGTATTACATTACTGTTTGAGGGGAATTCAAGATGTTAATAATCCAAAAATAAAGTGGGATTCCAATTCACTTTTCAATCTAAATACTTTTCAACGGTAAACATTTTCAATATATTGTAAACCCTGAATGATATTAATTTTATGTATTGTATTTGATCATTGTAGCTTCCACAGATGCTTGTAATGAACTGATGGCATAGTCGTTGATATTATCATGTTGTTGCTACACTTGCTGCATCAGAAGAAAGCTTCGCAAGATGCTTAACATCACGATATCTCTCGTCTTTTTTTTACTCTTTGATTTAAGTTTTGTAATTTGAATTATATTTTTTATAAACCGCCAATCCGCCCAAACCGCCAAGGCAAATCCGCCATTATTTGCCAATCGAGCCGCCGGTTTTTGATAAGGAAAATGGCAAATTCTAGTGACATTTTTATCAATCCGCCACCCGCCATACGGTTTCTATTTTTCTCTCAAACCGCATCAACCGGCACCGCGCACACCCCTAGCATCAACAATGGTCATTTTGGCAGGTATTTATCTGGGTTCATTTTGACCAATTTTCTCTGGGTTTTCAACTTTCTCTGGATTCATTTTGACCAATTTAAGGCCGGTAAAGTCAGAGAAATTTTCAAATTTCTCTAGAGTGTTGAGTCTAGGAGAGGCAGGGAGGGCAGAGAAATTTAAAATTTCTCTGGAGATGTAATTTTGTGGAAAGATAGAGAAATTTCTCTGAGAGAGTGGGAAATATATGGAAGGCAGAGAAATTTGGAGAATGTAAGGGCAGAGAAATTTTCAATGGGAAGTTTAGGGAAGGTCAGAGAAATTTTGGACCAATTTTCTCTGTGACGTGAATTTTCTCTAGATGAACTTGAGGGACCTTAAACATTATTAAAATATTGAATGTCCTTTATGCTATAAAATCTTATTACTAGGGACCTTAAAAAAAATCCTCATTTTTTTTAATGGTTATGGAATTGTAATAAACTTTTGGGGCTTGTGAGAGTTTCAAACTCACTACCCATGCAATATAAAAAAAATTAAATTTAAAGTTTTAGAAACCAAAATTTAAGGATAAAATTATTTTGTAGGGACCAAATAATTTTGTTGCGAAAAGTATCGTTATTATATTTTTAAAAACAAAAATTAGACATTAGTGATGAATTATTATCTTTTTGAGACCAAATTTTTTGTCTCAAAAAATAAATCATTTTGAAACTAAATTATTTTGTCCCTAAAAAAGTCTATTTATTAGTGACATTTTCAAAATTTTGTTGCTAAATGCCTTGTTTTTTACTTTTCGAGACGAGCTTTTAGCGACTATCCTCATGATGATAGAAATTGGTCTCTAAATGTCTTTTGTAACAAAATTTTCACTTTTAAAGACCAAAATATTTAATCTTTAAAATTCTTATATGTTATAGTAATATATAAAAGACTCCATATTTTTCATATCCAACCAAACTATACCTACACCCAAAAAAAAAAAATGGTACAATCATTGACGCTATATTACAAAAGAAAATATTTTATGTAATAAGTATGTCACATGACTAAAATGATGTGGCGTCATTATTTCACTCATTAATTAATATTTAGTAAAACATGGACCAAGGTTCGAGTGCACAAATTTTGAGTGCTAATTTTGCATAAAATGACAAACAAAAAGACAAAATTTGTCCCCCCACCATTTTAATGTCATGAAAAGATACTTTTGAACCCAAAATTTTGGGCCAAAAAACAAAGAAATTAAATTTAGCATAAAACATAAATGATATCATTTGTATATAATGGGACCTCACGCATCATTGAGATTTAGAAAGTCAAAAAAATAATATGTGCAATTAGGCAGAAGATATTCTCAGTATGAGGAATGTCGGTCCAAAATGTAACCACTATCCCCATATGATCTCAGCATATGTATTATTGGTTCTATTTTCATGTCTGTTATGTATTCGTATGTAAATAGGAGTTATTTTTTATTTTTAATGTAAAATATATGTTGCACACCACACCAAAATAATCTACACATATGTACAACTACAAGACAGAGCCAAAGATGAGACGTTAAAAAAAAATTAGTACATCGTTTGGAAAGCAATTTGGTACAATTGCAAGAATTGAAATAAAAATGGAATCAATTAGCTTGAATGCATAGAAAAGGGGAATTACAAATTCAGGCTATAAGACTAAAAAACTATTGACAAAATATGGTAGTTACAACTCACAAGAAGGTGGGGGTGCAACTCAAGATAAATTATTAGTTGATTTTGGAACATCACGTAATCATGTCTCAAGTCAATCACAAATCTTCATATTTTCTTATGTTTCTCAATCACCCAACATAAAATCGTGAGTCTCATCACTTCCATCAATCACAATACATATGGAGCGCCGTGTGATGCTACCTCTGGACCAACCAATAACTTCTTGCAACTCATACCCTATACACCTTCTATGTTTGTGTATTAATATTATTATTTTTTGGTTTGTTTCATTGAACTATAATTCCCTCCATAAAAAAAAGACTGTACAAGAGGTATCATACAAGAAAGCATGGAAAGTTAGACTCAATTTCATAAAATTTAAGGTCATCATACAGTTTGAAGGCCGGTGGTGCAACCCAAGCATGCAGTTCGGTGTAGGCTAGGTCAGCTCAAATGAGATTTAGGCTGGGCCTTGGCTTGGGGTTTGAAGCTCGGTCTGTTTGTAAGCCTATGAAAGACGATCAATTGACCCGTCAACGAGCACCTAAGAAAGACGATCAATTGACCCGTCAACGAGCCTAATGTAACATATAAAATAAAATAATTATATATATACATATATATAGCAATTAACCTTGACCCGTTGGCTTGCTCGCAAGCTCGTTGGGTAGGGTTAGGCCTAAAATTTTACATACGACTCGACGGAACGCATACAAAAAGCACGCAGAGACTTGGACATCATTTTCTCTATCCAACTTGATTTCTTTAATAAAAAAAAAATCAATACATTGGAATCCACAAGGTCGTTTGCAATAATATGGTTCAAATGTAAACATCCTATGCCAAGGATCCCGTGTCATTATTATTTTCTTTCCTATAGTCAAAAACAATTCAGAGAAGGGTGGGGGCACTAGTTGGAAAGCTATAGACCTAACAACACCATAACCATAATTCATGTCTCCACCATGTGAATATCAAAGCTGCCCACCTGCAAAAAGTCAGACTCATTATGGTTGCCTTTTACAAGCATTCACTTTGAGTATAGAACAGTTGACTTCGCTCTCATTCAGACTTGTGAGTTGTAACCCTCAAATTGAGTTCTCCCTCATAATTTTTTAATATACATTTTTTCAATCAAATTTTAACAAGTAAGATTGTGTTGATTATGAGAAATATTATTTATACAAAAAAATTTGTCTACATTAATCTGTAAAAACTCTCACACACGAAGGTGAGTCTTACATAAATTTTACGCGTGTAGCCTCTATCTTCATTTGAGAGCTTAGATTTTTTATACATCTTAAATTATGTGGGTTATTTGTATCCCTAATACTAGTAAGCAATGTCTAATAGAAAGTATATAATTTTGGATCGTTAACAACAATTTCCAACTACTACTCACCCTTTGTATTGTACCTTTCAATTTAAGTTTATACAATAAACAAAAATATTTAATTCGACTTGTGTTTGAATTAATAAGAATTTGTTTGGGATTTCACTTGTTATAAACAAGTCATGATAAATAAATTTTTACATTCATTTAAGTTTTCAAGTAAAATTTAAGTAACTTATTATTCGATTAAATAAATTCATATGCACTAATCTCATTTAGGATTAGCTTAAATGGCAAACAGACTAATTGGCTTATTCTTGAATATCATCAAATTTGAAAGCCAAGTTTGAGCTGCAGCTTATAATCGGCTTATTCTTTTAAATTTAGCTAATTTTTGTATGTTTTCCTCACTTTGTGTCAATATTCACTACAATAAATTAAATTTTTAAAAATAAAAATTTAGGGATAAATCACCTTTTAGACACGAATTATTTTTGTTGCCAAAAGTATAATTATTACATTTGTAGCAATAAAATTGAATATCTAGTAATGAATTACTATCATTTTGGGATCAAAATTTTTATCTAAAAAAATAAATATTTTTTTAATCAAATTATTTTGCCGCTAAAAATACATTTTATTTTGGAGGCATGGGATTGAACTCTATATGCAACAGATTTATTAGTTGGTTGTTTGGTTACAAAAGTAAAAGTTGGACTAATAATCAAATATACATCATTTATAGCTAAATAATTCAAGAACTATTTATCCAAAAAACTAACAATACATTGCATTACAATTCTCTCTATCTAATCTATCCAAACTTTTTTTTTTCTTCTTTTTAGATGGAACAAACCTATATTATTAGTGTGCAATTTTTCATTTTTCCTGAGCATATTTTGCCGAAGCTCTGGTTTTGGAACAAGTGTGTGGCCCATTATGTGACTTCAGATTCCATTTGAAAATTAGGGCCTGAACCACTATCATCTGCATGCATGGATGAATTTTTTTTTTAAAACAAAAAATTCTTTCTACAAGTTCCATGTCATTTTTTTTTCATTAGTTAATTAAGATTGTTCTACACCTAAATTAAATTATGAACGCAGATTGATAAATAATTAAGAAAAATTATTCATGCACACAATTTGTTCCCCTCAAAACCCTCCAATGACCGGGCAAACAAAATTTAAAAAGTTGACCTACACTCTAATATTTTCTCAAATCTCATCTTATATACATTCTGTCTTGCCACCTCATTCGGTAGACTTTGGGGAGAAAAAAATTATACGAATACAGCACTGCTAAATAATTAAATTGTAGTTTAGCAGTTTTAATTTGCTAGTTGATTGAACAATAATTTTAAACATTTATCAAATATTTTACATAATCAATAATACTAATTTGCATAATATTATATACATATATATATATATATATATATATATGTCTTAATTATAACAGAGTGAAACAATTTCAAAAGAAGATTATAAATTTTAAATCATAGATCAAATTAACCCACACCTAATTAACGAATCAATGCAAATTAAGTGATTTTAACGAATTAGAAGATATTTTACAATGCACTATACAACACCATAGTACTCTTCCCTGCAACTATTTAGGGGTCTTCAAATTACTCAGTCAACCAAAGAACAAAATGGGAAATTGGTTAAAAGTCAACTTTTTGACTTTTCAGTTTTTTTTAATCCCATTATCTCTCTATTTTTTTACACATTTTTTCAAAATAAGTTTAAAAAAAAAAAGGTCAACTTTTAACATACTTTTCAAAATACACTACAACAAAAAAGACCTTTGATGACAAACTGATCTTGTCTCCAAACATCAAATTTTCGTCACCAAAGTCATCTATGATGAAAAAATTTTGTCATCACGTTCGTCATCTATTTGTCGTCGTAGGAAGTATCTGGTAACGAAAAATTATTTTGTTGCCTATTCTTCATTTTTGGGGACGAAATTTTTCGTCTTAGAATGTTGAAATTTTCGTCCTCTATAACATCCATTTCATCACTATAATTAAATATTATTTTATTTGTAATTGTTTTGGTGACGAAATATTTCGTCACAAAATATTAAGATAAAGGTTTTAGTGACAAAATTTATCCTCACCAATGATATAGATTAAGGTGACAAAAAAATTCGTCACTAAAATGAGCACAAAACAAAATTCTTCAATGACAAAAACAATTTTGTCACCAAATATTTTAAGTTAGTGACGAAATATTCAGCAAACATGACGAAATTATTTGTTGGAACTATATCATTAGTGACAAAATTATTCGTCAAGAAAAGTTGTTTGAAAACTAATAGCGACGGTTTTTTACTTTGTCGCTAATAATAATTAACATTTTTAAAAATAGGGGTAATATTTTAAATTTTAAATTTTTTTTTTCACTAAAAATTCCCTGCACATTTTAATAACATGTTTAATAAAATATCTATTACAGATCAATACAAAAACTTGTTCATCTTCATAACTACCACAGTTGAAATATACCGCATAATATCCACAAAAATACAATATCACTTGTGGATTACAAAACATGTCTCCTAATATCCACAAAAATATAATATCAAGTGCAAATTACCAAACATGTCTCCTAATATATAGAAAAATATAAACTTTACAACGCAACCAAAATACATGTAAGGTGATATTAACAAAAACACAAAATGAGCAAGTTATTGTTCTCTAGATTACCAAACACGTCCATCTCTAATCTCCAATCTGTAACAAAACAAAACAAAAAAAAAAAAGAAAAAAGAAAAAAAAAAGAGGAAGACAATTACTATCTTATCAATAAAATATACAATTTAACATTTTTTGAAAAGTGCATTTTTCGACTTAATTTTCAAACCGGGAGTCCCGTGCTAGTTCCATAGGTTTCCACAACTTACATTGATCCCTCCCGAGGTGTTCGAGGTGTTTCCCGGGCCTTTTCGTGGCTGTTTCACGATTTTGACCTCCAATAGTCTATTTTCAAGCCTAAATGTTGGAAAAAGTGCATTTTTCGACTTAGTTTTCAAACCAAAAGTCTCATGCTAGTTCCATAAGTTTCCACAACTTACATTTGTTCCTCTCGAGGTGTTCGGGGTGTTTCTTGGGCCTTCTCATAATTGTTTCACGATTTTGGCCCCTAATAACCTATTTTCAAGCCTAAGTGTTGGAAAAAAAATGCATTTTTGGACTTAGTTTTCAAACTGAGAGTCCCGTGCTAGTTCCGTAAGTTTTCACAACTTACATTGGTCCCTCCCGAGGTGTTCGGGGTGTTCTCCGGGCCTTATTGTGGTTGTTTTATGATTTTGGCCCCCCCGATGGCCTATTCTCAAGCTTAAGTGTTAAAAAAATGTATTTTTCTACTTAGATTTCAAACCAGGAGTCCCGTGTTAGTTCTGTAAGTTTTCACAACTTACATTGGTTACTATAAGTTTGGAATACAATGGTAAATTTTTTGGAGTCTCGTGCTTGTTCTATAAGTTTTCACAATTTACATTGGTTCCTCTCGCGGTGTTCATGATATTTCCCGAGTCTTTTCATGCCTATTTGAAGCTTTCCCCTCCTCCCCAAGACTTATTTTCGTGCCTAAGCATTGGAATAGTGCAAATTTCAAAGTAGTTTTCAAATCAAGAGCCACGTGTGTAACGCCCTCAAAAAAATAACATTAAACCCATCAAATAAGACATGCACTGATATAAAAAAGTTCCACATTCTTCCATTTATCAGAATTCCATTACATAAGTATTACATGTTAACAACAAAAGCAAATGCCCTATGGGCTTACAGCTTTCCAAGTTAACACTTGGTTACAACAAAAGAGTGCTAACTCATTTACACATTAAGCCCTTGGCTTGAATTTACATGTAATACATAAAAAATAAAGCGACAAAAGTATGTCCGCCTCTAGCCTCCCAAGCTATGTCCTTGGAGGTGGCATGCTACTTGTACCTAAAAATGATATTCCCATATAGGGTGAGCCACAGCCCAGTAGAAATACACTAAACCAACCATGAACAATGACTAAAAGATTAGCAATTGATAGATGGCCAACACTGATACATTCACATAAATCACATATTTATGTCATACGACTTATGAGTCCAAGCTTTCTTTTCATTTTCCCTTTTTCAACAGATAAGCATATAAGCTCTATCATCATCTCAACAGATATGTATAACAACAATATCCACATTCACAGATAAGCATATAAGCTGTATCCACATTCTCAACAGATATGTATAACAACAATATCCACATTCACAGATAAGCATATAAGCTCTATCCACACTTCACAAAGATAAGCATATGAGCTCTATCTTCACTTCTCTAAACAAGCATATGAGCTGTATCTACGGAGTTCATCCCCTATCTTCTCCCAACACTATCCGGTTTAGAGGTACATCCCCCATCTTCCCCTAAACCGCGGAGTACATCCCCCATCTCCTCCTCTACACATAACGTATATAAACACATTGGTTCTATATACAATCACTCAATACATACAGTTAATGTATTCTATCAACCGTCAAATTCCATGACACATCCTATTGATTAGTTTCCGTTTGCCTAATCATCATGCATTGTCTACAACAATCACGACTATCCTCCACCGATAGCCCAAAGCAGTTATTTCTAAACAGAAAATAAATGCACAATGGATATTCAATCAACATTTCATTTCCTCATTTCTCGCAATTAATTATCCCAATTAATCAACAATGTAATTAGGTCTTTTTCCATAATTAACATTACAACCCTTAGGTCCCATTTTCATCAATGATTCAACATTTATTCCATTTCTCTATGCCAAACATGCATCTAGGTTTATTATGAATAAAACTCCAACTTGTGTAAAATAACACAAAAGTCCCGAATTTTTACCAAATTACCAAACCAACCCCAACATCTCAAAATACTAAAATTTAAAGACAAAATTCATAGAGAGGAGTAGGATATCCCTATCTCGAAGTTTGAGCCAAAAAGGAGATGAAGACTCGAAGATCAACGTGTTCCAAATTCAAACTTTTTCAGATTAAATCAAAGCTCTCAACACCCTCTATCTTTTTAACAAAAGCCCTAGGCTAGATTCATACTCTAGGGAGATCAAATCTTAGAGAGAGTGTAAGTTTAGAGTGAGAGAGTCTCGGATCTAGGGTTTGAAAGAAAAAGAAAGTGAAAAACTGATGTTCAAAACGCTACTGTCCGCTGATATAAAACACGCTCGCTCGAGCGAAGACTTTGTCGCTCAAGCGACCAGACACAGAAAACTCTCGCTCGAGCCAAGAACTTCTCGCTCGAGCCAAAAACTCAGAAGTGCGCTCGAGCGAAAGAATGCTCGCTCGAGCTAACAACTCAAACCCTCAGGTCTGCAACCAGAAGCACGCTCGAGCGATAGACTTCTCGTTCGAGCGAAGAACAAACCAAACCGCTCGAGCGAAGAAAACTTGCTCGAGCCAAGAAATGCAACTCTCAGGTCCAGAACCAGACGCAATCGCTCGCTCGAGCGAAGCCACTCTGGCTCGATCCACTAGATACGAACTCAACTCTCGCTCGAGCGACCAACTCCTCGCTCGAGCGAAGGTCCAAAAATCTGGGCAGCAGCACTAGGCTCCCAAACACAACCAACCTGTAACAAACCTGCCCAACACATCCTATAACTCAATATACAAAGTAAAGAGGATGCAAACAAGATAATAAACAACTACCAACATCCACGGACACTTGTCCGGATCACTGTACAACAAGGGTAAAACCAGGAGTCCCGTGTTAGTTCTGTAAGTTTTCACAACTTACATTGGTTACTATAAGTTTGGAATACAATGGTAAATTTTTTGGAGTCTCGTGCTTGTTCTATAAGTTTTCACAATTTACATTGGTTCCTCTCGCGGTGTTCATGATATTTCCCGAGCCTTTTCATGCCTATTTGAAGCTTTCCCCCCCTCCCCAAGACTTATTTTCGTGCCTAAGCATTGGAATAGTGCAAATTTCAAAGTAGTTTTCAAATCAAGAGCCACGTGCTTGTTCCGTAAATTTGCACAATTTATGTTGCTCCGTCTCAAGCTGTTTGTGATGTTTCCCGGACCTTTACATGCATATTTCACTATTTTTCTGGGACTTTTCGTGCCTAACTGTCAAAGTAGTTTTTTATTTTACCCTAGTTGAAGAAGAAAGTTTATACTAAATTAACATAGAAACATGATATACTAACCAAGAAGCTTGTTCATCAGAATCTAAACTTTTCCCACTCTCAAAATTTCCCGTGATACCTTTCTGCCTCAAATACTATATGATACTTTGTATCTTCTTGCTTTGTTTTTTCTCTGACTTTTGAAACCTTGCAATTTGTTCATTTTGCTGTGCTATTTGCATCTCAAGGCGTTGAACATAGTCACTATTTTCAGCAGGTGCAACAGTAATCTTCATAGAAGAAAAAGGCCTCATGCCGAGTCCTTTCACATAATCTGCCCTTGGCTTAAGCACCTTGACTGACAACTCTTCTGGGGTCAAGGGGATTGCACCAGTCTCCGAGAGGTGTTTTGCTTGCGTCTGTATCATGTTGTCCTATTAATTTGAAATAAATCAAACAATTATTAGTTATTCTACCCTACAAAGCAAAATAAATAATTTTATCAAACTCACAAAGCATTGCCTTGTACATACATAATTAATTTGGCTCTCCGACGAAATCCATTCATGCGTGTCCGAATTGTAGGGGATGGACTTGTAAAATTCTGCCAAATCGGGCACTTTCCATTTGCAATTATCTGATTCATTTGTTTTTTTTTTTAATGTAATTTCAAATATTTAAATAACAAAGCCTACTAATCTAATAAAAAAATTAATAGAACGCACCGAGCTGAACACTCTGACCGGGATTGATTTTGATCCACATCAATGTTTTGTTTTCATTTGCATCCTATTATTCACATTAGTTAGTGATTGTTCCTACACGATTGAAACACCAATAAAATAAGAAAACTTAACATTAGTAAGAAGAAACTTAATTTTTGACAAATAACATAAAATATTTTACCTTGAATTCTTTACTATTCCACTTCTTTACTATTCCACTTCTTGTCAATTAGAGATGTCCATTGATCACGTGCAACACTTGCATGTTGGTGCTCCTCTCCTTTTGCATCCTTAAGTTGCTTGTATTTTTTGTGCAACCTATAGGTGAAGCCACTTAATCGCCGACCAAACTGTATGTCTAAAGCCTTTGCTACATCGCTCTGATTTCCTAGTAGATCAAACTGATCCTGCAAAATCAAATAATTTTTTTTCATAAGTTAAATAACCTATTCTCTTGTTCACATACACAATTAGACATAGCAGCAACCAACTGTGAAACACAACAGGAAAGGATGTACAATAACATTCTTTGATATTCTTTGATATTAGGAAAGGAAGAACGTTGAAAATCACAATAAGCAACATTGGAAGAGTAAGTAAAACAGATCATCTTATGAAAACAAAGAACTCCATAATAATTGATGCTTTGTCCATACAGGTTTCTTGGAAAAACAGCATAAGTGATTATCAAATGTTATTTGTTTATTTCTTTTTATTATAAAAGGAAAAAAAGAGAGAGACAAGGATGACATGGAAATAGACCCTTTTGCAATTCAATAACAACCCTATCCAAGTTCCAACAAATCTAACATACCTAAATTGACCCGGAACAATTAATATTTCAGCAACTATCTACCCTAATTCATCTACACTAGTTCTACTACACTCCATGGGCTACCATCACTATTTATTTTGAAAAATTGTTACACCAGCTTGTTCTCCACTACTTAATCACTACATTTTTGTAAATCAAAAATTAACACCATCTTATCATCGATATCCATAACCATAACCATACTAGTATCACTTCTTCCATGAATATCAAGCATTAAACCCATCAACTATCAAGCCTTTTATGTGTGCTCTGTATAAGCTGTGGTATCACTTTCAAAACTTCTCTCTACTCAATCTAAAGAGATGAATTCAACAAATAACGATCAATTTTCATAATTGAATCCAAATTGATCCTAGTAATTTATTTTTAAAACAAAATCAATTAAGCAAACAATATATAAACAAATCTCTAACATTTCCACAAATTCATCAAATTACATGTATAAAATCACGTGTTTCCAAAGATTTGTTCATACAAAAACCGAGCTTTAAGATACTCAAAATCAAGAGAGAGAGAGAGAGAGAGAGAGAGAGAGAGAGGGAGAGAGAAAGAATACCATTATGAAGAATTAGGTGGATTTAGCAGAGAGACGAATGAAGAAGCAAAGACCCTAGATTTTAGTTTGAGAGTGGCCTGAAAAAAGAGGGTGGCTTTATATATGCTCTGCTAACATGCCTCAGGCTTCATACGGGTTCTTAATGGGCCTGTATACTAGACTTGCCCTACACACCATTGGCCCTGGACTGATGTGATGGGCACATAGTCCATCTAGGTTTTTAACAGGCTTTATGGGCCTTGCATGCTTCATATTTAATGAAATGAAGCTACTTGAGATCCCAAAACAAACAAAATTTGTAATTGTTTAGTAAAAAAACACTATTGAGTCTCATCATAACACTCAAACTCACTACACTGAATTTGGTTCCTACATCTGGCCATTAACCAAGTGTGGTAAGTGTTTTTTCCTATATAGTCTTGGTTGATCTTCTTTATTTACTCACTGGTGGCTATTTTCTTCTCATGTTTATTATGTTTATTGGTTGGTCTGGACTTGGGCTGGGGCTATAGACAGCAGCAAACCACAAAGCTGCTGTAAAAAGGAATCATAGCAATAAAGCTGCTACAGAGGTGAGGAACACAACAATGAGCATGGCTGGAGCCATAGTTAGCATAGCAGCAGGGCAACAACAGCAAGTTAATTTATAGCATCCACAAGGTGCATGTCACAAGCACACTTTTTAACACATGCAATAGCAAGTATATATAGTATGCATCCTGAATTTTAACTATCAAACCAATAACCATTACAGCCATCCAAAAAAAGAAAGAAAACTATTCTTAAATAATTAAAATTTCCTAAGATAATAAGTTAGTATGCATCTCTATTGCATGAAATTTCAAAATGGGTACCAAGTGTTACACAAACAATGGTTGCACAAACATGAAAATGGGGTATTAAGTGTTGCACAAACCATGGTGCATAAACAGGAAAATGGGCCATTTGATTCAAGAGTACCTAGTTAGCTACCCCTTATGCACTCCAACCTGTGAGCTAAATTATTTGTAAAACTAGTAAACAATCACAATATTACAAAGTCCACACCTAGTCTATAGCACAACCACAGAACTGCAGCAGCTGAGGATCAAAAGCAACATAGTGTAGCAACAACATCTATCCACACATCAATAAATATACTCAGCTACCCCTTATGCACTCCAACCTGTAGGCTATGTCCTTAATTGAATAATGTATATTTTTACGATTATACTTCATCCAAAGAGCTAAATTAACTTTGATGGATTCATATCAATTACAATAAAATAAAATAACTCCCAAAGATCATTACCTAGTATTAACAAGGTTTTTGCTTAAACTACCGAAGAACTAGATTTATAAATATAATCACATGTCAATAGCCAGCACAGAATTAGAAAGTTTTGTCCCATTTAACAAGTAAGTCCTAATTTATCTGGATGTGGGTTGAGTTTTGTCCCATTTTGTTTTAAATGACTTTTAAAATTGCATCTTGGAATGTTAGAGGGTTCAATGATCCTTCTAGGCATAAAGAAGTTAAAAGTTTTATGGTTAAAGAGGATATTAAAGTCATGGGAATTTTGGAAACCAAAATAAAAGCTGCCAATGAAAATAAAATTTTATCATCTAGTTTGAATAACTGACGTTTTTTGACTAACTCTCAACCTACTAAATAGTTGTAAACCTGATTCCTCTCTTAAGCTTAATCCTCTACTCCCTGTAGTTATAAACCTGATTCCTCCAGAAATGATCAACCTGTTTGGAAGCTCAATCCTGATGGGGAATTCACTATCAAATCTACCTAGGATCATTAGAGGCATAAATTTGACAAAGTTACTTGGCATAAGCATATCTGGGGACCTCACATGATCCTTAAAGTCAATTTCATAGTTTGGATTGCTCTTCATTCTAGACTGAATATTGGGAATAGGTTGCAACAGTTTGGCTTAACTCCTAACCCTACCTGTCCTTTCTGTCAAGGTCCTGTTGAGAGTCATTCTCACCTTTTTTTTGACTGCTTGTTCTCCACTAGGATCTGGAACGTTCTTAAAGCTAAGTCCTGGCCTAAACTTCAATGGCCTAATTTGTTTGCTTATGCCATAACAGAGACTAAAAGTAAATCCTGGAGATCAATAATTATTAGACTGTCCTTGTTATGCTCTATCTATCACATCTGGCTTGAAAGGAATAATAGAATTTTAACAAAGAATTCAAACCTGAAGAGGTGGTTACCAAAGCAATTATTCAGATGATAAGGGGAACCACAAACAATTTGCCTAGATCAACAGGGGATGACTGGTTTCTTGCTCAGTGGAATTTGCCTAAGACTATCTTGAAGCCCCATGTGACTAGAAATGAGAGATTGGTGAGAGATGTGAGTTCACTAAATGAGAGTTGAGTAAAGATTAGCATAAATGAGTGTTACACTAATTTGTTTTCTTGTTGTGAAGTAGGTTGAAGAGCTTAATTGCAGGTTGTGAGGGTTGAGTGATTGTGAGACATATAGTCTAAAATGTTACATTTTCAAATCTGTGAGTGTGAATTTTATGGGTTGAGTGTGTTTAGGTCTGATATGGGTGATGTACTAATGTTATTTATATGGTAAAGTTTTATATACAGGTTAAGGAAGCTGTTACAGAGGTATGTGAGATCTTAAATTGTGGGTTGAGTTGTGTGAGCTCAAATATTGTGTGCTTAAGCCTAATGCTACTATGGAATTTGTACTACTTCTTTTTGGGTAATGCTTATTCCATTCTTCATTATTGGCAGGTTATATTGAGTAGGCCTCTAGGTTTTTTCAGCTTGGTGACTGCTATCATATTGCAGTTGTGCCTTGCTGGTGTAATGGTGGCAATTCGGCTGTTTATTCTGGTGGTTTTGTGGATTGGTTATGGCTGCATTGTGCGCCTATCCAAAGATAAGGGGTATTGGTGGTGGCAGCATCATGCGCCCTACTACCCTCTCAGTTTTAATTTTATTCATAGTTTTTATACGTATAAACCTTTTGAGACTGGTCTAATTTGTGTCATTATAGGTTTTGTGGCCAACTCCTACGGGCTGTGTAAGAGATATATCGTGTTTTGGCGTATGGCTAGTAGTTTGGGCGTACTGTATGTGTTTCAATCATGCTTAAATCATGGTCCCAGTTCTGTTGGGTTGATGTTTCATGTCTTGGGACCAATGTTGCCTACTGTGTACATGGTATTGACAAGTGGCTATTCCTATGTTCAGGTTCTCTATAACACAAATACCATCCTCGTCATCATCAAGCTAAACATGAATTTTCAAAACAATTATGTTTCCAGATATGTTATTTCTTGTTATTACTTTTACTGCAGTACTAAATCTAGGGATGTATAAGTTAAACCAAATGAGTCTATGCCAAGTTACTCTAGGCCTATGAACTCTAAATAGGTCCCAAGCAGAATGTACAGAAAATAGGCCATTAAATGAGAAATAATAAAGAAATCAAACAATGCTACAACTTCAAAGATAAGAGTTTGACAATAATTACCGCCAAACGTTGGATCATTGGCTCATTTTCAGCATTGTTCACCTTTTTCCACCTACAAACACTTAGGTCTGGTAACTGTGTTCGAACCTCTATGCCAATCTTGGAGGCCAACTTAGAGGCTTTCTCTCTTACTGGCGCACGAAACTGTTCAGGTATAGGAACCAACATCTTTCCATCCTTATCGACAACGCGTTGGGCCTATATGCCGTGTGTCGGGCCACGACCGCGTGTCTGTGATGCTGCGAGGACATAATATTAATTGAGTTAGTAAGTAAACAAATGGAAGTTAGACCCTAAAAGTAACTTTGCAAACTTACAAATGCTGCTAGATGCAGTCACCTCGTGCTCAGGTTGCACATTATGAGGTAGTAAGGGTTAGGTACCAATGTCCTGACATAAGGGATCTGTCCCTTCCTCTGGAGTGGGATTTAATGGCCTTGAATGAGACTGTAAACGGAGTCCAGGTGGCATCATCTCTTGATCCTGAAATAACATAATCAAATAGTAAAAAAGATATTTAATACAGTTAAAATATATTTTCAAAAAGATAATGATGCTTAAGATATATGAAGAAGATATGTAAATAGTAAAAAACAAGTTCGCACACAAATATAAAATAATGTTTATAATACCTCGCGGTCAAAGGAACCCAATGACTCATCATCATTGTCATCCCCACTCTCTGATGGTTTATTCTCATCATCATCATCTACCTCAACCCTAATTCCCTTTTCCTTTGTATTTGCACATTTGGGATGAACCGCACTCACCAAAGAATTTGTAACATTCTTTACTTCAAGATTGTTCATTACCTCACAGCTCTCCTTGATTTGATTATTTCTTTGTTTCTCATATTCTGTTAGCTTCTTAGTTCTCAAATCACCTGGTTTCAGCCATTGTTTTTTGCCTTTGACCATTTTCTACAACTATATAACATAATTCAACTTTAATTGGAAAATATAGACAATTTAATTATGCACCATTACATAAAAGAAGAAAAAGCAAGTAAGATAAACATATAAAGAAAACATTACATTAATTAATAACATTTGTTCAAAAAGAAAATATAAAATAAAAAGTTACATATCATAATCCATATCAGGATCCATATCAACATCAGGAATATCATGTTCTTCATCTCCTTCGTCATCTCTATGCTCTTCCATTATCTCATCTAATGACCTTACTGTCGAAATAACATTGAATTCAACATCATCCCTACAATATCGAACAATTGGGTCAATGTCAATTGGAACAACATCAGTAATGTTTTCTTGTTGGAACACATCATTATTTTCTGCAGGATCCAATAATTCTTCATCACTAGCTTCTGGAACATCAAAGACACCCCTATGTTCCACCATTTGTACAACATTCTAAGGTTCACCCAATTTGGTGTCATTTAGATAGAAGACTTGCTTAGTTTGACTAGGTAAGATAAATGGGTCGGATTGGTACCATCGATTGTTCACGTCAATGCTTGTGCAATATGTATCAAATCGTATTGTTCTGTTTCTACCAGTGTTACCGGTGTTATACCATTCACACTAGAACAAAACAACCTTTTTATCACACATGTAGTCAAATTTCAAAACCTTGCACAAGTGACCGTAGAAGTCATGCAATTTTCCTTCGTGATCCCCTTATGTAAGCACACCACTATTCTGACTCTTACGACGATTGTCTAGATCTCGAGTATGGAACCGTCTGTCATTGATTATGCAACCTGAGTACCTTTTCACTAGCAAATTAGGACCATTTGGTAATGACCACAATTCATCGGTTACCTCTAATGACTTTTCAACTTTCAATCTATTTATCTACAATTACATATAACAAACAATAAGTAAATAATTTATAAATGACGAAATTTTATAAAACTTTAATTTTGTTTAAATTGTAAATGTCGAAAAATTATAAATGTTTTACTCTCTCTTTGAACCACTTGGGAAATTCTTGTTGTTGTATATGGGTTATGTCATGTCCAGCTCGAGTTTGTAATTGATTTTTGTGTTCCCTACATATAAAAATTGTGATTACTACGTACCACTAATAAAAAAGCTAAGCATAAACATAATTCAATGAAACACATATTCCAAATACTTCTCTATCTCTGGGCTATTGTACAACACAAACCAACGAGCAATATCACGAATTTGTTGAGACATTTAAGCATCCCGTGTGATTAGACCAATTGGACGTGCAGTTTCTGTAAATATTGTTAACCCTAGTTGACATTCACCACGATCTTCATTCTGTTCTGGTTGATTATGAACGGTTTCAATCCCATCAATATACATTGAACAAAAAGCAATACACTCTTTGACAATGTAAGCCTCAGCAATTGAACCTTCCGGTGAGCTCGGTTGGTCACAAACTTTTTTAATGCTCCAAGAAACATTAAAGAGAGAACCAATTAAGAGTATAGTTACACATGCAACACAATTACCCACATCTCATTTACAAATATAAGTGTAAAAAATACCTTTCAATTGGGTACATCCATCGATATTGCACGGGTCCTCCAAGAATAGCCTCACGAGGCAAATGAACAGCCAAGTGGATCATCACATCGAAGAAGGCTGGAGGAAAGATCTTTTCAAGTTTGCATAAAATGTGTATTATACGTTCCTCTAATTTCTCCAGTTCACTCCGCATTAGTGTCCTAGAGCATAGGTCTTGGAAGAAATTGCCTAACTCAAAAAGTGTTGTACTAATTTCTTTATCCATGTAACCACGCATTCCAATGGGAAGAATTCTTTGTATAAGTACATGGCAGTCGTGGTTTTTTAGGCCTGTTAATCTACCATTTTTTGCATTCACTGATTTGGATATGTTTGCAGGATACCCATTTGAATACTTGACAATTTTTAAGAATTCAAAGAAACCCTCCCTCTCTGCAGGTGTCAATGAAAAGCTTGCTTGAGGCTGGACATATGACCTATCGGATTGTTATGTTAGCCATAGCTCTTTCCTTATACCCATATCTTTCAAGTCTAACCGTGCCTTGTCTGTGTCTTTGTTCTTTCCATCAATGCCTAACATAGTTCCAAAAACATTTTCACTAAAAATTTTCTCCACATACATGACATCAATGTTGTGGTGAAGTTTTCGCTTCTTCCAATAGGGTAGCTCATACAAGATGCTTACCTTTGTCTAATTAGGTGCTTGACGGGGCCTTTTCTTATTACTTGGATGCTTTCCATGTATGACACCTGTCATGTTTTCCAATTGCTCTTGTATTTTTTCCACCAGTAACTCCAAAGATCTCTTCTGTTTCTCAATCTTACCATTGTAAGCCCTACTCTTTCGCCTTTCTGGGTGGTCTCCAGGCAAGTAACATCAATGGTTAGTATACCCAATCTTACTTCTCAAAGATTCAAAATATGGTTCATCATTGCAAGTGTAACAAGAATAATAACCCTTTGTTCTCCACCCAGATATGTCACCAAAGCAGGCCAATCGTGTATTGTCCACAACAAAGCTGCATGCATTTGAAAAGTCTCATTGGTGGAGGCATCGTAAGTTAGTGCACCATTTGTCCATAACTCATTCAACTCATCCACCAATGGTCACATGTAGACGTCAATATCATTCCCTAGTTGCTATTCTCCAGGAATAAGTAATGACATCAAACAAAATGGATCCTTCATAACCAACCAAGGTGGCAAGTTGTATGGAATGAGTATGATGGGCCACAAACTGTAAGAGTTGTTCATGTTCCCAAAAAGGTTAAACCTATCAACGACCAACCCTAGCCTCACATTTTGAGGCTCCAACGCAAACTCTGGATGTTGTGCATCGAATTCCTTCCACTCATCACTATCAGCGGCATGCCTTAATATCTCGTCGTCCACTCATTTATCTTTGTATCATCTCATGTCCTCAGCCATCTTCCTTGACATGTACAATCTTTTCAACCTTGGTGTCAAAGGAAAGTACCGCAATACCTTATGGGGGATCTTCTTACCCCTTCCACGATTGATCTTGTATCTAGATGTCTTACAAGTTGGACATTTATCTAGTGTTGCATTCTCCTTCCAAAATAATACACAATCATTTATGCAAGCATCAATGAGCTCATAAGCCTAAGTCACGCAGTATTTTCTTAGCTTCATAAGTTGACTTTGGAACCAAATTTTCTTTTGGTAAAAGTCTACTTAAAAACTCTAGCAGCATGTCAACTGACTTACTGCTCTAATGATTTGTTACCTTCATATTAAGCACTTCGATCACAAACTTCAACAAAGTACAATTTGTACAATTCGGGAACACCTCACGCTTGGCATCGGTCAACAACTTATCAAAAGTTCTCACTTCCTCTCCTTGGGTTGTATTAGTCGATTCCCCTCTTATTTGATCTTCCACTAAGGCATCAATACCACCTAAAATTTCATCACCATCAAGTCGTATCTCATCATCATGATAAGCCTCGTTTGAAACACGGTGTAAGTTTGCATAATCCCATATTAGAGCAAATGAATTTCCACATTTTGAAGATTTTGTCTACAAACATTCACACACTTTATACACGGGCACAAAATATTACCATTCTGATCTAAAACCCCCATTGCAAATTGAAGAAATAACTTGACCCCATCATTATATAGTTTACTCATCCTTCCATCAGCCGTCCTATCTAGGGCAATCCAACTTTTATCTATGTCTGATCACAAATGAAAGATTAGGAGCAATATAGTATAATACAGACTTGTGTATTTATGAACTATTTAAATTGAAAAATTCAATAAGAGTTTCACCAAATATATGTACAAATCTTTAATAAAGATTCTAATACAAGTTTCAAGGTTATATGCAAGCAAGAAATAAAAACTAACAAAAATGGTCATTAATAATTTTAACACATCTTTAAAAAAACAAGACAAAATAGAAACAAAAACAAAAACAAAAAATATTAGATAAATCAAAATTAAACACCAACTCTCCTATTGATCACTAACCACTTGACCTATCATTATATTTGTTTTATAACATACTGACAAAATCATATTTTAGGTTCCCTAACAATGGTCAAATTGACTAAGCATAACAACATTTTGCCACACCCATCTAACGGACAATTAATTCGAGCTAGTAGGTGAACAAAAACACACTCTATGATTGATTGAAATAGCATAATAGGTTTAACTATTAAGTCCTATTTAAAGTGTAATAGATTGATTTAGATAGAAAATCCCAATATTTGAATCAATTACAAAGTATGTTTTGTTCACCACCAAAACACTAGATCCCAACACAATTTCATCTCACCCTCTCACCGTTCACTACCAACACGTACATTCAAAGTTGAATAGAAACCAATAAATAAGAAAGCATTAATAAGTTGTTGAGAAAACAAATGAAAAGGAGAAAAAAAAAATTCAAAATTCATTGCATACTTGAACTTTCTTATTTTTATTTTTAGCAAATAAACAAAACTCAATTCAAATGATTTATATATATATATATATATATACACATATAATACATATGTCCCCAGCAAAGAATCCAAAACCCAATTCAATTAATTTTCAAATTTGCTTTACAAATAAATATATATAAATTCATGGAACTTATGGTTTTTATCCTAGTAACAACTAAAATTGTGAGTATCACCATTTCCATCAATCACAACACAGCTGGGACATCATATAATTATATCTCAAGACTACCAAATAATTTGTATACAAATATAAGGAAAAAAATGGAAGAAAACAATTTCACAACATGAGAGCAACCGTCTTTAAATTGACCAACACCAATTCTCACTTTTCAAAGAAAAAAACACATGGGTGGATATAAAAATTAAACAAGAATTGGACCTAGAAATTAAATATAAAAAATAATACGAATAAGATTTTATAACATCTTCCCCACTCTAAAAACTCTTACATTTGTTTTCTCAATCTAACTGTGTTTCTAGACTTATTTAAGAAGGGAAAAAAAAAGGAACAAGAAAGAGATTCACATTTTAATTTTTTTAAATGAAGAAATATTCAAATAGAATAGAGAAAGAAGATAGAATATTATTAAAAAAGATAGTTGAAAAAAATAAAAATTCATTTTTTGACCAAATTAAAATAAATATTTATATAGGAGTTGCTGGGTATGGACTGAGAATAATACGGGATGATAGCTCTGTTGTTAACATGTCTAAGAATTTACAGAGGCTGAAAGTGAAACATGGTTGTGTTCTTGTTTCCTCCATTACTTGATGCCATTCAGTAGAATCTTTTCATTTGTCATTTGATTTCAAACTTTTCATTTGCATATCTTCTTCTGCAGTGGGCTACCAATTTTGTGATGTTATGAAGATGGTCTGCAAATAGCTCCAATTTGTAAATAATGGTTAAAGATCTCATATCATAATCATTAATATGATTTAGGTCTCATTCATCTTCCACAAACCAATATTCTTATTCAACCAAATTGGGAAATATAATCTATAAAAATGTGCAATTTTGAGCCCTAACAGAGACTTGACTTACTTTTTTTCTTTTTCTTTTTTTTTCTTTTTTTTAACTTCAGGTTCTGAAGATTTTTTGGAAATGTTTTTCCAATCCTAGGAACATCTTTTGACCAAAGTATATATATTGACCATTATAGTTTTACCATAACAATTAACAACATTATCAATCAGTTAATTGAAAACATAACAAGTAGATTATCACAATTCCAAAACCCCACCTAAAACTCAACTCATTTCCACCAAATCCATAACCCCCATCGTCTCTATCTTTTTTTCTCTCTGTATCTCTCTCTCTCCTTCTCGTTCTGGGTTTCTTTCTAGTTTCATACACAACAAAAAAAAATTCAACATTTTGAGATATCCATCTTTGCCACCTCAATAGAAGAGGGAGAGAAAGAGAATAGTAGCAGAGAGAAACAAAACTGAGATAAACAAACCGAGAAGCAGCAGAGAGAGAGAGTCTGAGAAAATACTCACCGGATTTGTGTCCTCCGCCGTTCACCACTATAACTGCTGGATAGAAAGAGTCTGAATGATGCCAAAACCAGTGACACCCAAAAGAGAGAGAGGAGAGTCAAAAAAAGCCCCTCTGTTCGTAGCCCTAAGATTTGTGAATGAGTGTTATTATATTTGGGTGAAGAGAACGGATTTGGTGAGCTCTCTGAATAATTTTGTATATTGAAATATTTGGTGACAAAATATTTTTCCTCACTAATAATATTTTTAATAGAGACGAAATGTTTTGTCACTAATTTGGTGGAATAATTCCCTCCAAACTTTTTAATGGCGGGAAAAAATTTTGGCGACGAAAAAAAATAATTTAATGATGAAAAATAATTTCGTCACCTAATTTTTTAGTCTGTATGTACATTAGTGACAATTTTATTTTTCTCTCTAAAAATGATACATTTAGAGACGAAATATTATTTTCTTCACTAAAAGGTAAGTCTTTCATGACAAAATTTATTTTCATCGTTAGTTTTCGTCTCCAAAGACTCTTTTTGTTGTAGTGATAGGCCGATGTGTTTGAGTTGGGTTGGTTTGGTTTTTGAATGCATCAGTTTGGTTTTGGATCTTTGAATCATTAAACCGACATGATTGGGTTGGTTCTTGGTTAGGCCTTACCTAAACCGAGAACCAAACTTAGGCTATGTTTGGTATGTGAGATTGGGGTTAAAATAGTCACAAAAAGACAAAATAGGCTAAAAAGTCAATAATACTAGGAATGGCCGTGGGGCGGGTTTGTCATTCCCTGCTCTTGCTCTCGCCCTTACCCCATCCTCGTTACAAGTGGAAATTTTCAATCTCATCCCTGCCCCAGTGGATATACCCTCAGATACCTGAACCTGCAGATATCCAACCACATTTCAAATAGCCAAAAGAAATAGATAACCATTTAAATCCTTAGTACACTAAATGATTTTTCTTGTTTCCTTAGATATAAACTGTGAGACTTTTAGGATTGTTATTTCTTTTAATATTATTTTCTTATATCTAATTATATTTTATATTATTTATTTATATATTATTAATTATATCAGGTTGGGTTTGGATCGGGGGAGACGATACCCGCCCTTGCCCCATCCCCGTTGCGGTGATCAAAACATAATCCACCCCTGCCCCACATAAGTGTCAGGTGGGTAAAATCTGCCCCATTCTGGTAGGTAAGGCGGGCCCCCGCAGATCAGATTAAAATGGTCATCTCTAAATAAGATAAAATGTCCCATCCAATCCATAATCATATCACTTTTTCTCTCACAAAACTCAAAAAGATAAAAAGTCCATATCAAACAAGACTTTTTAGCCTAGGCTAAAATAGTCAAAAACTCAAAAAGCCAAAAAACCAACTCACTTTCCAAACAAAGGCTTATATATATTTGAAATTTTATTTATGTTGATATATATATCATCACATAATTGGTCTATTATAATGAATTTAATTCCACCTAATAATTTTTCATATGCATGAATTATTAAGTGAATGAAAGAATGAATACTAGAAACTTGAGTTAGATTTCGCAATATTTCATTTGTATTGATTGTATTAATGGATTTAATTTGTATTAGTTATGTTTAATTTTTGCATTAAATAATATTTTGTTCTTTTTTGTGTTACATTTAAATGTTAAAAATTTGTTTTTTTTTATTATTTATTATTGATTGATTAACTTATTTTTAATATAGTAAAATTGTAATTCCAACCTGAACCAACCCTGAATACATTGGGTTTGGTTGAGTTGGTTCTAGTGTATGATTGGTTTGATTCTGAATCCAAAAACTTGGAATCGATATTGTAATGTCATCGGATTGTTAATTCTAAGATATATAGTCCCTGGACTATTTGGTTAAATATGATGTGTATCTCAAGTTTGTTTAGTCATGAGACTAAATGTAAAGAAATGACTATTCCATTGAATCTTATGTCTATTTAAGATATTATAAAGAAGGATAAATGTTCAAAAGGTAATTTTGCCCTTTTAACTTATTTACTAAATAATATCAATTAAACATGTCTTTAATATTTTAATTTTTTTGGACTAGATTAAATAAAAATTTATTTTATTTTTTTTAAATTAAATAAATTTATTTTTTTTAAAAAAATAAATAAAATATCAATAAAAATTTGTGTTATTTTTTTAAATAAAATATCAATAAAAATTTAAATAATGAAATTAAATAAAACATCAATAAAAATTAAATTAAATTATTTTATTTTTAAATTGAGACATTTAAATTTTATTAAATATAATACATAATTAAATCAAACATTTAGAGGGCAAATATGTCATTTTACCATTTAATCCCCATGTGATAGGGGAGCTTCTATTTCCACACACTACTTCCCCTCTTTTCACACACTTAATAATATTTTGTTATTACATTTTTGTTCTAAAATAAAATTACCAAATATTTTTTTCTTCAACCAAAACCATAACCCTAACCCTAACTATCTCCACCGCTGGCCACTACCCCCTCCGGTCGTCCCCTTCTTCAACACAGTCCCTCCTTCCATTACCTCCCCCCAGCCCCCCTCTTCTCGAATCGAAACCCCTCCCTCACCCCGCCATCTGCAACTCTCTCTATCTCCCTCTACAAATTAAAGATCGCAAAGGGGTGAGAGCTGTGGCGGCGGTGGTGTTGCGTCGCAAAGTGGAGGGTTATGAGGGTGGTGTTGTGTCGCTGCCACCCCCTCCGTTTGAGAAGACGATCGACCCCCCCTCTTCGCTTGAGAAGATGATTGACACCACTTCCTCCACCGTTCGTTAAACCAGGGTTGAAAATAACACATCAATTCGACTATCAACATTCGAACAAAACATATTGGATCAACCTTCAACATCCAAACAAAACATATTGGCTCGACTTTCAACATCTGAACACGTTGGTTCGACATTGTACTTCCGAATCAATATGTATGGTTCGAAACTATACTTTCGAACCTTACATATTAGTTCGATATGTACTTCTGAACAATCCCAATGGAGGTCTTCTATGGAGGTTGAAAGTAAACTAGTTCTCCCTGTGTAGGAGACTGCAATGGAACTCCCTAGTTCTCAGTCGTGACTGCAATGGAGGTTGAAACTGGTTGGCTCCTTCTACCAAGATGTAGCTGTTTGGATTAAGAGTGTTGGAAAGTTATGTGTGTATGAGACCCAAACCCGCCCCTATAGGTTTAATGTCGTAACCGGCTAGTAATGTGCGATTACCAAAGGCCTAACTAAACAAAACAAACGAACGGGGCTAGCGGGAGCTAATACATAAGAAAGTAAAACGTCCAACGAGTTGTGAACTTACATGAGACAAAAGACATTGCTATATATATATATGTACGGGGAACAAATATTCAGGCAAGCCCACACTCCTTTCTTCCAAGCTCCGCTTCTATCCGATCACCTGCGTACACAAAGACGGTGAGCTACCCGGCGGTGTGTGGCCGGAAAACCCCTCAAACAGTCAAGTTAGAACACACACCAGGGGATAGATAGAGCGAAGGGAGAGAATTGTGTTTAGTGTATGTCTCACCAAATGTTCATCTGCCCACGTATGGGGGGCGCAGACGTGCTTATATACCTTCTGTGCCCCAAATCTACTCCCAGTGACCTCTCAACACATGGCACTACTATCCCATCTGTCAGCATAAACCTTGCTGAGCACCACCTAACCCAACTGCCTGCCCATTCTCCTGGGAGCTCGGCAGCCGGGCAGTACCATCTCGGCCATCGTCTTCCATGCTGCGCTTCATGCCCAAGTACTCCAACAGCTAAGCTCAGATAAGGACCAGACTCGGCGGCATCTCGGCAAAGCCGAGCTCGGGACAACTCACGCTTGTCTGCGGTCGACCTACCTGCCGAGCAAACAGGTACCTCGGTCCAACCTTGCCTTTCCTCGCGCTGGACTTTTTACCTGACCAGCTTCGCAACCACGGATCCTTGCAGCTCGGTCAATCCACGCGCTGCCTTAACCGAGCAGCTTCCTTCAAGGCCGGGCCACACAACTTGGCCCAACACCTGTTCGGCCCAAATCTGTCTGGCATAACTCTGTCCGGCCCAAATCTGTCCGACCCAATTCCATATCATTAATCTCCCTCTCAATATATATATATATATATATATACATATGTACATCAAGGTATCACAAGTTTGTCAAAATACAACCAAAAGAGGGAAGTCATTCCCATCAACAACAAATATAACGTCGGTGACAACCGACCATAACACGTGAGTAAGTTCTAAAAAGGTGATCACTGGCGCTCTAACAAATGGGAACCTCGACGTAAGGCACAAAAAGGGTGCTCAACAAAACTGTGGCAAAACCGTCGCCACTACGTCCCCTCCTGAACTGGATCACCTACAATATATATATATATCAAAACGTGAGCTAGAGCTCAGTGAATAACAGCTGTGTAAAGAGGTTCTGAATGATGATCATAATGTAAAGCAAATCACAAACTGAACAGATTCTTATCTCATGCAGAAAGCATAAAAGTATACGTGGTACATCCCATAGCAAGCTAATACAGGCGGTCTAAAAGATCGAACAGACGGTCATAGCAAGCTAATACAGGCGGTCTAAAAGACCGAACAGGCGTTCATAAAGACAGCTAATCAGATATGATGCCCATCACTATAGTAAACAGGAGTTCCAGGAATTGAAATTGACAGAGATCTCTGTAATCATGTAAATAGGTGCTAAGGATGCCATGATATACAGTGTAAGAAAAATAGGATCATCATTCATAAACATAAGAAAAAGCACGTCAGAACAAAGCGTAATATAAAGCAGGAAAGAGATACTTTAAGTTAAACATATCTTTACAACAGTGTTACTCACAGTTGGCTCCGTGAATTACATGGTTGGAACGTGGTGTTTGACCTACACTGACAGATACAAGCATAACACACTTAATCGGTTGCAACCAACTAACCGTTTTTATCGTTTAATGATTGGTTGATGTAATTGCCCCTTATTCTTTTTAAATGCTCGTGCAATGCAAAAGAATGTCAACTACATGTAGGGCTGCAAATGAATCGAGCTACTCATGAATAAGCTCGACTCGGCTCGGTTCGTTTAGTAAACAAGCCGAGCTCGAGCTCGATTTTTTGGCTCATTTAGTAAACGAGCCGAGCTCGAGTTCGCATAAGCTCGGCTCGTCAAGCTCAGCTCATTTATCTTTATTTAAATTATATAATAAATATATTATTTATATATTAAATAATATTTAAATAATATAAATAATATTTTTTATTTAAATAATATAAATAATATTAAAAAAATTTATCGAGCCGAGCCGAACCGAGTTCGCGTTTCATTAATGTTAACGAGTTGAACTGAGCTCAAGCTCAGCTTCTTATCGAGCTGAGCTTGAGTCAATAAACGAGCCGACCTCGAACTCAGCAAAGCTTGGTTCGGTTCGGTTCGTTTGTAGCCCTAACTACATGTGAAAACCTTGCTAACGAAGGCCCGAAAGAGGGACAAATGTAGTAGAAAAATGAAATCGGGCCAGCCAAACCGTTGCACATACGGAGCCCCTTGGTTGCACGTCGAGACTCTCACCGCACGTGCGCCAGAAAGTGCGATTATTTCAGAATGCACTTCTCTTTTCCCCTGTTTTCCGCATGTATGGGCTTTCTTGCCGCACGTGCGCCACAAATTCCAGTACGTGCGGTCCTCCATGCCGCACGTGTGGTTCTGGGTGTTCAGAACCAAAAATTCTGCTTTGTTTTTGAGCTTCAAACCTCCGAAATCAAACCCAAGTTTAACAAATCAAAGCTCAACTTTTACAAAAACACATGTCATGGGCAACTTTTATCTTCAAACTAAGATCATACTTCTAAAACAAAACTCATATCCCAAGCACAAGATCAAAACTTGAAGTCGAGAAGGTTATCAAGAAAACTCCATGAAAAATTCCTTCATCAAGCTCAAAACCCAAGTCAAACAAGAAATGAAACATGCAAATGTCATGTATCTTTAATCTTTTCTTTCATAGTTTCAAATTGTGTTCCTATGAAGATTTACCCCTGACCTTTTACTTAGAACCCTCACTTAAGCATGAATCTAACTTAATTCTAAAGGATTAGGGATGTGATGCTTCAATTTTAGGAGATTAGGTGAGAATTCTTACCTTATGTGTTGATTTGATAAAGTTTGCTTCAAGCTCGTTTATTCTTTTCCCGTTCTTTCTCTTCTTCTCCCTTTCTTTCTCTTCTTCTTCTCTTTATTCTCTCTCTCTCTCTCTCTCTCTCTCTCTCTCTCTCAGATTATCTCTGTCTCTCTCTCTCTCCTATTTGAGTTCAATATATATATATATAAATTATCTAATTTACTTAACTTGGATTAATTAAATTAGAATCACGTCAATTAAATTATTACTTTATCTGATTAAGGTGAATTAGGCTCTACCCACCTAGTCCATTATTTAATTTGTAACCTTACTCTTTAACGGATCAGATAGGTCTTTTTTCATAAATCAACGTATCTGTCAAGCAAAACATAGTGCAAATGGCACATGACTCATAATTAACTCACACATATGAGCTTATAAGACAGGAAAGTCACATGTAGGCACACAAATAAAATAAGTCACAGAAGTAACTGTTAATTATGAAAGTGGGTGTTACAGTACAATTTAGATACATGGGTATAATTGGAATAAAAGTATGTGTAATAAGTAAATTTTTTATTTTTTTTAGGTGTGTGACTAAGAAGGATGTGCACAAAAAAGAATGTGGGTATGGAAATAGAAGCTCCCATGTGATAGTTATCCCACCAGTTCTATCCCATACCTCCCCTAAAATATAATAATTCCACATATATGAGATTGATAATCCAACTAAACTCTCAATTCAACCTACAAATTTACAATAAAACAATAAATTTCAGAATCCAATTACCATGATGTCCAATCCCCTTTTCAATCCCTTCAAACAAACCCAAGCAATAACCAATACAATTCCGTTTGGTAGCTCGAAAATAGTTGGCTCGAATTGGCTCAAAACTCAAAATGACATCGTTTTGGGTTTTTTCTTTTTTTTCTGAAGAAAAAGAAGAAGAAGAAGAAGAAGTTGGATCTTCATCCACATCATCATCAGCCAACAAATTTTTTTTTCCTCCTTCATCTTCAGATCCAGATCCATAAAAATAAAAAAATAAAAAAAATAATCAACAACAACAACATCTTCATCAACGCATCATCATCATCAACAACAACACCTTCATCATCATCATCATCAATACATCATCATCAATTAATAATTTTTTTTCCCTCCCTTCATTTTCAAATCCAGATCCACTTAAAAAAAAAAAAAAAAAAAAGTAGAGAAAACAGAGAAAGTGGCAATCGGCGATATCCAGCGGTTATCGCCGATCACCGCCATCACTGTCTTCTTCTCTTCCTCCTTCTTCTCTCTTTCCTCTTCTCTTCTCTCTTCTCTCTTCTTTCTCTCGTCTATTTTCAAAAGCAAAAAATAAGAAAAAAATAAAAAATAAAAAAAACTCAAAACGGAATCGTCTTAGATTTCAAACCAATTGGAATAAATAATTTTCGAAGTACAAGTATTATTCTAACCAATAACTTCTCTAAACTATAAAAACAGTCACAGACAATAGACCTGCTTTCCAGCCTGTCATCAACATCTTATTCCTCTCTCTTCACACTCGATCGCATGGCCCCACTTCAAAAATTCCCAAACTACCCCTCATTCCGTCAATCATGGCACAACAGCAGCACAACTGTGAGATAATTTATTTTCCTATCTCATCATCATCATCGCCACATGACCACACTCCACTCCACCACCATGCGACCACCACATCTGCACCTCCTAACCACCACCCTCCTCCTTCTGCTCCTCTCGGCCGTAACTTTTCCGGCATTCCTCTCCGCCGTCAACCTCCCTGAATTCCGTGAAGCCCCAGCATTCCGAAACGGAAACCAATGCCCCAACCCAACCTCCTCTTCCTCCACCATCCACATAGCCATGACCCTCGACTCCACCTACCTCCGCGGCTCCATCGCCGCCATCTTCTCCATCCTCCACCACTCCACCTGCCCCCAAAACACCGTCTTCCACTTCCTCTCCACACACCGCCCATCCGCCCATCTCCGCCGCACCATCCTCACCACTTTCCCCTACCTCTCCTTCCACCTCCACCACTTCGACACCAACCTCGTCAAAAACAAAATCTCCTCCTCCCTCCGCCGCGCACTCGACCAACCCCTCAATTACGCCCGCATCTACCTCGCCGATCTCCTCCCCACCTCCGTCCACCGCATCATCTACTTCGACTCCGACCTCATCCTCGTCGACGACATCGCCAATCTCTGGTCCATCAACCTCAATTCCCACGTCCTCGGTGCCCCCAAATACTGCCACGCCAATTTCACCACCTACTTCACTTCCAAATTCTGGGCTAGCCCATTGTTCTCAAACGTGTTCCAAAATCGAAATCCATGTTATTTCAACACAGGAGTGATGGTAATCGATCTTGTGAAATGGAGACAAGGTAAGTACACAGAGAAGCTCGAGAATTGGATGAGGATTCAGAAGAGGTATAGGATTTATGAGCGGGTTCGTTGCCTCCATTTTTGCTGGTTTTTGATGGGAATGTGGAAGGAGTTGAGCATCGATGGAACCAACATGGGCTCGGCGGCGATAACCGTGATGGGCTCTGTAGAGATCTGCATCCGGGTCCGGTGAGTCTGCTGCATTGGAGTGGGAAGGGGAAGCCATGGCTGAGGCTTGACTCCGGAAAGCCGTGTCCGTTGGATGGATTGTGGAAACCGTACGATCTGTTGAATCACGCGCCGTTGTTTTCTGATAATTGATGCACTGGATTAAAACCCTGATCCAGTAATATTGCATGGTTGGAGTGTGTGTGTGTGTGTGTGTGTGACAAAAAGACGAAAGAGGACAAACGTGTAAAGGGAATAAACTGCGGAGGGTATTATGGGGATTCTGTTTTTGTCTGGTGCGATCAAGACACTGTGTTACCTGTCAGTTAAAGGTGAATCGAACGGACCTGATTTGGTGAACAATGTTGGTGACGTGGAGGATGAGGATTGGTGCATTTCATTTCAATATCTAGTGTTTGTTGAAAAGTAGTGTTTGGGAATTTGTGAAGATTCGCCCATTCCTTTCCTTGCATTTATTTATTTTTATTTTTATTTTTATTTTTTGGGATGGATGGAAGTTATATACATCATCATGATTATTAGGGGAAATACAGGAAATAAATATACTAAACATATCGAATTTTTGCATTAAAAATCGATACAAAATGGTGTTATAAAATTTTTTTAAATATAAATTTAAGTAATGATGTTCATAGATTGGTTTGGTTCAAAATTAATAAAAATCAGATCAAATTATTAGGATTAAATTGTATTGATTTATCAATTTCACTATTTTAATGTATTGATATAAATGAATCCCATATGAAATATATATAAATTATGTTTAATAAAATGCAAATGAGATATATATTTGATACAAATGAAAATAATATAAAAACATCATAGTTCTCATTTACACTCATTTGCACGTTATTGAGTTAAAATTATTTTTCATGTTTTATTTATTTATTTCATATCTCCTAACATTATTGTGGTCACATTTTTGGCTTTCACTTTTCACTTAACACTATAAGAAAAAGCATTTTTACCGATCACTTTTAGCTACCAAGACTAATTTAGTCGCCAAAAGTCACGGAATTGGCTACCAAAAATAATATTAGTCGGCAAAAGTCAACTTTTTAGCTACTAATTTTTTTTAGTAGGGGAATGTTGATTATTGGCTACTAAAAAAAATTTAGTAGCTAAAGATATTACAATTGGCGACTAAAACAATTTTTAGTAGCTAAACATATGACAATTGGCGACTAAATAAAAATTTAGTAGCCGTTGAGGTACCTTTCGGCTACTAAATTGTTTGGTAGCCGAATGAAAATAAAAAAATTAATTTTTAATCTTTCCCGACCAAACTTTTGGTCGCCAAATGTCAAGTTTCGGCGACAAAATGAGTTTTAGTCGCCAAAGGCCTACTTTTGGCTACTAAATATTTTGGTAGCCGAATGAAAATAAAAAAATTAATTTTTAATCTTTCCCGACCAAACTTTTGGTCGCCAAATGTCAAGTTTCGGCGACAAAATGAGTTTTAGTCGCCAAAGGCCTACTTTTGGCTACTAAATATTTTGGTAGCCGAATGAAAATAAAAAAATTAATTTTTAATCTTTGCCGACCAAAATTTTGGTCGCCAAATGTTAAGTTTCAGCGACAAAATTCCTTTTAGTCGCCAAAGGCCTACTTTTGGCTACTACATTTTTTGGTAGCCGAATGAAAATAAAAAAATTAACAAAATAGTTATTTTATTTTATTAATAACAATACCATTAGTCTCCACTTGAAAATTTGACTAAACAAAATAGTTATTTTATTTTATTTTTATTTTTATTTTTAGGTTGTACACCCACCATCCAAAATTATTAATATCTTATTTTATTTTTTATTATCTAAAAATATATTAAAATAATATAAATTTCTTATTTTGTCCTTTTTTTAAATCCATTAATAATACAAACAGAACAATTATGACAATTGATATTTCTAAAAAAATATACTATCAAACAGGGCCGGCCCTGAGTTCGTCGGGGCCTAAGGCGAATTTCGGAAATTGGAGCCCTTTTATATTGAAAAAAAATTCATGAATAAAAACGATAAGTTACAATTTTTTTATTTGTTTGTAACCATAAAAAAATTTACTTACACATATAATCATTAAAATTATAAATAAAACAATTTAATAAAACAAAATTAGAACAAAAAAATTACGAAAAAATTATTCAATTAAAATTGATAAAGACCTAGGTAAAAAAATTTGAGCAAAATTATTTATTCCACTAAAATCTAATAGATAAAGAAGGTAAAAATAAAAAATAAAAAAATAGGGCCCATATATTGTATGTATTATTTTTCTTGAGCCCAAACACTTTTTTTTAATATATATTTTCATTTTAATAAATATGGACCAAACTACACTTATAAATAAATATGGAGTAAATCATACATGGACCCAAAAAAATATTTTGGGACCCTTTAAATTGATCCTAAAACCAAAAAAAAAAAACATTGAGCCTATAATATTTTACCAAATTTAGGGGCCCTATTTTTTGGCCAAATTTAGGGGCCCTATGTTATATATGTTTATATGTTTTACCAAATTTAGGGGCCCTATTGTTTTTTATTTATTTATTTATATATTTTCATTTTAATAAATATGGGCCAAACACATTTATAAATAAATATGGGCTAAATTATACATGTGCCCAATAAAACATTTGGGGCCCTTTAAATTGATCTTAAAACCAAAAAAAAAAAAAAGTTGAACCTATAACAATTTTTTAAATTTAGGGCCCTATTTTTGGGCCAAAATATGGGGCCTAAGGCACAAGCCTTACCTGCCTTAGGGCAGGGCCGGCCCTGCTATCAAAAGGTAATTTTGAAAAATTAATATTTTTAAAATGTAATAATTGTATTATAAAAAGAAATTAAATTCTGAAAATAGACTATTATTTTTAATAATTGTAATAATTGGGCCCTCACGCGAAAGGTATGCTAAAATGGGCAACTTGTTATTGGCGGTTTGTCGATAGTTTTACATTGTAAAAATTTAAAGGCATAGCTACAGGTCAGTCTGATGAATTTAATTTTTAATAATAAATTTATTATTTTTAAAAAGTACAATTAAACTATTTATACTTTTTACATCATCATATTTCAATAACACTAATAAATTAAGAATAAATCAAAATTCCCAAATAAAAGACAAAATATCCCAATTATTTATCATTTTAATAAATTTTTCAATATTATTACCAGTACTAATGAAATAATCATTTTACAGACACAAAACATATATTTAAAAAGTTTTAAAAAAATTTCATTATCAAAACAAGGGCTAAGTGTGTAAAAAAAATTCACAATTGACTTATGAGTAAATAAATCTGATTTGTAAGACTTATTTTTAAATTTATACTTTCTAAATATTTCTAAATTTTGTAATTTTTTTTTCACAAACTGAGTCATAAAACTCCAATAAAGTAAAAAGTATAAACAATAAATAAAATTAAAAAAATATTAATTTAACAAGCCTGATCTATTTTTCATTGACTCGAAAAAAATTAGCAGGAAATATTCGCTCTATTTCTCTCTCTTTTTGTCTATCTCTCGCTCATCTTTTGTTTCTCTCTCTTTTTCTATCTCTTCATCTCTCTCTCTCTCTCTCTCTTTCTCTCTCTATCTCTTTTTCTGTCTATCTCTCTCTCCCTGTCTCTCTCTCACTCATCACTCTTCTCTATCTCTCTCTGTCTACTTGTCTATTTGTCTATTTCTCTCTTACTATGTTCGTCTTGCTCACTCTCTTACTCCCATCTTTTCTATTTATCGAGCTCCTTCTCGATTTATCGATCCACTATAAGAAAATACACTTTTAGCAACCACTTTGTCTATCTCTCTCTCTCGCTTATCACTCTATCTCTGTCTCTCTCTCTCTCTCTATCTCTCTTCTTTATCTGTCTCTCACAAAATTAAAATATTTTTAAAATATTTAAATATTTAAAATATTTAAAAAATTGATTTGAATTAAGTTTTGAAAAGAGTTTTGAATTATCTGTCTTCTTTATTTATTGAGCTCCCTTTCGATTTATCGATCCACTACAAAAAAATGCACTTTTAGCGACCACTTTGTCTCTTTCTCGCTCATCACTCTGTCTCTTTCTCTGTCTCTCTATCTCTTTTCTCTATTCGTCTCTCACTCACTCTCTCTCTCACCACCCATCTTCTCTACCACATTTACCACTACTGCAAATGCCATTCAACTACCATCACTCTTATTTTTTTCTCTTTGACTCATCACTCTTCTTTCTCTGTCTGTTTGTCTATCTGTCTGTGTGTCTTTCGTTCATCTTTCTTCTCTTTATCTCTCTCATTTGTCTTCTCTCTATGTCTCTATTTTTCTATTCTCTCTCTCGTTCTTCTCTTTTCGTTCTCTCTCACTTATCACTCTTCTCTCTTTCTTTCTCTCTCTGTGTCTGTTTGTCTGTCTCTCACTCTTCTCTCTCTCTCTCTTTCTTTCTATGTGTCTATCTGTCTGTTTATCTCTCTCTCCCATTGTGTTCACATTGCTCACTCTCTCCCTCATCTCTGTGTCTCTCTGTGTCTCTCACTCATCTATCTCTTCTTTCATCTCTTTTCTCATATCTTTTCTCTCTGTCTCTTTCGCTCATCTCTCTTCTCTTTATCTCTCTCGCTCATCTCTCTTCTCTCTATCTTTGTGTCTCTCTGTTTATCACTCTCTCCCTCATCTCTGTGTCACTCTGCCTATCACTCTCTCTCACCACCCATCTCTTCTATCACCTTCACTACTACTACAAACACCATTCCACCACCACTATTACTTCTACTGTCGCTACTTCACCTCTACGACTACCATTACTATTACTATCGCCACCACTCTACTACCACCACTACTACTACTGCTACTACTACTACCATTACTACTACTACTACTACTACTGCTACTAAACAAAATAGCTATTTTATTTTATTTTATTTTTATGAAGAGCTTCTTTTTTAAAAATAGAAATAAAAATGAAATATGCTTATTAATTAAATAAAAATGAATTCCATTAGTAGTAGGTATATGAATAAAACTTTGGTTTGAATCTCTACAGAAACTTTGTAACATTTACTTCTCTTTTCTTTTAAGATAATAAATTAATATTTTAAATTTTATTTTTGTATCACATGAACCATTGGACAACATCTAAATTAATATGATTCACTTTGTTTGATTTCAGTTTTCAGAATTCACTTTTTAGAAATTTGGTTTTGTCAATTTCCAAATTTATATATATATTTTTTGTTTTCACGGATTTTTTTAAAAATATTTTAAGCTATTTTTTAAATTTTAGACACATTTAATATAAATACACTTAAAAAGTATAATATTTGTGGTTTTTTTGTTAAAATACACTAAATTCTAAAAATACAAAAAAAATAAAAATTCAATACATTTTTCATATTTTTGTGTATTTATTAATTTTTAAAATATTTTTTTATTTAAATACATCTAAGTACGATGCATTTTAAAAAGTAAAAAATTACTTAAAATTTTTAAAAAATTTCACTAAAAACAAAAAAATATGAAAAATAAAATATTCAATTTTCAAAAAAATAAATTCAAAAAATTAAAACCAAATTAAAAAATTTCACTAAAACCAAATATTTAAGGAAAATGAAATTTTGATTATTCTAAAAATTCCCGCCCAAATGGCAAGCGGCACACATCACTGCCCTAACCCAACCATTCCACACACTATAATCTCCCTCTCTCTCTCTCTCTCTCTCTCTCTCTCTCTCTCAAGAAGAAGAATCAATGGAGGACTCAGTCAATGATCAATCTTCTGCAGCTGGTACCAAAATCTATGCCCTAATCGCCCTCTATAATGTGTTTGTATCTACTTGTGTGTGTGTGTTAATTGTCATGTATAATTTGAATCCCGATTTTGCAGCGAACGCGCGGAGATCTTCATCGATACTTCGGTATCCGCTGCGATCCGCCACCAAATCGAAGGAGGAGAAGCCACCAGCGGCTGAATTGTCAACTTCTGCGCCTAAGAGGTAAAAACCTCTCGATTTTCCCTTTTGATCCATGTGTACTTACTTGTAAGAGAATCCTGCTTTTCTAGCCTCTACAGTATTTAATTTAAGGGTAAATTATAACTGTAGTCCTGTACTTTGGTCATTCTATCATTAGTTCATGTAATTTCCATTAGTTCAATTTTGATTCTAAATTTGTGATTTTATTTCTTAGAGAGATATTCATCATATCCATATTTATATAATTATTGCTTTAGTGTGTTGATTTGTGGTTTGCAAGTTTGCATTTAAATTTTGGGATGGTTTGATGAATAAAATCGTTTAGCAGTATTGGGCATTTTGATGAATGAGAAGAAATGTTGGCTGGATGTGAACAACCAAATAGGAATTGAATAGATTCACCACCACTTACAGGGGCTACCTCAAGTATTTGATTCTTTGTTGCTTAGCATTTCATTGTTATGGTTTCTCATGAATTTATAGTGGGTTTAGCAAAAAAAATTTTGTCCCAATTTATATGAGTTCAATCTAATGTCAATATGATCCACGGCACTGGAGTTCATTTTTTCAATGTTCGCAATCTTTATGAACTTAATGGGATTTGCGGTTGTGGGTGTAGGGGATGGGTAGGTTGACATAGGAACCTTATGTAGGAATTGGCAATGGGGCAGGGTCAAAAAGCCTTATGCCTATTGATCCATGTGTCACCTCTTGAGGCTCACACGTGGTTAGAGAACTTGGAGAAGGTGATGTAGTGGTGACATGGTCGAGCCACATGGCAAGTGGAGCCATAGACCCATATACCCAAATTTTTATTTACTTTTTTTTTGGGTAGGTGAGTTTTTCTTCTAAATATGTAAAAAGTATCATTTTAAACCTTGATCTTGTCATTATATGATTGTTTTAAATGTTATTATTCTCTTACACTCTCTTTAAAAAAAAAAAAAAAAGAAGAAGAAAGAGGAAATCTAATAATTCTACTTGATTCTTTACAGGCCACAAGATCTTAGAATCTCATTTGAACGATTTGGTTCAATAAAGGATGCTTATCTACCTAAGAATTACTACACTGGATATTATTATTTTAGCTTTTACATTTCCATGTGTGTTTTTGTTATGTTGTTTGTTATCAAATATCTAGAAAGTTCTACTTATTCAAAAATATATATATATAATAATTGAAACAATAAAGTAGGCAACCCACGTGGGTTACCCCCATCCCTCTTCCCTTACTCTCTTTTCTTTGTTTCCTCTTCTTTATTTTTTGTTTTGCTTGTTTTGGATGTTTTGGCAGAGACATTCTCTGTCTCTCTAGATTAATTGTGATGTTTTTCGCACCCAATTCATTTATTGATGCATGTGTCTTGTACCCTTCATGATGATCATCAATAATTTTTTTTGTTGTTTCAAAAAAAAAAAAAAAAAAAAAACCTTTGATCAATTAAGTCATTAAGACAAGCAATATACATAAAAAACAAGATACATCAATTTGAAAATTTGGCAATCTCAATGTGAGTATAATTTCTCCAGTAAAAAACAAATAAGTCAAAAATATTAATTGGTTTCTGTTCCACTTTGAATTGTTTGGAGGTAGTGAACGGTGAGAGGGTGAGATGGAATGGTGTAGTGATCTAGTGTTTTGGAGAACCACCGGATCAACTAGAATTTCATGATGCATTCCAACAAGAAAACATTAACTCAGTTGTCCGGATCAACATTGAAGAAATTATTTGATTTCATAGGGGATGATATTGAAGCTGAGGTTATTCCGAATAAAACAATGAGAGATAGTAGAGTTGACGAAGAAGATGAAGAACTTGACATGATGATGATATGGATTATGATATGTAGTTTTTGTGTTGTATTTTCTATGTGGACATATGTTTTTTATGCATTACATTTTTATGATATATTTTGTTCTCTTCAAGAAAATATTTTGCTTTACACATATGGATCCTGACACATGTTTTGTTTTTGTTTTGTCTCTTGAAATCTGACAGTAGGTAATTGGTGTGGATGATGTGGTCTTAAGAGTGGCTTGTATTTGCTGTAACTGTGATGCATTATCTCTAATGTTCTGGTGAGTGTGCAGGGCCTTGGAGGTGTATGCTGGTCTCCTTTTAAGGAAAGTGGGTTAAGTGAAGTGAGTACATCAATAGGTGCTAGTCTCCTTTTTATTTATTTATTATTATTTTTTTTTGCTAACTTTTGTTAATGCAGGTTTTTCAAAACTGGTACACAGTGTAGGGATGTGTGGGTTGAGGGATGGTGAGCTCTTATATTAGGGCTGTGAATTGTGTTTGATACAAACTTTTGAGGGTTGAGTGGTTGTGTGATCTCTATATTTCCAGTTTGTGTGATCTCTACAAACCCATACAGCTTCACATACACGCACACACATGGGTTCTTCAAATAGTCAGAAGGTATGCTTTCTAATCCATTAATTTCTTCTCAGGTTTGTGTTTTTCTTCTGCTTCACATCTCTTCAGTTCTTTCTCTGATCATCTGTGTGTATGCGTTTGAGTATGGCTATTTGATTGTAAATTGCTGAAAGCAACTTGCCCTAATTGCTCATTTTTGTACAAATTTTCAGTGGAAAAAGAAGTGAAATAGAGAAATGAAGTTTTGGGATTGGTACCTGAAGATATCAGTCGTGTCGGCGATGATTGGAGGTTCAATGGAGTTTTTCATGGTCAAAACCGGCTTCTGTGTGAGAACACTCCTTTAGCTCTCTTTTTTCCATTTTGCTTCATTTTTATCTCATGAGGAGATTGGGTTGTAAACAAATTGCAAAAACAATGGATTATGTGAATTTAATTCATAATTTGCAGATAATCTATTAGAGACTTAGATAGTGTTTGGTTCATTGGAATGAAATGATTATTCCATCAAAATATTCTTTCTTATGTTTGGTTAGACTTAAAAAAATTATGACAAATGCATTACAAATGGAATCATGGTTTACTAATTTTAAAGAATTGTCATTCTATAGGAAAGCCTATGGAATCACCATTCTATTCCCTCTGTAGTTAATTCTAAAATAGGTTTTCGGTTGTAACTAATATTACTTGTCCACAATATGTAATTGTATTATGTGAGTAATAAGAAAGACTAATATGTAATGATTACTATTTCAATTTGTTTTGCATGTAGGACAAGTTTCAAATTGGGGACGATTTCCACAATGACTTACAAGCACAGGAGATTGTGAATAAGAAGGCCTATGGGTTGTACAAAGATTGGAGGTACACCTTGAAGCAAGAGTTCGAATCTGTTAATGATACCCTTGTATTATGTTTGCATTCTAAATCTGTCTACACTATACTCTGTCTTTCATTCGAAATCTGTCTCGCAAAATCTAAACTATACTCTGTTTACACTATAATACACTATAATACACAATCTGTCTACACTATAATACAGTATATATAAATATGTCTACACTATAATACACAATCTGAACTATATATACTGCACTATACTACAAAATCTAAACTATACTCTTAAAAATCTGTCTAAACTATAATACAGATTGTGTATAGTTTAGATTTATAAATCTGTCTACACTATACTACACTATAATACAGTATACACAATCTGAACTAAATCTGTCTACACTATAATACACAATCTGAACTATGTATACTGCCCAAAATCTAAACTATACTCTGTTTTTCACGTAAGATCATTAGTCTTGTAGCTCTTTTTGTTTTAGATTTAAGTTAATACATTCACAAAAAACAGATATTATTGTACATACACATGTTATAATACACATAATCTGAAGTGATTATAAGTGGCTATGTGCGAAAATCTGTTGGACATAATCTGTTGGAGAAATTCTGAACAAATGTGTTAGCAAAAATCTGTTTGAAAATATAAATCTGTTAATGATAATCTCTTTGAATTCGAACTAGAATAGTGCTGCCCCAGTCTTCCAAATTTGGCTGCAAATTTGTCTAAAAATCTGGCAGCAAATCTGTCTAAAAATCTGTCTCCAAATCTGTCTCCAAATCTGTCCAGCAATTTGTTTAAAAATCTGTTCATGGAAATTTGTCTATTTGGTGCATAAAGTGACATGTAGGGACAGACGGTACGTAAATAGCACGCATATGTTGGGAATTAGAGTTGAAAATGTCATAAACTTAGTCGAAAAAAAGGGTTCGGGGGGCGAAAATGCAAAGCATCCCCCGAAACACTGTTTTCTCATAACGGGAAGCTTCCCGGTGATAAATGTGACATGTAGGGACAGACGGTACGTAAATAGCACGCCTACGTTGGGAATTAGAGTTGAAAATGTCATAAACTTAGTCGAAAAAAGGGGTTCGGGGGGCGAAAATGCAAAACAGCCCCCGAGCCACTGTTTTTCCGTAATGGGAAGCTTCCCGATGATAAATGTGACATGTAGGTGTCCACAATACGTAAGTAGGACAAGAACTAAATGTGACGAATGATATATCCTGTTGACCTAGTACTTTGGAAATTGGAACAATGGATTTGTAAAGTTCAGCTAAGGTTTAGGCGTAATTGTGTATTTGATAAGTTTAACTATCACCACTACAAAATGTGCAACAGTTGAACAATAGACAGTTCATATATATAACATGGCCTCAAGATTTGGCTGATGGGAGGATAATTCCTCAGCAACAGAATAGGGAACTTAGGACTAAAGAAGCTAAGTATTGAAGGTACGTATCAAAATTAGATGGTGTAATGGAAGAATAGTTAAGCATAATCTTATATAGCTCGTCCCCATAAGCCTATAAAGAACCCAAGGCATTACTCATTCACAAACAGAAGCATATCTACATCTATAAACCCACTAATTAGTTTCTTCTTTAAGGAAAGTGTTTTTGAACTAACGTAACTGGAAGCTTCATGGAGGTCACAAAAGCATAAGCATAGTGACTTTTATGGATACCAGACAAACTCTAATGATGGCTTTTCTTACATTTTTATAACAAATAATTTTTGGATGAAATGGTAAGTACACCCAAAATTTTGGTAATTTTATAATACCTACACAATTTACTTTCACATTTAAGTACTAAAATTTACTTCGATAGATTTAGAGATAAAAAAGCTAAAACAAGAACTCATGATGGGTTCATGTTTGGATGTCTTGCATTAGTTAATAGATATCACTCTCCTTGTCTTTTAATGTTTGAAATTATTACGATATATATATGTCATCCAGAAGTGCCATTGCACGCACCGAACTAATGATTTTTTCCCCCTTTTTTGCAGATGTTTTTGGACATACAAATGTGGATATGTTTTTGTTGACAAGTACGAGAGGGCATTTTTTTTTATATCTCTATCCGTATATATAGTGGTTTGTACAAAATTTTTTGTTGGTAGCAATTAACATAGCACGTGGTACATAATAGTTTTGTGGCAGTACATAATATAATTTTTGTTGTGGTACAAAAGTTGTAAGTGCACAATGAATTTAGTTATTCCAGTATTATGTATTGAATTAAATTATTGACGTGGGCTTAGACTTGGTTCTTATGAAATTTGTAATATATATATATATATATATATATATATATATATATATAAGTGGATGTTCAATATTAATTTTTTGGATGGTTGGAACTGAAATGTGTGTAATTGCTGTTGAATGCTTCATAACATATTTACCGTTGATGGATACAGGTTGTATTAATAATGGATACAGGTGCACCAAATATTTTATTTAAAAGAAAAACGTTAACGTATTTGGCTGCCAAATATTTTGGTAGCTAAATATGTAATCAAATGTTTTGGTGACTAAGAATTTAGTAGCGAAAACATAACCTATTAATTTTTTGTGACCAAATAATTAGTAGCTAAAACAATTGAGAAAGAGATAGAGAAAGTATTGGCTACTAAATTTTTTAGTCACGGAAAAAATATGGTATCATTTGGCGACTAAAATGTTTGGTGGCAAAAAATGAAAAAGTGAATGTGAGCAGGCTTTTGGCTACGAATCTTTTAGCGGGCAAAAGTAACAATGACAAAAATTAATTAGTCACTAAAAATATGTATTCTATTGGTGACAAAAATGTTTGGTCTATAATAGTTATTCTTAAATTATGGTAGCACTTTTAGTGACTAATACTTTAGTGGCAGAAACATACCTTTTGCCGACTAAACTCAAAGTAGTAGCCAAATGTGCACTTTCGGCGACCAATTATTTAGTAGCTAAAAGTGTACCTTCCCCGACCACAGCAGGTTGGTAGCCAAAAATCCTAATTCCGCGACCAATTATTTAGTGGCAGAAATATATCTTTTGTCGACTAAACTCAAGTAGTAACCAAATGTTAACTTTCGGCGACCAATTATTTAGTAGGGGAAGCATACCTTTTGCCGACTAAAGCAAATTTAGTAGCCAAATGTGTACACTTTCGGCGACCAAACAGATTTTAGTCGCCAAAACTATCGCCGACAGGGTAAAGGCGACGAGCTTAGCGACGAAAAATTTTGGTCGCTAAATCATTTTGGCGACTAAATAAGTGACTTTTGGCGACCAATATTTTGGTAGCCAAAAGTGACATTTCTTGTAGTGTAATTGTTATTTCTTTATTATTTGTTATAAATATTCTCGTTCTTTGATTAATGTTCTTCTACTTTAATTTGTATTTTATTTTATTTTATTTTTTTAAAGGAATTTGTTAGTGAGTATAAAAAATTTGTATATCTTGCATAAAAAGTACGAACAATAAAAATGCATAATCTTTTTAAATATTCTCGTTTGGCAAGAGGCTATTTTAGTTAATTAGCCAAAAAGTTACTAAATTAGTCAAAAAGTTAACAACCTATACCAAAAAGTCAAAGATTCTCTTTTCTCTCTACTTTTTGCACATCTTTTCGTAATTAGTCAAAAAGTCATCCCAAACATACAAGTTTTTTTTACCTACCTTTTTAGCCAAATAGTAAAAAAGTAACTAAATTAGTCTGTTCCCAAACGAGGCCTTAATATGTATTTCATGGGTGTACATTAACAACCCCTTCTATTAATTTGGATATCAGAATTAGCTTTGTTATTGTCTGATAGAGTTAAAAAAATTAATAATTAATTAATTAAAAGGATAAATTACTATTTTGGCACTTCAGCTTTTGCTCAAGCTTTTATCGTCATCTTCCAACAACTTTTAATTTCCTTTTTTCCTTTTTTTAAAAATAAATAAAATAAAAGGACAAATTAAGTCCTTAACTCAAGTTATTGAATAAAAAAATCATCATTTTAAATTTAATTTATTTTTTATATAAGAAATAAAAATATTTTGATCCTCAAACTTTGCACCAAATTTTAATTAATTATTTTTAATTAAGTCCTTAAACTTATTATCATGGTTAAGACTTGCGAATGGAGTTATCCTTGTGCTCTTTTGGTAAAGTAGTCCCTTTGGCCCCAGTGTGAGGCCCAACACAGGCCTATTAGTGTGATACGAACTATTTATTTTATAAAATTTGTAAAAAATTAGATTGATTATATTTCGATAACTATATGAACAAATCACATTTATCTTTTAAAAATAGACGTCTTATTATTGAAATTTTATTAGCCTTTTTTTTTTTTTAAGGCAAATGTAAATCGATAATATGATTATCAATATCTGGTAAACCTAATTTTTTTATTTGCAAAATCTACTTAATGTGTCATCAAAAGTGAACAATTTAAATAATTTTTTTTAGATTTGAACAATTTTAATACTTAATGAAGATAGGCCGCGGTGAGCACAACATGTCGCAGGGGCTGCTGTCCCCAAATACCAAAGTCTCACTTTTCAGGGCCCATAAACAGAGGTCAACAAATCTACACTTTAAAGGCCCATGATCCACTATCCCAAGGAACAGTCCAGCCCAATACACACTCTAAAGTGCCATATGTGGCCTAAATTACTCAGCCTGGGCAATCAAGTCAAACCCTTCCAGCCCACAAATACATATTACCTGAAATAACTGTCAGGATTTTTTTTGTTGTGAATTTTTGCAATAAATAGTGATAAAGTATATTGGGCAAATTACATATACCTCCTTCGAGGTTTAACTAAATTACAAATACTCTCCTGAGATTTCAGAAATTACAGATACCCCCTTGAGGTTTATATTTTCATAGCAAATTACCTCCTGAGATTTATATGTTCATAATAATTTGTCCTCTAATTTGTTATGCAAATAGTACTTTCAGGGGGATATCTGTAATTTTTAAAATCTCAGGGGGTATTTATAATTTTACTAAATCTCGAGAGGTATATTTAATTTGTCCAAAGTATATTTTAACTAACTCAGACAAGTTTACAAGAGGCAGGGTGTTGGAGAATTTTTTAAAATAAAATGGATTAGTTTTTTTTTATTTTATTTAAAAATAAAATGAATACTTATATATAACTAACTCAGAAAAGTTTACAAGGGGCAGGGTGTTGGAGAATTTTTTAAATAAAATGGATTAGTTTTTTTTTTATATTTAAAAATAAAATGAATACTTATATAGATATATATATAAATTTTAGTTAAATTATTTGTGTATTTTGATAATTTTAGTTCTATCATATTATAAAAGTGTAATTATCATATAATAATTTTGTATGATATATATTAAATTGTAAGATAGTAAAAATAAATACCCATTTTGATATTAAAAATAATAGTTAAATTAATAGAAGAATTAGTAACATAAAATTAAAAGTAATTATAACTATTTAATTTTCTTTTATATTCATTTGGAAAATAAAAATATGTAAAAATAGAAAAAAAATTCAATTTAAATATGTTGTAGTTCAATTATCATATAATGATTTTATGTGACATATATTAAATTATAAGATTATAAAATATATATTCTTAATTAAATTAAAATATCAACTATATAAAACAAGTTCAACAACGACTAATCAAAAAAGAATTTCATAACAACATCTAAACCCAAAATAAAAAAAAAATAAATGAAAACATACAATAGATACATCTCAGTGTGTGAAGTGATTAATTATCTGTAATATGGTGTTAAAACATAGAAGAAGTTACTGTTCAGTAATTAAAAAATAACTCAAACAGTAAATCCAAATTTTAGAGGTTCTTCGAGAGTATCATTTTTGTGTAGGTTTTTCCTCATCTGAGTTGTAATTATATAAAATAATTTAGGAAATATTTTGAGTTGTGATTATATAAAATAATATAGGAAATATTTTGTACAATCAAAGTATAATCTATATAGAATTTGTAGTTAGATTTCATGTAAAAATCAAATTGGGTTTGTGAAAGAAGTATTTTTCAAATAGAGTCTATATAAAATTGATTTTGAGTTTGTGGATTATCTGAATTTATGATAAAAAAGTATTTCTCAAATAGAGTGCATATAAAATAAGTAAATTAGCATAATTTAAATTGAGTTTGAGTTTATGTAGAACTCTATATATATGTGATTTTTTTAGAAAAAAAAAGTAAGCATTTAAAATGTGTCACTTAAGAAAGGAAAAAATACTACTTATATATATATATATATATATGAGTTCTCTAATCAGTAAGAGTTATTAAACAAAACTCTTATCAATAAGAGTTTTTCGTTTAATCAAAATATTTCGTTTATTGACTCTTATCAATCAAGATTTCAACTATTTAATTCCATTAAATTTCAATTAGAGATAAGTCATTTCTTTTTATTCACGAGTCTCTAAAAAAAACAAGAAAATTTGAAGCAGCGGCTGGAGAGCATGTCCCTGCTATGTTCATGCCAATAGCAACGTCACATTTTGCAGTATTGGGTGGAGTATTTATTTGATGTCAAATGTTACCTTTATGTTGTGTTTGGTTAGAAGATTTGAAAAGAGAAATGAAAAAAGTAGGTAAAATATATATAAAGTATACCTAAATTTTATCTAGTTTCACACACATTTCCTTTTTCCTTTCCAAATCTCTTCTCAAATCCTCAAACCAAACATAGTGATAGTGTGCCAGATGGATTTGAAGCACTGGGTAGCAGTGCTCTGGTTGGTCCTGCCAAACAAATTCTGTGTTTTGTTTGATTTTCCTACCGTGGGTTCGTACAAGCTTCCCCTTAGGAAAATCTATCATAGATTCATAATCCAATTGATACGCTTACTTGTAAGAGTACAACTGTATTTCTGATTCAACCGCACAATTCATTGATGTTTCCACATGAGAATTAACTTGCAAACCGGTTTTAGAGTTATTGAGATTGTGTTTAGATTATGAATTTCACTAATAATTTTTAAAAAAGAATGAAATATAAATAAAATATAATTACATTTTATCCACTTTTTTTTCTCTTTTAAATAACTATATAAATAAATCTATGATTCAAAAACAGAATATGCAGAGACAACCTTGCTGCAAGCAATGAAGAAAGAAAGTGATGATAACATAACAAGTGGGAAAGAAGTTGATAATAAATACACACCAAGAACCAAGTTTGGTCATTGTTGATCCAAATAAACTATACAATTCAAACCGAAAAATGTTTGGGGGCTCTAATTCTGTGGCTCAAATATGGCTCAAATGGCCAAAACGACGTCGTTTTGGCCATTTTGATGTTGTTTTGTACTCAAAACGACGTCGTTTTGGCTATTTGAGCCACATTTGAGCCACAAAATTTCTGCCCTCTACCATTGCTGATTCAAACCTTATAAACAGCTTATATATATCAGATTATGTTGAGTATACCGCCGGCAATGCCTATGTCAATCACGAGATCTTCACGTGCAACCCCTGATCTTCTTGTTTTAAGTACAGTCATCCAATTTTTTTATACATAAACAGTACAACAAAACACAGCATGGGACACTTCAAACTAAAGCCTGGAACATTTTGATTATAGTGCTTTTTTCAGAGTTTAGCTTAGTTTAATCTCTTGTTGTCTCCCTTCATCCTAGTTGAGTTCCCAAAGCTTTGGGTGTCTCGCACTTCATAATTCACATTATTATTTAGCATCTCATGTGTACGTAGCGTTCTCAATTAACAAAATTGTATTAAAAAATAGATGAATTTGACTAAAACGAGCAATACGCAACGTTAATTGCCATGCCATCACGTGCACATGATATTTTTGACTATGATGTAATTTGGGGTAGTTTATAGAGTTATTTATAACTTAATCTGTTTGATGTAACATTTTGTTTATAATTTAGAAGATAAAAACAGCTTTAAAAAATGATTATCTGGAAAAAAGAAAAAAAAAACTACCAAAATAGGCCCCAATCAGACATTGCCAAAAAAAAAAGGGGAAAAGAATGATATTGATCTTGTCTTCCATTCAACCGATCAAGATGGTTAGGTTGGCTTGGTTAGAGATTTTTAAAATAAAATTAAGATTTTGGGTTTTAACAAAAAAACCTTCCTTACACATATTCAAGTTTTTGAAAAGTTTGAACTTGTTACATAAAATATTTTTTTGAATATCAAATTATGGAGAAGAATGATGGTGTAAATGTGCTTAATTAGCATGATTTTGTGCCTGATAATCACTTAAATTATTGGTCCACTACTAGGAAATAATCATGAAAGATCAGCTTCATAAACCATAATTGAAGTGACTGGATGGATGGATGGATTATGAAATTCAGTTTTTAGGGCATGTTTCTACGAAGTTCTCAAACCAAGCATTTACAGGTCACTTATCTATTAGAACAATCTTCTCTGTAAATAAAATAAATTAAAATAATTTAAACAAAATAAAATAAAATTTACAGAATTTATTTTGTTGAACCGAATAAATAATTAAAGACCAAGTCGAGTGTGTGACACTCTGTCCTTAAGACAGATTCGCCTCGCTATGGTGCTTACGGTTGAGTGGCGTCTATCTCCCAGGATACAATGATCTTCACAAACTTATAGTAGCACTCCACACAAACTTGTACGGCGAACTAGAACTTTATGTTCTTAGACTCTCTTTAAATTATCTCTAAAACTAGAATGAAAATTAAAATGCAAAGAATAAAATATAGACAGCAAAAACACAAAATGCAGACAGATTTTCGAATGCCTAAAATTGTTGGACAGTGCTGGATTAAATAGAGCCGAACAAGTGCAGAAATTTGAACTGAACAGATATGGTTTCAAAATGAACAGGTGCATACCAGAACTGACCAGATAACTGCTCGAAATGTAGATCTGTTTGAACTATTTGAATCTGTTCAAGCAGTGCAGTTTCGGACTATAACTGCTGGGCAGTTATGAGCAATTAATCTGTTACAAATTCGGACAGAATGAGGCTCAAGTGTTGGACAAAAATTTGAATTTCAAATTTGAATTAAATTCCCGCAATAATTTTTGAAAAAATTCAAATGAATTTTGTCCAAAAAATTAATATTAGAATCGACCCGACCCACAACCCACACCCGCCCCCGGCCGGACAGACGGCAAAGGCGGCACGCGGGCATGTGTGGTGGTTTGGGCTAAAGTTCACTTTGTCCATAACTCCTCCCTTCTACAAACTTGGGGTGCCCCTTGGGGCCCAACCCAAGTATTGTAGGCTAGAGTTTATATACACAAATAAACTCTCTTAAAGTTTCAGTGTAGGACAACCCTTTCCAAAGAAACCCACATTTACTTCCTTAAATTTCCTATTCCACGAACCCGAAAACGACGTCATGTTCCCATTCACTCATAAATGGTTTTGACGAACCGTCTTCACCGTGTGACTTGTCACGCGGCAAGGAACACTTCACCTCTTCGAACCCGCCCCAAAAGACGTTCGAGGCCCACTCAATTTTGGGCTCGAAGTTGGCCCAAAATAAGCCTTATCAACCAAATTTTCCAACAATCCCCCACATGAATGGAATTTGACGAAGAGAAAATGCAACAACATAATCTAAATACAGAGAGTACAGAAATTGAAAATATTCTGCAAAGGATAGGTAGCTTTTGGCTTTGAACCTTCCCTTGTGAGACACTATCGGATTTACTAGCTAACCAGTGAACATGATGTCTTGAACTGTTCAGCCGTTTGTGTAAACCAAGACAACAGAACTCACACAGTATATCCCCAGACACAGTTTACTTTTCACTATTGTGTTCATTTTGGCCCTGAACAACTTGGTCTTTCATGAGTGCTTTAGAGAATTGTATCCCTTCACAAATCTCATAGAACCAGCCCAGTTCACACTCATATAGGTGATTCTTATGAAGAGTATCCTGCCATACTCCACTAGGTATACCTAGATATAAGAATTATTAAAAGTATTACTTAACCTAAAACGCTGCAGACATCACTATTTCATCAAAGAAATAGGTAGGAGTTAGACCCCCCAGTGATCCTTCTGAGTTATTCACAACTCGGTTATCCCTTTGAACCTAGATCTTAGGATCTCAAGTCAATTAGGTTGGGTTGTCGTTATGGTAACTCTTATTTAATAGGCTTAAGTCTCATTCCCCTTGATGAATTCTCAACTAACTCTCTTGCTAACCCTTTGGTTAGTGGATCCGCTATGTTATTTTTAGACTTAACATATTCAATGGAAATAATTCCACTAGAGAGTAGTTGTCTCACGGTGTTATGTCGACGACAAATGTGTCTAGACTTACCGTTATACATATGACTCTGTGCTCTACCTATTGTTGATTGACTATTGCAATGTATGCATATAACATGCACCAGTTTTGGCCATATTGGAATATCTTCAGGGAAGTGGCGAAGCCATTCTGCCTCTTTTCCTGTTTTGTCTAAAGCTATGATTCTGATTCCATAGTAGACCTAGCAATGCAAGTCTGTTTGGAAGATTTCCATGATACAGCCGCCCCACCAAGAGTAAAGACATACCCACTAGTAGACTTTGAGTCTCTAGTATCCGATATCCAATTTGTATCACAGTATCCTTCAAGTACTGCTGGATATCTAGTATAATTTAGCCCAATGTTACGAGTGAATCGGAGATATCTTAGAACCCTTATAATTGCTTTCCAGTGTTCTACTCCCGGATTACTCGTATATCTACTTAATTTACCTACTGCATAAGTTATATCCGGGCGAGTGCAGTTCATCAAGTGCATTAAGTTTCTAATAATTTGGGCATACTCTAATTGAGAAATACTTTCCTGTACATTCTTAGAAAGATACAAATTAACATCTACAGGTGTTCTAGCAAGAAGATCATCATCTTTGCTGAATTTGGCAAGTATTTTCTCAATGTAATGAGATTGTGACAAAGCATATCCTTCTGATGTTTTGGTAATTTTCATACCAAGAATTACATCAGCAATGCCCATGTCCTTCATGTCAAAATGTTTATTCAACATTTTCTTGGTAGTTTTAATCATATCATTATTACTACCAATGATGAGCATATCATCTATATAAAGAGATACAATGACATAACATTTATCTGTATTTTTAATATAAACACATTTGTCACACTCATTAATTTTAAAACCATTTGACATCATTGCCTTGTCAAATTTCTCATGCCATTGCTTTAGCGCTTGCTTTAAACCATATAATGATTTAACTAATTTACACAATTTCTTTTCTTTCCCTAGAACAGAAAACCCTTCTGGTTGTTCCATGTAAATTTTTTCCTCTAACTCACCATTTAAGAAAGCAGTTTTAACATCCATTTGATGAATTTCTAAATTGTATAGAGATGCAATGACAATTAGCATTCTAATAGATGTTTTCTAGTAACCGATGAGTATGTGTCAAAGTAATCAAGACCTTCTTTTTGTCTAAATCCTTTGACCACAAGTCTTGCCTTGTATTTGTCAATTGATCCATCCGCTTTCAATTTTCTTTTGAAAATCCACTTATACCCAAGAGGTTTACAACCTGGTGGCAAATCCACCAATTTCCAAGTGTGATTTGCAAGATGGATTCAACTTCACTATTGATAGCTTCTTTCCATAAAGGAGCTTCAGGACTGGACATAACCTCTTTAAAAGTTAAAGACTTATTTTCTAACAAAAATGTTAGAAAATCTGGACGAAAAGATTTTGAGGTTCTAGCACGTTACTACGCCTAAGTTTCTCTTCCTCATTTTAATCTAACTCTTGTTCTTGATCTTGACTAGTAATAGCATCATGAGATCTTTTATTGTTACTAGTCTCTTGTCCAGTCTTATTTGGAAATACATGTTCGAAGAAAGATGCATTCCGAGATTCAATAATAGTATTTACATGCATTTCGGAATGTTCTGATTTATGAATCAAAAATCGATATGCACTATTATTCTTGGCATAACCAATGAAAATGCAATCAGTGGTCTTAGGACCTATCTTAGTCTTTTTAGGACTAGGAATAGCCACTTTAGCCAAGCACCTCCACACTTTTAAGTATTTGTAGAATGGTACTCTACCATGCCACATTTCATAAGGTGTATGATTCACTTTCTTTCGGGGTACTTTATTAAAGTATAATTAGCAGAAAGTATTGTTTCTCCCAACAAGTTCTGAGGTAATCCAGAACTTATTAACATGGCATTCATCATTTTTTTTAAAGTCCTATTTTTCCTTTCAGCAATTCCATTTTGCTGAGGTGAGTAAGGAGCAGTAGTTTGATAAATTATTCTATATTCTTTACAAAACTCACCAAAAGGTGATTCATATTCACCACCTCTATCACTTCTAATTTTCTTGATTTTCTTACCAAGTTGATTTTAACTTCATTCTTATATTGAATGAAAGTTTCTAAAGCTTCATCCTTGATTCGAATTAAATAAACATAACTATATCTAGTATAGTCATCTATAAAAGTGATAAAATACTTTTTCCCACCTCTAGTTTGAATTGATTTAAAATCACAAATGTCACTATGAATTAGTTCAAGCGGTTCTGTACTTCTTTCAATTGAATGAAAAGGAATTTTAGATAATTTTGCCTCAACGCAAATTTCACATTTATGATTTGAATCAATGTTAAATTTTGGTAAACATTTCATATTAATTAATCTACGCAAAGATCCATAATTAACATGTCCTAATCTACTATGCCATAAATTTGAAGACTCAAGCAAGTAAGAAGAAGATGTATTTTTATTAATAACTGAGGGTACAACGGTCGTTACATTCATCTTGAAAAAGCCATCAGACATGTAACCTTTTCTTACATACATCCCGTTTTTGGTAAGTACAGACTTGTCACTTTCAAAAACTAGCCTAAACCCAGGCTTACTCAACAAAGATCCAAAAACTAAATTCTTGTGAATGTCCGGTACATGCAGCACATTGTTGAGAGTGAGTTCCTTTCCTGATGTCATCTTTAGTACAATCTTTCCTTGTCCTTCAACTTTGGAAGTTAAGGAGTTGCCCATAAAAAGTTGTTCACCGTTGTCCACTGTAGAATAAGATGTGAACATCTTTTTGTCGGCATAGATGTGGCGAGTAGCACCAGTGTCCACCCACTATTCTTTCGGATTTCCGACAAGATTTACCTCGGAAACAACTGCAGAAAAATTTATGACATCTACACCATTGGAAATTATATCCATTTCGGTGATATCGGCTTTAGTAACTTTCTTACTTGTTCTTTTTTGGCCTTTACGTTTGTAACGACAATCTTTGGCCCGATGTCCCTCTTTGTTACAAATGTAACACATGCTATTAAACTTGTACTTTTTAGTTTCCCCTCCTTTAGATGGCATTTTCTTTTGCCATCTTTTAAAAATAGTTCCTAAGAACTTTTCTGATTTTTCACCATGATTCACTAGCACAGTCCCAACATATGGAGAGGTTGGCGTAATGACAATCACCATACCAGTACTGCTTTGAACATTAGTTTGACCAGTTTTAGTAGCCATAAATTCTAAATTATAAAATAAAATTAGAATTAGAATTTTATACTACACAGAAAATTTAAACCAAAAAAACACATAATTTTTTAAGTTCTGTAAAAATAAAAGAAACAAGAATTGTAACTTTTATTTCCAATTAATTTGAAAATAAAATAAAATTTTATTTAAACAAATTAAACCAAAACAACAGAAATAAATTCTGTTAAAATAAAAGAAACAAAACAAAATGTAACTTTTATTTTCAATTAATTTGGAAATAAAATAAAATAAAATTTTATTTAACCAAATTAATTCCACACAGAAAACTAATCCAAATTCACAGAATTAAATTTTGTAAAAATAAAAGAAATAAGAATGTAAATTTTATTTTCCAATTAATTTGGAAATAAAATAAAATAAAATTTTATTTAACCAAATTAATTCCACACAGAAAATTTCTGTAACGCTTCAATAATCAAAATACTGAAACAGAATTTTAATTAATGAAAACTCAGAAAATAATTTCTAAAACCCAAAATTAATTTCTGAAAAAAATTTCACAAAAATATATTCTGAATTGTTAATGACACCAGTATATTATTACTATTTGTCAAACAGCATATAATCACTATTTGTTTTTCCAACCAGAATATTATTTTGTAAATCCACAGAAAATAATTTTTTTACAAACGAAGAATGAAAAAGGGAAACAAACGAAAAATTCTGTAAACAGAATAATTCGAATATGTCTTAAGATTGTTGGAACAATCTTCTGTGTAAATAAAATAAATTGAAATAATTCAAATAAAATAAAACAAAACTTATAGAATTTATTTTGTTGAACCAAATAAATAATTAAAGACCAAGCCGAGTGTGTGACACTCTGTCCTTAAGACAGATTCGCCTCGCTACGATACTTACGGTTGAGTGGCGTCTATCTCCTAGGATACAATGATCTTCACAAACTTGTAGTAACACTCCGCACAAACTTGTAGTAACACTCCGCACAAACTTGTATGGCGAACTAGAACCTTGTGTTCTTATACTCTCTTTAAATTATCTCTAAAACTAGAATCAAGATTAAAATGCAAAGAATAAAATCTAGACAGCAAAAGCACAAAATGCAGACAGATTTTCGGATGCCTAAAACTGTTGGGCAATGCTAGATTAAATAGAGCCGAACAGGTGCAGAAATTTGAACTAAACAGATATGGTTTCAAAATGAACAGGTGCATACCAGAACTGAACAGATAACTGCTCGAAATGTAGATCTGTTTGAACTGTTTGAATCTGTTCAAACAGTGCAGTTTCAGACTAGAACTGCTGGGCAGTTATGAGCAGTTAATCTGTCACAAATTCGAACAGAAGGAGGCTCAAATTAAATTCCCGCAATAATTTTTGAAAAAATTCAAATGAATTTTGTCCAAAAAATTAATATTAGAACCGACTCGGACGTACGGCAGCGCGCGCGTGTGGTGGTTTGGGCTAAGGTTTACTTTGTCTATAACTCCTCCCTTCTACAAACTTTGGGTGCTCCTTAGGGTCCAACCCACGTATTGTAGGGTAGAGTTTATATACACAAATAAACTCTCTTAAAGTTTCAATGTGGGACAACCCTTTCCAAAGAAACCCACATTTATTTTCTTAAATTTCCTATTCCACGAACCCGAAAACGACGTCATGTTCCCATTCACTCATGAATGGTTTTGATGAACCGTCTTCACCATGTGACTTGCCACGCAGGAAGGAACACTTCACCTCTTTGGATCCGTCCCAAAAGACGTTCGGAGCCTACTCAATTTTGAACTCGAAATTGGCCCAAAATAAGCCTTATCAACCAAATTTTCCAACACTATCAACGTTATAATCACTTATTGAATTCACAAATGGTTGTTAATCATTAATGGACTAATGATATATATATATATATATATATATTTATAATTCAGTATTTTTCCTAATAGATCGATTAATTTAAAAGACCAATCTCACTCTCCAAAAATAAATTCACTTATTTTCATTTATTTTCAAAATAAAGTTTCGCTTCTCTTTGTCCCACCACCATCGCTTGCTAATTTGCCAGCAACTTTTTGACAAGCTCTGACCACCTCTGTCAATTGTCTTGCTTCCTTCGGCAATATGGTCATCACTCATGACCTTCGAGCACCCTTCATTGTTAAACACCATATTTGTCCATCATTCACCGCCAGTCACCACATCTGTCCACCCTCTATCGCTGACAATTACCTTCTGTAATTCATCAATTATATATATTTTTTTCAAGTTTTTATTAAAAAGATTAGAAAATTTCTATTCGTACAAAAAAAAAAATTCATAAAAATGATGTGACTATATCATTATTATAAATAAATACATCTTTAATTGTGTTTTATTTTGAAGTGAATGATTCATAATGAGTCATATTATTATATACGAGTTTTTTTTATTTATATAGCATTACTCAAAAAATAAAAACAAAAAAAAGTTGTTTCCTAATTTTTTTGTAAACAGAAAATAAGAGACTTATAATGTTATCAAAACCTAGTACCGTATATACTCAAGTTGTTTCTTAATGTATGCCTTTACTTGAAATGAAGTAAGCAACAAAGAACAGTAAGCTCGAACATCGAAATTGACAGCTTCAAAGTGTTCAAAGATGATAATTGTTTATTTAATACTGAGGTTAATTAATGGCTGGTTCTGTTTAGATGTCCAAAGCGAAAAAAAATGGGGAGGAACACAAGAAGAAAGCAAGTTGTGCACAGAGAGGCTTTCTTGAATTTAATAAATTGTACATAAAACTAATCAATCACTTGATTGGGTTTTGAGCTCTTGCAATTAAATTAATCGAGCCCTTTTTTCACCATCATTTATATACTACTTAATATTTATAACCTGTTTGGTTTTTATTTTGGGACTAAAAAAGCACAAAAAGATAAAATAAGTTATATAAGTCAATAAGACTAAGGCCAAGTTTGGGATGTTTCAAAAAAGCCAAAAAGTCAAAAAGTTACTCAAAAAGCTAAAAAGTTAACACTATTCACCAAAAGTCAAAAATTACGGCTGCACAACTCCCAATTCAAATTTTTCCCTACAAATCAATTTTTACAATTTTTTATTACACATTTTCCAATAAAAAGTCAAAAAGTTAACCCAAACATCCATATTTTCAACCTCAATTTTTTAGTCCAAAAAGACAAAAAGTACACTTATTTAGTCTTCCCAAACTTGGCCTAAATGTCGCATCAAAATCATAATTATTATATATTTTTTTTCCACAAAAGCCAAAAAAACCTATAAACAAAAACTAAAAAAAAACGAGTTAATAAAGTCCCAATACAAAAAAGTTGACTACTGTAACCAATGCCAAACAAATCATTAGTGTTATTAATTAGGCAAATGCTAACAAATGTCCATGACAATTGTTAATATTAGAAAAGCAAGAAAAAGTATATTGAAAAAGTATAAAAAGTTATAAAGTATTTTGAAATTGTGTATTGAATTTAATAATAAATATCTCAAAATTGATATATCTTTTTTTTTTTTTTTTTTTTTTTTTCCGTCTCAGGAGTACTGGTTAACGAAACTGTATTAATTAATCTTGTTTTACAACTCATAACCTTGAAATTTCGTGTGTTGTTTGTGTTGGGTTCTTCATTCTCTGCTAGAATTGGGCACGAGAATTGGAGCTTCACGTGTGAGGCTTTGACTCTTATTTTGATCCTACTTTGCTTTAATGCTAATTAATGATAATATTAAGTAGCTTAATTACAACTCCTACAAGTCCTATTTCCTGGAATCTCAGTTGTGCCCAACTGCCTAGGATTCCTATGATTGAGAATGCTCGTGTGCGCATCTTTAAGGCTGTTTGGATAAAAAATTTGAGGAAGAATTTACAATGAGAAAGAATACACAGGAAAAAGTAATGAAATTAGAAACTGCATATTTTTGTTTTTTGTTTTTTATTTTCCACAGATTTCCCTCAAATTCTATAACCAAACAAAAGTCTCAATCTATTTTGTTTCTATGGTAATGATTGTGACCATAGAATTTCAGCCCATCACACATTGCACCCCAAAATGGGTCGAATTTTCCCAACCCAAAGAGGATTTTGGAGTGGGGTGTGTTGCAAACCCTAGTATATTAAAAAAATGGGTAAATTATACTCCTTTTTTTTTCAGATTTGAAAAAAAAAAAAATACATTGACCTCCATAAATTTAACATAGTTATATTAAATTTTTTAATATTTTAATGTTAAAAATGTGTATTTTTCTTTATTTATCCCTATGTCCAACTGCTTTAGTTTTACTAACAAGGATGTCATAATGCTAAAATTTGAATTATAGTATTTCATCTTATTGAGATTAATTAATTAATTATTTAAAAATAAAATGATTTGAACAATTTGACTTGAGTTATCCATCCTTCAAAATAAAAAATCCACAAATCAATAGGCAAGTTCGGATACTATTGCTCATTAATATATCACATAAAACTATCATTGCTCGTTGGTATATATATTTTTGATCAAGTCGTACTATTTATAATGTCATTACATAAAATATGCAATAACATGTGGGACTATAGTCCTCCTAATTAAGTACTTCTAATATTTTACTTATCCTGATTAATTTATTTGCACACGTCTCACTTGTAAGAACATATTTAAGTCACAAACAAAGATAAGATGAGCTTAATTATGGTTAATAACCTTTGTGAAGGTAGTTAAGATGTGCATTGTCAAGTAGGTTTCAACTGAAGCCTCCTATAAATTGTCTGCTTATGTGTATCCAACAAAACGCTACAAGGAGGATGTGTAAAAATATGTCGAGATAAAGTTTCATTGCCCAAATTATCCACTCGTCATCAAGAAGAAGCTGAAGGGGTGACTCATAAACTATTGAAATATGCTACCTTATTGAGGTAATGGCCGACCCATCATGCTGGTGGATGATTGTCTACACACCTTAGCATATGGGGAATGATATGACAATGAGACATAGAGAGAGAAGAAAGAGATTGAGGGGCTTGTTTGGATTTTTTGATTATTTTTTAGCAAATTACATATTAGTGTGACAGTTTAAAATAATTTTACTACATATGGGAATATTTTTAGTGTAAGTCTAAGATACACAATAAACACTTGTACTAAATACATTGTACACTTGCACTAGATAAAAATAGATTTTTTTTTTCACTGTGCCATTGAGATTTTTTCATTATTTTTCTTTCTTGTTGAGGAAAAGTTTTTTTTTTTTTTTAATTTTTTATTTAATCTGGAACTATTACATTAAAGTTCATTTGGGATGTATGTTGACTTTTTGATTATTTTAGTTGAAGCTAAAAAGACTCATTTGAGATAAGTTTTTTGACTTTTTTTACTTTTGTAAGAGAAAAAATAAAATGATTAGGAATCGAATGTGATATTTTGTCCTATTTGACTAAAATAATTTATTTTATCTTATATAACTATTTTAATCCGAAACTTCATCCCAAACCAAATTTGTTCTTGAGTAATTATGATGAGTTAAATAAATATGCAAAAGGCGAATTTTGAGATTCCGCCATTGTATCTTTTCAGAGAGAGGTGTAGGTTCAAAGTGAGTCCTCAAACCGATTTTTTTTTTTTTTTTTTAAATTGAAAAGCAAAATTAACGTGAAGGTTTGAAACAATCCAAATGAATTTCTATCAATTGAATAATTATTTTGTCTTTTTGAAATACATATTGATCATATATGCTTCCATAATTCAAAAAATATATATAAATAAATCATAAAATACTATTAATTAGAACACGTAACGGTATGATGTTCTAAACTCATTCGATAATTTTTACTTAGTCAAGATACTAGAGGTGTTCGGAAAGAAATTTTTTTGAATTTTTGAACTAAAATAACATTAAAAGATAAAATATATTAAAATAATTAATAAAATAAAATATTATATTAAATTCATAATCATTTCACTTTTCTTTTTACAAACATCATATTTAATTATAAAAAATTCAACTATATTTTTAAATACAATTATTATAACCTATTAAAATAATAAAAAATTAAAATAATTTATACGGAGTCCAAGTGGGGGAGGGTGGGACCCCATAAGGAATTGTCTGGTGGGGTAGGGGGCACTGCACGCCGTTTGATGCCCCATAGTTGGGTCTTCAATAGACCAATGCCACCCAGGACCACACTCACCCAATATATGAAGAACCCCCCTCCTCTTGCAAAGCTTCAATTCTATTCAAACATATTCACTTGTGTGAGAAGTGAGAACCCCTCTCTCTCTCTCTCTCTCTCTCTGTCTCGCAAAATTAGAGATGAAGATGAGTAGCACCACCATGGGAGGGTCCAAGAGGAGGATATCAAGCAGAGGACTTGGAGGGGTCCTTAAAGAGCAAAGGACTAGGCTCTACATTATAAGGAGATGTGTAGTCATGCTACTTTGTTGGCATGAATGAATGAATATCATCATTCCATGAAGATCAAGATTGTTCTTTTCCTTCTTTTTTTTATCCCACTCTTTTTTGGTTCTCTTTTTGGGAGTGTAAATAGCATCGGTAGATATTATTAGGGAGGTTTAGAACAAAGTTTTGTACCAATTGGCCTCTTGTTGGGCTTGATGTTTATCAAATTATTAGCTTCGATTTAAACTACGGTTTTGATCAACAAATTATTTATCAATGTTGTTTGATTTGCCTCTCTCTCTCTCTCTCTCTCTCTCTCTCTCTCTCTCTTGTTTAGTATTGTCCGAGATTCATAATGCAAATGGAGTGAGTGTCGGGATGATTGAATATTTATATTTCTGCATCCAAAAGTCAGTGATTCAAATTTCGCCTCAACCATTCTTTTTTTTTCCCAGGTATTTCTTGTATTTTAAAAAAAAAAAAAAAAAAATGTGGTTCACGACACGAGTTGGAATTATTGAAGTGCTTGAGCTCTTGAGGTCACTCCAGATTTAACTTCAACATATGGGAAGACAATAACTAAATGCAACTGATAGAAGTAACTGAGAAAAATCCAAATTCTCTCATTACAAAAATAAAATAAAATAAAATACGTGGGAGGTCTATTTTAAAGTTTTATTCTTGTTCATTTTAATTTTTCCTTCCAATTTGGAGTAGGCCTATACCATTCTCTCTCTCTCTCTCTCTCTCTCTCTCTCTCTCTCTCTCAATGTGTGGGCATGCAAGCATCTCTTGTTGGAATGGAAAATTCAGAGTTGTTCTCTTTGTGCACCCATGTACTTGAGCATGAAACTATGAAGATTGAGTCATAATTGGGTATTATGCTAATAAGGCTTTGCATAAGGTTAAAGCTTTTTATCCTTATCATTTTGTTTAATTTATTTAAGACTCTTAACTAAGTGGATTTGGTGAAATAGCATTAACTTAGAGACAATGCAAGCATAATTTTTTTGACACTCTCCTATTAATGTTTAATGGAGAAGATATATATATACCTAATTATAAATTAAAGGCAGAAAATTGTTAACCAAATCTTTACCAATTTGATAGAGGGAAAGAGATGAGCTTTGTTTTACCCGTTGGCAACTTGGACATTTTAAATTAAGTGCTTTGTTTTTGCCGATGAAATCACCATAAAATAAAATATAGTAGGGATAATCATATAATGATAACCAATTTTTTGTCGTATTTATCTCTTAGTCTTTTATATGATCTTTGACTGAATCAATTACATGATTACTTGAAAGTGATGCCTAATCCATTGAGACAGGCCTTGAACGGTCCCTGCATCAAATCAGTTGTTCGAGTCTCGACAACCCCTACTGTAGGTTAGGTAGATATACATATACGAAAATGTTTGAGTGCTTGAAATGTGTGGCTTGAATTTGGCTCGAAATTGATTTTTTTTTTTTTCATTCTTTTTGTTCCTTCTTCTGTTACAAAGGAGATGAGAAACAGAGGCGAGAGTCGTCGCAGGCAGCTCGTCGTTGTCGCTGGCAGCAGCTCGTCGTCACAGGCAGCTCGTCGTCGTAGGCAGCCGCTCGTCGTCGTAGGTCCGTCCCTCGCCTCCGCCGATCGCGTCCGCCCCCTCCTCCGCCATTTTTGAAGCCCCCTCCAGTCCTTCCTCCCCCTCCCCCTCTTCTTCGTCTTCTTCCTTCTACTGAAAAAAAAAAAAAATACAAAAATGACGCCGTTTAAAATTCGAGCCAACTTCGTGCCTGAGTAATTCGAGCTCTGTAGCGGGTTCGATATATATATTGTTAAGAAAAATACTTGGAACATTAAAAAGAAAGTGTTAGGAGAAGCACTAATGATAAGATAGTAGGTCCCGCTCATTTTTTATGTTTTTTTTTTTTTTGTCATTTTTAATGCATTAGTGTTATTAGTGATGTATTTTTTAGTGGTCTAAATCATTGTTGAGATTGTTAATATACTACTAAAAAAAATGTTTACTTTTTTTTTTTCTTTTCTGTTACAAGTTAAAAGAAATGCTTTAGACCACTAATTAGTAGTGACTTTAATGATGTGGCAGTGGATCCCACTCACTGCCACACAGTGTATTTGTGCCTTGTTTTTTTTTTTTTTTTTTTCAATTATCATCTCATTAATAGTGAGATTAATTATAAAAAATTAGTGGTATATAACAATACTCTACAAGCTAATGGGTCACGTAGCGACCTAAATTTTATACCCATCATCATTTGATGAAGAGAAAAGCAAAGCTAAAAAGGACAATTTTAGGTCAAGAATTGTCCCATTACACATTTTTAAACCACCATGTAGGTCCCTTAATCATATAAAGTCATCTTCCTAAATCAATCTCTTAATCGTACAATTCAAACCAATCCATCAAAAATATTTTCAATTTTTTTCAAACTTTTGAAAGACCAGTCCAAAAAGTTTCGCATGCCTAATTATGATCAATTGCATACAAAATTATAATTAATAATGTTTAGTTTCGGCGTGCTTATGAACACTAAGGGAGTATTTAGTATGTGTTAAAATAGTATATACTGTTTTAACATATTATCTTATTTAGGTTACAGTCATTTTTTTTAGATCACATTATCTCTCTATCACATTACTTCAAATCTAACTCGTTTTTTTTATCAACAAAAATGAAACTTTATTGATGAAAAAGTTTTATACAAGCAAAGAACTTACATCAATAAAGAGGAGAAGTGCAACAAGCATCATAACTAAATTCAATAATCCTAACTAGGTTGGCATCGAAAAACTAGTTCAATCATATACCAACACTGAACCCAAGATTGGAGAGGGTCCAATCAACCAACCAATAAAGAAAAAGAAAACAGTAGAAATAACAAAATATTACCAAGGTAAAATAATATTTCACCAATATTATTTTATTGATTTATGATTGGAGAGGGTCAATATCTAACTTATATTTTACTCTTTTTTTTTTCGTAAAAAATTAAAAAGTATATTTATTTAAATCATCTCAAACACTCCTTAATTTGACTAAATTACACTTTAAAATTTTGTGTCTTTTAATTTTATAATTTTTTATTTATAAATTGAATTGTTTGTTACATGGCAATTGAAATTTTCGTAAAGATTAAAAGTTGTGTATCTAAACAAATCTTTATGTGGATTAACTTTTGACTGTCTTGTTTTGTGGAGAAATTTTTTTCTTTTTTTAACTTTTAATAATTATTTTTTGACCTTCTGTTCTCAAAAACGCCTTTAAAGGGCCCTATGAATTATTGCATCCAAACCCATATTCACGAGTGCCACGTGTACGGTTAATGAAGGACATGAAAATCAACAGTATACCCTTTGTTTGTTTTAAGATTTTTTATCTGAAAGATCAAAATGGGGAGAGAAAGGGGTGAAGAAATGAGGAAGTTTGTTCTTCGTTGGGGTCCGTGGCAGAACTGTTGAGGGTAGGACATTGATCTTATTTATTTTTAATCATGAAAAATACCAAAGGTCCATTTTGGATGGGTTCTTCTATTTTATTATAAAGGGTCACTGTTGTGCTCAAAAGCACAGCAGTGACAGTGGTGCCTTCGTTTGAGGTGTATTATAATTTTATTTTTATGATTTAAATCGTTTATTTTGTAGGGTTTGTTGAGTATTCAAAAATCATATTAATCGAATATCAACAACTATATGATCGATAACCAAAAAAATAAATAATAAGTTTTTCTTTTGAAAAATAGCATAAACAATATGTGATTCGATCATATAGTTATTGATATCCAATTAATATGATTTTTGATAGGCATGAAATACTCAACAAATCCTACAATATGAACGGTTTAGATCATAAAAATAAAACCATAATACACCTCAAACAGAGACATCCTAGTCACTGTTGTGATTTGAACACAGCAGGGACCCCTGTTCCGCGGTTTTCTATCTCATATTCTTTCAATTTTGATTTTAATGGTATGACAATAATGTCAAATGGATTGGGACAAAAAATAAGACAAATAATATGTGCACTTCAGATTGAACATAAAGTGAAACAGATAATGTGTTATTTGATTTTATCATATAATATAAGATCTTATGTATTAACTCCATATATGAAAAATCAGGCACATATCATTTAAGTTGGAGTACTTTTGCACTCGTTAAAAATATGTAAAATAATTACTCCATGTTTAAACCCTTAGCAAAGGTCACTGTATGAGTTAGGTAGTACATAAGATTCGTTTGGGAAGTAGGTTGATTTTTTGATTTTTTTAACTATTAGTTTGAGGCTAAAAAGTCTCGTTTGGAAACGACTTTTGATTTTTTTGATTTTTTTAATTTTTTTGTGAGAGGAAGAATATAATAATTATAGGTTGTAAGTGATGTTTTGTTTTATTAAATTAAAAAATTTATTTTATTTTTTGTGACTAAAATAACTAAAAAATCTCAAACTTGACTTTTCAAACGAAGCTATAGATAGATTTATGTAATAAAAGAAGTTTTTTTTTTACCTTCTCTTTGTAGAGGATAGAAAAAATTTAAAGCCTTCCTAATCTAATAGTTTGTTTTAAAATTCAATATTTATTAACTGTTATTCACAAGGGAAGAAATAGGGGAAAAGGGTGAAAAGTACTTGGATTTTGTACATTGGGGAGGCGAGGCAAATGAGAGGGTGGGGGCATCAAGGAATGGGTGACTAGAGATAGGGAGGCGAAGGAAGGAGGTGACGGGTGGCGGCCTCTATAATGTGGGAAAGCAGCAGAAGGTGTGGATGTGAAATTAGAATTTGAAAGGTTATGAATGCAAAGAGTAGATGAAAGATATAATAACATCTCCAATCTTGTATTTTTTTTTTATCAAATTTGGGTAAAAAATGAATTATTTTTTTAATTTGATATCAGTTGCTCTAACGGTACATTAAAATCCCGTAGGTCAACCGGTTGGTCGACCGGTAAAGCCCAATTATTATTATTTTTTTTTTTTACTTTTTTAAACTGTTTGAACCTACCTCCGTGGGTCAACCGGTTGGTCGATCGGTAAAGCCATTTTTTTTTTTTTTGACCTTTTTTAACTGTTTGAACTTACCTTCACAGGGCAATTTTGCATGCACTGGTCGACTGGTTGGTCAACCGGGTGGTCGACCAAGGAGTCGACCAGGTGGACATCCAAGTGGTCGACCACCATGTGTAAAATTCTGAAGTTTTTCTGCTTTAACGGTCACGCACAGTAATTTGGTGAAACATGTATTCTGTTCTTAGTTTGATGATATGTTTGATGAATTCTCGATTTGATACCAGTTTGGTGAAACCATTAGAGTATGAAAAAGTTCTTTTTTCATCAAATTTCAAATTTGATGCCAGGTTTGGTGAAAGGTTGGAGATGGTCTAATGATACTATATTTGATATTTTAAAGAATGTAATGAGATTAAAAAAAAATTAAAATATAAATAAAAAAAAAGTGTAATAAGGCCTCGATTGGGGACATGTTTTTTTAAGTAACTTTTTGATTTTTTAAGTAAAATATGATGTAAAAAAAATTAATATGTTTGGGATAATTTTTTTTATTTTTTAAGAAAATATGTGTAAAAAGTAAAAAGAAAATGAAAATTTTGACTTTTTGATATATGTCGTTGGTTTTTTAATTTTTTTAATAATTTTTTGACTTTTAAATTAAAAAACATGGTGTTACCAAATAAGACCTTAGATAAATGTGTGATGTAAATGGGATCAACTCTTTTGTCAAGTCGTCCTTCCTAGCTTCATTTGCCCTCGCTTGTAAAAAGCGACTGTAAACAAGCACAAGTAACTCAATTGTATCTGAAATGCAATTTTAGTACTAGTGATAATGAAAATAGATGAGAAATAAAAATTGAGAATCAAGAACTATTTAGAAGTGAATATTTTCGTTATTTATGATCAATTATTACAACGATTGGAGAGATTGGAGCCGATGTGATTCGTTGAATTAAGATAAGGTGACTTAAGTAGAGGAGTGTATTTGGAGTAGTGTGCGATAAATAAGGACCTATTGGATTAAAAGAAAAGTTCTATAAAACAACTATTAGACCAACGATATTGTATGAGACGAAATGTTGGACAATTAAAAAATAATATGTAGATAAGATGAGTGTTGCTGAGATGATAATTCTAAGGTGAATGTGTGACAAAATTAAAAAGACAGAGTTGGAAATAAGTATATTAAAAAATGAGTAGGAGTAGTATTAATAGAAGATAAGTTGAGAGAAAATAGATTGAGATGGTTTGGTCATATACAACAGAAACAGTAGTGGAGAGATGCGATATAGTGACGATAGATGGTAGTATTAGGGGCAGAGGTAGATCTAAATTGACGTAGACTAGTATAGTAAATAGATATATAAATCTTTTTAATTTGATTAAGAAATGACCTTGAATAAAGTCGAATAGAGAAAAATAATTTATATTACCGATTCTATTTAATGGAATTTTGGTTTGATTTGTTTTGGTTTTGGTTACAAGTAATCACTTTTGTAATTCATTTGTTTTTGTCCAGGTCATTTCCATTCCCTTTTTTTTTTTTTTTTGGACCTTTACTTATAAGCACTACCAGTTGCAAGCTAGCACTAATAACTTTAACTCACTTTACAATCTATCCATTTTTGTCCAAGTCCTTTCCTTTCATTGTTATTTATATTCGAAAAATTTTTGGTAACTTAAATTTGTGTAGTTTAAATGGTTCAAATGTGTCAAAATGACATTATTTTGAGACATTTAAACTATTCGAGTTATGAAAATTCAGGTCACTTACCTTTGTTGTTTATTTTCACACATAAACCTTTAGGCTTGAACACTGCCTATTATTCCATAATCCTTTGTTGGGATTGAACATATTCTTTAGTACTTGAAATATGCAAGGGGCCTAAACTTTGGCCCCGACGTAGGTGTGGTGACGTTTCCTGCAGATATACTGTAGGTGTTAATGGACAATACTCCCTGACGGATATGTTAAAATAGCCTATTTGTATATCTATTTTACATGACCAAAGAACACTGCCTAAAAGCAAAGCACAAATAACTCAACTCATTTCACAATCCATCCAATTTTGTCAAAATCCCTTTCATTCCTTGCTTATTTATATTCAAATGCTTTCCAACCTCCTCCCATCCCCACTCCTAAGAAAAATAATTATATTTTTTATGGAATTTTTTTTGGGTGAAATTCTTGCAATTTGTCTTTTACAAACTGAGTTTTTACTTCAAATTAAGTTTAAGAGTAATGCTACATGCATGAAAGATAACACATAAAAATCAACGTGTAGCCCAAATTCACAATAAAATTGATAAAATCACACTCATAATGAATATATTTTTGTACATTTCTTTTACACTTTACTGCATCGATATTTTTATGTATTTCTTTTACACTTTACCATGCACTAAGACTCTGTTTGGTAAAGGCTAAATTTTGTTTTTTTTAATTTTTTTAATCTTTAAGGAAATTTTTACAATTTTTTTTTTTCATGTCTAGTCTAAAATGATTAAAAAACAAATCACTAAAGACACACACACAAAAAAAAAAAAAACTTATTTTTTGTTGCTTTTCTTTTTAATAGATTTTTAAAAAAAATTATTTATGAGTCTTCTAATCCAGTAAAACTTAAAAGTTAAAAAAAATAGAAGTTCATCAAAAATCAAAAATCAAAAATCAAAAATCAAAAATCAAAAAAATAATGTTAAAAAACATTTATTAAATGAACTTTAAATATAGTTTTTCATCTTAAAAAAGATACAATTGTGCTATATATATGCACATAAATCATTCTCAAAATAATTCACAAAGGCATGAAAAGATGGGGGATCTCAACCTCTTTTGTCTCATTTCTTGCCCTCTTATGCCTTGTCTATGAATCATCCTATGAACGATTTTCAATTTAAATAGCTTTACGCCAATAGAAGTATTGTAAGTTCAAATTCTCCACAATACTAAATTTTTTTTCATAATTCAACTTCAATAATTAAGATTCACCTAAGTTACCATCTCACTTAAAAATATGTAACATAAATTTTAAGAAAAATGTTTGGTGGTCTGAATTTTTGTAGCTCGAATAACTCAAATATGTCAAAATAATATCATTTTACATCATAAACGACGTCGTTTTAGATGTTTCGAGTCACAATTTTTCAGGTCCCCGATCATTGTTGAAATTTTAAAATTTTGACAATTTTTTAGATATTTTTCTGGTAATACGTACAGACTCGCTCGGTTAAATTATTTTACAAGGAGAAATAGAAGTCCAAATAATTGCCCCAACAGTTGAAAAAGTACACCCAATGTGGGGTCAGGGGGTTTGCAGAGCTAGAAATCTCCAATATTTATATTCTGTTGTCGGCCATGTAAATGGTGGTGAAGTGAAGTGGTGAACTTAAACACTAAAAGACAATTATTTAGAAATTTTGCCCATAAATTTATTCAGAATGGTGATTCAATTATTATACTGTGAGTTTTGTATGATTTAAATGAAATCTTGTTTGGGAATTTCTATGCAAGCTATCTTTCATTTTTTTAATTTTTGTATTTTTAAAAAAAATTATGTTAATTTCTTTTACTTTTTCGATCCGTTGTAAACAAATTTAAAATGTAAAATTCTTTTCAAAAAATCTATAAAAAAAAAAAGTCAAAATAAGTTAAAAATTTCACTATTTTTTCCTTATTTTTTTGGAATTTTTTAAATCTTATTTAATTTTTTGGTTCGGCTCGTCTAACTGAATCTACAAATCTAAATTTGTTTAAAAAATTTAAAAAAAAAATCTTTAAAAACGAAAAGAAAAAAAAATCCCAAGAATTACACAATGAAATTTTTGAATAGAATTTCTGATTTTGTAAGATTGCTAGAACTTGAAAAGAAAGAGAGCAGACAGAAGGTGGGATGATCAATCAAAATGGCAGCCTTATCCTTCTTCCCACGTGCATTTCTTCATCTTCAACCCCACCACTCCTGTCTCTTTTTCAATTTTGTTTTTTACAACATATATACTTTCAGTACCGTAATAATATTGGAGAGCTTTTATTTTTTTATTTTTATTCTAAATTATGAAAATAAATTTATTCACATCACATGTAGGTTCGTTTTTATGAAGTACATTCATCTTATTTAAAAGGCTTTGTATCGATCTCTCTTAAGATTCAAAAAAAAATACAGTAAGTCTTAATTTTGACATAATTACATTAATTTCTCTTTCAGTAATACTAAATAGATCAAAACTAATACAAATTATGCAAAAATACAAAAATAAATAATATAAACTCTGCATTTTCATGTTAAATAATATAAACCCATCAAGTGCACGATGTACATACTCATAGCCCACATCCATAACTCTAGGACCACAGCATCTTTGGATAGAAAACAGTTGAAACCAAAGGCAAGATGTACTTCAACAAAAGAGGGTTCATCAGGGTTATGGGCTACAACACAATTGTCAATGTCCACAAATGTTATTTTACAATCAATTATTGCTTAGGCCATACTTTTAATTGCATATTGTTTTTACTTTTTTATTTTTTGTATTTATTTCTCTTTAGTTTTGTTTTTGGTTCCTTGATGAATTCCTACACAATTGATATAGGGTTTCATAGATTATATCCCCTAGTTTGTGTGAAAATGAAATTTGATTCCAAAAATTTGATATAGCCACCCCTTCTCCTCCACCAATTACAGTCCTCTCCTCTCACTTTCTTCCTTCCTCCATAACTCCTAACATCTCCATTATAAGAATACAAAAGAAAAAATAACAAGTTAAATAAAACATAGTTCAAAAAAGTTAAATAAAACATAGTTCAAACATATATATAATAATTATAAATATATTTTATACAATTTTTTTGTGTTTAAAGATGTTTGGATGTGATTTTCTACCATTTTAATGTGATTTTGTGTTATTTAAAAAAAAAATGGAGTCAAAGTTTCTTTAAGTTATGGTTTACCAAACCAACCATGGTTTGTTAGCCTCTCGCTACCAAACATTTTAAAGTTGCTTGGACAACTAAGGCTGAACATGATAAATTTCGTCAATTTTGCTTTGTTCTGTCTGCCAAATCCAAATAAAACTCGAACACAAGAAAAAAAATAAAGTCCCAAAAAGGTTAACTTCCATCGGAAAGTGTGTGGGGATAGCGGGGAGAATAGGGAAGAGGCTAGTATTCACTCAACCTGCCCAAATCACTGGTTTGAAACTGTAAAATTGTTCAACCAACTCGTCAATTTCAAGGATGAGCGGCTAGAAAACCATTAATCTACCAGGAAACCAGGTTAGAAAACTATCAATCTACCAGCATTAGTTTGGTTGATAATTTTTTCTCAAAACTGATTCAAATCGACATGCGAAGAAAGGGCATTATCATCATAGAGAATAAAGCATGAAACAAAAGTGTTTGATTAATGTCACGATGATTTACAATGTAACAGATGTTTTCGAAATTTGCCAACAATGAGCCAGCCAGCCTTGAAGCTGCATTCAAGATTACAAAACCAGATAGACAACTCACTTTTGTTCAAATCTCTCCCAGGGAGTGAATGAACTGAGACAATCAATCCATTTCAAAAGCATCAGATTACATCACCATGAAAGAGTTTTAGTCTCACTCTGAGAACAATTTACTAAACCAAGCCTTCACAAAGCAAAACAAAAAAGTTGCAGCGTTTTTTTGTCCACGATTGTGGTGATGAGCATTTGAACCATGCTTATTCAACCACATTGCTCCCACCCCAAGCAAGGAAGCTCTCTTGCGATCCAAACTCCTATAAAAAAGTACATGAGAAGTTTATCAATCAATAAAACTCAAAAGCAATATAGTGAAAAAATGACGAGTTCAGAGTAAGAAAGAAACACAGGAGAAGAGAAGACAAAAAGCACATACAAGTTGGCTCAGCCGGAAATCAGGAGGCGTATCAAGTTCTATATTTGCCGGATCAAGGACCAAATCTTGGCATGCTTCTAAATCCTTCTTCAAAAACTCGGGTCCTAAATGAGCATAGTCAGAAAGGCAGGGCTTGCCCTTTAATTCTTCATTTTCATTTCCATCCCTATATGGGGACTGGCTTCGGAGAAGTTCATCACACAAAGACAGCGCTTCCACGAGTTGCTGTGAATCTAACAGATTCTGTGATTCGCTGTCCCACCATTTTGGGTCGTGCCCGTTTTGATTATCATTGTTTTCTACCATTAGGGAGTCTTGACACTCGGATTTTTCATTTGCAGCTTGCACCTCATCTTCAACGTGCCACATCTCATGATGCTGAAGCTTAAATGATGACGGGCAGAAAAGCACATGTATCAGTTTCATTTTCTATATCAGGACTGATGCGAAATGCATATAAAACTTTTCTTGCTTTTGATAAGTAGAGAAGAAAACATATTCTCCACAACCACCTTATTCCAAATTTCAGGTGTTTGGTTGAGTTTTAAGAACTTGTTTCCTGATTTTTTTTTTTTTTTTTGAAGAATTGTATACCAGTTTGACAAAAATAAACACTAAACAAGATAATTTGGAATTTTTGAAAATTATTTTCGCCCCAAAAAAGAAAAAAATCATATGAAAATAATGAGTTTTTTTATTTTTACTTTTATTTTTTATGAAACTAGTTTTTGAATTTTTTTGAATTTATTTTTTTATTTATTCAGAAAACAGATCCTAAAAACTCAACAAACAGATTAACACATTAATACTCAAACAATCCCAAAGTACAGTTTAATGGCATCCTATGAAAACTTGATTGGCAACAAAACATTTTCCCAAGGAAAAAAATGTTTGCTGAGTCAAACACCAAAATTGATTTATTATATGATATTATATTTTCAATGCAAAATGAAAAGAAAAATTGTATGGCCAGGATGCCAGTGATGAAACGATCATTTTACCTGCGCATTGGGTTCGATGCAAGTAACAGTGGGCTGTTGTATTGGGTCCACATCAGAAAATCTCCTGTCAATACGAGGTGGTTCAGGAATCGCAGATTGCGGAGTGACTGGATCCACTTTTGCAATCATGCTGTCAGTTCCTTCGGGAAAATCTTGCTCAAAAATTTCATTCAGCTTGACGACTTGCTGTTGCTGATAAAAAACCTTGGAGATAACATACTCACCCTCTTTTTCATCTTCTCCGGTGCCAAAGTGATACTGATGCATCACCCAATTGGTTTTCTCCGCTTTCCCACCCCTCACTGGGCTCACATAAAGCACCATAATCTTCTTACAACCTGTTTGAACCCCGTCCAAGATAACAGGTTTGGTCCTACCGGTCTTATGCCAACGAACATCACCAAAATCATCACCGTGTATCTTTCGACGCTTCCGAGTTCCTGTATTATAAGCCTTGATTGCTCTATGAAAGAAGTGAGAAACACTTCCATCTTGCTTAACACCTATAAACTTCTATATTTAGAACTTGAAAATACCTAGAGCTATATAAGGATCATAGAAGAAGAGGTTATGCTAAATTCTTGTACTGACCTGGCAAATTTTGAGGATGGGTGTAGCAAATTCCATCATCTTCATCCACGGTCAAAATGAACTCATCAATAAAAGGATGGGGTTTCATATTATCAACACCAGCTTTTGCAAGTAAATGCCATATGATCTCTTGATCAGATGGATCGAATTTCACACCTTTGGGTAATCCTGGCCACTCTTGAGTCACCTGAAAACACGATGAACATAAACATAGAAAATTAGGTATAAAGATAATTAAAGCAAAACTAGATAGAATAGAAGAGTACAAATCTAAAGAGCAACCAAAGGTCACCAAGAAAATATATGACCCAACACATATCTCAATCCAAGGACATAAAGTGTGTCAAAAAAGCAAAGCAAAGCAAACCAACTCAAATATGTTGCCCTTCAGCTTGCTCTGTTTTAGCCTTTTAGATTGACCATTTATTTGCTTAATAATCTAATTCAATAGAAATGTACTTCACTGAAGTTGTTCATATTGGGTCAAATGTCTGAAGACTCTGCATATAAACTGGAAGCACGGCAATTCTCATATCAGGTCGATTACATGCAGCATCAACTCATCAGCCACAAAAAAAAAATCAGATCCAGGGTCATTTTTTTACTTGTCATCTCGTGGAACATCACATGTTATTATTATCCCAACAAGCTGACTTATGGTCAGGTCAGGTCAGGTCAATAAGCACTTTAAAAACCTAGGTACAGCTCCCCTGCCACCACTCCAGTATAAATTTCTAAAGAAACACTTTGGTACATGCAAATATGCACCATTTGGTAGAAAACCAAAACCCATGTGAAAGAAAACTTGTTTTATTCAAATGGAATTTGCTAAATTTAAATGGCTGAGCTAAGGAACGATAACTTGGAAGCATATTTTCAGAACGGCAGTGATAGGTAGCTCGAAACCGAGCGGCTTGAAATGGCTTGAATTCAAAAACGGCCTCGTTTTTGAGATGAAGGTGAAGCAGAACCAGAAGCAGGGGAGGGAGGAGGAGGGGAGGAGGAGGAGGGACTGGAGGGGGCCCGACATTTGGGGCTGGAAGCGGGGGCCGGGGGGCGGAGGCGAGGCAGAGCCGGCGATCGTTGGTGCTGCGACGATCGGCGGCAGCGAGGCGACGACGGTGGCGGTGGTGGTGGCGAGGCGAGCAGCGACGATCCTCTCTCCCTCTTTCTCCTCTGTTCTTCCTCCTCTCTCCTTCCTCCTCTCTCCTTCCTCTCTTCTCTCCCTCTTTCTCCTCTGCTTCTTCCTCCTCTCTTCTCTCCCTCTTTTGAGCCAATTCGAGCCATTGGATTCGAGCTACGGCTCATATCCGTTTTCAGAAACATGGATTGAAATAGGATGGAACAAACAATGATGCATAGGATTCAAATACTTCGCTCCACTTGTGAATTTGTTGATGACCTTATGCACATCTTTGAACATCTCTGAAAATATTTATAAGCCAAAGTTTATCTGGTTATTATGCATAGGTGGAGCAATTAGAGCATGATACGAGCATATATTGATTAAGATTTATAGGCAGATCAGATTTGAAGCAGACTACTCTTACTGTTTTCCATAAGTAGACAATAATTTAACAAATTTTATGCTTTAGGAATTCTCTTGACAAAAATCTTATCGTGCATGAAAATTTACTAGTTAGTAAAATATGCATTTCAAAATCCAGAGTACATGTGTCTTTTCCTATAATATATTCCTTGATTTTTGAAGGGAAAAAAATTATGATCCTGCAAATATTTATTGAGGTTATATGTAGATTATATCTCCTTATTAAAAGTATGTGCATCAGATACTTGTCAACACAGCAACAGTGTCATATGAACACTTACAAAGGAGTGCATCTTTATGTTGAGGAACTTATTATGCAATTAGTAGTTTCATCTTTGCTGGCTCTCTATGGTTCTTAGCCATGCACAGGTGTCTAAATTTGGGAACATAACACTCATGTTTCACCCAAACATCATGGTTGTGGTCACGATTGAAAGAAAACCAATAAATATTGTCTATATCATGGAAAAAGCTGAAAGCCATCAAGGCTTTGTTAAACTGAGTTGATTATTTATTTATTTTTGATGAGTACTGCCGCTACATATTAGAAGTCACAAACTCTGAAACCAGGAATTTGCTATTTGCTTATTTTTTGTACCTAAAAAAAAGAGAGAAAAGAATAGAATATGTGAATATGGAAGTGGTAAAACATGTGCCCAAATGCTTCAAAAGGTAGCTGACCTAAACTATCAGAAAGAGATTTCCCATATTGCGAGACAGAGAGAGAGAGAGAGAGAACACAAAACTTTACCTACTTGAGCTGTGCAACATTAAGACATGGATTATCAAAAGCCAACCAAAATGACCCAACAAAACAACAATGTAAGACTCCTAAATATACCAAAAACTAATCAAATTGAGTGGACAACCCAGTAATACTTAAAGACAGTTCACTGCGGCACTCTATTTAGTCAATAATCAGTAGTATTGACACTTACTTTAGACTTTTTAAGTTTTATGCCAGTTGTCAGTATAACAGCTAGCAGTGAAAGTCAGAAAGAGGAAAATGAACCTTAGAATGTCATAGGAAAAATAATTTTTCAAATTACATAGAAAATAATCATTTTACCTATATCCAATTTCACCCACAATCACAACCCAGAAATTCAAAGTTATATTGGATAAAAGAAGAGGTATTATACATCACTATTGTCAATAATGTGTTGGCAATTTGGGCAAGGTCTGGATGGGTTGCTCTTCCAGTTGACTCTTGCAGGATCACCGAGGCCAGATGCACTCCTGATTTTTGTTGCAATTCTGTTACTGTCAACTAACCATGATTGCCTGCAAAGTTTACACAAAATAATTACAGTCACAATCATAAATTTTTTCTTTATAATATAAATGACAAAAGTAAACATTTATTATTGTTAAAATGTACCAAAACCTACCACTACACCTACTCCACCCACTTCACCTACTCCACCTACTACTCCACCTACTACTCCACCTACTACATACCTACCTCCTTTAATCTTCTATATATAGGACTCATTGTAAACACAACAAATATCAATCAATAATACAATTCTCTCTATTTCTCTATACATCAAATTTAACATGGTATCAGAGCAGGTTTAGAACCTAATATTTTCACTTCCCCGGCGGGCGGCAACCTCACCTTAGCTGCCCGCCGGACCTCAACCTAGTCTGCAAAAATTTTCTACACATACCTTCCACAGCTGTACCTCTGCAAGAAGAGAAGCTTCGCTCCATCATTTCCTTCCACGAATCTTCTTCGTGGCTTTCGCACTCTCTCTCACTCCCTCACTGTTCGCTGCCAACACCACTCCATCAAGGTTCGCCGCCGACACCACTCCCTCACTGTTGACTACCGACTGGCAGAGCTCGTGCGCCATTTTTAGCGAGCAAGGTGGTGTCGCAGCAGCAAGACACCACCGTGAAAAGCGGCACGCCGACAACATCACCGTTGTTAACGGCCACCAAACCCTAGATCTCGTCACCAATCGAGAACTCCCTCGGTGGTAGCATCCACCGGAACTCCGATCTCCTCCTCCGCCACCGACTCCACATCGTCGGCGAAGTCCAGTTCCCCGTCCACCACTGCCTTCTGGCCCTCCCGGGCGTCCGAAAAGAGTACCTCACTCGCGTCATTAGCCATCCTCAGGCCTTGGCTCAGTGCGTCATTATATATATTTATGTTCTGAATCTTTAATTCATCTGCGGATCAAGACACACGCACCAACCCCATTCAGCTTTTTTTTTTTTTATCACTCAACAACAACTGCATCTTCACAAATGCTTTCCAGAGGAGGAATACACAGGACAACTCCTTTTTCTTCCACCACACGATCCCCTTTCTTTTCTTTTCTTTATTTTCCACTTTCAAACCCTTTATTTTTTTATTCTCTTTGAATTCAGTAATGAATTCTAAGCCGATCTACTTTTTCTTTTCTTTATTTATTTTTTACTTTTTCTCGTCTTTTATCCCATATCCTCATGTTCCTCACCCTCTATTTTTTTATTCTCTTTGATCACCCCCATGTCTGACCAAACACCACTCTTCTTTTATTTCACACTTTTCTTTTATTTTAAGATATATATATATATATATTTTTTTATTATAATATATTTCTCCTATCCCTACTTTTATTTTATTTTATTTTTTCTATCTTTCTTTTTCCATCAATATTTCATTATTATACCACTCGTTAGTGAGCATCACCATTTTTCCATTATCTTATTATTATTTTTTATATTCCACAAAAAACAAAAAACAAAAAAAAAAAAAAAAAAAAAAAAACCAAAACCATTTACCAATTTGCACAACAAACCATATTTTATTCATCTCAGGGGTTCACCCCGATCCACATTTTACACCACAACCACAAAAAAAAAAAAAAAAAAAACAACAAAAACAAAAACAAAAACCACACAAGATTACCATCACCACAACAACAGATTTGTTTTCTTTTCTGCAGACGGCCACCCACCGACCTACTCTGCCGCCGGTCTCTTCTTTTTGCCTCCGTCCTGGGCGGTCCTTGACGGTGTTGCCTCCGTGTTTCCCACTCCACTGGGCACGATCACTCCCCCATACTCCTCCACTGCAGCATATGGCGGACCTCCAAATCGGAACATCACGGTGGCCTTCCGCTTCAGCTCCTTATTTTCTGCTTTCAGCACACTTATCTCTGCTCGCGCATCCTTATACATGCGTTGGAGCAGAGCCAGTTGGGCGTTTAAATGCTGCACCTCATTTGTCCTACTCTGCAGCCGGTGCGACAAGTTTGTGACCGTAGTCATGGTCTCCACACATGACTTCAAAGTATACTGATTGGCCTCAATATCAGTTTGCACCGCCATTTTTTGCTCCACAGACCGCATCGGAAAGTTCAACGGAGCAAACCCCGCGGCACTTGGTTGAGGTTCCAGGGCCACCGCACCAGTTATTTCTCTTGTGGACTCGTTGAGGTCGGGAAAGAGAGTGAGTAGACTACGGGACGACGAGACCATTTTCTGGACAACAGAGTGTTACAGAGTATTACAGAGTTTCTCTCTCAACGAAGAGGTTTCAACTAGTTTGTTATGCTTCCAAGCACAGCCTCCGCCTCAGTTTATAAAAACCCTGACGAAGAGGCAGACACGCGCATCGCGCGCCACTTGACGCCAGACGACAAAACGGGCGCGCAAGCCAATGTGGTGACGCGCCTCGCCATCATGTCCGGCACATCTTTTTATGACTTGGGCTCGCCTTTTGATGGCACGTCTTTTTATGGATTAGGCACGCCTTTTGATGGCACGCCTTTTGATAGATTGGGCACACCTTTTGAGGGTGCGACTTTTCATGGGTCCGACAAGACTCTGTAAACTGTCCCGACATTGATTCCGGTTAGCTCCTTCATGGGTCCGACAAGACTCTATAAACTGTCCCGACATTGATTCTGGTTAGTTTCTACAAGGGTCCAGCAAGACTCCGTAAACTGTCACAACAACTGTCACAACATTGTCTGCTACAACGGTCCGACATGACCCCATAAACTGTCTTCTACATCGGTCCGACATGAGCCAGTGTCTTCTACATCAGTCTGCCATAAACATACAGTCTTCTACAACGGTCTGACACGACCATACAGTGTCTCCTATCCATTTTTTATTTTTCAGATTATTTTCTTGTTTTGTTAGTCTCTCCAAACTCAAGTTGGTTAGTTCCTATCCCCCTTGAGTTTGCGGGGGGCTGTTAAAATGTACCAAAACCTACCACTACACCTACTCCACCCACTTCACCTACTCCACCTACTACTCCACCTACTACATACCTACCTCTTTTAATCTTCTATATATAGGACTCATTGTAAACACAACAAATATCAATCAATAATACAATTCTCTCTATTTCTCTATACATCAAATTTAACAATTATCTGCAAAACAGTTTCAAGATTGGATTCTTCAATACGACTTGCAAATACAAGGAGGTAGGAGCATAGAGATACAATGGCTAAAAACCAACTGCATTAACAAAAGCATAACAATGAAAAGTTGAGGCCTTAATCGTAAATCATAATATGATTCTTCGCATTATTTTATTTGTTATTAAGTTTGATTCAAGGTCCAGTCTTTCTCTGAAAAATTACACTAGATCATAACAACAAGAATATGAAGATTCTAATGTTCTCAATAAAATATAAGCTTTCATGTATAGAAGTAGAGAAGTGTTAGTTTATCAAATGTATACATCAGATTCTACAATCAAAACCAACACTTACTATCGAGTTGGCATTTTAGGTATTAAAGAAAATGGAATAATATGTAGTCACTAACAATATTTGTTAACCATATATCATAGTCTCATAGACATATGCCAAGCAAAAAACAAAATGAAATCCTAGTTAAACCTTGACTTAGAAAGTGATCTAAAGATCAGTTAGGCAAGCATCTGAAGGCCTTGAAAGGTCAAACTATTGTAAGCCAACACAAGTATTTGATTTATTTTGAAGAGTCCATAGAACATAGATCAACACCAGCAATGGAATGCACTATTGTAAGCCAAACCCTTGTGGCAGAATGGTTAAGTGCTGGCATGACATCTAATGTGAAAAAGAGAGGAGGTGTTAGAGGTTCAAGTTCAATTCTTACCATTTGCCTGAAGGAAGAGGGAGTACTTTGGACCAAAAAGAAAAGAAAAGGCCGTGAATGACATGCTACTGAGGCACATCCTTACAAGGGCTATTAAATCTCCTATAGCTCAAACAAAATGCCCAATTTTTGTTCATATAAACAATAAAGTCCAAGCATCATTAACAAGTCAGGGCTAGCCCAATTGGCCATTGTTACTGGCAAGATTCCCCTCCCCAGTCTACTACCGGCTCTGATGCACTAAAAAACAAGAATTTAAGCATCCTTAAATCATTTAATGAAGTAAACCTAACCATCTAATGTAAGCCATCAACTATAAGATCACAACCAATAAAATCATCATGATGAAAATCCCAATATCAACAAACACATACAGAAAAAACCTTATCCAAAATCAAAAAAAACTTTGAAGTTGGATTTGAACCCAGCAACCATCTGATCTACCATATTAAACAAAAAGGGTCACTTTTGCATTGATTTGGGGTTACAACACCTAATCATAAAACCCCAAAACACAACCAACTAAATACTTTCTCCTACACTATCAGAACGCTTAACCCATTACTGAGTACAGATTAGATATCAACAAAAAGGGTTCTTTACAATTGCTTTTAGCAGGATTTACGCATACATATATATATATATATATAGAGAGAGAGAGAGAGAGAGAGAGAGGCGTGCTCACCCAGCCATGGCAGAGTGATACGATCAGAGAATCAAAAAACCATCAATTATTTCACTTCTTTTTATGGGTTTTGAATCTGGAAACCGTGTCACTGTCGTCGACGACGGCCAACCAAACAAATAAAAGGATGATAAACATAAATAAAAACAGAGACAAAGTTGACTCTGTTCAGGACCACGACCAGGTGGTGGTCTGGTCACGGTGGTAGAAGAGTTCGCACAGTGGTTGGTTATGTTGAATATGGGTCCCGACCGTGTCATCCAATGCTGATGGGCTAGCATGTTCCTGATGAGTGGCTAAGGTAGCGTTAAGTAAGCTTACTTTTTAGTTTATGTTTTTAAAAATTTTATAAATTAGTTTTTATTTATTTTGAAAAAAATATAAATTATAAATGTGTTTGGTTTGAATAAAATATTTTTAAAATATAAATTAAAAAATATATTTGTTCATGTCTAAAATATTTATATTTATTTTTTATTATTTATGACAATGAGATCATATACATTATAATTGAAAAAAAATTAATTAAAAAAATTAATTGGGAAAAAAATAATTGAAAAAAAATCATTAATTGAAATTTTTTTAATTAAAATAAAAAATTATTAGTCAAATTTTTAAATTTCTATTTAAAAATTAATGTAAACTCATTTTTTGAGTTTACATTTTTTTCTCAAATTTATAAATTAAGACAACCATTTATAAACTAAAAAAATTATCAAACAAGTTTTTATGATAATTTTTAAAATTTTTATATATATAAACTAAAAATAATTACCAAACAGGCCATAAATATTGAGATATTCCATTCCTTTGTCACCTCACCTGCTCCAAACTTTATTACTGGGCCATCCAAAATAAATAAATAAATAAAAATTGACCCAAAAATAAAATAAAATAAATAAATTGCAAATACACGTATGAAGTTTATGACAAATTCCTCATCTAGTTCAAATACGTGTTGGAAAAAATATTTTTTTTTTTACTTTAATTTAATATTAAAATGTAGCGACTTTAATTAAATATTAAAGTGGGTCTCAACCATCTATTGTATTGGGTCCAAATGGGCCAATAACCATTGAGATTTGAATAAGAAATTGTCAAAAAATTGTCTCATGATGTTAGATTCATAAATGAGATTTTAAAGGATATTTAAATCATTTTTCTTAACTAAGAGGTGTAAATCCTTTGGGTATCCAAACTTTTCAACTTTTTGAAAAGGGGCTATGCATGCTGGTTAATGGTGTTTTAATGACCAACCTTAAAAGTTGGAGGCTCTTCTTCTCTCCCCTATACATGTATAAATTGAGACCCTCCTGTCAAATCTCAATATAAAATTTTTTGCTTCCATTTTACAAGTCAGTTTGTCAGAAAGTTCCTACAGTGAGAGAGTGTTGTCACAATTTTTTGTTCGCTAAGCTAGACAAAAAGTACTTCTGCCGTAGCTGGCTTTTTACCGTCGTATCCTGGAAGACAGACGTCGGGATTCCTCAAGCACTCGACACGTGAGGCGGCAAAATCTATTTTAAGGAAACTGTTACCGTGCAAGCTTCGGTTTAATTTCTTTACCATTTTATTGTATTGTGCATTTTTGTTATAATTTAGTTGTAATTATCAGCATATATTCTTGGTATATAATTTTGATTCTTTTTTCATAAATCTATTTATTTAATTTCACAATTTGGATAACAAGCTTAAAACAAATTTCTATATATTTTCTATGAAATTGATCGAATAGATTTATATAGACAATTAAACTAGCTTTGTATAATGTTGCTAGGAACTGTTGCGAAATTACTTACTGTTTCAATGATACAAAATATAAATTTGCATGTTTAGAGATTCAAGTAATTTATATGAATAGGCCATTGTTCCATATTCTATAGGTTAATTGTCGGTTCATGATTTTGCTTCTTTGCATGCACATAAAACTATTTTTATGCCTTCTTGCACTGATTCATCATTTTGAGTACATTAATATATTTGTGTTTGCTAGTGAACAGATCCATGTGCATCTTAGATATATTGTATGCTATTGCTTCTGTTATTTAAGTAGACTACTTGTTGTAGACGTCCCCGAGTGCCCCGGGAGGATGAGTCCCGTTCTGTTCAAATTGGGCTCACTACAGTTCAGACTCTCGAATTGTCACGGTTCTTAATCTGAACCAAAGAGTCCAAATCCGGCAAATCGTTTTGAGAAAAAACAGATTTTTAGAAAAGAAGTGCCAAACATGGACTGCTTTGCCAGATACAGAGTCGCCACCTAAATATTTTATTTTGAGAAATTTAGGAAACCTGACTCGGTGCCAAAGGCCACGTGTCTGTCATCACCAAAGTTGCCTCGGCTCGGGAACTTGGGTACAATTAGGGAAGGTCAGCTATGAGCACCCCCTCTCGCCCGATCAAAGATCGGCCTCTACTAACCGTGATATCTTGTTTTGAAAGCATTATGTGTTCCTATTCCGGTTATTAGCCTAGAATTACTACGTTATGCGCACAGCAAACAAGTATAAACCAAATCGCCTAAATTGGAATGAAATATTGCATGTTTGTTTTGAAAATGATTTGTTACTCGCGAGTAGGCTAAAATGCAGATTTTGCCATCCTCAAGTGGGCTTTAGAAAAGATGGTTTTGCCACTATCTAGTGGGCTTAAAACTCATAGTTTTAGTGCATTATTCCAATTTAGGTAATTCAACCTCCATCCACAGGCACTCAAGCAGTTATATCATATAAGCAAGTAGCCTCATGATAAGCATGCTGTCATGTTAATATTCATACTCATGCGAGATGCTAAAGCATAAATGCTCACCTAGTACTCCGTGCCAAAACAATGAACTAGTTAGTAATCATATGCATGATCCTAATTCATGTTAAGTGCCTAATGCGACGCATACAGAATGCAATTAGGATAGGCTCGGCTAATCCTAGGATGACATGTGAAATGCAACCATTTGATGTACGTATTCAAGTTAGATTTGAAATATTTATACAGTTAGCATGATGCGCTGAGCCCGATGCATACAATACTGATGAATGATGCACGCATGCATAGCATAAAGTATGTTAAATCAAATATGTCATAATACTAACCATCAAAGCAGGTAAGTAAAAGGGAGAAAGAAGTGGGGATTGGAAAACATGAACATGCACACACACACCCACACTTATTACAAGTTCGCCCTCGCTCGGAGGAACCAAAAGAATAATACAATTAATTAACCTACAAGCTAATTGATTATTACAGACAAATAAACTAGTTAAGCAAATTAACTAATCTAATAAGACAGTAAAAGTAGCCTCGGGAAGAGGGCCCAATGCATGCGCGCTCGGTTCCGCTCGGAAACCCACCACCATGCACAAGTTGCCTCTGTTTCCACTTTTTTTCCCCTCTGAAAATGGCACAATTCTCAAGGGAACACTCTCTGGACATTGTGGATTACCACCGGCTAAGATAAATCATCACCGGCCATAGCAAGATGGTCATCGACCATTTGTTAGGCTCTCGGCCATCCATATTTAGTCGGTTGACAGTATAGATGGTCGGCCGGCCAAAGCTTCTTGCAGGATCCTGTTTCGACAGCAGTAGAGGACAAAACAGGGCATGGCAATGCATTTCAAGCAAATGTGTGCACCAACACATCCCCTATCATGTTTATGACTCAAAGGGACATGGTTCTCGATTCTCGGACCACCAATCGCGCATTTCAATGCGTGATGGCCCAAGAAACCAAGTATGCACTTTGATATCAAATGAAATGCAATGCACATAATCAAACAAAGAGGCCCAACCTCTATCACTTGATCAAGAGGCAAGGCATGCATGCCAATGCAATGCAACCTAAATGTGTGGACTAACTATGCAACATGAGCATAGGCACTAGCAATGCATGATGCATATTAGGCATGCAACCTATGCAAGCAAGCAAGCATGCAAGGTATAAGGCATCAATGTTAATCAACAAGCATACAAGATACAAGTATACAGCAACACACAAGGTGAGCATGCATCAACATGCAAGAGGTGGTCTTAAACTGATTTGGACAGCCTTATACTAGGCCCAAAACAGTGGCCAAATGCTAAGAGAATGATGACCAAATAACATGCAAGCATGCATGCACACCAGGACCAACACTTAGGCATTAAAGAGCAACTCTCATGCACACTTAAGAGGATGCAAACACGGACATATAGCATGCACATTAAGCATTGAAAATCATGTTAAGAATGGTGCCAAACCAAGTAAACAAGATAGACATGGCATGCAAATAAAACCCAAAATCCAAGACAAGCCAAAGGGCTTAAATCTTGATCATGTGACATATGAAGCAAATGATCAAAATGAATCAAATCAGTCCCAAATCATGTTAAGGCAAGCCCCAAAAACCACTTAGATGGCATCTAAATGATCTACACATGGAGGCATGCACAAGTGCTTAAACATGAAGTGTACAACACAACCTCTTAAAGCATCAAAGGAGCATTAAATGCAAGCATGCGAGCATGTTAAGTGGACTGAAATGACATGATAAGTGGTGCTAAACCACTAAAAATGATGCAAGTAATGCATGCTCATGGTTCATACACTTAAAGTCAACAAGCTAAAATGCAAAGGGGCTATATGAGGCATGGCAAGCATGGCTAAGACAACCTACATCAGACCTTAAGCATGGCAAAACAAGCCTAAAAGCTTCACAAAGCTTGGCCAAAACAAGCAAGCATGGTAGTCTACATGCTAAGTACATGTTAAGGCAAAATGATGGCATTATAAGACATGTATGCAAGACATGCAAGGTGTGTCTAAACCAACATGGGACAGAGGTAAAACATGCTAAATAAACACCGAATAACCTCTGAAATGAAGCCAAACAAAGCTAGGCATACATGCTACTTTGGTAGGCTAACAAGGCTAGCAAAGGGAATTTACACTACAAGTGCAATAAGCATACAAGAGATGAGCAAGATAGCCCAAAACAGATTTATGGCAGGTCTGGAAAGTCACAAAAATGAGGCTAAACAAAGCCTCCAAGAAGTAGAAATACATGCCCTTTTGGAGGGCCATCAGCACAAGTAAACAAGACAAGAAAAGGGGGGACAACCCCCACCCATTTGGGCCTTCAAAATAGGGTTTTTACCACTGAAAATCCTCTGGATTTCAGTGGTTAAAAGGCCACGAAAATTTGGTTTCAAAAGCTTAGGAAGTTGGCTCAAAAGGTTTTACAAGCCAAAGAGCAAAAGGGAGGACAACCCCCTAGCCAACCAAGGCACAAACCAAGACTTTTAGGACTGAAAAACAGAGGAAAAACAAAGGTTTTTATAGTTCAACACCACCCCAAAAATAGCCTCAAAGTAGTTCAAAAACTTATGGCAAAGCTAGTATGCAAAAACAAGCTAAAAGGGAGAGAGATGTTACCCTTGATGCACAGCTGCAAAACCAGCCCAAAATCTAAGCTAAGACCAGCTCTTGAAGCTCAAAATGATCCTCCAAGAACCTCAGCCCAATGGGGGTTAACTTTGATGTAGGATGTATATGCAAACAAGAAGTATTTCTCTACCTCTATGGACTTCTATGCACAAAAGGGTAATGGAAAGAGGCTCTAGAGAGAGAGGCAGAGGTTTTTAGGTCTGAAATTTCTAGAGAGAGAGGACCTTTAGAGTAAGAAGCTCCAAAACTTGCTTAGGAAGTTCTCTTTTGGAAAATGGGAGATATATCATCATATATAGCAAAAGCAACACTCAAGGTCGGAAATATCTGAGCTGGGGACAGCTGGAGCTACCTGGCAACAACTGGAGGAGAAATATCTGTCAAAAATCTGAGTTTTGGACACTTTTGGCCGACCGGCCATCTTTAGTGCCGACCGGCCATCATTTGTGGCCAATAAGGTTCACTTTTGGCCGACCTATGGCCGGTGAGGTCCAATTGTGGCCGGTGGACTTCCATAAAGGCCGATGGAAAAAATCAGTCCTGGTCCCTGACTTAAAGCAAGCCTAATTCCTTTATCTGGACTCCTTTTCAGGTCATTCTTGAGCCTAAATTGTAGCCTCAGAAGTCTTCTTTCCAAATTTGGAAGCCTCACCTCGAAATTCCATGTGTGCTTAGAGATATCCCTCTTTAAGTGAAGGTTGCTCAGTTTCGGTCCAACCAAAATGATGCCCAATTTCAACCAATCATATCTCCCCCATCCGGACACGGCTTTAGGAGATTCTTGAGTGCAAAATGAAGCCCTGGAAGTCTCCTTTCGAATGGTGGTGGCCTCATATCTTAACTCCAAGTACATAGACAGATAGGCCTGATTTAGCGAGGACTGCTCGACTCTCTCTTAGCGGTTCATACCCAACTTCTTCCTCAGCTAGGTTTCTTCTCTCTTCTCCTCTTTTCTTCAACTCCAAACCCCCGAACAAGGTGTTTTGAAATATTTTTCAAAGATTTCATCTCTCTTTCATTCATTTCCACTTTGTCCTTGCTCAATTTATCGAAAAGCGCATCATTTGACAAAATGTGAGCCTCGGAACATTGTAGAAACTTTATTTCAAAAATATTTTGAAAGAGAGGGTTTTAAGGTCTAAAAACCATCCAAAATAGCTTTGGTCCAAAATGGGGTGTGAAGTTGAGATTTGTCTCTCTCCTTGCCGAAGAAATCGAACTTTTCCCCTGCACACCTTTCTCTACCAAGTAAACCATCAATGGTGCCCAAGTCTTAAGGGCGGTAAAAAATGGGGTGTCTACAGTTGCCCCTCTTTGACAGAACTCGGAAGTCAAGAAGTGACGCGAGTGAATGTCAAAGCCCAGAGATGACTCATTTTTTACAAGGCCGAAGACTTGGACAAACAAACAAAGTACCGATAAATAAATGGTTGTGCCCGCAGGCTGCCTACGTATCCCTTTGCAAGGAATCAAACCAACGTAGTTCAGGGGCAGGATGCAAATGATATGCAGGAAGACTTTGATAGTTAGACTTACACGCTACGCGAAGCCGGTTTGAAAATTGGACTTATACGCTACGCGAAGCCGGTTTGAAAATTGGACTTATACGCTACGCAAAGCCGGTTTGATAATTGGGGATTTATGCCATGCAATGTAATGTAAAAAAATGCAATGTAATAGCTAGAAAGCGAAGGTACCTTACAGAGGCAATTGGCCATGACCTACCTCATGCTGCTGGGGACCTTCCCCTTCTTCTTGGTTAAACTGCAGGTACTACTTTTCTTCCTGGCTGTGGCCGCAGCTTTCCCTATTCTCCAACAGGGTGACGGACTAGGTTGGATCAGTATCCAGAATTGAGGTGCATACAGATGCTATCTCAATCTATGGGGCTGCCATACAGATTTCAAGCCGAGGATATACCCCTGGGTATTTAAACCAGACTTTAGTCTCGAAAATCCTGAACCTTTGTGTTCTAGGCATGAGCCATTCGAACTCTAGTTTCCACCGTCTTAGTTAGTCTCCTAGGAACTCACCGCAAACACAGGCAGGTGGCCATACCAGACCACCGGAAGTCGTTCGGGCACGACAAACACCAAAGGAATTGCACCTTTAGAGGATTTAAGGTCTCCTAGACCAAAAAGTGCACAAGAAAGTGCGAGTGAAGAGTGAATGCACAAAACAGTGCTAAGAAAATGCATGAAACAGTGCGATGCAATGTACTAACAAGTATAGGTTAGGTGCGCAAGAAAGCGCGATAAAATGCATGCAAAATACAAGTAAGCTGCACAAAACAGTGCGATGCAATGCACTGACAAGTGCTACAAGCATTTTCTATGCAAGATGAGAGAGAGCATGTAATGAAATGCACAACACAGTGCGATGCGCAAGAAAGCACGAGTGATTTGAAATGCACAAGATAGTGCGATACGCTAAACAGCGCGAGTGATTCGAAATGCACAAGACAGTGCGACACGCTAAACAGCGCGAGTGATTTGAAATGCACAAGACAGTGCGATACGCTAAACAGGGCAAGTGATTTTGAAATGCACTAAACAGTGTGACACGCTAAACAACGCGAGTGATTTGAAATACACAAGACAGTGCGATACGCTAAATAGTGCGAGTGATTAAACTGCACAAAACAGTGCGATGCGCAAGAGAGCGCGAGTGAAACACTACCACAAGATGCACAAGACAGTGAAAATAAGATACAAAGTGTAAGTGCACAAGACAGTGTGAGTGAATGCATGTTCTATGCAAATGAGGTGCATTTTCTATGCAAGTATGGAAGAGTGCATTTTCTATGCAAAAGATACGAGCATTTTCTATGCAAATATAGGGGCACTTTCTATATATGAAGCAAGCATACTCTATGCAACTTTTGAAAGCACGTTCCATGCAATATTGAAAGCATATTCTATGCATGAGACAGACAAAACATATTCTATGCAAAAATTGAAAACAAGCATATTCTATGCATGAATCATAACGATGCGCGGCCCGCATGTAACATAAGTGTATATGAAAGTGCACATTCTATGCAATAGAGGGACATAAAACATATACTCTGGTGCCTCTGATTTATCTCTCGGAGGACTTTGTAACATACTCATCTCAAAAAAGGCACACCCTGTTCATATTGGCGAGAGATAACATCTGCTGCTGCTTTAATTGCCATTCTGACTTGAAGCAGACTTACACTTGGGGTCAAGATACACTCATACTCCAGAGAAATGGCGAGGTCTGAGAAGGTGCACCTGGAATGCAGTCTCGGAATTTGCCGAAACTGAAACACACTAAGATGCTCCAAATTTTCCTTTTTTTTCTTTTGCTTTGCAGTCTGGAACCCACATAGCTTCAGATAGGTCCTTGTTTTACTATTTTCACATGACCTGGGTTGAACCCTGCGGCTTTATGAAAGAACAAATTCTGTTTTGCACAAATGTAGAGAATGGCACAGCACTCTGAGCATAAAACGATTCATTTTTTTTTTTTTTGAATTTGAGAAATGAGAAAAAGTTTTTGACTGGGTATTGAGCCTATGACTGAACACATTACACAACGACTCGACAAAGAAAAACAAAAGGTAAATAACCTAAACACATCAAGAAACACTCGAAACGACTCAAAACAATAATCGAGACAAAACAAAAGACACGACACTCAGACGTGCATAGGGAGCCTATTTCTTCAGGTATTGTTTCCCACCCTTTCTCATTTGTGATTCTCATATCACTTGGCCCTCAGGCTCTGTTTTTCTGAAAAGCCCTTTTCCTCACTTTTTCTCTCAGCCCACATCTTTCTATTCTTCAATCTCTCATTTTAAATCCCTCCCCTGGGTGGTTGATGGATAAACAGAAAGTTGTGGGCTCTTGCCCCTAGCATTCCGCTAGATTCTTCTTCTTGTTCACAATAGTGAGTTTCTCCCAGAGAAGGGCTGCGCTACAACTGGGCAGGTAGCAAATCTGCAGCTGACATCGGTTGACGATGCTTTGCTGGGAAGTTTGGACGTGATCAGATCTATCCAAATGAGGGAGTGGAATATCCTGATCCATTCCAATTCGTGCTTCGCACTTGGTTTGATACCTTGTTGCTTAGAGGATGTGAGAGCTTTTTGGCCCTTTTGTGATTATCTTCAGTGGTGCCCTCTTCGGGCGAATACGGTGCCCTTTCCGGCAAGTATGGTGCCCTTTCTAGCAAATGCATTGACAACGGGGGAAAGACAGGAAGCCTGACTCAATTTTGCCCATAGTTCATCATTTTGACCATTTTTTTTTTGGTTTTGGTTTTCCACTAAAACAGTTTTGACCAATACGAGAGTTAGATTAACACACTCGTTTACTTTTGATTTGAAAATCATGCAAATCAGGGTATGAGCACTGAAAATTTTTCCTTTTTGGGTCTAAGAAAATGGTCCAGTTTTGGAAAATGAAATAATTTTCAAGGAAATAGTCAACCTCAGTAAAAATTTTCAAAAATCATTTTTGCAAGCAGTCTATGCTCAACGAGCGCAGAACTTACTCTCGAGATGTGCAACCTCGGATCGGAGGTAATGGAAAATTGCCCCTCGTTTGAACGGCACTGCATGGCAATTGAAAGTTGCCCCTAGTCTGAATAGCACCTCAGCACATTGTATGGCAACGGAAAGTTGCCTCTTGTTTGAATGGCACCGCAGCGCATCGTAATCAGTCTTCAGAGTGACGATCACAACCAAACTCTCGATACAGAAAAGACAAAGATGACTAAAACCATCACATTAGACACAATCCAATTTGAAGTGTTTTACGGCTAGACTTCAGAATGAAGTTGCCTACGTATCCCAAAGATGGGAATCAAGCCTTACGTAGTTCGGGGTAAGGTACACTCGGGTATTAACCTCTCATTTTGCGCTCTAACTTTTGCCAAGGCCGCCCTTTTTGGGTTTTCAACCATGCGAGCTTTGTTCTTCTTTTCTTTTCAATTCTTTTCATTTATTTTTTTCTTTTTTTTTTCTTCTTTTCTTTTTTTTCATTCTTTGCATTTTTTTTTCTTTTTTTTTTGCATTTTTTTCTTTGCTCTAACTTTTGCCTGGGTCGCCCTTCTGGGTTTTCGGCCCAGCGAGCCTCTCAAGGGTAAAAGTGAAGCTTTGTCCATGTCAAATGGTTTTGAGATCCTGAAGTCATCTGAATCCAGGAGAATGGCTATTGTTCGTCGATGATGTAAGAGTCCATCCAATGGGGCTGAAATTGCCCCTAGTGTTGTGGATAGGAACTCAGTTGTCCTTCAGCACAACTTTCTTCTTTCCTCCCTTCTGGGATTTGGCATTCTTGCCAGTCTTCATTGATTTGTAAGATGATCCATCTTCGACTCTTCGAGCACATCTGACATTTTTCTGCCCCTAGGTCGAGGGCTGCTTTGAATCTGGCCACACAGGCCTCACATTGCGGTTGACCGTTGAACATTCTGAGTTAAGGTTCAAGGTTTGAAAGCAAAAGGGGGTCGAGTCTCGAGGCTGAGAGCGATCCTAAGCTGCATAATCTCAAGAGCGATTCCACACAGGTCTTCGCAGGATTGCGCAAAATATTTTTTTGAAATCTTTTAAGAAAGCGACTAATCGCTCGTGCGGAAGACAGTGTAGAACCAATCTGGATCAGGTTAGGATCCTTCTCAGTACTCATATTAACAAACATGATCTCGATCATTAAGGGCATAGCATGCCTTTCTTTCTCTCAATTGATCAAGTTTTTGCAAATCCCGAGGAATTCCTTCCTCTTCGTTTTCATCACAATGTTCAAAAATAGCTTTGAAAAACTTAGGTCAACGCAATGACTTAAAAGCACAAAAAAACAGGTGAAATGCACTGTCGTTCCATTCAACTTTCTGGCACAACTGGCACAAGGAAGAAGCAAGCACAAAAGCATGAAAAACCACTGTTGTTTCATTCATAACTGTTGGTGTAACTGGCTCCATGACAGAAACAGACTCAAAAGAAAGCAAAAAGACAAACACAAAACAAGGTAGTGATGTCCGAGGTAACACCCCCGGAATCACCCAACTCCAATGCAACAGGACTAACTCGATACAACAAGACAGACCTGACCGACTCAGTACAAAAAGACTGACCATATACAAAATAACAAAACTGACCCAATACCCAAGTCAGAAAGTACAAAAACTAGTGTTCGCACATTGCTCAAAACTGTGCGTGCCATACGCCACATCTAAAGTAAATTGAGCGCCGCCCGCAGGTGGTTCATCCCCCGATCACATCACATTATCCCCCAGGTTCCCTGATCCAATGACGATAGACTTTACTGAGTTGGTGCGACGATGACCTTATTGTCAATCAGATCTTGTATTTCGTGGCGAAGATGGAAACAACTATCAGTGACATGGCCGACTTGCTGATGAAAGGCACAGTACTTGGCCGGATCATGGAAGGAAGGAAGTTTATCTGGCAGTAGTCGCAGCTCCAGGGGTTTCAGATCCCCCTCTCTAATCAGGACCCTCAAGGCCGTTGATAGAGACATGTACAGTGGTACGAACACTCTCTGGCCTCGAGGTGGGTGTTTTGAGGTTTGTGGAGTTTTGCTGGATGCACCAGCAAAGGGATTGGTAGGCGCTGACTGGGTTTGCTAATCTCTTCCGAGAAAGGGTTTAGAGCTGAAAGGAACATTCTTGGTACAAACGGCCTTTCTCCCGGCTTGCCCCTTGATTCAAACTGCCCTCAACTTGAGTGGTGAAAATGTCATCCACAGCCTCTGTAACGACTGCAATCACTTGTTGTTTGTCCAACTGTAGATACCCCATTTTTGACCAACCTTAAGACTCAGACATCACCGATTGAGCGCTTGGTGATGTTGCATATCGTTCTCGTTCAGAGAGTTCAGAGTCTTGGCCGCGAGCCTTGCCTCCAGACTTCCGGACTCTTTCTCGCTTTGCCTCGGTTTGCGAACCAGGCTCGGTTTTCTTTGTTTTCTCTTCCCGAAGGGAGGGAGAGGTCTCGTAGATCATCTCTCAGTGGCCGTAGGCTACGTTCCGTGGTCGTAGGCCATTTTGCCCGGTTGGAGTCCGGTTTTCGATTTTTCGAAGCCGTTGGCTGTGTGCCTCGGTTCGGGACCACTTAACCACCTCCGTTCGCTCCGATTTTTGGCATACATCTTATTTGCTCCCTTTTGAGGACACTGTGGTCTGAGAAACCAACTTCGTGGTCGAACACCACTCCCGGTGCCTAACAGTCAGTTTTCGGGGCCCCGGGCTGCGCGTTTCGGCCCCCGAACCTTCATTTTGCATCGATTTTGGTTCGTTTTTGGCAGGGACCTCTGTTTCATTGCTAGGAAGGTCATAAAAGGATGGGAGGCCAGTAATTGTTCTGTCAGCCAACTTTATCCCTTCATCACCCTCCGTCGCCCGTTTTTTCTCACTTCAAAACCAATGTTGACCACCCTTGGGCCATTTTCTTGCACCCTAAACCCCATATTTGTGATGTACACATCTGGGAGGCCACCAATATTTGGTGGCCAGCCAGTAATTGCTTTTGAACCTTTTAAACCCCTTTGAAAAGTGGGTTGTTCTCTCTCCTGGTTCACTATCTCTAGTTTTTGACCACATGATTGTGTTGAGCACATATGGGAGGCCACCAATATGTGGTGGCCGGCCAGCAATTGTTCTTGGACCTTTTGACCCCTAGCCGACCGGCCATGGGAAGTAGCCGACCGGCCACCTGCAACCTGGATAACCAGTCGGCCTTGCTCCTTGCTACAGGTACATTTAAAATATGCATCTCTTTTTCCCCCAGATTTTGTATCCGGGGGGCCAACTTTTTGGGGGGAAACTTGAATTCATTTCTCCCCATTTTTCCCCCATTTTCTCCCCCTCTTTTGCCTATAAAACCAGCCTCCCAGCTCTGGTTTAGGGGTTAGAAAATTTGCCTTTGAGATCCCATATTGTATCTCTCTCCCTCTACACTTCCAAGCTTCAAACCTCTCAAGCCCTACACTCATTTCTACACCACCACCTAACACCACACCACCACTCCATTCCAGCAGCTTGGAGGGCCTTCTTAGAGCTTTGGAGGCACCTTTTCTCAAGCCAAAAGGCTGCTAAAGTTTGGTCTTCAAGGGTGAGCAACATTTCCTCTCTTTTAAGCTTATTTTTGTATCCTTTCTAGGCCATACATGCTTGCATATTTGGACTCCGACTCTAACTGAAAATAGAATTATTTTGAGGTCTTCTTCATGTTTGTTTTAGGGTCCTTCCATGTTTAAGGTCCCTAGCTACCACTTGCTTCATTACCCCTCTTGTGTGCCTCTCTCTTGCATAGTATTTTAGGCCTATAGGTAAACTGTTTTGAGCTCTGTCATAAACTGTAAAGTGGCTTATTTTGAGCCTTTATTCAACATTGTTGAAGGGATCATCACTATTTGAGGCTTCCATTTGCCGCTTGCCTTTATATCCCTCTTTTGGCCTTATTTTTGCATGATTTGTTACCCCCTTGTGTTTACATTTTTGGACTCTGGTCTGAACTTTAAATGGCCTTATTTTGACCCCCTCTTAATGTTTGATCAAGGGTCTTTTACTTTTTGAGGATCCCTTTTTACACTTTGTGTTTAAACCTCTTTTTAGGCCTTATTTTGCATGATATTTTAAGCTTATTTATTCACTGTTTTGGGCTCGGTTGTAAACTGTAAAGTGATTCATTTTGAGCCCTCTTAAAATTTATTGAAGGGCTCTTAGCCATTTAGGGCCAGAAGCTGCCACTTGCTTCATTATCTCGCTTTTGGGGCCATTTTTGCATGCTAGCTTAGCCCCATTTGTGTTCGCTGTTTGGCCTTCCTTAAAACTGTAAATAGGCTTTTTTTGGGGCTTCCTTGAATTTGTCTTCACATTTCATGTTCAAATAATGCATGTTTTGTATAGCTATAAGCCAATGCATATGTCTAGTTTCGTGTTTCGGGTTCATTCCGTGCATCGGGTACCATATTGCCATGTTTCGGGGCTGTTTTGCATCGTATTTCGGTACTGAAATTTTCATGCTTGTATACCATATTCCATGCCTTGCCATGTCTTGTTAGAGTGGCATTTGGTGCCTTAGGGTTGGTCCTCGGTTTGCGTGCACGTGTGCACGCATCTCGAGTGTCTCATTTTCATCTAATGGCCTCTTATGTGAGTGTGGCTGAGGTCCACTCATGTTGGTGTAAGTCCATTATGCATTGTGTATGCCATTTCATTTCATAGCATTGCGTATGCTAATTTGTATGTTAGCGCATTGTGTATGCCATGTTATCTCGTGCATCGTGTATGCCATTTCATAGCATTGTGTATGTTAGGTTGTATCTTAGTTGCATTTCATGCATATCATGCATACTGCATTGTGTTTGGGATAGGAGTTAGCCCGAGCACGGGAAATGAGGTACGTTTCGTACTTCGAGTGACGGAACGTGTCTCAATTTCCAGTCACCGACACTCCAGATTATCCATGATGGAGTGTAGGTTTTGTTGTATTTTCCTGTGCATTCATTTCATATTGAGTCGTGCAATTCGACTCCTCGGCCATCATGCATCGAGATGCGTGATTGGTGGCACGAGGATCGAGGCATACATACATTTGTGTAAATACATTGCCATGTCATTTTCCTGCTCTCTGTTGCAGCAAATCAAGAATCAGTAGCCTTTCAAAGGCCTTGCACAACATTCCGGCATCAATCGCGAACAGAGGCTCATTGGGGCATCGTAGTGGATTTCCGTGCCAAGCAACCTGAGCATGCATCATTCACCATTCGAAGCAGCGTCGAGGCAGTCCCTAGCTTGCATGCTAGTTTACAACTTATCCTAGTTTAATTTGTTAATTAATTAGGATTTTGTAATTATTTAGACTGTAATATTTATTCGGGACTGTATATTATTTATTCGGACCCTCTGCGCGAGGGCAATGTTGTAATAAGTGTGCGTGTGTATGATGTATGTTTTCCAACCCCACGTCTTTCTCCCTTTTATTTACCCGCTTATGATGGTTAGATTAGGGCATGTTTCAATTAGCATACAGTATGATAGCATGTTTGCATTCATTTCATCTGTCTTGCATGCACCGGGCTCGGCGCATCACAATAACTGTATTGTATTTTCAATTTCAAGTTGAATTCATGTTAGCTGTAGCATTTCATATGCCATGTTTAGAATAGCCGAGCCTGCTATAGTTGCATTTTTGCATGTGTTGCATTAGGAATTTCTGTATAATTAGGATCATGCATGGATTTCTAATTAGCTTCTGTTTTGGCTTGGAGTACTCGGTAAGTTTTATGCTTTAGCACCCTTGCATGCGTGTGAGTGACTGCCATGAATAACATGCTTACCATGAGGCTATATGCTTATGTGATATAACTGTCTGAATGCCTGTGGGTGAAGGTTGAGTTATTTGGATTGGAACAATTCATCAAATGTGTGTTTTAAAGCCCACTAGATAGTGGCAAAATCATGTTTTTCTAAGCCCACCCGTGGGTGGCAAATCCACGTCTTAGCCTACTTGCGGGTAGCACCATCAAACCATTTTCAAACAAACAAACATGAAATGTTTTGTTCCAATTCAGGCGATCCAGTCTATACTTGTATGCTGTGCGCATCACATAGTAAATCTAGGCTAATAACCGGAATAAGAACACATAATGTTTTCAAAAATAGATATCATGGTTAGTAGAGGTCGATCTTTGATCGGGCGAGCGGGGGTGCTCACGAAGTGACCTTCCCCAATCGTACCCAAGTTCCCGAGCCGAGGCAACTTTGGTGATGACGGACACGTGGCCTTAGGCAAACGAGTCAGGGTTTCCTAAATTTCCCCAAAATAAAATATTTAGGTGGCGACTCTGTATTTGGCAAAGCAGTCCATGTTTGGCACTTCTTTCAAAAAAAAATCTGTTTTCTCAAAACGATTTTCCGAATTTGAACTCTTTGGTTCAGATTTAGAACCGTGACAATTTTAGAGTCCTGAATTGTAGTGAACCCAATATCGAACGGAACCGGGGGGGGCTCATTCCTCCCGGGGGGCGTTCGGGGGACACGTTCAGTCACTTGAAGTACGAAACGTACCTCGTTTCCCGTGCTCGGGCTAACTCCTATCCCAAGCACAATGCAGTATGCATGATATGCATGAAATGCAACTAAGATACAACCTAACATACACAATGCTATGAAATGGCATACAAAATGCACGAGATAACATGGCATACACAATGCGCTAACATACAACCTAACATACGCAATGTTATGAAATGAAATGGCATACACAATGCATAATGGACTTACACCAACATGAGTGGACCTCAGCCACACTCACATAAGAGGCCATTAGATGAAAATGAGACACTCGAGATGCGTGCACACGTGCACGCAAACCGATGACCAACCCTGAGGCACCAAATGCCACTCTAACAAGACATGGCAAGGCATGGAATATGGTATACAAGCATGAAAATTTCAGTACCGAAATACGATGCAAAACAGCCCCGAAACATGGCAATATGGTACCCGATGCACGGAATGAACTCGAAACACGAAACTAGGCATATGCATTGGCTTATAGCTATACAAAACATGCATTATTTGAACATGAAATGTGAAGACAGATTCAAGGAAGCCCCAAAACAAGCCTATTTACAGCTTTAAGGAAGGCCAAACAGGGAACACAAATGGGGCTAAGCTAGCATGCAAAAATGACCCCGAAAGCGAAATAATGAAGCAAGTGGCAGCTGCTGGCCCTAAATGGCTAAGAGCCCTTCAATAAAGTTTAAGAGGGGCTCAAAATGAATCACTTTATAGTTCACAACCGAGCCCAAAACAGTGAATAAATAAGCTTAAAATATCATGCAAAATAAGGCCTAAAAAGAGGTTTAAACACAAAGTGTAAAAAGGGAGCCTCAAACAGAAAAAGACCCTTGATCAAACATGAATAGGGGTCAAAATAAGGCTATTTACAGTTCGGACCAGAGTCCAAAAATGTAAACACAAGGGGGTAACAAATCATGCAAAAATAAGGCCAAAAGAGGGATATAAAGGCAAGCGGAAAATGGAAGCCTCAAACAGTGATGATCCCTTCAACAATGTTGAATAAGGGCTCAAAATAAGCCACTTTACAGTTTATGACAGAGCTCAAAACAGTTTACATATAGGCCTAAAATACTAAGCAAGAGAGAGGCACACAAGAGGGGTAATGAAGCAAGTGGTAGCTAGGGACCTTAAACATGGAAGGACCCTAAAACAAACATGAAGAAGACCTCAAAATAATGCTATTTTTAGTTAGGGTCGGAGTCCAAATATGCAAGCATGTATGGCTTAGAAAGGATACAAAAATAAGCTTAAAAGAGAGGAAATGTTGCTCACCCTTGAAGACCAAACTTTAGCAGCCTTTTGGCTTGAGAAAAGGTGCCTCCAAAGCTCTGAGAAGGCCCTCCAAGCTGCTGGAATGGAGTGGTGGTGTGGTGTTAGGTGGTGGTGTAGAAATGAGTGTAGGACTTGAGAGGTTTGAAGCTTGGAAGTGTAGAGGGAGAGAAATACAATATGGGAGCTCAAAGGCAAATTTTCTAACCCCTAAACCAGAGCTGGGAGGCTGGTTTTATAGGCAAAAGAGGGGGAGAAAAGGGGGGAACAATGGGGGGAAATGAATTCAAGTTTCCCCCCAAAAAGTTGGCCCCCGGATACAAAATCTGGGGGGAAAAGAGATGTATATTTGAAATGTACTTGCAGCAAGGAGCAAGGCCGACTGGTTATCCAGGTTGCAGGTGGCCGGTCGGCTACTTCCCATGGCCGGTCGGCTAGGGGTCAAAAGGTCCAAGAACAATTACTGGGCGGCCACCACATATTGGTGGCCTCCCATGTGTGCTCAACATAATCATGTGGTCAAAAACTGGAGATAGTGAACCAGGAGAGAGAACAACCCACTTTTCAAAGGGGTTCAAAAGGTTCAAAAGCAATTACTGGCCGGCCACCAAATATTGGTGGCCTCCCAGATGTGTACATCACAAATATGGGGTTTAGGTTGCAAGAAAATGGCCCAAGGGTGGTCAACATTGGTTTTGAAGTGAGAAAAAACGGGCGACGGAGGGCAATGAAGGGATAAAGTTGTCTGACGGAACAATTACTGGCCTCCCATCCTTCTATGACCTTCCTAGCAATGAAACAGAGGTCCCTGCCAAAAACGAACCAAAACCGATGCAAAATGAAGGTTAGGGGGCCGAAACGCGCAGCCCGAGGCCCCGAAAACTGACTGTTAGGCACCGGGAGTGGTGTTCGACCACGAAGTCGGTTTCTCGGACCACAGTGTCCCTCAAAAGGGAGCAAATAAGATGTATGCCAAAAATCGGAGCGAACGAAGGTAGTTAAGCGGTCCCGAACCGAGGCACACGGCCAACGGCTCCGAAAAACCGGAAACCGGACTCCAAACGGGCAAAATGGCCTACGACCACGGAACGTAGCCTACGGCCACTGAGAGATGATCTATGAGACCTCTCCCTCCCTTCAGGAAGAGAAAACAAAGAAAACAGAGCCTGGTTCGCAAACCAAGGCAAAACGGGAAAGAGTCCAGAAGTCCGGAGGCAAGGCTCGCGGCCAAGACTCTGAACTCTCTGAACGAGCACGATATGCAACATCACCAAGTGCTCAATCGGTGACGTCTGAGTCTGAAGGTTGGTCAAAAATGGGGTGTCTACAGTTGCCCCTCTTTGACAGAACTCGAAAGTCATAAGTGATGGGAGTGAATGTCAAAGCCCAGAGACGACCCATTTTTGACAAAGCCGAAGACTTAGACAAACAGGCAAGATAAACAGAGATGAGCCTGCAGGTATGCCCGCAGGCAGGGGGCAAGATGCAAAATGATATGCACAAAGCTGGACGTAGCTCATGATCATGCAAATGCAGCAAGCTGTAATGAGGCAAGTATTCGCAAATAGATGCAACAGTTTTAAGCAAGAATGCAAAGCAACAACTACATTTCATGCAGTTAGGAATGTAGAGAATTATTCAATTCTCGTCGCGTCTCACACGGAGAAGATACGATACCTGCGCGATTCGTCTGGTCGCACCAGCTTCAAATGAACCGTACATACAATATCGTGCCTGCAAAAGAAGGAAACTCAACAAGCACAACATATCTAACAACATATGTTCAATGTGATATCAAATGCAGACAATCGCGGTGTTGATGGAAAAGTGCATCGCAATGCGGGAAGAAACGCGCGTGACAACGCGGGTTCAAGCACGGAGGCTCGGTGATATCAAAGAGACGTGCATAACAATGCAAGTATGTGCATGAGAATGCCAGTTATGTGCATGAGAATGCAAGCTAAGTGCATGATAATGCAGAATAAGCGTAAACCAAGATGTATGTTTGTCACAAAACAACGAGCAAGGAAATGCGCGTTTCGGCGAAGGCGACTCGATCGCGGCCTCCGGTTCACCTCCCGGAGAGGTTACAACATGTTCAAAAGGATATACCTCACTTTCGATGAGTAAACGATGAGACATGCATCCGAAGTTGAAGCTGAAGTTCCGGCGGAGCGATTTCGCGACAGAAAGTGCACTTCTCTTGTACTTTTTCAGGTCTCGGGGACTCCAATCCCTCCCAAAATTTGTAGGGACCTTAGGGGGCATATGGGGAACACCACCGGTCAACTTTATTGGGAGAGGGAGGCCACCGGCTAGTTTTTGAAAAGTGATTGGCCGGCCTGCTAGAAAAAGTGGCCGGCCGGCCACTTTGCCAAATCCGGGGGCAGTTTTGTCTTTTCAGCCTTTTTTCTTTAAATACACTTATCCAAACACTTTGTGCTCACAAGTGTAGCTCCGAAATCCTCTTCTCTAGCTTCCCAAACCATTTTCTCCCTCAGATCTGTGCTCTATACGCGTTTTCCAACGTCCCACGCAAGTTGTTTTCGCGAAATCTTTCAGTTCTAAGCACTTTGAACCGATTAGATTTTGGTTTCGGGGCTTCTTTTCTCATTTTCGCCACTTGAGGTGAGTTTGTCTCAATATTTGGAAGATTTTCTTGGGAGTTGACTTTTGTTGACTTTTTCATTTCTCGAGAGTTGACTTTTGTTGACTTTTTCCAATTTGGGCTCATTTTTGCTCATTTTTGCCCCTTTTGCAGATTTCTTGAAATGGCGGGTCAATTTCCCCACGGTGAAGGTTCTCCAGGCACCGGAGGCGAGCCTGACATCATGTCTTTGCCTCCGAGGGTTCGCCCCTTCATCCCCGAGAGGTATGACCCACCAGTACACGTTCTCCCGCGGGCTGTTTTCCATCATTTCACCGATTTTGACGAGCGAGCACCCGGGGATCTCCTTCTGCGGGAGCCAGAGTATCATCTTTCCCATGAGGCACGAGAGGTATTTACTTCGTTCTTACCTTTTCTGTAATGTATTATGAATTTTCTTGCATTCTGTTTGCACTCTGAACACACGGTCGAATCACTTGAATTCCTTAACACTCAGCCCATAAATTGATTGTGAACACACGGCACACATCGGTTGAGGGTTGAACACGCAGCCCAACACACTAATTTTCTGAACACACAGCCCAAATTGAAGGTGAACACACAGCGCACACTAATTGAGGGTTGAATACGCAGCCCAAAACACCGATTTTCTGAACACACAGCCCAAATTGAAGGCGAACATGCAGCACACACTGATTGAGAGTTGAACACACAGCCCAAAACATTGATTTTCTGAACACACAGCCCATAACACTGATATTCTGAACACACAGCCCAAAACACTGATTTTCTGAACACACAGCCCAAAACACTGATTTTCTGAACACACAGCCCATATTGAAGGTGAACACGCAGCACACACTGATTGAGAGTTGAACACACAGCCCAAAACATTGATTTTCTGAACACACAGCCCATAACACTGATATTCTGAACACACAGCCCAAAACACTGATTTTCTAAACACACAGCCCATAACACTGATATTCTGAACACACAGCCCAAAACACTGATTTTCTAAACACATAGCCCAAATTGAAGGTGAACACATGGCACACACTGATTGAGAGTTGAACACGCAGCCCAAAACATTGATTATCTGAACACACAGCCCAAATTGAAGGTGAACACGCAGCACACACTGATTGAGAGTTGAACACACAGCCCAAAACATTGATTTTCTGAACACACAACCTAAATTGAAGGTGAACACGCAGCACACACTGATTGAGAGTTGAACACACAGCTCAAATTGAAGATGATCATGCGGCCCACACTGATTGAGAGTTGAACACGCAGCCTAACACATTGATTTTCTGAACACACAGCCCAAATTGAAGGTGAACACGCAGCACACACTGATTGAGAGTTGAACACGCAGCCCAAAACATTGATTATCTGAACACACAGCCCAAATTGAAGGTGAACACGCAACACACACTGATTAGGAGTTGAACACGCAGCCCAACACATTGATTTTCTGAACACACAGCCCAAATTGAAGGTAAACACGCAGCACACACTGATTGAGAGTTGAACACGCAGCCCAAAACATTGATTATCTGAACACACAGCCCAAATTGAAGGTGAACACGCAGCACACACTGATTGGGAGTTGAACACGCAGCCCAAAACATTGATTATCTGAACACATAGCCCAAATTGAAGGTGAACACGCAGCACACACTGATTGAGAGTTGAACACACAGCCAACTTACTTTACTTTGCACGCAGCCTATTCATTTTATTTGCACGCAGCTTATTCACTTTATGGTGAAACATGTATTCATCCTGAATGCAGGTGACTTCTCGCACTGTGCGGGGGTATGGCTCTACCGCGGCAAGAGACTGGTACGCAGAGCTCCCGGAGGCTGTTCGGGATTTGGTTGACTTAGCGGGGTTTGGGCCCTTCTGTACTGGGCTATCTCGTTGTCCTGCCAGGAAGACGCTGATGGCCGCCTTAGTGGAGAGATGGTGGGACACCACCAACTCCTTCCATTTTTCTGCCACGGGGGACTTGACTATGACCCCGTTTGACTTTGTTGTGCTGACTGGCCTTGACGTGGGAGGTTGGCCTATCCCTTACGACGAGGACATGGGCCAGTGGGAGGCCGCTTGGATATATCTGCTGGGGGTTCGCCCGCCTGTTGACAGAGCTTCGGGGAGAGTCCGATACACCTGGTTCTCTTCCCATTTCCAGCGGGTGGAGATGGAGCCCGGGACTCCTGAGGAGGCAGCACAGTATGCCCGCAGATTTTTGATGTTCCTCTTCGGGACCACTTTGTTTGCCGACAGAGGGAACACTATTGGGCTTTATCTGTTGAGTGCCTTGGTGGACCTGTCATAGGTCAGGCGGTATGATTGGGGTGGTGCCGGCTTGGCTACCCTTTATTGTTACATGAGCGCGACCTCCCGCGGACGGGGGGACTTACTTGGCGGCTATTGGAGAGTCTGGGAGGTACTTTCTGCCCTTTTGATTTACATTTCTGCTCCTCATTACCTGCACATCGCACACACGGCGCACTTTATACTCTGTATCATGCATTTTGCCCTCAGCACTTCGTATTCTGCTTTGTTTTCCACAGTTGTGGGTCTATGTATATTTCCCGACATTGGCCCCGGAGTTGGTAGTAGCGGGACCTCTCGTGACCCCGTACTCACTTGTATTTGAAGGCCAGCACCGGCCAAGACCTCGGGAGTCTCTCATTTACCTGCGACAGTATTTCGACACGGTGCGCTCATCGGAGGTACTTCAGAACTCTCAGTTCTTTCTGTTTTCATCTTTGATTTGTCCTGTACATCTTCGATTTCTGCTTGGTTTATGCGCCTGTTATCCGCAGATTACATGGCAGCCCTGGGCGCCTTTAGGTGAAGGTCTCCGATTCCAGTTTGCCGGAGGGTGGGGTGCTGTCACGACCCAAACCCGGCCCTATGGGTTTAGCACCGTAACCGGCCAGTAATCTGAGATACCGAAGGCCTGCTTAACAGTAGTACAGTAAAACAGAGTACAGGGCCTGGCAGAAGCCAATACAGTAATTAAACAGTGCCCAATGAGCTGTGACAGTCTGTATGCAAAAGGACTTTCCAAACATATATACATTCAGTGGAAAGGTAAGCTAATCCCTCAAGGACAAATCAATTCTCTCCCTCTCACCCTCTAAGTCGGCAAAGCAATGCAAGAGCTGGTGAAATGTTTTGATTTAAGTGTATACAAGGCTCAACATGTGCGAAGTAGTGGCCACTAAGTGGTCTAATGGTAATTAAGTCCAAAACTTGCAATCCATCAATATTTAATCTAATTTTATCATACTAAATCAAATTTCAGATAGATACACCATAAAATCGCATAAATCATGATGATCGAGAAAAATTAATCAATTCCCGGTTCGGCCACCGATAAGGCCTTCAATTAGCAGTTTAAACATAAAACATGAACAGATCAAATAAACAATCAAACAGATAGAATACTGATTAACATACATACTCAGTCAATTCAGTTCCAGTTCTCAGTCAGTCAGTTCAGTACTTTAATCAGTTCAGTTATTAGTCATGATCAGTTCAGTTTAATGGTAATCAATGTTTAGCGGTAAGCAGTGGTGAGGGTTATTACAGGTGCCTCCCGGTACAGGCTCCTGTTCGAAGGGCCGGTTGGTAGGGCCTGGTTTTTGGGGGACCGTTTTTTGCGTCAGGTCTAGGGGTACACTTCTCAGGACCCTCCCTCAGCACCCCCAGTCGATATGTGGATTGCTGATATGCTCTTTTCCCGGGATGTTGTTAATGCTATGCTAGGTACTGATGCTTTGCTACATCTTGAGGAGGGGGATTACGCTACTTACTGTCACATATACCTGATGCCTCCATTGACAGGAGTTTGCACTCCGATGATGAGGCCTGCTGGTATGCCATCTTCGAGCCAGGCCCGGGCTCGGGCTGCAAACGCCCCTTCCACCAGCAGGGCTGGTACATCTAGAGGTGGGGGTGGATCGGTTCCCCTGATTCCTCCGACTTATCCTCATCCTGGGTGGCCGGATATGCCGACCGAGATGATGGGGTGGCAGTATGGGACTACCTCTCCGATTCCGATCCCGATAGAGCCTCCGATGCCCGGTCATCGATATGTCAGAGACCCCGACTCACCACCGGTATGTTTTACGGCTTTGATTCATTACTCAGATACTTGGACGTTCATTCCTTTATTGATACCCTTGCCTTTACATCTACAGCCCCCTGTTAAGTACATGGATCAGGTGCTCGAGATGGTAGCCTCACTTGAGGGGATGGTCCTGCGGAGGGAGGCACAGTTGTCTATCATGGGCTTCCAGGTACCTTTTAGTTTTCTGGCATTTATCATACTTCTGATGATATGCTGATTTCTATTGCATTGATAGGCTACTTGTGTAGAGCACATCTGACACACATCTCACTTATACACTGTATTTACATGTACCCACTTCATGTAGTTTTTCTTGTATCTGTATCTGATGTACATATTTGGACTGATGTATTTAAATTGAACTCTTTATTCTCAGATGCCCCCGGTATATGCTCAGCCGCAGGCCGGGCCACCTGGGCCTTCTTGGGGAGGTGGGCCATCTGGGCCTTTTCGAGGAGCTGGGCCATCCAGGCCTTTTCGAGGGGAGGGGTCGTCTCGTAGACGCAGAGCACACATTGTAGAGGAGGAGCCTGGTGAGGATGAGGAAGAGGAGGCTGCAGACCGTCAGTCGGAGACATCTGCTGACAGAGAGGACGGCTCCGGTCTTGGTTCCGGGAGTGGAGGCGAGGCTGAGGGGGATCCCGAGGATGACGACTCCGATTCAGATGATGGTGATGGCGATGGTGGCGGAGAGTCTATTCCGCAGAAGAGGAAGAAGAGGGCCTCTTATTACTGCTCTTGAGAGCACAGATCCGGCTGTTTCCTGTTTTATTTATCTTTTTGCTAGTAGTTGTAGCACATTGTACATTATTGGGCAGTTTTATTCTTTGTAAAACTTGTGCCTTAGCCTGTAAAATGTTGTAACGAGTGAGGCATGATGGAATGAAACAGTTTTTTTTTTTTTTTAAAAAAAGTGTTGTATTTTAAACTTTTAGCATCATATCGCATCATTTTGCATCATAATGAGATTGAATGGAAATGTGCATTGTGCATTTTGCTGTAGACACCCCATTTTTGACCGACCTTAAGACTCAGACGTCACCGATTGAGCGCTCGGTGATGGTGCATATTGTGCTCGTTCAGAAGTTTCAGAATCTCGGCTGCAAGCCTTGCCTCCAGACTTCCGGACTCTTTCATACCTTGCCTCAGTTTGCGAACCAGGCTCGGTTTTCTCTGTTTCTCTTCCCGAAGGGAGGGAGAGGTCTCGTAGATCATCTCTCAGTGGCCATAGGCTACGTTTCATGGTCATAGGCCATTTTGCCCGTTTGAAGTCCGGTTTCCGGTTTTTCGGAGTCGTTGGCCGTGTGCCTCGGTTCGGGACCGCTTAACCACCTCCGTTTGCTCCAGTTTTTGGCATGCATCTTATTTTCTCCCTTTCGAGGGACACTGCGGTCCGAGAGACCAACTTCATGGTCGAACACCACTTCCGGTGCCTAACAGTCAGTTTTCGGGGCCTCGGGCTGCGTGTTTCGGCCCCCGAACCTTCATTTTGCATCGGTTTGAGTTCATTTTTGGCAGGGACCTCTGTTTCATTGCTAGGAAGGTCATAGAAGGATGGGAGGCCAGTAATTGTTCTGTCAGCCAACTTTATCCCTTCATCGCCCTCCGTCGCCTGATTTTTCTCACTTGAAAGCCAATGTTGACCACCCTAAGGCCACTTTTTCCAACTCTAAACCACATATTTGTGTTGTACACACCTGGGAGGCCACCAATATCATATGGTCGGCTAGTAATTGTGTTTGACCCTTTTGGACCCCTCCTAAAAATGGCCTTTTCTCTTTCCTGGTTCACTTTCTCCAGTTTTTGACCACATAGTTGTGTTGTGCACACATGGGAGGCCACTAATATGGCATGGCCGGCCACTAATCTTCATTGACCTTTTTGACCCTTGGCCGGCCGGCCATGGGAGGTAGCCAGCCGGCCACCTAAGCCCAAGAAAACTGGCTGGCCATGATCCTCAGGGTTGGTACATTACAAATCTGTATTCCTTTTCTCCAGATTTTGTATCCGGGAGGGGGTTGCCATTTTGGAGGGAAACTTAAATTGTTTTCCCCCCATTTTCCCCCTCTTTTTGCCTATATAAACCAGCCTCCAGCTCTGGTTTAAAGGGTTAGAAAAAATCACCTTTGAGCTCATATGTTGTATCTCTCTCCCTCTACACTTCCAAGCTTCAAACCTCTCAAGTCCTACACCCATTTCTTCACCAACCCATAGCCTCACCCTTCCATCCTCCATTCCAGAAGTTTGAGGTTGTTCTTCAGAGCCTAGGAGTGCTGCATTTTGGTCCAAAAGTTGTCAAAGGCATAGTCTTCAAGGGTGAGCTTCCTTTTTCTCTTTTCTAGCTTTTCTTGATTCACTTACAAGCCATACTTGCTTGCTGTTTTGGGCTCCGACCCTAACTGGAAATAGCATTTTTTTGAGCTCTATTTTATTTTTGTTTAAGGGCCTCTCACTGTTTGAGTCCTCCTTGTTGCACTTGCTTCATTACCTCCCTTGTATGTCATTTTCTTGTGTAGTATTTTAGGCCTGTGTATAAACTGTTTTGAGCTCTGTCATAAACTGTAAAGTGGCTTATTTTGAGCCCTTCTTCAACATTGTTGAAGGGCTCATCACTGTTTGAGGCTTCCATCTGCCACTTGCCTTTATATCTCTCTTTTGGCTCCATTTTTGCATGATTTGTTAGCCTCTTATGCTTCTGTTTTTGGGCTTTGATCCGAACTATAAATGACCTTATTTTGACCCCCTATTCATGTTTCATTAAGGGTCTTTTGCTATTTGAGGCATCCTTTTTGTACTTTGTGTTATAGCTCTCTTTTTGGCCTTGTTTTGCATAGTGTTTTGGGCATGCTTGTGCACTGTTTTGGGTTTTATCATAAACTGTAAAAGGTCATATTTTGGGCCCCTATTAAACATTGTAGAAGGGCCCTTCTCTGTTTGGGGTCAGCATCTGTGGCTTGCTTCTTTATCTCACATTTAGGGCCATTTTCGCATGCTAGCTTAGCCCCATTTGTGTTCATTGTTTGGTCCTGCTTAAAATTGTAAACATGCTTATTTTGAGACTGCCTTGAATCTGTATTCATGCTTCATGATCAAAAAGTGCATGTTTTGTATAGCTATAGGCCATTGCGAATGCCTAGTTTTGCATTTCGGATCCCATTTTATGCATCGGGTGCCATGTTCCCATGATTCGGGGCTATTTCGGGTCATTTTTTTTAGCGCTGAAATTTGCATGTTTGCATACCATGTTTCATGCCTTGCCATGTCTTGTTAGAGTGGCATTTTGCGCCTTAGGATCGATCCTCGGTTTGCGTACACGTGTGCACGTATCTCGAGTGTCTCATTTTCATCTAATGGCCTCTTATGTGAGTGTGACTGAGGTCCACTCATGTTGGTGTAAGTCCATTTTGCATTGTGTATGCCATCTCATTTCATAGCATTGCGTATGCTAGGTTGTATGTTAGCGCATTGTGTATGCCATGTTACCTCGTGCATCGTGTATGCCGTTTCATAGCATTGTGCATGCTAGGTTGTATATTAATTGCATTCATGCACGTCATGCATATTGCATTGTGCTTGGGATAGGAGTTAGCGTGAGCACGGGAAACGAGGGATGTTTCGTACTTCGAGTGACGGAACGTGTCTCAATTCCCAGTCACGGACACTCCGGATCACTTATGATGGAGTTTAGGTTTTGTTGTGTTCATATGTGCATTCATTTTATATTAAGTCGTGCAAATCGATTCCTCGGCCATCATGCATCGAGATGCGTGATTGGTGGCACGAGGATCAAGGCATGCATACATTCGTGAAAATACATTGCTATGCCCCTTTCCTGTTCTCTGTTGCAGCAAATCAAGAATTAGCAACCTTTCGGAGCTTGGCGCGCTTTCTAAGAATAATTGCAAAACAGAGGCTAATCGGGGCATCCCAGTGGATTTCCGCGCAAGGCAGCCCGGATATGCATCATCCATCATCTGAAGAAGAGTCAAGGCAGTCCCTGGCTTGCATGCCAGTTTATTGTTTTCTTAGTTAATTTGGTAATTAATTAGGATTTTTTTTGTACATATTTGGACTGTATTATTTATTCGGACTGTATTTATTCGGGACTGTATATTATTCATTCAGACCCTCTGCGCGAGGGCGTAATTGTAATAAGTGTGCGTGCGTGTGATGTATGTCTTCCAACCCCACGTCTTTCTTCCCTTTTATTTACCTGCTTATGATGGTTAGATTAGGGCATGTTTAAATTAGCATACAGTATGACAGCATGTTTGCATCATTCATCTGTTTTGCATGCACCGGGCTCGGCGCATCATACTAACTGCATTGTATTTTCAATTTCAAGTTGAATACATGTTAGCTATAACATTCCATATGCCATGTTTAGAATAACCGAGCCTGCTATAGTTGCATTCTTGCATGTGTTGCATTAGGCATTTCAGCGTATTTAGGATCATGCATGGATTTCTAATTAGCTTCTGTTTTGGCTTGGAGTACTCGGTGAGTTTTATGCTTTAGCATCCTTGCATGCGTGTGAGTGACTGCCATGAATAGCATGCTTACCATGAGGCTAAATGCTTATGTGATATAACTGCCTGAATGCCTGTGGGTGAAGGTTGTGTTACTTGGATTGGAACAAATCATCAAACTGTGAGTTTTAAGCCCACTAGATAGTGGCAAAATCATGTTTTCTAAGCCCACCCGAGGGTGGCAAAATCTGCATTTTAAGCCTACTTGTGAGTAGCAAGCCATCTTTCAAAAAAACAAACACGAAATGTTTTGTTCCAATTCAAGCGACCCGGTCTATACTTGTATGCTGTGCGCATCACATAGTAAATCTAGGCTAATAACCGGAATAAGAACACACAATGTTTTTCAAAACTAGATATCATGGTTAGTAGAGGCCGATCTTTGATCGGGCGAGCGGGGGTGCTTACGAAGTGACCTTCCCCAATCGTACCCAAGTTCCCGAGCCGAGGCAACTTTGGTGATGACGGACACATGGCCTTAGGCAAACGAGTCTGGGTTTCCTAAATTTCTCCAAAATAAAATATTTAGGTGGCGACTCTGTATCTGGCAAAGCAGTCCATGTTTGGCACTTCTTTCAAAAAAAAATCTGTTTTCTCAAAACGATTTGCCGGATTTGGACTCTTTGGTTCATATTAAGAACCGTGACGATTTGAGAGTTCGAGCTGTAGTGACCCCAAATGAACGGAACGGGACTCACCCTCCCGGGGCGTTCGGGGACGTCTACAGTTTCTGGCGACTCCGCTGGGGATTTAGAGAACTTGACTCGAACTCGTGATATCTGGTTTTGACTACACTTGTGTGTTTCTTTGCATTGCATTTGCATTGGTACGCCTAGGACACCGTGTTTGCCATCTTCTATTCCTGAACGGTTTGTCGAAGGCTTGTCTTGTCAAGGCATGACCATAAAGCTGGCTGGTTATGGGCTCTGCCAGTATGGAAACACAAACCTCGGTTTTACCGGGGCACCCTTCTTGACCATTCGGCCTAGTGCATATTCGGAATCCATAGTGACCATTCTAAACTAGGACAGGTTGCTTACCCGATATAGGTTGTTTGAAACCGCTGCGTGCATAGCGAAACCCTAGCTCCTGACAAAATAGGACAGGGAAACCCTACCCCAACATAGGGGTGTTTTGGCTCTCACTTATCTGTTATGTGCTTTTAGAGTGCGTCTCTACAGGAATGCATGTATCAGTCTACAAGTTTGGGCATCAGGCCTGCGGGCATCAGTATTTGGAAGAATCAGTTTTACCTGAGTGTATCAGTTTTCCGGCAGAATTTTGGGCAGAATTCAATAGAGAGCACACTCATTCAACTATGCTCATATCTGTCCAGGTGAAATCAGGCTGAGATGCTGTCTGTTTTCTCTTTTGCTAGGCAGTCTTGGAACCATAGCTTCAGAAGGCCCCAATATTCCCTGGGTACACTGAACTTGTGTTGATAGACTTTGTTAGGTCAGAGATTCAGTTCAAGGGCAATCAGTGTTCCTTTACCAGAGGCAGGGTGAAAAGGTCGGTCAGGCACAGACCACCAGTACAGCAGCTACCAGTTCTGTGGTCTTTGAACAGCCAGGTTGAGATTTCTGAGCCTACTGCAGACACAGGTATACTAATTGCTCAGTCAGATCAGGGCAATATGTCGGGTCTAGAAGAGATGGTGCGCCAACTCCAGGATAGTATGAAAGCCATGCAGCAAGATGCTGTCCGTCAAGCGGAATTCACCAAGCAACAGGCTGTGGTCATAGCACAACAGGCAGAGACAATTGCTAGGTTAGAGCAGCAAACTGGAGTGTCTACTTCACACCAGGCTCCTCTCCCACCAAGAGTTCCCATACTCGGGGAGGCAACCCACGTCCAGGATGATACGGACATTCCAGGCGGGCCAACTCCGCCCCCGGTGCTACCCCAGCTGTCTAAAACACCCACCAACCTACCAGACTCCCCCTTTGAGTTTGAGACGGATCCCACAGCATTGAAAGTGAGCAAGCTTGAGAAATTGTTCAAAAAGTCTCAGGGGGCCCGCTCTATTCCTGATATAAAGGATGGTTATACCGACTCAGTGGTGACCTTGCCGGAGTGGTTTAAAATGCCGCATATCGATCGATTTGATGGCTCTGAAGACCCAATGGTGCATCTCCAACTGTTTTCTGATATCTTGAGGCCAATGGGTTTGACCACAGCCCATAAATTGTCACTATTCGACCGAACCCTGTTTAGGATAGCCGTAATCTGGTATGCAAAATTGGAGAACTCTGTGAAATGGAACATGGAAGAGCTAGCTGAGGCCTTTATTGCTCAACACTCCTACAACACACAGATCGAGGTCACAACTCGTGATCTTGAAGTCACCCACCAAGAGCCAAAGGAGGGTTTCTCAGAGTTCGTGACGAGATGGAGAGCGAAGGCCTCAATGATGACTACAAGGCCTTCCGACAAAGATCAGATCAGGATGATTATCCGGAATCTGCATGGCAAGTTGCTACAAAAGATGGCCGTTCTACCTCTGTTCACCTTTCCAGCCCTTCATGAAATGGGGGTTCAAATCGAGGACGCCATCAAACAGGGGGTCTTTGCAGAAGATAATGAGCCTTCGAAGAGGAATGTTGCTCGCAGTTCCAATGCTACTACTGATGGTAGCACAGCTGCGAAGTGCTCAGAAGTAGACGCTATCACCACTTCCCTCAATGGCCAAAAACCAACCACTTCAACTCGGCCCCAAGCCCGAAAGTTCAACCCTCTTTACATGAGTCTTTCCCAAGCTTTGAAAAAGCTGCAAAAAGAAGGACACTTAGAACTCCTAGAACCCCAACCCCTTCAAAATCCTCTTCCACCAAGATACGACCCAGCTAAATACTGTGTCTATCATCAACAACACGGTCATGATACAAACCGTTGCATCCGCCTCCGTCATAAGATTCAGGATCTTATTGACGAAGAGACCCTAGCTCCACCCAAAGGACCTCAGGTTAGTACTGACTCGTCACCTCCCCATCTCAACCTAATCCATATACTGCCGTCCACCTATGACCCCAGCATATACATCACCCTGGCCCATCTACCCAAGCCTGAGGTGTTTATCCTGGAAAGCATGGACTTATGCATGATGGGTGCATCTGAACCCCAATCATCCCAAACCCGTGAACCCACTACTTCTGAGCTAAAGAGAATGATCGAAGACCTTCAAAGAACTGTGACAGATCTAGCCTCTGGGACATTGGCTCCATCATCGACCACAGCACATGCTAGGAGTTTCACGACAAAAGGCTCCCCAATCTTGGGACGGGCTGCATTTGAAATAGGTCGATCCCTTGACCAAGTGGAGGCGAGTGGTGAAAACAAGATAGGGGCGGACATGGATCCCTATGAACATCTTTTGTTGGCTGTTGAGGCTTTAAAGGCCGAGGGATTGAACAAAGAGCAAGTGCTCGCAGTTGTTGCAAAAACTGTAGACGACACTTTTGCCACTCAGAATGAGAGCATTTTGAATCAAGGGGCAAGCCAGGAGAAAGGTCGTTGTATCAGAAATGTTCCTTTCAGTTATAATCCTGCACTCAGAAGAGATCAACAAACTAGGCCAGCACCTGCCAATCCCTTTACTGGTGCGTCCAGCAAAAATCCACAAACCTCGAAGTACCAACCTCGAGGTCAAAGGGTCTTCCATGCCCTCCACATGCCTTTGTCCAAAGCTTTCCAAATCCTTATAAGACAAGGCCATCTCAAACCTCTTGAGCCTCGCCCTCTCCCGAATCCTCTTCCGGCTACGCATGATGCTGCCCAATACTGTGCCTTCCATCAACAAACCGGTCATGGTACTGACAATTGCTCTCGTCTTCACCACGAAGTGCAAGATCTGATTGACAACGGGGTCATTGCCGCGCCAAGCTCTGCAAAGTCTATCGGCACTTGATCAGTGAACTTGGGGGGAATAATGTAACTATGTGATCGGGGGATGAACCACCTGCGGATGGCACTCGATTTACTCCAGATATGGCGTATGGCACGCACCATTTTGAGCAGTTGGTGAATGCTACATTCTGACTTGGGTATTGAGTCAGTCTTGTTGTTTTGTTTTGAGTCTGTCCTTTTGTTTTGAGTCAGTCTTTTCATACTGAGTTAGTTGAGGTCTATCTTGTCGTATCGAGTCAGTCCTGTTGTATAGGAGTCGGGTGATCTCAGGGGTGTTACCTCGGACATCACTGTTTTGTTTCGTGTTTGTCTTTTTGCTTTCTTTGAGTCTGTTTCTGCCGAGGAGCCAGTTGTGCCAACAGATCTCAATGAAACAGCAGTGATTTTCACACTCTCGTGTTCGCTTCTGCCGTGTGCCAGTTGTACCAGAAATTCCAAATGAGATGGCAGTATTTGACTAGAAGCTGTGTCTTTTCTGTGCTTTGAATTCATTGCATCGACCTAAGTTTTCCAAAACTTCTTGAACACTGCGGTGAAAACGAAGAGGAAGAAATTCCTCGGGTTTTGCAAAATTTTGATCAATTGAGAGAAAGAAAGGCGTGCTAAGCCCTTAATGAATGGAATCATGCTTGTTAGCGTGAGTACTGAGAAGGACCCTGGCTTGATCCAGACTGGTTTCACACTATCTTCAGTGCGAGCGATTTGTCGCTTTCTTAAAAATTTTCAAAAACAAAATGTTTTGTGCGGCCCTGCGAAGACCTGTGTGGAATCGCTCTTGAGATTGTGCAGCTTAGGATCGCTCTTAGCCTCGAGACTTGAGCCCTTACTTTCAAACCTTGACCTTGGATTCAGAGTGTTCAACGGTCAACCGCGATATGAGGCCTGTGTGGCCAGATTCGAAGCAGCCCTCAAACAAGAGGCAAGGAAGTCAGATCAAGAAGACCAGATGTCATCAACAGAAGCTTGCGAAGCTAAGTCAGAAGCACCCTTCGAACTAGGGGCAAAAAAAAAATGTCAGACAGCTCGAAGAGCCAAAGGTGGATCATTCCGCAAGTCAATGAAGATCGGCAAGAATGCCAAATCCCAGAAGGAAGGAAAGAAGAAAGTATTGCTGAAGGACAGCCGAGTTCCTATCCACAACACTAGGGGCAAATTCAGCCCCCATTAGATGGACTTCTACTTCGTCAACAAATAACAACCATTCTCCTAGATTCAGATGACTTCAGGATCTCAAAACCATTGGACATGGACAAAGCTACACTTTTACCCTTGAGAGGCTCGCTGGGCCGAAAACCCGGAAGGGCGATCCAGGCAAAAGTTAGAGCAAGAAAAAAAAAAGAGAAGAAAAAGAAAAAAAAAAAAAGAAAAGTGCAAAGAATGAAAAAAAGAAAGAAGAAAAAAAATGAAGAAAAATGCAAAAAAAAAAAAAGAAAATCAAAAAAGAAATGAAATGAAAAGAATTGAAAAGAAAAGAAAAACAAAGCTCGCAAGGTCGAAAACCCGCAACAGGCGCCTTGGCAAAAGTTAGAGCATAAAGAGGAGAGGTTAAATACCCGAGTGTACATTAACCCCGAACTACGTAAGGCTTGATTCCCATCTTTGGGATACGTAGGCAACTTCATTCTGAAGTCCAGCCATAAACACTTCCAAATCGACTATGTCCATGCGATGGTTCTAGTCATCTTTGTCTTCTCTGTATCTGAGAGTCTGGTTGTGTTCGTCGCTCTGAGGACTGACTACAATGCGCTGCGGTGCTATCCAAACAAGGGGCAACTTTGCGTTGCCATTCAAAACGCCACAGTGTCATTTCAAACAAGGAGCAACTTTCCGTTGCCATGCAATGTCCTTCAGACAAGGGGCTATTTTCCATTGCTATGGATCCGAGGTTGTGCATCTCAAGAGTAGGTTCCGTGCTTGTTGAGCAGTGGTCGTTTGCAAAAATAGTTTTTGAGAATTTTTACTGAGGTTGACTAATCTTCTCGAAAAGTACTCCATTTTTCAAAACTGGACCATTTCTTGGACCCAAAAAAGGAAAACTCTCAGTGCTCATAGCCTAACTTGCATGATTTTAAATCAGAAAATCGAACAAGCGCGTTAATCTAACTCTCATGTTGGTCAAAACTGTTTTAGTAGAAAGCAAAAACAAAAAATGGTCAAAATGATGAACCAGGGGCACAGTTGAGTCAGGTGTTCTGTCTTTTCCCCTTTGTCAAAATACTTGCCAGAAAGGGCACTCTACTTGTCGGAAAGGGCACCGTATTCGCCAGAAAAGGGCACAACAAAGGGCAGAAAGCTCTCACATCCTCCAAGCAACGAGGTATCAAGCAAAGTGCAAAGCACGAACTAGAATGGGGCAAGATATTCCACTCTATCATCTGGACAGATCTTATCACGTCCAAACTCCCCAGCAAAGCATCATCAACTGATGTTAGCTACAGATTTGTTACACACCCAGTTATAGCGCAACCCTTCCGTGGGAGGAATTCACTAGCTGTGAGCGGAAGAAAGACAATCTAGCAGAATGCTAGGGGCACGATCCCACAATTTGCTGTTTATCCATCAACCACCCAGGGGGGGATGAAAAATGAGAGATCGAAGAATAGAGAGATGTGCGATGAGAGGAAAAGTGAGAAAAGGGCTTTTTTTTTTAATTTTAGAAAAAACAGAGCTTGAGGGCCGAGTGATGTGAGAACCACAAATAAGAAAGGGTGGGAAACACTACCCGGTGAAACAGGCTCCCTGTGCACGTCTGAGTGTCGTGTCTTTTTGTTTTATCTCGATTCTTGTTTTAAGTCGTTTCGAGTGCTACTCGATGTGTCTAGGTTGTGTGTCTTTTATTTCCTTATTGAGTCGTTTTGCTGTGTTCAGTCGTGGGCTCAATACCTGGTCGAAAACTCATCTCTCAATTTCAAAAATAAAATCGTTTTGTGCTCCGAGTGCCGTGCCATTCTCTACATTTGTGCAAAACAGAATTGGTTCTTTCATAAAGTCGCGGGGTTCAACCTAGGTCACGTGAGAACAGTAAAACCAGGACCTATCTGAAGTTACATGGGTTCCGGACTGCAAAGCAAAAGAAAAGAGGGAAAATGAAAGCATCTGAGTGTGTTTCACCTTCAGCAAATTTTGTGATTGTATTCCGGATGTACCTTTTCAAAACCTTGTCAATGCTCCGAAGTATGAGTGTGCCTCTACCTCAAGCGCAAGATCAAGCCTGCTTCAAAGTTATGCACCCTTCCACCTGCATTGTTATGCACTTTTTCACTTGTATTGTAATACACACCATACTTCCATTTATTTGCATCTTGTGTTATCTTCTACCTTTTATCCTTTTACGCTGAGCAGCGTTTAGGATCGTGGTCCCCTGGGACTTAGCTTAGGATGCGTGGAACGCGCTCATGAGTTACCTGACCTCTTCTCACGATTTCAGCGTGGTTAGAGTTTGTTTTTTTTTTTTCCTCACACGATTTCAGCATGTTTAGAATTTATCCTAGGTTGCATTGTGTACGCACCTGGGCGGTTGTTTGGACCTCCTCTCACGATTTTAGCGTGATTTGAGTGTCCCATTCGTTATGCGATTTCAGCGTGTTTGGGATTTATCCTAGGTTGCGTTGTGTACGCACCTGGGCGGTTGTTTGGACCTCCTCTCACAATTTCAGCGTGGTTTGAGTGTCCCGTTCCTTACGCGATTTCGGCGTGTTTCGAATTTATCCTAGGTTGCGTTGTGTGCGTACCTGGGCGGTTGTTGGACCTCCTCTCACGATTCAGCATGGTTTGAGTGTCCTGTTCCTTACGCGATTTCAGTGTGTTTGGAATTTTTCTCAGGTTACGTTGTGTACGCACCTGGGCGGTTGTTTTTAGACCTCCTCTCACGATTTCAGTGTGGTTTGAGTGTCCCGTTCCTTACGTGATTTCAGCGTGTTTAGAATTTATCCTAGGTTGCGTTGTGTACGCACCTGGGCGGTTGTTTGGACCTCCTCTCACGATTTCAGCGTGGTTTGAGTGTCCCGTTCCTTACGCGATTTCAGCGTGTTTGGAATTTTTCTCAGGTTGCGTTGTGTACGCACCTGGGCGGTTGTTTTTGGGCCTCCTCTCACGATTTCAGCGTGGTTTGAGTGTCCCGTTCCTTACGCGATTTCAGCGTGTTTGGAATTTTTTCTCAGGTTGCATTGTGTGCGCACTTGAGCGGTTGTTTTCAGACCTCTTCTCACGATTTCGGCGTGGTTAGAGTGTTCTTTTCCTCACACGATTTCAGCGTGTTTGGAATTTATCTCAGGTTGCGTTGTGCACGCACTTGAGCGGTTGTTTTCAAACCTCTTCTCACAATTTCAGCGTGGTTTGAGTGTCCCATTCCTCACACGATTTCAGCGTGTTTGGAACTTATCTTAGGTTGCGTGGAACGCGCTCCTGATTGATTTTCTTTGTTCAGCCTTCACTCACGAGTCCAGCGTGGTTGGAATATGTCACCCTTTGCATCTGTTGTACTCTCTGTTGCATCGCATCTATTGTCTATTGCATCACATCTATTACATCCATTGCATCATATCTGTTTTATCATCCGATCAAAGGAGACCTTAAATCCTGCATCATCATTCGCGCCATTTTGCGCATCGCACTTGCATTTCATCGCACTATTTTGTGCACTCCTGGTCTAGGAGACCTTAAATCCTCTAAAGGTACAATTCCTTTGGTGTTTGTCGTGCCCAAACGACTCCCAGTGGTCTGGTATAGCCACCTGCCTGTGTTTACGGTGAGTTCCTAGGAGACCAACTGAGACGGTGGAAACTAGAGTTCGAATGGCTCTTGCCTAGAACGCAAAGGTTCGGGATTTCTGAGACTAAAGTCTGGTTTAAATACCCAGGGATATATCCTCGGCTTGAAATCTGTATGGCAGCCCTCATAGATTGAGATAGCGTGTGTATGCGCCTCAATTCTGGATACTGAATCAACCTAGTCTGTCACCCTGTTGGAGAATAGGGAAAGCTGCGACCATAGTCAGGGAGAAAAGTAGTACCTGTGGTTCAACCAAGAAGAAGCGAGAGATCCCCAGCACCATGAGGCACGATATTGTATGTACGGTTCATTTAAGGCTGGTGCGACCAGACGAACCGCGCAGGTATTGTATCTTCTCCGTGTGAGACGTGGCGAAAATTCAATGATTCTCCGCACTCTTCAACTGCATGAAATGTAGTTTTGCTTCGCATTCTTGCTTAAAACTGTTGCATCTATTGTGAATATGTGCTTCATTACAGCTTGCTGCATTTGCATTGATCATGGGCTACGTTCGGCTTTGTGTATATCATTTTGCATTTTGCCCTTGCCTGCGGGCATGCCTGTGGGCACATCTTTGTTATTTTGTATGTTTGTCTAAGTCTTCGGCTTTGTCAAAAATGGGTCGTCTCTGGGCTTTGACATTCACTCCCGTCACGTGTGACTTTTGAGTTCTGTCAAAGAGGGGCAACTGTAGACACCCCATTTTTGACCGACCTTAAGACTCAGACGTCACCGATTGAGCGCTCAGTGATGGTGCATATTGTGCTCGTTCAGAAGTTTCAGAGTCTCGGCTGCGAGCCTTGCCTCCGGACTTCCAGACTCTTTCATACCTTGCCTCGGTTTGCGAACCAGGCTCGGTTTTCTCTGTTTCTCTTCCCGAAGGGAGGGAGAGGTCTCGTAGATCATCTCTCAGTGGCCGTAGGTTACGTTTCATGGTCATAGGCTATTTTGCCCGTTTGGAGTCCGGTTTCTGGTTTTTCGGAGCCGTTGGCCGTGTGCCTCGGTTCGGGACCGCTTAACCACCTCCGTTTGCTCCAGTTTTTGGCATGCATCTTATTTTCTTCCTTTCGAGGGACACTGCGGTCTGAGAGACCAACTTCATGGTCGAACACCACTTCCAGTGCCTAACAGTCAGTTTTCGGGACCTCGGGCTGCGTGTTTCGGCCCCCGAACCTTCATTTTGCATCGGTTTGAGTTCATTTTTGACAGGGACCTCTGTTTCATTGCTAGGAAGGTCATAGAAGGATGGGAGGCCAGTAATTGTTCTGTCAGCCAACTTTATCCCTTCATCGCCCTTCGTCGCCGGATTTTTCTCACTTGAAAGCCAATGTTGACCACCCTAAGGCCACTTTTTCCAGCTCTAAACCACATATTTGTGTTGTACACACCTGGGAGGCCACCAATATCATATGGTCGGCTAGTAATTGTGTTTGACCCTTTTGGACCCCTCCTAAAAATGGCCTTTTCTCTCTCTTGGTTCACTTTCTCCAGTTTTTGACTACATAGTTGTGTTGTGCACACATGGGAGGCCACCAATATGGCATGGCCGGCCACTAATCTTCATTGACCTTTTTAACCCTTGGCCGGCCGGCCATGGGAGGTACCCGGCCGGCCACCTAAGCCCAAGAAAACTGGCTGGCCATGATCCTCAGGGTTGGTACATTACAAATCTGTATTCCTTTTCCCCAGATTTTGTATTCAGGAGGGGGTTGCCATTTTGGAGGGAAACTTGAATTGTTTTCCCCCCATTTTTTCCCCTCTTTTTGCCTATATAAACCAGCCTCCAGCTCTGGTTTTAAGGGTTAGAAAAAATCACCTTTGAGCTCATATATTGTATCTCTCTCCCTCTACACTTCCAAGCTTCAAACCTCTCAAGTCCTACACCCATTTCTTCACCAACCCATAGCCTCACCCTTCCATCCTCCATTCCAGCAGTTTGAGGTTGTTCTTCAGAGCCTAGGAGTGCTGCATTTTGGTCCAAAAGTTGTCAAAGGCATAGTCTTCAAGGGTGAGCTTCCTTTTTCTCTTTTCTAGCCTTTTCTTGATTCACTTACAAGCCATACTTTCTTGCTGTTTTGGGTTCCGACCCTAACTGGAAATAGCATTTTTTTGAGCTCTGTTTCATGTTTGTTTAAGGGTCTCTCACTGTTTGAGGCCTCCTTGTTACACTTGCTTCATTACCTCCCTTGTATGCCATTTTCTTGTGTAGTATTTTAGGCCTGTGTATAAACTGTTTTGAGCTCTGTCAAAAACTGTAAAGTGGCTTATTTTGAGCCCTTCTTCAACATTGTTGAAGGGCTCATCACTGTTTGAGACTTCCATCTGCCACTTTCCTTTATATCTCTCTTTTAGCTCCATTTTTGCATGATTTGTTAGCCTCTTATGCTTCTGTTTTTGGGCTTTGGTCCGAACTATAAATGACCTTATTTTGACCCTCTCTTCATGTTTCATTATGGGTCTTTTGCTATTTGAGGCATCCTTTTTGTACTTTGTGTTATAGCTCTCTTTTTTGCCTTGTTTTGCATAGTGTTTTCAGCATGCTTGTGCACTGTTTTGGGTTTTATCATAAACTGTAAAAGGTCATATTTTGGGCCCCTCTTAAACATTTTAGAAGGGCCCTTCTCTTTTTGGGGTCAGCATCTGTGACTTGCTTCTTTATCTCACATTTAGGGCCATTTTTGCATGCTAGCTTAGCCCCATTTGTGTTCATTGTTTGGTCTTTCTTAAAACTGTAAACATGCTTATTTTGGGACTGCCTTGAATCTGTATTCATTCTTCATGATCAAAAAGTGCATGTTTTGTATAGCTATAGGCCATTGCGCATGCCTAGTTTTGCATTTCGGATCCCATTTCATGCATCGGGTGCCATGTTCCCGTGATTCGGGGCTATTTCGGGTCTTTTTTTTTTAGCGCTGAAATTTGCATGTTTGCATACTATGTTTCATGCCTTGCCATGTCTTGTTAGAGTGGCATTTTGCGCCTTAGGATCGATCCTCGATTTGCGTGCACGTGTGCACGCATCTCGAGTGTCTCATTTTCATCTAATGGCCTCTTATGTGAGTGTGGCTGAGGTCCACTCATGTTGGTGTAAGTCCATTTTGCATTGTGTATGCCATCTCATTTCATAGCATTGCGTATGCTAGGTTGTATGTTAGCGCATTGTGTATGCCATGTTACCTCGTGCATCGTATATGCCGTTTCATAGCATTGTGCATGTTAGGTTGTATATTAATTGCATTCATGCACGTCATGCATATTGCATTGTGCTTGGGATAGGAGTTAGCCCGAGCACGGGAAACGAGGGATGTTTCGTACTTCGAGTGACGGAACGTGTCTCAATTCCCAGTCACCGACACTCCGGATCACCCATGATGGAGTTTAGGTTTTGTTGTGTTCATATGTGCATTCATTTTATATTAAGTCGTGCAAATCGATTCCTCGGCCATCATGCATCGAGATACGTGATTGGTGGCACGAGGATCGAGGCATGCATACATTCGTGAAAATACATTGCTATGCCCCTTTCTTGTTCTCTGTTGCAGCAAATCAAGAATTAGCAACCTTTCGGAGCTTGGCGCGCTTTCTAAGAATAATTGAAAAACAGAGACTAATCGGGGCATCCCAGTGGATTTCCGCGCAAGGCAGCCCGAACACGCATCATCCATCATCTGAAGAAGAGTCAAGGCAGTCCCTGGCTTGCATGCTAGTTTATTGTTTTGTTAGTTAATTTGGTAATTAATTAGGATTTTTTTTGTACATATTTGGACTGTATTATTTATTCAGGCTGTATTTATTCGGGACTGTATATTATTCATTCGGACCCTCTGCGCGAGGGCGTAATTGTAATAAGTGTGCGTGCGTGTGATGTATGTCTTCCAACCCCACGTCTTTCTTCCCTTTTATTTACCTGCTTATGATGGTTAGATTAGGGCATGTTTAAATTAGCATACAGTATGACAGTATGTTTGCATCATTCATCTGTTTTGCATGCACCGGGCTCGGCGCATCATACTAACTGCATTGTATTTTCAATTTCAAGTTGAATACATGTTAACTGCAACATTCCATATGCCATGTTTAGAATAGCCGAGCCTGCTATAGTTGCATTCTTGCATGTGTTGCATTAGGCATTTCAGCATATTTAGGATCATGCATGGATTTCTAATTAGCTTTTGTTTTGGCTTGGAGTACTCGGTGAGTTTTATGCTTTAGCATCCTTGTATGCGTGTGAGTGACTGCCATGAATAGCATGCTTACCATGAAGCTAAATGCTTATGTGATATAACTGCCTGAATGCCTGTGGGTGAAGGTTGTGTTACTTGGATTGGAACAAATCATCAAATTGTGAGTTTTAAGCCCACTAGATAGTGGCAAAATCATGTTTTCTAAGCCCACCCAAGGGTGGCAAAATCTGCATTTTAAGCCTACTTGCGAGTAGCAAGCCATCTTTCAAAAAAACAAACACGAAATGTTTTGTTTCAATTCAGGCGACCCGGTCTATACTTGTATGCTGTGCGCATCACATAGTAAATCTAGGCTAATAACCGGAATAAGAACACACAATGTTTTTCAAAACTAGATATCATGGTTAGTAGAGGCCGATCTTTGATCAGGCGAGCGGGGGTGCTCACGAAGTGACCTTCCCCAATCGTACCCAAGTTCCCGAGCCGAGGCAACTTTGGTGATGACGGACACGTGGCCTTAGGCAAACGAGTCAGGGTTTCCTAAATTTCCCCAAAATAAAATATTTAGGTGGCGACTCTGTATCTGGCAAAGCAGTCCATGTTTGGCACTTCTTTCAAAATCTGTTTTCTCGAAACGATTTGCCGGATTTGGACTCTTTGGTTCAGATTAAGAACCGTGACGATTTGAGAGTTCGAGCTGTAGTGACCCCAAATGAATGGAACGGGACTCACCCTCCCGGGGCGTTCGGGGACGTCTACATTTGCCTAGTCAGGTAGTGAACCGACGTAACAACTTAACTTTCTAAGATATAACAAAACCTTAGCAAGTTTACAACTCGATAAGCAAAACACAATAGTGTTGATAACTCAATAAACAAGACTCAAACAAAAAATGTTTAAACAAAGAGTAACAACTCAAAAACACGAAACACGACAGCTCGACAAACAACTCGATAAGCAAAACGACAACTCGATAAACAAAACAACAACTCGATAAACAAAACTTAACAAAACGAAGTGTACTTCGGACGATCTGGGCAACAGAATGCGTCCGAAACAAAGTGAAATAGAGGCCTTCGACACATCCGTTGCATGGAAATGCTTGATACTTCCCCTCGAAGGGTAAAACAGGGCTAAAGACACACATTGGAGCATGGCCGACTACTTTTGGGGGCCGGCCGGCCAGATTTATTGCAGAGGGGAGGCCACCGGCCAGTTTTGAAAAAAGAAATGGCCGGCCTGCCAGAAAAGGTGGCCGGCCGGCCACTCATCTCAGCAACCGCCCAATTTTTGACACTTGTCCCCCGAATAGTGTCTTTTCCTCTTAAAGGCCTTAGCTCCGTGTTTTGACTCAATTCATCTTAGTTTTGCACAAAAATGGAGGCGTTTCTCGTTGAAAATCTCACAGCTTGGATCGCTTCTCTAGATGGTTCGGAAAAGTTGAACTTCCGGGGTTTCGGCTTGAATGCACTTTTCACGCTGAGCCGTACTCCGCTACATCTCCCTTTCCTCCATGCCGCGGCGAGGTTTTGGAACCCGGTGACGCATGTCTTTAGCTTCGGCGGGCAAGAGGTATGTCCAACTTTTGAAGATTTTCAAGTTTTGATGGAATCTGAATGTCACGAAGAGATCTTGCCCCAGTTCCGCTTTGGCCACGCCCAAGCTTTAGGGCAGATGTGTGGACTCACCGTGCATGACGCTCAGTCTCTGATCTGTAATGGGGAACTGGATATCCTCGGTTTGATTCATCGCTTCTCTGACGCCGGTGACCGCAGCAACCATTATTGGCAAGGTTTCCGACACCACGCCCTTTGCTTGTGCCTGCTGTCTCATTTTCTGCTTTCTCCAGGCTTTGGCGGATTTAGCATTCGTCTGATTGAAGTTGCTCAAGGCTTGAAAGAAAGAAAGAGCTGCATTGCCATGACCTTGGCCGAGACACTGATAGGCTTGGATTCTATCTATCGCCGGGAGACGACTAGATTTGCTGGGAGTCCACTGCTGCTGTAGGTAATGTTTCCCACCCAAACTTACATATGTATTTGCTCACATCACTCGGCCCTCAGGCTCGGTTTTTCTCACAAAACCCTTTTCTCACTTTTCTCTCACCGTACATCTCTCTATTCTTTATTCTCTCATTTTTCATCCCTCCCCCAGGTATGGTTGATGGACAAATTGCAGGTTGTTGACTCCTGCCCAGCCTACTCAGCTCGAGGCTATTTCTTTCGACAGCGCCTAGTCGATGCCCCTGATGAAAGGTGGTGGTTTGACTGGATGTGCAATTTGTCCGCAAATCCCATTGCTTGGCGTTTCCTTGGCTCAATCTCCCGGCAATGAGCTATAGCATGTCCAGGCTGATCGGGATCCAGTTGATTGGTCTGACCCACTGTGTGTTCTACTTTCCGTTCCAGTTCCTGCGCCAGTTCGGTCATGATCAGATTTGCCCGCCAGAGGGGATTGAGTACCCGACTGTTTTCCCGGTCCGAGGTGCACAGCTTGCCCGATATGTCACAGCATGGAGGACTAGAGAGCTCCTGGCTCCGGCTCCCATTTTCAGTTGCACTTTGTCTGACGAGTGCCTGGATTGGCTCAACGAGGAGGCACAGGTTGGGCCTAGCTTGGCGTCAAAGGCTTCGACCAGCTCTGGGAGGGGACGCAGGGATACTTGACTTGACTATGCCCCGGATTTATTGCTTTATTAGTACTTTCAAGTTTTCTTTATGAATGTAATAAAAAGCAACTTCGATTGTATGTAAGAGCAAGAGAACTCTGTTTTGAAATCAATGAAATTGAAGGTTGTGGTATAGAAAATTTTCCGCTTTGGTCCAAAAATGGTCTTAGTTGTAAAGAGATTAATTTGAACAAAGTCAACTTTTATTAAAACTTTTCAAAACCATTTTCGATATGGATCAGAACTGGACACGCCTAAGACCTGTCACTGAGATGCACAACTCCAGATCCCTGCAACTGGAAAGTTGTCCCTAGTTTGAAGAGTACCGCGGCACTGCATGGCAACGGAAAGTTGCCCCTAGTCTGAATAGCACTGCACCGTTGTGGCAACGAAAAGTTGCCCCTAGTCTGAACAGCACTGCACCGGAGATCGCGATAAATGCTGATGGATAAAGATGACTGAGATGGTCAAAATGGACAAAGTTGATCGGGGAAAAGTTTATGGCTGAACTTCAGGGTGAAGTTGCCTACGTATCCCAAAGATGGGAATCAAGCCTTTCGTAGTTCAGGCTTAGGTTCACTCGAGTATTTTCACTCTCCTTTTACGCTCTAACTTTTACCAAGGTCGCCCTTTGCGGTTTTTCAACCTCGCGAGCTCAGTTTTTATATTTTCCAATTTTTTGTGCTCTAACTTTTGCCTAGGTCGCCCTTTCGGGTTTTCGGCCTAGCGAGCCTCTCAGGGGTAATATTTCTTCAACTTGTCCATGTTGATCGGTTGGGAAAATTCCAGGCCATCTAGGTCCATCAGAACCACAGCTCCACCTGACCAGATAGCTTTGATGATATAGGGACCAGTCCAATTAGGTCTGAACTTGCCCCTTGGGTCGTGGATGGGAGCTCGGTTATCCTTGAGCACCAAATCTCCTTCCTTTAGATTCCTGGACTTAACTTTCTTGTTGAAAGCCCGGGCAATTCTGCGCTAATAGCCTTGAACATGGTACAGTGCTTTCAGTCTTCTCTCGTCAAAAAGCATGAGTTCCTCAAATCTGCTCTGCTGCCAATCTGCTTCGGCTATTTGACACTCAGCCAATACTCGTAATGACGGAACCTCAATCTCGATAGGTAGAATGGCCTGCATCCCATAAACCAATGAATACGGAGTCGCTCCGGTAGAAGTTCTGATTGAAGTCCTGTAGCCCCATAGAGCAAATGGCAGCTTATCTGGCCAATCCCGGTAGGTTTCTACCATCTTCTGTAGTATGTGTTTGATATTCTTGTTGGCGGCCTCGACCGCTCCGTTGGTTTGCGGCCTGTATGTAGATGACTTACGGAAAGCCACGTTGTATTTCTCCAACAAGTCAATCACTTCTTTCTTAAAGTGGGAACCATTATCTGAAATGACCTCGTTTGGGACCCCATAGCAACAAATGATGTTGTTTCTGATAAACTTTGCAACGTGTGACACCTTCAACACCGTATACGATTGGGCCTCGACCCACTTCGTGAAATAATCTATCGCAACCAGGATAAACTCATGCCCATTCGACCCCTTTGGAGTGACAGCCCCGATCACATCGATTCCCCAAACTGAAAATGGCCATGGCGAAGTCATGTTGTACAGCTTCGACGGCGGGATGTTCATGCGGTTTGCATGAATCTGACACTTGTGGCATCGCCGAACAAAACCAATACAATCCTCCTCCATGGTGGACCAGTAGTAACCCTGTCTGAGGATCTTCCGTGCTAGCATTACTCCGTTCATATGCGCACCGCATTCTCCTCCATGGATGGCCTCCATCAGGCGCTTCGATTCCTCGGCTTCAACACACAGCTTATGCATTCCCAGATGACCTCTCTTATACAGCTTACCCCCACAGATGATGAACTGAACGACCATTCTTCTGATTGCCCTTTTATCCTTGGCATTTACCCCTGGCGGATATACGTCCTTCTCCAAGAAATTCCAAATGTCGTAATACCAGGGGTTTTCATCCTGAACCTCATCTATAGCAGCGATCGACTCATAGGCAAGTGCAAATTTCTAGTCAATGACGACTGGACGCATCCCGATTCCAAACGGGATGTCTATCATGGAAGATAGAGTTGCTAAAGAATCTGCGAACCTGTTGTTCTCTCTTGGAAGATGAGCAAAGTTTAGCTTTTCAAACCGAGGAATTAACAAGTCCAAGGTCTGGTGGTACATCATCATCTTTTCTTCTTTGACTTTCCAGTCTCCTTTTGCTTGAGACACAACAAGGTTTGAATCCCCGATGACGTCCAACCGTCTTGCTCCTAGTTCCAGGGCTGCTTCTAGACCGACAATGCATGCCTCATATTCTGCTTCGTTGTTCGAGACTTTGAACCAGAGTTTGAAGGCTAGAGGGATACAGGAATTGTCGGGTGCTATTAGCAACACTCCTATCCCATACCCGTACTGATTTGACGCTCCGTCAAAGTACATCGTCCAATACTCGTCGTCGATGTGCAAAATGGCTTCATCTGGGAATAAGTACTCGACTGCTTCACCCCCTTCGACTGGATGATCGACTAAGAATTCTGCTACTGCTCTTCCCTTGACTGACTTGCGTGTCACATATTTCAAATCAAATTCGGAGAGCAACAGCAACCAACGAGCTAGCCTACCCGTAAGTGCCGGTTTCTCGAAAAGGTATTTGATGGGATCTAGTCGTGAAACCAACATTACGGAGTGAGCTAACAGGTAGTGCCGCAGCTTCCTGGTAGCCCATACCAAAGCTAAGCAAGCCTTTTCCAGCGGAGTGTAGCGGGTCTCGTAATCCAACATCTTCTTGCTCAGATAGTAGATGGCCCTCTCCACCTTATCCTCTGATTCTTGTGCGAGCATGCAGCCCATTGTAGTCTCAGTCACTGAAAGGTACAATATCAACAGTTTCCCCGGCTCTGGTGGCGACAACACGGGCGGGTTCTGTAAATATTTCTTGATCTGTTCAAAAGCAGCTTGGCATCGGCCGTCCCATTGGAATTTCTTGCCTTTCTTTAGGAGACCAAAAAGTGGTTCACAAGTCAAGGTTAATTTTGAGATAAACCGTCTTATGAATTGCACTTTACCCAGAAAGCCTCGCACCTCCTTTTCAATCCTTGGTGGTGGCATTTCTAAGATGGCCTTGATTTTTGAAGGGTCGACCTCGATGCCCCTTTGTGTAATCAGAAATCCCAGCATTTTTCCCGCTGTAACACCAAACGTACACTTCTGAGGATTTAGCCGCAACCGAAATTCTCTGATCCTTTGAAAGAACTTTTGCAAGGCGGTGTAGTGGCCTTCTCTTTCTTTGGACTTGACAATCATGTCGTCCACGTACACCTCAACCTCTTTGTGGATCATGTCGTGCAATATTGTGGTCGCGGCCCGTTGATAAGTAGCTCCGGCATTCTTCAACCCAAACGGCATTACTCTGTAGCAGTATGTTCCCCACGGGGTGGTGAATGCAGTCTTTTCTCTGTCTTCCGGTGCCATTACTATCTGATTGTACCCTGAGAAGCCATCCATGAATGAGAGCAAAGCATGCCCTGCTGTGAAGTCCACCAACTCATCAATATGCGGCAAGGGGAAGTCGTCCTTCGGACTAGCTCTGTTCAAATCCCTGAAATCCACGCACACCCGGATCCTGCCATCTTTCTTCGGCACTGGAACGATGTTGGCCAACCAAGTCGGGTATTCGGATACCAGCAGGAAGCCCGCATCGATTTCCTTGGTGACCTCTTCCTTAATCTTGAGAGCCCAATCCGGGCGGATCCTTCTGAGTTTCTGCTTGACAGGTCGAGCCTCGGGGTCAAGGGGGATCCGGTGCTGTACAATCTCAGGATCGATCCCAGGCATGTTTTCGTAGGACCACGCGAAAACATCTTTGAAATCTTTTAGTAAAGCGACTAAGCGCTTGCGTTCCTCCGAAGACAACGTGGACCCGATCTGGACCAGCCGCGGGTCCTCCTCAGTACCAATATTCACGGTAATGATTTCATCCGTTAAGGGTTTGACAAATCTCTCCTGCTCCTGCTCAATTAAACGTTGCAAAATCGGAGGAATTCCCTCCTCGTCGTTTTCATCAAAATTTTGAAAGTCTGAGTTTATGCAATAAATTAAGGGCACAGAAAAGTACTCAGAAACCACAGTTACTTGATTCTCATTAAGCACACCCAAATCGTCCGAGTTCTCGGTTACAACAGACTCAAATGAGAAAGAAAAAGACGACCTGGACATAACTGTGGCATCCGGGTTATCATCCCCAGGATTACCAAACTCAGACTCAGTCGAGCTGGAACCTGATTCCGACTCACAAGACTCGGTGGAATCAGATTCCGGCTCACTACCTGACCCGGTGCTGCTGGACAAAAATCCCTTCTCGTACTGCCAAGTGAGAAAGGGTGCGATAGATGCATCCAAAATAGTTGCTGGTAGGCCCGCAGCCGTTTCATCCCCAATCATGGAAACCGAGGAGTTATCCCCCAAGCACCTTTGGTCGATCGAAGGATCTAAAAGTAGACATGCCAGTGCTACCCCCATCTCAATTTCAACGCCTTCAGAATCCACCGCCTTACACTGCGCAATCTCAGCTGATGGGTCTGTCTGCTCTTCGGCAACGTCATCCCCGGGTAGTTGCAAGTCGAAAAAGATCTCGAAACCTGGCACGCGCTTCTTCTCCGCGTTTAGCCATGGCTCTGGGAAACCGCAAAACGGAAAGTCCTCCCCCTCCCAGACGAAGCGTCCGTTTAGGGTACCCTGAATGGGCCTATGCATCAACTCAAAAGGCTTCCCCGCCTTCTTTGCTCTGGCTCTCCCAGCTATCTCTTTACCCTTCCTCACCCAGTCCTCTTTGGTGGGCAGATAACCCAAGCCAAAGGTATGAGGGTTGTGTGGCACCTCGGCCAATGCTGCGACGCCTTTCCGGCCGCTCCTTCCCAATCCCATCCCGGGGATGTATTGTAACTTGTTCATGAGGTAGACGGATTGAGCGCTGACGTACACCCCTTCATTCACAGCCATAATATTCTGCACCACTTGAGCCTCAGCTAAAGTGAACCCTGATAAGAACACATCCTCAGTGCCATGCTCGATTTCCAAGACTGGTGTGGACACTTCCGGCGGCGGATGGATTGATGAATTCCCGAAAACAATAGCCACCCCCTTTCCGTGAGGGTACTTCAACATCTGATGTAAAGTGGAAGAGACTGCCTTGACCTAGTGCAACCACGGTCGCCCCAAAAGTAGGTTGAAGGTTGCGGGAACGTCCAAGACATGGAATTCGATGTTGTGTTGTCCGGGACCAACCTGGGTCTGAACTTTGACAGTCTCCATCACTTCCCTGCTAGTATTATCATATGCTCTGATCACCTGAGTAGTTGGCACGAAGTCCGCGGGCTTCAACTCGATTGCATATGCTGTTCTCGCTGGGCAGACATTGATGGCGGACCCGGTATCAACAAGTACCACCGGTATCCACTTATCTCTACATTCCACGGAAATGTAGAGGGGTTTGTTGTGATTTGTGCCCTCAGGCGGTAGTTCTTTGTCTGAAAAGGTTAATGCCGGGGAACCTCCTCCCGGAAAAACCAGCCCAACCAGCTGTTCTGGTGTAGTATCTATAGAGAGTTTGGACTTGTCCATGGCAGATAAGACAGCCTGTCTATGTACTCGCGACGCCATAAGCAGTCCCTAGATAGAGATGTCTGCTTGTATCTTCTTTAGCTATTTCAGTACAGCTTCCTCTTCGATCTGCTTCTCTTTCTGTCTTTTGGCTTCTTTGTCCTTCCCAGATGCCTCGGGTTGGTCTAGGTACGGGGGCTTGAAGTACCGTCCACTTCTTGTCATGTGATCAACCTCATCGAGGTACTAGGTGTCATTTGGTTGATTGCTTCCCCAGTCTTCGTCTGTGTGGGCAAGACATAAGTCATCGTCTTCCCACCACATTCCGTTGGCATTCAAAAAGCACCTGTCTGGCTCGGACATGTTTATACTCACAGCACTTTCAGCCTGCATGCTCACAGCATCCTCTGTTCTTGTGCGCGCGGCATTTTCGATCCCCTCATGGATTTTGGCTTTTCCGGTTCTTTCAGAACCCTGTTGTTCTACTTGCGTCAGTGTAGTTTGTTGTTCAACTTTCCCTGCATTCACAATGCTTCTGTCCTAAGCGAAATTCTTTGTACCGGCGCTTTCCGGCAATGTAACTTGACTTCCGGCCCTTCCGGCCAAAGCTGATATTCTCGCCCCTGCCGGGCCTTGTTCTGGTTGGGATTCTTCCACCACATCTGGTTGATCATCCAGCCATCCAGTGGCCTCTGTCGATTCCTCATAATCAAACCAGTTAACTGCTGCACCCCCTGATTCTTGGTCGAAAAACTGTAGGTTGGCAAAGTCCTCTTCCACAGTTGTCAGATCATTTGCCCCTTGCTCAAATCCATCCCCCTGGATCACACACAGCTCTTCCTTCTCTGGCAATTCTATACCCAGTCCAATCTGGCTTGTTGACAAGATGTACTCACTTGGATCGTAGGCTTCCCCAGCAAAACTCTCAGACTGTTCAACCCCAGACTCAACAATCCCATTCTTTCCTGAAGTCTGCCCTGCCCCATCTTCGATGGTCACCACCGTTGGCTCTGGTTGGGTTGTGGAGATGTCCATCATGCACAAGAAGTCAATGCAGTCGGGAAGGAGCACCTCTGGCTTAGGTAGATGGGTAGGAGTAATATAGATGCTAGGATCGTAAGACACGACCCCAGTCTGGATAAGATTGACTCTTTTGGGAGGTGGAGCTTGGTTATGCGGTAAGAGAGGATTGGTTGTGACGTTGGGTTTCTCTGGAGGTAGAATCACATTTTTGTCAACGAGGTCTTGAATCTCGTGACGCAGCTTGAAACATTGGTCGGTATCATGACCGTGCTGCTGGTGATATGCACAATACTTGGCTGGGTTATGAGAGGGTGGAAGTGGATTTGGTAATGGCCTCAGCTCCAAGGGTTTTAGATGCCCTTTTCTGATTAAGACCCCAAAGCCTTAGACAAAGGCATGTACAGTGGGGTGAAGGTTCTTTGGCCTCTGGGCTAGTATTTAGAGGTTTGGGTATTACTTCCGGATGCATCGGAGAAGGGTGTGGCTGCCATGGGTCTTAGAAGGGGAGGGGGAATGGTGGCGACCATGCTGACCTCCGAAGTTCTTGCGGTTGCAGCGCCACTCGGGCCTGCGTTATTGTTGCGGTTAAATGTTCTCCGGGGTTGCTCCCTGTCCTGGTCAATCAGACCTTGCTTCATCGCATCCTCGATTTGTACCCCCATCTCATGTAGATCCGAAAAAGTGGGAAAGGGGAGTATAATCATTTTCTGCATCAATTTTGGTTGGAGATTGCACACAATCATCCTGATTTGGTCCTTATCAGTGGGTCTCGAAGTCATCATCGATGCCTTCGCCCTCCACCGAGTTACGAAATCTGAGAAAGTTTCTTTGGGCTCCTGCCTTGTCGTTTCGAGATCACGAGTTGTAATCTCGATTTGGGTATTGTACGAGTACTGTGCGACAAAGGCCTCGGCCATTTCATCCCAACTTCTCTTTACCTCATCTTCTAACTTCGCGTACCAGATAGCGGCCACACCCGACAGGGTTCGGCCGAACAGCGAAAGCTTTTGTGGTCGGGTTAGGCCCATTGGCTGCAGTATATCTGAAAATAACCGGAGGTGGACCATGGGATCCCCGGATTCGTCGAAACGATCAATCTGCGGCATCTTGAATCTATCTGGCAATGTTACGGCCACATCGGAATATCCATCCTCGATATCTGGAATAGCCTTTACTCCTTGTGATTTCTTGAAAAGCTTTTCGAGCTTGCTCAGTTTCAGAGTTGTATGGTCTATTTCGAACTCGAAGGGAGAGTCCGGGTGGTTGGGTATATGGGTCTTGGACAGTTGAGGCGGAAGCGGGGGCGGAGCTGGCCCCGTTGGAAGGTCCGTGTCCTCTTGGATGTTCTGGACATTGGGTAAGGTGTTCTGGGTGTTTGGCAGAGCATTCTGGACAGTAGGTGCTTGCTCGGGTAACGGGACCCCTGGTGGTGGAGGAACTTGATGTGAGGCCGATGCTGCATTTTGCTGTTGCAGTCTAGTGATTAGCTCGGCCTACTGAGCCATGACTGTGGCCCGTTGTCTAGAGAACTCTGCTTAGCGGGCAGCGTCCTCCTGCATTTGTTTCATGCTCTCTTGGAGCTGGCGCATCATATCCTCCATTCCGGCTACACTCTGTTGATCCTGCTGACTGACGGGTATGTGTATTTCTATGGCAGAAACTAAAACCTCAGCCCGACTGTTCACTGCTAGGGTAGACCACTGTTCTGGTAACCTCTGCTCAGACACACTGCGTCTTCTTGGCCTTCTTCTGACAATTGGGGGTAGAGAATGCAACACTGGCTGTCCGTCAACCAGATCCTCGGATCGATTGAGCTGGCGATCTCTTGTCCAAAGTGCTTGGGGAATATCTACTGGGTCGGAAGCAATTGTGCTAAAACTGCTCTAGTAAAAAGATAAATAAAGCGATAAGGAAATAAATAAACAGATAAACGGACAGCATAACAGCTTAAAGTAAATGCATGACATACAGCTTGGCATAACAACACACGGTCGATAAGCTGAATACACACTGTCCTCAATCACTGATCATTATCCCTGAATCACTGTCCCCAAAACTGAATCTCTGATACCCACAGATAACTGATTCTTAAATACTGACTGATACCCGCAGGCCTGATGCCCCAAACTCATAAACCGATACATGCATTCCCTGTAGAGACACACTCTGGCAGCACATAACAGATAATTGAGAGCCAAAACACCCCTATGTTGGGGTAGGGTTTTCCCTGTCCTATTTTGTCAGGAGCTAGGGTTTCACTACGCACGCAGCGGTTTCAAACAATCCATGAACGGGTAAGCAACTTGTCCTAGTTTGGAATGGTCACTATGGATCCGAATATGCACTAGGTCGAATGATCAAAAAAGGGTGCCCCGGTAAAACCGGGGTTTGTGTTCCCATACTGGCAGAGCCCACAATCGGTCAGCCTTATGGTCATGTCTTGACAAGACAAGTCTCCGGCAAACCGTTCAGGAATAGCAGATGGCAAACACGGTGTCCTAGGCGCACCAATGCAAATGCAATGCAAAGAAACACATAAGTGTAGTCAAAAACAGATATCACGAGTTCGAGTCAAGTTCTCTAACTCCCCAGCAGAGTCGCCAGAAACTGTAGACGTCCCCCGAACGCCCCCGGGAGGAACGAGCCCCCCCCCGGTTCTGTTCGATATTGGGCTCACTACAGTTTAGGACTCTAAAATTGTCACGGTTCTAAATTTGAACCAAAGAGTCCAAATCCGGCAAATCGTTTTGAGAAAACAGATTTTTTTTTGAAAGAAGTACCAAACATGGACTGCTTTGCCAGATACAGAGTCGCCACCTAAATATTTTATTTTGGGAAAATTTAGGAAACCCTGACTCATTTGCCTAAGGCCACGTGTCCGTCATCACCAAAGTTGCCTCGGCTCGGGAACTTGGGTACGATTGGGGAAGGTCACTTCGTGAGCACCCCCGCTCGCCTGATCAAAGATCGGCCTCTACTAACCATGATATCTATTTTTGGAAACATTATGTGTTCTTATTTCGGTTATTAGCCTAGATTTACTATGTGATGTGCGCAGCATACAAGTATAGACTGGATCGCCTGAATTGGAACAAAACATTTCATGTTTGTTTGTTTGAAAATGGTTTGATGGTGCTACCCGCAAGTAGGCTAAGACGTGGATTTGCCACCCTCGGGTGGGCTTAGAAAAACATGATTTTGCCACTATCTAGTGGGCTTTAAAACACACATTTGATGAATTGTTCCAATCCAAATAACCCAACCTTCACCCACAGGCATTCAGGCAGTTTTATCACATAAGCATATAGCCTCATGGTAAGCATGCTATTCATGGAAGTCACTCACACGCATGCAAGGGTGCTAAAGGATAAAACTTACCGAGTACTCCAAGCCAAAACAGAAGCTAATTAGAAATCCATGCATGATCCTAATTATACAGAAATGCCTAATACAACACATGCAAAAATGCAACTATAGCAGGCTCGGCTATTCTAAACATGGCATATGAAATGCTACAGCTAATATGTATTCAACTTGAAATTGAAAATACAATACAGTTATTGTGATGCGCCGAGCCCGGTGCATGTAAGACAGATGAAATGAATGCAAACATGCTATCATACTGTATGCTAATTGAAACATGCCCTAATCTAACCATCATAAGCGGGTAAATAAAAGAGAGAAAGATGTGGGGTTGGAAAACATACATCACACACACGCACACTTATTAAAACATTGCCCTCGCGCAGAGGGTCCGAATAAATAATATACAGTCCCGAATAAATATTACAGTCCAAATAATTACAAAATCCTAATTAATTAACAAATTAAACTAGGATAAGTTGTAAACTAGCATGCAAGCTAGGGACTGCCTCGACGCTGCTTCGGATGATGAATGATGCATGCTCGGGTTGCTTGGCACGGAAATCCACTACGATGCCCCAATGAGCCTCTGTTCGCGATTGATGCCAGAATGCTGTGCAAGGCCTTTGAAAGGCTACTGATTCTTGATTTGCTGCAACAGAGAGCAGGAAAAGGGCATGGCAATGTATTTTCACAAATGTATGCATGCCTCGATCCTCGTGCCACCAATCACGCATCTCGATGCATGATGGCCGAGGAGTCGAATTGCACGACTCAATATGAAATGAATGCACAGGAAAATACAACAAAACCTACACTCCATCATTGATAATCCGGAGTGTCGGTGACTGGAAATTGAGACACGTTCCGTCACTCGAAGTACGAAACGTACCTCGTTTCCCGTGCTCGGGCTAACTCCTATCCCAAGCACAATGCAGTATGCATGATATGCATGAAATGCAACTAAGATACAACCTAACATACACAATGCTATGAAATGGCATACACGATGCACGAGATAACATGGCATACACAATGAGCTAACATACAACCTAGCATACGCAATGCTATGAAATGAAATGGCATACACAATGCATAATGGACTTACACCAACATGAGTGGACCTCAGCCACACTCACATAAGAGGCCATTAGATGAAAATGAGACACTCGAGAAGCGTGCACACGTGCACGCAAACCGAGGACCAACCCTAAGACACCAAATGCCACTCTAACAAGACATGGCAAGGCATGGAATATGGTATACAAGCATGAAAATTTTAGTACCGAAATACGATGCAAAACAGCCCCGAAACATGGCAATATGGTACCCGATGCACGGAATGAACCCGAAACACGAAACTAGGCATATGCATTGGCTTATAGCTATACAAAACATGCATTATTTGAACATGAAATATGAAGAAAGATTCAAGGCAGCCCCAAAAAAAGCCTATTTACGGTTTTAAGGAAGGCCAAACACCGAACAAAAATGAGGCTAAGCTAGCATGCAAAAATGGCCCCGAAAGCGAGATAATGAAGCAAGTGGCAGCTTATGGCCCTAAATGGCTAAGAGCCCTTCAACAAAGTTGAAGAGGGGCTCAAAATGAATCACTTTACAGTTTACAACTGAGCCCAAAATAGTGAATAAATAAGCTTAAAATATCATGCAAAATAAGGCCTAAAAAGAGGTTTAAACACAAAGTGTAAAAAGGGAGCCTCAAATAGTAAAAGACCCTTGATCAAACATGAATAGAGGGTCAAAATAAGGCCATTTACAGTTCGGGCCAGAGTCCAAAAATGTAAACAAAAGGGGGTAACAAATCATGCAAAAATAAGGCCAAAAGAGGGATATAAAGGCAAGCGGCAAATGAAAGCCTCAAACAGTAATGAGACCTTCAACAATGTTGAAGAAGAGTTCAAAATAAGCCACTTTACAGTTTATGACAGAGCTCAAAACAGTTTACATGTAGGCCTAAAATACTATGCAAGAGAGAGGCACACAAGAGGGGTAATGAAGCAAGTGGTAGCTAGGGACCTTAAACATGGAAGGACCCTAAAACAAACATGAAGAAGACCTCAAAATAATGCTATTTTCAGTTAGGGTCGGAGTCCAAATATGCAAGCATGTATGGCTTAGAAAGGATACAAAAATAAGCTTAAAAGAGAGGAAATGTTGCTCACCCTTGAAGACCAAACTTTAGCAGCCTTTTGGCTTGAGAAAAGGTGCCTCCAAAGCTCTGAGAAGGCCCTCCAAGCTGCTGGAATGGAGTGGTGGTGTGGTGTTAGGTGGTGGTGTAGAAATGAGTGTAGGACTTGAGAGGTTTGAAGCTTGGAAGTGTAGAGGGAGAGAGATACAATATGGGAGTTCAAAGGCAAATTTTTTAACCCCTAAACCAGAGCTGGGAGGCTGGTTTTATAGGCAAAAGAGGGGGAGAAAAGGGGGGAAAAATGGGGGGAAATGAATTCAAGTTTCCCCCCAAAAAGTTAGCCCCCCGAATACAAAATCTGGAGGGAAAATAGATGCATATTTGAAATGTACCTGTAGCAAGGAGCAAGGCCGGCTGGTTATCCAGGTTGCAGGTGGCCGGTAGGCTACTTCCCATGGCCGGTCGACTAGGGGTCAAAAGGTCCAAGAACAATTGCTGGCCGGCCACCACATATTGGTGGCCTCCCATGTGTGCTCAACACAATCATGTGGTCAAAAACTGGTGATAGTGAACCAGGAGAGAGAACAACCCACTTTTCAAAGGGGTTCAAAAGGTTCAAAAGCAATTACTGGACGGCCACCAAATATTGGTGGCCTCCCAAATGTGTACATCACAAATATGGGGTTTAGGGTGCAAGAAAATGGCCCAAGGGTGGTCAACATTGGTTTTGAAGTGAGAAAAAACGGGCGACGGAGGGCGATGAAGGGATAAAGTTGGCTGACAGAACAATTACTGGCCTCCCATCCTTCTATGACCTTCCTAGCAATGAAACAGAGGTCCCTGCCAAAAACGAACCAAAACCAATGCAAAATGAAGGTTCGGGGGCCGAAACGCGCACCCCGGGGCCCCGAAAACTGACTGTTAGGCACCGGGAGTGGTGTTCGACCACGAAGTCGGTTTCTCGGACTATAGTGTCCCTCAAAAGGGAGCAAATAAGATGTATGCCAAAAACCGGAGCGAACGGAGGTGGTTAAGCGATCCCGAACCGAGGCACATGGCCAATGGCTCTGAAAAACTGAAAACCCGACTCCAAACGGGCAAAATGGCCTACGACCACGGAACGTAGCCTACGACCACTGAGAGATGATCTACGAGACCTCTCCCTCCCTTCGGGAAGAGAAAACAAAGAAAACAGAGCTTGGTTCGCAAACCGAGGCAAAGCGAGAAAGAGTCTGGAAGTCCGAAGGCAAGGCTCGCGGCCAAGACTCTGAACTCTCTGAACGAGCACGATATGCAACATCACCAAGCGCTCAATCGGTGATGTCTGAGTCTTAAGGTTGGTAAAAAATGGGGTGTCTACACCAATCCTTCGGCTTTTAAAGCCTCAGTAGCCCATAAAAGGTGTTCATGAGGATCCATGTCTACCCCTACATTGTTCTTTCCACTGGCTTCCACTTTGCCAAGGGATTGGCCTTCTTCAAATGCAGCCCGTCCCAAGGTTTGGGAGCCTTTAGATATGAACTCCCTGGTACGTGATATGGTCGATGATGGGGCCAAAACCCCAAAGGCCAGATCTACCACAGTTCTCTGAAGGTCTTCGATCATTTTCATCAGCTCAAAAGTAGTGGGTTCGTGGGTTTGAAATGATTGGGATCCAGGTGCATCCATCATGCATAAGTCCATGCTGACTGGAATGAACACCTCCGGTTTGGGTAAATGGGCTGGGGTGATGTATACGCTGGGGTCGTAAGGGACGACCAGTGTATGGATTAGGTTGAGATGTGGATGAGGTACTTGGTCATTGGGGGCTGAAGGTGGAGCTATCGTCCGGTCGTCGATGAGATTTTGGACCTTATGACGAAGGCGGTAGCAACGGTCGGTGCCATAACCGCGCTGTTGATGGTACATACAGTACTTGGAGGGGTTATGTCTGGCTGGGAGTGGGTCAGGCAGAGGTTGAGGATCGAGGAGTTTGAGATACCCTCTTTCCATCAAGACTTTTAGTGCGCTAGTCAGGCTCATATAGAGGGGGGTGAAAGTTCTGCCTTGAGCTCGGGCTGGGCCGGCGGTTTGTTGGCTTAGATTGGCAAAAGGATCGGCTGTAGCGACTGCATTGATTTCGGTGGGTTTGGAAATAGTGCCACTACCAGCATTGGTGCTTCCTGCAATCACCCTCCTTGTCGGTTCACTTGTTTTGGGAATGATCCCACTGTTGAACGCATTCTCGACCTGAACCCCCAGTTCATGCAAACTTTTGAAAGTGAATAGCGGAGTGACTATCAACTTTTGCAACATATCATGCTCGAGGTTTCGCACCATCATCTGCACTTGATCCCTCTCAGAAGGGCGACGATCTGTCATCTGTGATGCCTTTGCTCTCCACCTCACAACAAATTCCACAAAAGGCTCTGTTGGGTTCTGGCGGGTTGCTTCAAGCTCTTGGATGGTCATTTCAACTTGGGTGTTATATGAATACTGATCGACAAAGCCCTCAGCCAGTTCTTCCTAGTTTTGCTTCACTTTATCTTCCAACTTAGCGTACCAAGTGGCTGCTACACCCGACAGGGTTCTTCCATATAGAGAGAGTTTCTGTGGCTTAGTCAGACCCATCGGCTTCAGGACATCCAAGAAAAGTCGGATATGTACCATTGGATCTCCAGACCCGTCGAAACGGTCAATATATGGCATTTTGAATCTGTCTGGGAGCCGTACGGCAGCCTCAGTGTGCCCATTCTCAATGTCGGGAATGGAGTTAAGGCCCTATGCCTTCTTGAATTGCTTCTCAAGGTTCGTAATTTTCACCGCGGTCGGATCAAGGTCATTAGCATCAAGGGGATAAAGCCTCTCATTAGGCTACAGCAGGGGTCTGAAAACTCAAGCTTGAGCCAACCCTTCTCGAGGATCTGGACCCTGCAAATCTTCAGCTGGCGGAAGTGGGTCAAAGTTCGGCTGGGGTCCTAAAGCTAGATGTAAGGCAGATGCCCCAGATGGGCGCTGCGTTTCAATACTGGTCTCAGCTTGCATGGCAGTTCCTTGATTTATCGCTGCTATGACAGCCACAAATTCTTCCGAACCCTGTGTCGTCACGGTCTGCTGAGTTTGAACAAAGGTGATGTGACTGGCGACTGACAGATCAGATGAACCGGTGAGCCCTGACTGGCCTTTCTTTGCCTTGCCTTAGCGAAAGAACACTAATTGCCCTTGAATTGAATTTCTGACCTAACAAAGTCTATCAGCACTAGTCCAATGTACCCGGGGGATATCGGAGCCTTCTGAAGCTATGGTTCCCAAACTACTTAGCAAAATAGAAAATAGACAGCATCTCAGCCCGATTTCACCAAAATAAATATGAGCATAGCTGAATGACTATGCTTCCTAATGAATTATGCCCCAAAATTCTGTCTCAAATCTGATACCCTCGGGTAAAACTGATTCCCCAAATACTGATGCCCTCGGGCTGGAGACCCAGACTTGCAAACTGATACATGCATTCCCTGTAGAGGCACACCCTAAAAGCGCATAGCAAGCAAAGAGAGCCAAAACACCCCTATGTTGGGGTAGGGTTTCCCTGTCCTATTTTGTCAGGAGCTAGGGTTTCACTACGCACGCAGTGGTTTCAAACAACCTATAATCGAATAAGCAACTTGTCTTAGCTTGCAAAGGTCACTGTGGATTCCGAATATGCACTAGGTCGAATGGTCGAAAAGGGTGCCCCGGCAAAACCGGGGTTTGTATTCCCATACTGGCAGAGCCCATAACCGGTCAGCCTTATGGCATGCTTTGACAAAGCAAGCCTCCGGCAAACCGTTCAGAAATAGCAGATGGCAAATACGGTGTCCTAGGTGCACCAATGCACATGCAATGCAAAGAAACACATAAGTGTAGTCAAAACAAGATATCATAAGTTCGAGTCAAGTTCTCCAAAATCCCCAGCAGAGTCGCCAGAAACTGTAGACGTCCCCGAGCGCCTTGGGAGGATGAGTCCGGTTCTATTCATATTGGGCTCACTACAGTTCGGACTCTCGAATTGTCACGGTTCTTAATCTGAACCAAAGAGTCCAAATCCGGTAAATCGTTTTGAGAAAAAATAGATTTTTAGAAAAGAAGTGCCAAACATGGACTGTTTTGCCAGATATAGAGTTGCCACCTAAATATTTTATTTTGGAAAATTTAGAAAACCCTGACTCGGTGCCAAAGGCCACGTGTCCGTCATCACCAAAGTTGCCTCGGCACGGGAACTTGGGTACGATTGGGGAAGGTCAGCTATGAGCACCCCCTCTCGTCCGATCAAAGATCGGCCTCTACTAACCGTGATATCTTGTTTTGAAAGTATTATGTGTTCCTATTCCGGTTATTAGCCTAGAATTACTACGTTATGCGTACATCAAACAAGTATAGACCAAATTGCCTAAATTGGAACGAAACATTGCATGTTTGTTTTGAAAATGGTTTGCTACTCGCGAGTAGGCTAAAATGCAAATTTTGCCATCCTCAAGTGGGCTTTAGAAAAGATGGTTTTGCCACTATCTAGTGGGCTTAAAACTCACAGTTTTAGTGCATTATTCCAATTTAGGTAATTCAACCTCCATCCACAGGCACTCAAGCAGTTATATCATATAAGCAAGTAGCCTCATGATAAGCATGCTGTCATGTTAACATTCATACTCATGCGAGATGCTAAAGCATAAATGCTCACCTAGTACTCCGTGCCAAAACAATGAACTAGTTAGTAATCATATGCATGATCCTAGTTCATGTTAAGTGCCTAATGCGACGCATACAGAATGCAATTAGGATAGGCTTGGCTAATCCTAGGATGGCATATGAAATGCAACCATTTGATGTACGTATTCAAGTTAGATTTAAAATACTTATGCAGTTAGCATGATACGCCGAGCCCGGTGCATGCAACACTGATGAATGATGCACGCATGCATAGCATAAGGTATGTTAAATCAAATATGTCCTAATACTAACCATCAAAGCAGGTAAGTAAAAGGGAGAAAGAAGTGGGGATTGGAAAACATGCACACACGCACCCACACTTATTACAAGTTCGCCCTCGCTCGGAGGAACCAAAAGAATAATGCAATTAATTAACCTACAAGCTAATTGATTATTACAGACAAATTAAACTAGTTAAGCAAATTAACTAATCTAATAAGATAGTAAAAGCAGCCTCGGGAAGAAGGCCCAATGCATGCGCGCTCGGTTCCGCTCGGAAACCCACTACCATGCACAAGTTGCCTCTGTTTCCACTGTTTTTCTCCTCTGAAAATGGCACAATTCTCAAGGAACACTCTCTGGACATTGTGGATCACCACCGGCTAAGATAAATCATCACCAGCCATAGCAAGATGGTCATCGACCATTTGTTAGGCTCTCGGCCATCCATATTTGGTCGGTCGGCAGTATAGATGGCCGGCCGGCCAAAGCTTTCTGTAAAATCCTATTTCGACAGCAGTAGAGGACAAAACAGGGCATGGCAATGCATTTAAAGCAAATGTGTGCACCAATACATCCCCTATCATGTTTATGACTCAAAGGGACATGGTTCTCGATTCTCGGACCACCAATCGCGCATTTCAATGCGTGATGGCCCAAGAAACCAAGTATGTACTTTGATATCAAATGAAATGCAATGCACATAATCAAACAAAGAGGCCCAACCTCTATCACTTGATCAAGAGGCAAGGCATGCATGCCAATGCAATGTAACCTAGATGTGTGGACTAAGTATGCAACATGAGCATAGGCACTAGCAATGCACGATGCATATTAGGCATGCAACCTATGCAAGCAAGCATGCAAGGTATGAGGCATCAATGCTAATCAACAAGCATACAAGATACAAGTATACAACAATACACAAGGTGAGCATGCATCAACATGCAAGGGGTGGTCTTAAACTGATTTGGACAGCCTTATACTAGGCCCAAAACAGTGGCCAAATGCTAAGAGAATGATGACCAAATAACATGCAAGCATGCATGCACACTAGGACCAACACTTAGGCATTGAAGAGCAACTCTCATGCACACTTAAGAGGATGCAAACACGGACATATAGCATGCACATTAAGCTTTGAAAATCATGTTAAGAATGGTGCCAAACCAAGTAAACAAGACAGACATGGCATGCAAATAAAACCCAAAATCCAAGACAAGCCAAAGGGCTTAAATCTTGATCATGTGACATATGAAGCAAATGATCAAAAAGAATCAAATCAGTCCCAAATCATGTTAAGGCAAGCCCCAAAAATCACTTAGATGTCATCTAAATGATCTACACATGGAGGCATGCACAAGTGCTTAAACATGGAGTGTACAATACAACCTCTTAAAGCATCAAATGAGCATTAAATGCAAGCATGCGAGCATGTTAAGTGGACTGAAATGACATGATAAGTGGTGCTAAACCACTAAAAATGATGCAAGTAATGCATACTCATGGTTCATACACTTAAAGCCAACAAGCTAAAATGCAAATGGGCTATATGAAGCATGGCAAGCATAGCTAAGACAACCTACATTAGACCTTAAGCATGGAAAAACAAGCCTAAAAGCTTCACAAAGCTTGACCAAAACAAGCAAGCATGGTAATCTGCATACTAAGTACATGTTAAGGCAAAATGATAGCATTACAAGACATGTATGCAAGACATGCAAGATGTGTATAAACCAACATGGGACAGAGGTAAAACATGCTAAATAAACACCAAATAACCTCTGAAATGAAGCCAAACAAAGCTAGGCATACATGCTACTTTGGTAGGCTAACAAGGCTAGCAAAGGGAATTTACACTACAAGTGCAATAAGCATACAAGAGATGAGCAAGACAGCCCAAAACAGATTTATGGCAGGTCTGGAAAGTCACAAAAATGAGGCTAAACAAAGCCTCCAAGAAGTAGAAACACATGCTCTTTTGGAGGGCCATCAACACAAGTAAACAAGACAAGAGGAGGGGGGACAACCCCCACCCATTTGGGCCTTCAAAATAGGGTTTTTATCACTGAAAATCCTTTGGATTTTAGTGATTAAAAGGCAACGAAAAGTTGGTTTCAAAAGCTTAGGAAGTTGGCTCAAAAGGTTTTACAAGCCAAAAAGCAAAAGGGAGGACAATCCCTTAGCCAACCAAGGCACAAATCAAGACTTTTAGGACTGAAAAATAGAGGGAAAACAAAGGTTTTTGTAGTTCAACACCACCCCAAAAACAGCCTCAAAGTAGTTCAAAAACTTATGGCAAAGCTAGTATGCAAAACAAGCTAAAAGGGAGAGAGATGTTACCCTTGATGCACAGCTGCAAAACCAGCCCAAAATCTGGCCGATAAGGTTCACTTTTGGCCGACCTATGGCCGGTGAGGTCCAATTGTGGCCGGTGGACTTCCATAAAGGCCGATGGAAAAAATCAGTCCTGGTCCCTGACTTGAAGCAAGCCTAATTCCTTTATCTGGACTCCTTTTCAGGTCATTCTTGAGCCTAAACTGTAGCCTCAGAAGTCTTCTTTCCAAATTTGGAAGCCTTACCTCGAAATTCCATGTGTGGTTAGAGATATCCCTCTTTTAGTGAAGGTTGCTCAGTTTCGGTCCAACCGAAATGATGCCCAATTTCAACCAATCATATCTCCCCCATCCGGACACGGCTTTAGGAGATTCTTGAGTGCAAAATGAAGCCCTGGAAGTCTCCTTTCCAACGGTGGTGGCCTCATACCTTAACTCCAAGTGCATAGACAGATAGGCCTGATTTAGCGAGGATTGCTCGACTCTCTCTTAGCAGTTCATACCCAACTTCTTCCTCAGCTAGGTTTCTTCTCTCTTCTCCTCTTTTCTTCAACTCCAAACCCCCGAACAAGGTGTTTTGAAATATTTTTCAAAGATTTCATCTCTCTTTCATTCATTTCCACTTTGTCCTTGGTCGGTTTATCGAAAAGCGTATCATTTGACAAAATGTGAGCCTCGGAACATTGTAGAAACTTTATTTCAAAAATGTTTTGAAAGAGAGGGTTTTAAGGTCTAAAAATCATCCAAAATAGCTTTGGTCCAAAATGGGGTGTGAAGTTGAGATTTGTCTCTCTCCTTGCCGAAGAAATCGAACTTTTCCCCTGCACACCTTTCTCTACCAAGTAAACCATCAGTGGTGTCCAAGTCTTAAAGACGGTCAAAAATGGGGTGTCTACACTTGTACTAAAGAGAAAGTCCACTGTTTGTTTTTCTTTTGGAAATTCAATGATTGTAAATTTTGCAATGTTATTCTCTAATTGCTTAGTTTAATTAGAATGCTCTATCATAATTTGCATACTTAATTGTATTAGTATGATCTTATTTTATGCATGTGGTTCATCATTCCCCTACCATTATTTGCATGAATTTTAAGGTTATAAAATATAATTTATGGATGTTGCAATTTTGACATGCTAATTCTATTCTAGTTTTTAATTTGTTACATGCTTATTATTTTCTAGACTAGATTATATAAGTTAAATTTTTTTTTAAGAATTATTTGCATATGTTAATTGCTAAATGGTTATTGGTTTGTAACTCTTGCCTATTAATTTTAGTTTAATATATTTTGGAGTTATAGAGTTTTATGAATTGTGTACGTGATTAATTTGAATTTAATTGGGTACATTAATCTAAATTATCTAATTGCGTGCATTAATTTTTGGTTTTAATTTATTTATTTGGAGTTACAAGTTTACATGGTTGTTGTGAATTAAAAACTCATGACTATTAAATTTTATTTTAAAGTTATAATTTAATTTTGAAGTTATAAATTGTATTTTGTTTTGGTACTTTATACTAATTGGTTACTTATATAATTAATAGTTGGTTAGATGGTTTTATTTAATTTATTAAATTTACTTTTTTCTTAGATTATTTGTTTGTATTTTGTTGTGGTTTGCTACTAACTTTCTTTGTAGGCACACCAATGCGAAAGGGAATGGAAAAACAAATACAAAACCAAATGAATAGTATTTGGGATATAAAAACAAAAATATTTGGACTACTAACCTTTGTGTTGAATAGGAATACCTAAGCGTGGAAAGACTTTTGGACTAAATAGAATCCGTATGGATTGGCTATTTTATTTAAATGTTTGAAGCATGTTTGCTTGAGATTTAGTTGGTTTGTTTACCAATTTGTAGTAACAAGTTTTATTTGCTTATATTGTTGTAGCAATTATTTTACATTGCTTGTAAAAGTTTTGGACCTTGGTTTGTTTTAACCTAGTTCATCCCTAAGAAAATTTAATTATTAAAATTGTTTATCACGGACTAGGAGTCAACATACTCTTGAAAGTTTTGTCAAAAGGTTAACTGAGTTTTAAGTGGGATCGATGTGACCCCTCCAGTCTTTCTAGGAACTTTCTTGACCATGTTCGATTCTAGGTTTTGTGGTGAGACTAAATTTTGAATTAACTTTTTATCTAAGGGATTTTTTAAGGGTTAAGTTTAATTTCTGGAAACACAGAAGTGATATTCTGGTGTAATTTTTCGAAATGACAACTATCACTGATGTTGCTGCTACTGCTAATGTTGATGGGGATCTGAACCCTGGGGCAACTAGGTTGCCAACCCCTACTGCTGTGACTTCTGTGGTCAACCCTGGTATTACTTCGGCTGTTCTGGGAGGACCACTTAGTCACCATGAGCGCCCAGAAAAATTTGTTGGGGGTAAACTTTAAGAGATGGCAGCAAAAGATGCTGTTTTACTTGACCCCGCTAAACCTTGCAAAGGTTCTGAGCGGGGATCCTCTAGGCGTGGCAAAGAATGAGCCTGATAGGCAGAAAGTCATGGCGCTTGACACATGGAAGCAGACAGACTATCTTTGCCGGAACTATATGTTCAACAGCTTGGTAGACTTACTCTATTGTGTGTTTTGTACCAAGAGCTCAGCAAAAGAGTTATGGAATCTTTGGACAAAAAAGTACAGGACTGAGGATGCCGGGGCAAAGAAATTTGTGGTTAGCCGGTTCCTAGATTTTAAAATGGTAGATTCAAAAACTGTGATAAGCCAAGTCTAGGAGTTCTAAGTGATCTTGCATGAAATTCATGCGGAGGGAATACTTTTGAACGAGTCATTCCAAGTTACTGTGATCATTGAGAAACTTCCCAATGGTTGGAAGGATTTCAAAAACTACTTGAAGTATAAGCGCAAGGAAATGTCAGTTGAAGACCTGATTGTCTGACTTCGAATTGAGGAGGATAATAGAAAGAAAGGAGACAGTACCTCCTCAGTAAATGCCAATGTCATTGAGCATGGCAAATCTTCTAGGGCAAGGAAGAAGCCCCCTGTGAACAAGGGCTCTAAGCTGGGGCCAACGGGTGGTGTTGCAAAGAAGTCGGCTTACAAGCCGCAGGAATTTGGTTATCGGTTCTTAGGAAAATGCTACAACTGTGGTAGCGAGAGGCATCGGGCTAGTGATTGCCGCAAACAGAAGAAGCCATACAAGACTAAACCTCGTGCTCAT